>NC_138897.1:36452675-37074262 GCF_965194825.1 Balaenoptera physalus | reverse complement strand
TATTCCTCAAGTTTGATTCCTAGCTAGGTAAACCCGGACTTCGGTGGCTACATGGGAGCAAACGTGTTAAGCTTGTGGAGAAAGCCTTTGACCAATTTCAATCTGCTTGTGCTTGTGGCAGGGATTAGGCAGGAACTCTGCCACTCAGGGTTTTTACCTTCCGATAAGCTGTGCCTTTGGGCTGAAGCAGGCGACATGTCTGTATCACATCCTGGGAAGTAGGGCCTGAGGGGAGTCTGCCACCTGATTGGCCTCCATTATAGGCAACTGAGAAAATGGGGCAAGGCTTACGGAACCCGCTTACAACGAAATGTTTCTATTGAGAAGAGGAGATTTTGCTACTACACGTCAGAAGCTCCTCTCCCTCCGAGTGCTGTTCCTGTGTAGACTAGGGAAAACCACCACCGTTTCCAGGGTTTGATCGGCTCTTTTCCCAGTTGGTATCCTCCGTGAAAGAGCTAGAAGGGCTGATCTCAACCAATCGGCCTGCACACCGTGAGTCCTTGGGGTAGGGCAGTCCTGAGTCAATGTGTCTCCTAAAGAACGAAAGCAAAGTTTCCTGCCACAGGAAAGCACAGAGAGGCCTGGTGCTTTCTCTAGGCAATTCACGTGGGCTTGAAAGTTGAGGCCTAGTCTACATTGTGGAAAAATTCGCGATTACGGCTATCTTTCTCCCTCTCTGTGTCCCGTACCCTGGGCTCAGCCTTGTGGGAATGCTGATTGGGAGAGTCTGCCTCTCTGCCGGGCTCAGAAGGCTTCTTCCCGTTTGGGCAATTCCGTTTGTGTCTTACTTCGTGGAGGAGGAATGAGGGTGCCCAGAGATTCTCGGACGTGAAATCACTAATGACAGAGCACCTGGAGGAGCTGGTTTCTCGGTGGAAGAAGCCAAAAAGCCAGCATTCCTAAGGTCTCTTTGAGAGCTGCCAGACACTCTGCCGTCATAGGCCTAAGAATTGGCCATTGTGACGGCATGGCAACACTTGGAATCCTAGGACACTGTGGAAGGGCGAATCGCAAACTGGATGGAAGAAGCTTCCAAGCCCAGTGTTCTTTCATCTACCAAAGAGAACGCAAGTGTCTGAGGCTGGTAGCATTGTTGCAGGAGAGCACTGCCTCCTCGTGGGCCTGTCGGCTACTTTCCTATTTCCGACGCTCTCAGGAAACTCTTCCAAAACGAGGTTGGGACATGCTTAGAGAGAACAGCTGCGAAGTGGATGCACAGAACATTAACCTAGATACCAGCCCAGGGTCCCAAGCATCCATTTTTCTCTGGAGGGTACGTACCCCACGCAGGGATTCAAGCAGGGAGTTTGCCTTGGACAACTTACACAGAAAACTGGGATGAGACGTTGGGTCACTCTGCTTGTGCTCACACTACGTGGCCCGGAGAAGTTATGACGCAGCAGATGTCAACCCCCTTTCTCCACACATGTGCACCTCAAAGAAGCGCTGGGCCGTGGGTGTTCTCAGGCCAAGAGCAGTACTTGTTCTCTGCTGCACCGTCTCTGTGGTTCAAAGGTTCTTTATCTCTGCTCTTTTGGAAGCCTTTCACCCCTGACCCTATCCCTGGGCTGCAGAAGCAAAGAGGCATAGAGGCCTTTCACCCTGAAGGCATGGGCTTGTTTCACATGGAGAATGTGTCCCTTGCCCCTCCTGTGCTGGAGGCGTGTAAGTTGACACCATTTGTTCTGCCCATGGATATTACAAGTAGGTGTACTCGGTTTGGGCTGCCTGGTGAAACTGTTTTTGCAGTCAGCCAGCCCTCTGAGTACTATTCCTCAAGTTTGATTCCTAGCTAGGTAAACCCGGACTTCGGTGGCTACATGGGAGCAAACGTGTTAAGCTTGTGGAGAAAGCCTTTGACCAATGGCAATCTGCTTGTGCTTGTGGCAGGGATTAGGCAGGAACTCTGCCACTCAGGGTTTTTACCTTCCGATAAGCTGTGCCTTTGGGCTGAAGCAGGCGACGTGTCTGTATCACATCCTGGGAAGTAGGGCCTGAGGGGAGTCTGCCACCTGATTGGCCTCCATTATAGGCAACTGAGAAAATGGGGCAAGGCTTACGGAACCCGCTTACAACGAAATGTTTCTATTGAGAAGAGGAGATTTTGCTACTACACGTCAGCAGCTCCTCTCCCTCAGAGTGCTGTTCCTGTGTAGACTAGGGAAAACCACCACGGTTTCCAGGGTTTGATCGGCTCTTTTCCCAGTTGGTATCCTCCGTGAAAGAGCTAGAAGGGCTGATCTCAACCAATCGGCCTGCACACCGTGAGTCCTTGGGGTAGGGCAGTCCTGAGTCAATGTGTCTCCTAAAGAACGAAAGCAAAGTTTCCTGACACAGGAAAGCACAGAGAGGCCTGGTGCTTTCTGTAGGCAATTGAAGTGGGCTGGAAAGGTGAGGCCTAGTCTACATTGTGGAAAAGTTCGCGATTACGGCTATCTTTCTCCCTCTCTCTGCCCCGTACCCTGGGCTCAGCCTTGTGGGAATGCTGATTGGGAGAGTCTGCCTCTCTGCCGGGCTCAGAAGGCTTCTTCCCGTTTGGGCAATTCCGTTTGTGTCTTACTTCGTGGAGGAGGAATGAGGGTGCCCAGAGATTCTCTGACGTGAAATCACTAATGACAGAGCACCTGGAGGAGCTGGTTTCTCGGTGGAAGAAGCCAAAAAGCCAGCATTCCTAAGGTCTCTTTGAGAGCTGCCAGACACTCTGCCGTCATAGGCCTAAGAATTGGACATTGTGACGGCATGGCAACACTTGGAATCCTAGGACACTGTGGAAGGGCGACTCGCAAACTGGATGGAAGAAGCTTCCAAGCCCAGTGTTCTTTCATGTACCAAAGAGAACGCAAGTGTCTGAGGCTGGTAGCATTGTTGCTGGAGAGCACTGCCTCCTCGTGGGCCTGTCGGCTACTTTCCTATTTCCGACGCTCTCAGGAAACTCTTCCAAAACGAGGTTGGGACATGCTTAGAGAGAACAGCTGCGAAGTGGATGCACAGAACATTAACCTAGATACCAGCCCAGGGTCCCAAGCATCCATTTTTCTCTGGAGGGTACGTACCCCACGCAGGGATTCAAGCAGGGAGTTTGCCTTGGACAACTTACACAGAAAACTGGGATGAGACGTTG
The DNA here is from genome assembly GCF_965194825.1 of Balaenoptera physalus. Classification (NCBI taxonomy): domain Eukaryota; kingdom Metazoa; phylum Chordata; class Mammalia; order Artiodactyla; family Balaenopteridae; genus Balaenoptera; species Balaenoptera physalus. The sequence continues at coordinate 37,071,138 of NC_138897.1, read as the reverse complement.
GGTCACTCTGTTTGTGCTCACACTACGTGGCCCAGAGAAGTTATGACGCAGCAGATGTCAACCCCCTTTCTCCACACATGTGCACTCCAAAGTAGCGCTGGGCCGTGGGTGTTCTCAGGCCAAGAGCAGTCCTTGTTCTCGGCTGTACCGGCTCTGTGGTTCAAAGGTTCTTTATCTCTGCTCTTTTGGAAGCCTTTCACCCCTGACCCTATCCCTGGGCTGCAGAAGCAAAGAGGCATAGAGGCCTTTCACCCTGAAGGCATTTGCTTGTTTCACATGGAGAATGTGGCCGTCGCCCCTCCCGTGCTGGAGGCGTGTAAGTTGACACCATTTGTTCTGCCCATGGATATTACAAGTAGGTGTACTCGGTTTGGGCTGCCTGGTGAAACTGTTTTTGCAGTCAGCCAGCCCTCTGAGTACTATTCCTCAAGTTTGATTCCTAGCTAGGTAAACCCGGACTTCGGTGGCTACATGGGAGCAAACGTGTTAAGCTTGTGGAGAAAGCCTTTGACCAATTTCAATCTGCTTGTGCTTGTGGCAGGGATTAGGCAGGAACTCTGCCACTCAGGGTTTTTACCTTCCGATAAGCTGTGCCTTTGGGCTGAAGCAGGCGACCTGTCTGTATCACATCCTGGGAAGTAGGGCCTGAGGGGAGTCTGCCACCTGATTGGCCTCCATTATAGGCAACTGAGAAAATGGGGCAAGGCTTACGGAACCCGCTTACAACGAAATGTTTCTATTGAGAAGAGGAGATTTTGCTACTACACGTCAGAAGCTCCTCTCCCTCCGAGTGCTGTTCCTGTGTAGACTAGGGAAAACCACCACCGTTTCCAGGGTTTGATCGGCTCTTTTCCCAGTTGGTATCCTCCGTGAAAGAGCTAGAAGGGCTGATCTCAACCAATCGGCCTGCACACCGTGAGTCCTTGGGGTAGGGCAGTCCTGAGTCAATGTGTCTCCTAAAGAACGAAAGCAAAGTTTCCTGCCACAGGAAAGCACAGAGAGGCCTGGTGCTTTCTCTAGGCAATTCAAGTGGGCTTGAAAGTTGAGGCCTAGTCTACATTGTGGAAAAATTCGCGATTACGGCTATCTTTCTCCCTCTCTGTGTCCCGTACCCTGGGCTCAGCCTTGTGGGAATGCTGATTGGGAGAGTCTGCCTCTCTGCCAGGCTCAGAAGGCTTCTTCCCGTTTGGGCAATTCCGTTTGTGTCTTACTTCGTGGAGGAGGAATGAGGGTGCCCAGAGATTCTCGGACGTGAAATCACTAATGACAGAGCACCTGGAGGAGCAGGTTTCTCGGTGGAAGAAGCCAAAAAGCCAGCATTCCTAAGGTCTCTTTGAGAGCTGCCAGACACTCTGCCGTCATAGGCCTAAGAATTGGCCATTGTGACGGCATGGCAACACTTGGAATCCTAGGACACTGTGGAAGGGCGACTCGCAAACTGGATGAAAGAAGCTTCCAAGCCCAGTGTTCTTTCATGTACCAAAGAGAACGCAAGTGTCTGAGGCTGGTAGCATTGTTGCTGGAGAGCACTGCCTCCTCGTGGGCCTGTCGGCTACTTTCCTATTTCCGACGCTCTCAGGAAACTCTTCCAAAACGAGGTTGGGACATGCTTAGATAGAACAGCTGCGAAGTGGATGCACAGAACATTAACCTAGATACCAGCCCAGGGTCCCAAGCATCCATTTTTCTCTGGAGGGTACGTACCCCACGCAGGGATTCAAGCAGGGAGTTTGCCTTGGACAACTTACACAGAAAACTGGGATGAGACGTTGGGTCACTCTGCTTGTGCTCACACTACGTGGCCCGGAGAAGTTATGACGCAGCAGATGTCAACCCCCTTTCTCCACACATGTGCACCTCAAAGAAGCGCTGGGCCGTGGGTGTTCTCAGGCCAAGAGCAGTACTTGTTCTCTGCTGCACCGTCTCTGTGGTTCAAAGGTTCTTTATCTCTGCTCTTTTGGAAGCCTTTCACCCCTGACCCTATCCCTGGGCTGCAGAAGCAAAGAGGCATAGAGGCCTTTCACCCTGAAGGCATGGGCTTGTTTCACATGGAGAATGTGTCCCTTGCCCCTCCTGTGCTGGAGGCGTGTAAGTTGACACCATTTGTTCTGCCCATGGATATTACAAGTAGGTGTACTCGGTTTGGGCTGCCTGGTGAAACTGTTTTTGCAGTCAGCCAGCCCTCTGAGTACTATTCCTCAAGTTTGATTCCTAGCTAGGTAAACCCGGACTTCGGTGGCTACATGGGAGCAAACGTGTTAAGCTTGTGGAGAAAGCCTTTGACCAATGGCAATCTGCTTGTGCTTGTGGCAGGGATTAGGCAGGAACTCTGCCACTCAGGGTTTTTACCTTCCGATAAGCTGTGCCTTTGGGCTGAAGCAGGCGACCTGTCTGTATCACATCCAGGGAATTAGGGCCTGAGGGGAGTCTGCCACCTGATTGGCCTCCATTATAGGCAACTGAGAAAATGGGGCAAAGCTTACGGAACCCGCTTACAACGAAATGTTTCTATTGAGAAGAGGAGATTTTGCTACTACACGTCAGCAGGTCCTCTCGCTCAGAGTGCTGTTCCTGTGTAGACTAGGGAGAACCACCACCGTTTCCAGGGTTTGATTGGCTCTTTTCCCAGTTGGTATTCTCCATGAAAGAGCTAGAAGGGCTGATCTCAACCAATCGGCCTGCACACCGTGAGTCCTTGGGGTAGGGCAGTCCTGAGTCAATGTGTCTCCTAAAGAACGAAAGCAAAGTTTCCTGCCACAGGAAAGCACAGAGAGGCCTGGTGCTTTCTCTAGGCAATTCAAGTGGGCTGGAAAGGTGAGGCCTAGTCTACATTGTGGAAAAGTTCGCGATTACGGCTATTTTTCTCCCTCTCTCTGTCCCGTACCCTGGGCTCAGCCTTGTGGGAATGCTGATTGGGAGAGTCTGCCTCTCTGCCGGGCTCAGAAGGCTTCTTCCCGTTTGGGCAATTCCGTTTGTGTCTTACTTCGTGGAGGAGGAATGAGGGTGCCCAGAGATTCTCGGACGTGAAATCACTAATGACAGAGCACCTGGAGGAGCAGGTTTCTTGGTGGAAGAAGCCAAAAAGCCAGCATTCCTAAGGTCTCTTTGAGAGCTGCCAGACACTCTGCCGTCATAGGCCTAAGAATTGGCCATTGTGACGGCATGGCAACACTTGGAATCCTAGGACACTGTGGAAGGGCGACTCGCAAACTGGATGGAAGAAGCTTCCAAGCCCAGTGTTCTTTCATCTACCAAAGAGAACGCAAGTGTCTGAGGCTGTTAACATTGTTGCTGGAGAGCACTGCCTCCTCGTGGGCCTGTCGGCTACTTTCCTATTTCCGACGGTCTCAGGAAACTCTTCCAAAACGAGGTTGGGACATGCTTAGAGAGAACAGCTGCGAAGTGGATGCACAGAACATTAACCTAGATACCAGCCCAGGGTCCCAAGCATCCATTTTCCTCTGGAGGGTACGTACCCCACGCAGGGATTCAAGCAGGGAGTTTGCCTTGGACAACTTACACAGAAAACTGGGATGAGACGTTGGGTCACTCTGCTTGTGCTCACACTACGTGGCCCGGAGAAGTTATGACGCAGCAGATGTCAAGCCCCTTTCTCCACACATGTGCACCCCAAAGAAGCGCTGGGCCGTGGGTGTTCTCAGACCAAGAGCAGTCCTTGTTCTCGGCTGCACTGGCTCTGTGGTTCAAAGGTTCTTTATCTCTGCTCTTTTGGAAGCCTTTCAGACCTGACCCTATCACTGGGCTGCAGAAGCATAGAGGCATAGAGGCCTTTCACCCTGTAGGCATGGGCTTGTTTCACATGGAGAATGTGGCCATCGCCCCTCCCGTGCTGGAGGCCTGTAAGTTGACACCATTTGTTCTGCCCATGGATATTACAAGTAGGTGTACTCGGTTTGGGCTGCCTGGTGAAACAGTTTTTGCAGTCAGCCAGCCTTCTGAGTAATATTCCTCAAGTTTGATTCCTAGCTAGGTAAACCCGGACTTCGGTGGCTACATGGGAGCAAACGTGTTAAGCTTGTGGAGAAAGCCTTTGACCAATGGCAATCTGCTTGTTCTTGTGGCAGGGATTAGGCAGGAACTCTGCCACTCAGGGTTTTTACCTTCCGATAAGCTGTGCCTTTGGGCTGAAGCAGGCGACCTGTCTGTATCACATCCAGGGAATTAGGGCCTGAAGGGAGTCTGCCACCTGATTGGCCTCCATTATAGGCAACTGAGAAAATGGGGCAAGGCTTACGGAACCCGCTTACAACGAAATGTTTCTATTGAGAAGAGGAGGTTTTGCTACTACACGTCAGCAGGTCCTCTCGCTCAGAGTGCTGTTCCTGTGTAGACTAGGGAGAACCACCACCGTTTCCAGGGTTTGATTGGCTCTTTTCCCAGTTGGTATTCTCCATGAAAGAGCTAGAAGGGCTGATCTCAACCAATCGGCCTGCACACCGTGAGACCTTGGGGTAGGGCAGTCCTGAGTCAATGTGTCTCCTAAAGAACGAAAGCAAAGTTTCCTGCCACAGGAAAGCACAGAGAGGCCTGGTGCTTTCTCTAGGCAATTCAAGTGGGCTGGAAAGGTGAGGCCTAGTCTACATTGTGGAAAAGTTCGCGATTACGGCTATTTTTCTCCCTCTCTCTGTCCCGTACCCTGGGTTCAGCCTTGTGGGAATGCTGATTGGGAGAGTCTGCCTCTCTGCCGGGCTCAGAAGGCTTCTTCCCGTTTGGGCAATTCCGTTTGTGTCTTACTTCGTGGAGGAGGAATGAGGGTGCCCAGAGATTCTCGGACGTGAAATCACTAATGACAGAGCACCTGGAGGAGCAGGTTTCTCGGTGGAAGAAGCCAAAAAGCCAGCATTCCTAAGGTCTCTTTGAGAGCTGCCAGACACTCTGCCGTCATAGGCCTAAGAATTGGCCATTGTGACGGCATGGCAACACTTGGAATCCTAGGACACTGTGGAAGGGCGACTCGCAAACTGGATGGAAGAAGCTTCCAAGCCCAGTGTTCTTTCATCTACCAAAGAGAACGCAAGTGTCTGAGGCTGGTAGCATTGTTGCTGGAGAGCACTGCCTCCTCGTGGGCCTGTCGGCTACTTTCCTATTTCCGACGCTCTCAGGAAACTCTTCCAAAACGAGGTTGGGACATGCTTAGAGAGAACAGCTGCGAAGTGGATGCACAGAACATTAACCTAGATACCAGCCCAGGGTCCCAAGCATCCATTTTCCTCTGGAGGGTACGTACCCCACGCAGGGATTCAAGCAGGGAGTTTGCCTTGGACAACTTACACAGAAAACTGGGATGAGACGTTGGGTCACTCTGCTTGTGCTCACACTACGTGGCCCGGAGAAGTTATGACGCAGCAGATGTCAAGCCCCTTTCTCCACACATGTGCACCCCAAAGAAGCGCTGGGCCGTGGGTGTTCTCAGGCCAAGAGCAGTCCTTGTTCTCGGCTGCACCGTCTCTGTGATTCAAAGGTTCTTTATCTCTGCTCTTTTGGAAGCCTTTCAGACCTGACCGTATCCCTGGGCTGCAGAAGCAAAGAGGCATAGAGGCCTTTCACCCTGAAGGCATGGGCTTGTTTCACATGGAGAATGTGTCCCTCGCCCCTCCAGTGCTGGAGGCGTGTATGTTGACAACATTTGTTCTGCCCATGGATATTTCAAGTAGGTGTACTCGGTTTGGGCTGCCTGGTGAAACTGTTTTTGCAGTCAGCCAGCCTTCTGACTACTGTTCCTCCAGTTTGATTCCTAGTTAGGTAAACCCGGACTTCGGTGGCTACATGGGAGCAAACGTGTTAAGCTTGTGGAGAAAGCCTTTGACCAATGGCAATCTGCTTGTGCTTGTGGCAGGGATTAGGCAGGAACTCTGCCACTCAGGGTTTTTACCTTCCCATAAGCTGTGCCTTTGGGCTGAAGCAGGCGACGTGTCTGTATCACATCCTGGGAAGTAGGGCCTGAGGGTCGTCTGCCACCTGATTGGCCTCCATTATAGGCAAGTGAGAAAATGGGGCAAGGCTTACGGAACCCGCTTACAACGAAATGTTTCTATTGAGAAGAGGAGATTTTGCTACTACACGTCAGCAGCTCCTCTCCCTCAGAGTGCTGTTCCTGGGTAGACTAGGGAAAACCACCACCGTTTCCAGGGTTTGATCGGCTCTTTTCCCAGTTGGTATCCTCCGTGAAAGAGCTAGAAGGGCTGATCTCAACCAATCGGCCTGCACACCGTGAGTCCTTGGGGTAGGGCAGTCCTGAGTCAATGTGTCTCCTAAAGAACGAAAGCAAAGTTTCCTGCCACAGGAAAGCACAGAGAGGCCTGGTGCTTTCTCTAGGCAATTCAAGTGGGCTTGAAAGGTGAGGCCTAGTCTACATTGTGGAAAAGTTCGCGATTACGGCTATCTTTCTCCCTCTCTCTGTCCCGTACCCTGGGCTCAGCCTTGTGGGAATGCTGATTGGGAGAGTCTGCCTCTCTGCCGGGCTCAGAAGGCTTCTTCCCGTTTGGGCAATTCCGTTTGTGTCTTACTTCGTGGAGGAGGAATGAGGGTTCCCAGAGATCCTCTGACGTAAAATCACTAATGACAGAGCACCTGGAGGAGCTGGTTTCTCGGTGGAAGAAAAAAAAAGCCAGCATTCCTAAGGTCTCTTTGAGAGCTGCCAGACACTCTGCCGTCATAGGCCTAAGAATTGGCCATTGTGACGGCATGTCAACACTTGGAATCCTAGGACACTGTGGAAGGGCGACTCGCAAACTGGATGGAAGAAGCTTCCAAGCCCAGTGTTCTTTCATGTACCAAAGAGAACGCAAGTGTCTGAGGCTGGTAGCATTGTTGCTGGAGAGCACTGCCTCCTCGTGGGCCTGTCGGCTACTTTCCTATTTCCGACGCTCTCAGGAAACTCTTCCAAAACGAGGTTGGGACATGCTTAGAGAGAACAGCTGCGAAGTGGATGCACAGAACATTAACCTAGATACCAGCCCAGGGTCCCAAGCATCCATTTTTCTCTGGAGGGTACGTACCCCACGCAGGGATTCAAGCAGGGAGTTTGCCTTGGACAACTTACACAGAAAACTGGGATGAGACGTTGGGTCACTCTGCTTGTGCTCACACTACGTGGCCCGGAGAAGTTATGACGCAGCAGATGTCAAGCCCCTTTCTCCACACATGTGCACCCCAAAGAAGCGCTGGGCCGTGGGTGTTCTCAGGCCAAGAGCAGTCCTTGTTCTCGGCTGCACCGTCTCTGTGGTTCAAAGGTTCTTTATCTCTGCTCTTTTGGAAGCCTTTCAGACCTGACCCTATCACTGGGCTGCAGAAGCATAGAGGCATAGAGGCCTTTCACCCTGAAGGCATGGGCTTGTTTCACATGGAGAATGTGGGCGTCGCCCCTCCCTTGCTGGAGGCCTGTAAGTTGACACCATTTGTTCTGCCCATGGATCTTACAAGTAGGTGTACTCGGTTTGGGCTGCCTGGTGAAACTGTTTTTGCAGTCAGCCAGCCCTCTGAGTACTATTCCTCAAGTTTGATTCCTAGCTAGGTAAACCCGGACTTCGGTGGCTACATGGGAGCAAACGTGTTAAGCTTGTGGAGAAAGCCTTTGACCAATGGCAATCTGCTTGTGCTTGTGGCAGGGATTAGGCAGGAACTCTGCCACTCAGGGTTTTTACCTTCCGATAAGCTGTGCCTTTGGGCTGAAGCAGGCGACCTGTCTGTATCACATCCAGGGAATTAGGGCCTGAGGGGAGTCTGCCACCTGATTGGCCTCCATTATAGGCAACTGAGAAAATGGGGCAAGGCTTACGGAACCCGCTTACAACGAAATGTTTCTATTGAGAAGAGGAGATTTTGTTACTACACGTCAGCAGCTCCTCTCCCTCAGAGTGCTGTTTCTGTGTAGACTAGGGAGAACCACCACCGTTTCCAGGGTTTGATTGGCTCTTTTCCCAGTTGGTATTCTCCATGAAAGAGCTAGAAGGGCTGATCTCAACCAATCGGCCTGCACACCGTGAGTCCCTGGGGTAGGGCAGTCCTGAGTCAATGTGTCTCCTAAAGAACGAAAGCAAAGTTTCCTGCCACAGGAAAGCACAGAGAGGCCTGGTGCTTTCTCTAGGCAATTCAAGTGGGCTGGAAAGGTGAGGCCTAGTCTACATTGTGGAAAAGTTCGCGATTACGGCTATCTTTCTCCCTCTCTCTGTCCCGTACCCTGGGCTCAGCCTTGTGGGAATGCTGATTGGGAGAGTCTGCCTCTCTGCCGGGCTCAGAAGGCTTCTTCCCGTTTGGGCAATTCCGTTTGTGTCTTACTTCGTGGAGGAGGAATGAGGGTGCTCAGAGATTCTCTGACGTGAAATCACTAATGACAGAGCACCTGGAGGAGCAGGTTTCTCGGTGGAAGAAGCCAAAAAGCCAGCATTCCTAAGGTCTCTTTGAGAGCTGCCAGACACTCTGCCGTCATAGGCCTAAGAATTGGCCATTGTGACGGCATGGCAACACTTGGAATCCTAGGACACTGTGGAAGGGCGACTCGCAAACTGGATGGAAGAAGCTTCCAAGCCCAATGTTCTTTCATCTACCAAAGAGAACGCAAGTGTCTGAGGCTGGTAGCATTGTTGCTGGAGAGCACTGCCTCCTCGTGGGCCTGTCGGCTACTTTCCTATTTCCGACGCTCTCAGGAAACTCTTCCAAAACGAGGTTGGGACATGCTTAGAGAGAACAGCTGCGAAGTGGATGCACAGAACATTAACCTAGATACCAGCCCAGGGTCCCAAGCATCCATTTTCCTCTGGAGGGTACGTACCCAACGCAGGGATTCAAGCAGGGAGTTTGCCTTGGACAACTTACACAGAAAACTGGGATGAGACGTTGGGTCACTCTGCTTGTGCTCACACTACGTGGCCCGGAGAAGTTATGACGCAGCAGATGTCAAGCCCCTTTCTCCACACATGTGCACCCCAAAGAAGCGCTGGGCCGTGGGTGTTCTCAGACCAAGAGCAGTCCTTGTTCTCGGCTGCACCGGCTCTGTGGTTCAAAGGTTCTTTATCTCTGCTCTTTTGGAAGCCTTTCAGACCTGACCCTATCACTGGGCTGCAGAAGCATAGAGGCATAGAGGCCTTTCACCCTGTAGGCATGGGCTTGTTTCACATGGAGAATGTGGCCATCGCCCCTCCCGTGCTGGAGGCCTGTAAGTTGACACCATTTGTTCTGCCCATGGATATTTCAAGTAGGTGTACTCGGTTTGGGCTGCCTGGTGAAACAGTTTTTGCAGTCAGCCAGCCTTCTGAGTAATATTCCTCAAGTTTGATTCCTAGCTAGGTAAACCCGGACTTCGGTGGCTACATGGGAGCAAACGTGTTAAGCTTGTGGAGAAAGCCTTTGACCAATGGCAATCTGCTTGTGCTTGTGGCAGGGATTAGGCAGGAACTCTGCCACTCAGGGTTTTTACCTTCCGATAAGCTGTGCCTTTGGGCTGAAGCAGGCGACCTGTCTGTATCACATCCAGGGAATTAGGGCCTGAAGGGAGTCTGCCACCTGATTGGCCTCCATTATAGGCAACTGAGAAAATGGGGCAAGGCTTACGGAACCCGCTTACAACGAAATGTTTCTATTGAGAAGAGGAGATTTTGCTACTACACGTCAGCAGGTCCTCTCGCTCAGAGTGCTGTTCCTGTGTAGACTAGGGAGAACCACCACCGTTTCCAGGGTTTGATTGGCTCTTTTCCCAGTTGGTATTCTCCATGAAAGAGCTAGAAGGGCTGATCTCAACCAATCGGCCTGCACACCGTGAGAACTTTGGGTAGGGCAGTCCTGAGTCAATGTGTCTCCTAAAGAACGAAAGCAAAGTTTCCTGCCACAGGAAAGCACAGAGAGGCCTGGTGCTTTCTCTAGGCAATTCAAGTGGGCTGGAAAGGTGAGGCCTAGTCTACATTGTGGAAAAGTTCGCGATTACGGCTATTTTTCTCCCTCTCTCTGTCCCGTACCCTGGGCTCAGCCTTGTGGGAATGCTGATTGGGAGAGTCTGCCTCTCTGCCGGGCTCAGAAGGCTTCTTCCCGTTTGGGCAATTCCGTTTGTGTCTTACTTCGTGGAGGAGGAATGAGGGTGCCCAGAGATTCTCGGACGTGAAATCACTAATGACAGAGCACCTGGAGGAGCAGGTTTCTCGGTGGAAGAAGCCAAAAAGCCAGCATTCCTAAGGTCTCTTTGAGAGCTGCCAGACACTCTGCCGTCATAGGCCTAAGAATTGGCCATTGTGACGGCATGGCAACACTTGGAATCCTAGGACACTGTGGAAGGGCGACTCGCAAACTGGATGGAAGAAGCTTCCAAGCCCAGTGTTCTTTCATCTACCAAAGAGAACGCAAGTGTCTGAGGCTGGTAGCATTGTTGCTGGAGAGCACTGCCTCCTCGTGGGCCTGTCGGCTACTTTCCTATTTCCGACGCTCTCAGGAAACTCTTCCAAAACGAGGTTGGGACATGCTTAGAGAGAACAGCTGCGAAGTGGATGCACAGAACATTAACCTAGATACCAGCCCAGGGTCCCAAGCATCCATTTTCCTCTGGAGGGTACGTACCCCACGCAGGGATTCAAGCAGGGAGTTTGCCTTGGACAACTTACACAGAAAACTGGGATGAGACGTTGGGTCACTCTGCTTGTGCTCACACTACGTGGCCCGGAGAAGTTATGACGCAGCAGATGTCAAGCCCCTTTCTCCACACATGTGCACCCCAAAGAAGCGCTGGGCCGTGGGTGTTCTCAGGCCAAGAGCAGTCCTTGTTCTCGGCTGCACCGTCTCTGTGATTCAAAGGTTCTTTATCTCTGCTCTTTTGGAAGCCTTTCAGACCTGACCGTATCCCTGGGCTGCAGAAGCAAAGAGGCATAGAGGCCTTTCACCCTGAAGGCATGGGCTTGTTTCACATGGAGAATGTGTCCCTCGCCCCTCCAGTGCTGGAGGCGTGTATGTTGACAACATTTGTTCTGCCCATGGATATTTCAAGTAGGTGTACTCGGTTTGGGCTGCCTGGTGAAACTGTTTTTGCAGTCAGCCAGCCTTCTGACTACTGTTCCTCCAGTTTGATTCCTAGTTAGGTAAACCCGGACTTCGGTGGCTACATGGGAGCAAACGTGTTAAGCTTGTGGAGAAAGCCTTTGACCAATGGCAATCTGCTTGTGCTTGTGGCAGGGATTAGGCAGGAACTCTGCCACTCAGGGTTTTTACCTTCCGATAAGCTGTGCCTTTGGGCTGAAGCAGGCGACGTGTCTGTATCACATCCTGGGAAGTAGGGCCTGAGGGTCGTCTGCCACCTGATTGGCCTCCATTATAGGCAAGTGAGAAAATGGGGCAAGGCTTACGGAACCCGCTTACAACGAAATGTTTCTATTGAGAAGAGGAGATTTTGCTACTACACGTCAGCAGCTCCTCTCCCTCAGAGTGCTGTTCCTGGGTAGACTAGGGAAAACCACCACCGTTTCCAGGGTTTGATCGGCTCTTTTCCCAGTTGGTATCCTCCGTGAAAGAGCTAGAAGGGCTGATCTCAACCAATCGGCCTGCACACCGTGAGTCCTTGGGGTAGGGCAGTCCTGAGTCAATGTGTCTCCTAAAGAACGAAAGCAAAGTTTCCTGCCACAGGAAAGCACAGAGAGGCCTGGTGCTTTCTCTAGGCAATTCAAGTGGGCTTGAAAGGTGAGGCCTAGTCTACATTGTGGAAAAGTTCGCGATTACGGCTATCTTTCTCCCGCTCTCTGTCCCGTACCCTGGGCTCAGCCTTGTGGGAATGCTGATTGGGAGAGTCTGCCTCTCTGCCGGGCTCAGAAGGCTTCTTCCCGTTTGGGCAATTCCGTTTGTGTCTTACTTCGTGGAGGAGGAATGAGGGTTCCCAGAGATCCTCTGACGTGAAATCACTAATGACAGAGCACCTGGAGGAGCTGGTTTCTCGGTGGAAGAAAAAAAAAGCCAGCATTCCTAAGGTCTCTTTGAGAGCTGCCAGAGACTCTGCCGTCATAGGCCTAAGAATTGGCCATTGTGACGGCATGTCAACACTTGGAATCCTAGGACACTGTGGAAGGGCGACTCGCAAACTGGATGGAAGAAGCTTCCAAGCCCAGTGTTCTTTCATGTACCAAAGAGAACGCAAGTGTCTGAGGCTGGTAGCATTGTTGCTGGAGAGCACTGCCTCCTCGTGGGCCTGTCGGCTACTTTCCTATTTCCGACGCTCTCAGGAAACTCTTCCAAAACGAGGTTGGGACATGCTTAGAGAGAACAGCTGCGAAGTGGATGCACAGAACATTAACCTAGATACCAGCCCAGGGTCCCAAGCATCCATTTTTCTCTGGAGGGTACGTACCCCACGCAGGGATTCAAGCAGGGAGTTTGCCTTGGACAACTTACACAGAAAACTGGGATGAGACGTTGGGTCACTCTGCTTGTGCTCACACTACGTGGCCCGGAGAAGTTATGACGCAGCAGATGTCAAGCCCCTTTCTCCACACATGTGCACCCCAAAGAAGCGCTGGGCCGTGGGTGTTCTCAGGCCAAGAGCAGTCCTTGTTCTCGGCTGCACCGTCTCTGTGGTTCAAAGGTTCTTTATCTCTGCTCTTTTGGAAGCCTTTCAGACCTGACCCTATCACTGGGCTGCAGAAGCATAGAGGCATAGAGGCCTTTCACCCTGAAGGCATGGGCTTGTTTCACATGGAGAATGTGGGCGTCGCCCCTCCCTTGCTGGAGGCCTGTAAGTTGACACCATTTGTTCTGCCCATGGATCTTACAAGTAGGTGTACTCGGTTTGGGCTGCCTGGTGAAACTGTTTTTGCAGTCAGCCAGCCCTCTGAGTACTATTCCTCAAGTTTGATTCCTAGCTAGGTAAACCCGGACTTCGGTGGCTACATGGGAGCAAACGTGTTAAGCTTGTGGAGAAAGCCTTTGACCAATGGCAATCTGCTTGTGCTTGTGGCAGGGATTAGGCAGGAACTCTGCCACTCAGGGTTTTTACCTTCCGATAAGCTGTGCCTTTGGGCTGAAGCAGGCGACCTGTCTGTATCACATCCAGGGAATTAGGGCCTGAGGGGAGTCTGCCACCTGATTGGCCTCCATTATAGGCAACTGAGAAAATGGGGCAAGGCTTACGGAACCCGCTTACAACGAAATGTTTCTATTGAGAAGAGGAGATTTTGTTACTACACGTCAGCAGCTCCTCTCCCTCAGAGTGCTGTTTCTGTGTAGACTAGGGAGAACCACCACCGTTTCCAGGGTTTGATTGGCTCTTTTCCCAGTTGGTATTCTCCATGAAAGAGCTAGAAGGGCTGATCTCAACCAATCGGCCTGCACACCGTGAGTCCTTGGGGTAGGGCAGTCCTGAGTCAATGTGTCTCCTAAAGAACGAAAGCAAAGTTTCCTGCCACAGGAAAGCACAGAGAGGCCTGGTGCTTTCTCTAGGCAATTCAAGTGGGCTGGAAAGGTGAGGCCTAGTCTACATTGTGGAAAAGTTCGCGATTACGGCTATCTTTCTCCCTCTCTCTGTCCCGTACCCTGGGCTCAGCCTTGTGGGAATGCTGATTGGGAGAGTCTGCCTCTCTGCCGGGCTCAGAAGGCTTCTTCCCGTTTGGGCAATTCCGTTTGTGTCTTACTTCGTGGAGGAGGAATGAGGGTGCCCAGAGATTCTCTGACGTGAAATCACTAATGACAGAGCACCTGGAGGAGCAGGTTTCTCGGTGGAAGAAGCCAAAAAGCCAGCATTCCTAAGGTCTCTTTGAGAGCTGCCAGACACTCTGCCGTCATAGGCCTAAGAATTGGCCATTGTGACGGCATGGCAACACTTGGAATCCTAGGACACTGTGGAAGGGCGACTCGCAAACTGGATGGAAGAAGCTTCCAAGCCCAATGTTCTTTCATCTGCCAAAGAGAACGCAAGTGTCTGAGGCTGGTAGCATTGTTGCTGGAGAGCACTGCCTCCTCGTGGGCCTGTCGGCTACTTTCCTATTTCCGACGCTCTCAGGAAACTCTTCCAAAACGAGGTTGGGACATGCTTAGAGAGAACAGCTGCGAAGTGGATGCACAGAACATTAACCTAGATACCAGCCCAGGGTCCCAAGCATCCATTTTTCTCTGGAGGGTACGTACCCCACGCAGGGATTCAAGCAGGGAGTTTGCTTTGGACAACTTACACAGAAAACTGGGATGAGACGTTGGGTCACTCTGCTTGTGCTCACACTACGTGGCCCGGAGAAGTTATGACGCAGCAGATGTCAACCCCCTTTCTCCACACATGTGCACCCCAAAGAAGCGCTGGGCCGTGGGTGTTCTCAGGCCAAGAGCAGTCCTTGTTCTCGGCTGCACCATCTCTGTGGTTCAAAGGTTCTTTATATCTGCTCTTTTGGAAGCCTTTCAGACCTGACCCTATCACTGGGCTGCAGAAGCAAAGAGGCATAGAGGCCTTTCACCCTGAAGGCATGGGCTTGTTTCACATGGAGAATGTGGCCGTCGCCCCTCCCGTGCTGGAGGCCTGTAAGTTGACACCATTTGTTCTGCCCATGGATATTACAAGTAGGTGTACTCGGTTTGGGCTGCCTGGTGAAACTGTTTTTGCAGTCAGCCAGCCTTCTGAGTACTATTCCTCAAGTTTGATTCCTAGCTAGGTAAACCCGGACTTCGGTGGCTACATGGGAGCAAACGTGTTAAGCTTGTGGAGAAAGCCTTTGACCAATGGCAATCTGCTTGTGCTTGTGGCAGGGATTAGGCAGGAACTCTGCCACTCAGGGTTTTTACCTTCCGATAAGCTGTGCCTTTGGGCTGAAGCAGGCGACCTGTCTGTATCACATCCAGGGAATTAGGGCCTGAGGGGAGTCTGCCACCTGATTGGCCTCCATTATAGGCAACTGAGAAAATGGGGCAAGGCTTACGGAACCCGCTTACAACGAAATGTTTCTATTGAGAAGAGGAGATTTTGCTACTACACGTCAGCAGCTCCTCTCCCTCAGAGTGCTGTTCCTGTGTAGACTAGGGAGATCCACCACCGTTTCCAGGGTTTGATTGGCTCTTTTCCCAGTTGGTATTCTCCATGAAAGAGCTAGAAGGGCTGATCTCAACCAATCGGCCTGCACACCGTGAGTCCTTGGGGTAGGGCAGTCCTGAGTCAATGTGTCTCCTAAAGAACGAAAGCAAAGTTTCCTGACACAGGAAAGCACAGAGAGGCCTGGTGCTTTCTCTAGGCAATTGAAGTGGGCTGGAAAGGTGAGGCCTAGTCTACATTGTGGAAAAGTTCGCGATTACGGCTATCTTTCTCCCTCTCTCTGCCCCGTACCCTGGGCTCAGCCTTGTGGGAATGCTGATTGGGAGAGTCTGCCTCTCTGCCGGGCTCAGAAGGCTTCTTCCCGTTTGGGCAATTCCGTTTGTGTCTTACTTCGTGGAGGAGGAATGAGGGTGCCCAGAGATTCTCTGACGTGAAATCACTAATGACAGAGCACCTGGAGGAGCTGGTTTCTCGGTGGAAGAAGCCAAAAAGCCAGCATTCCTAAGGTCTCTTTGAGAGCTGCCAGACACTCTGCCGTCATAGGCCTAAGAATTGGACATTGTGACGGCATGGCAACACTTGGAATCCTAGGACACTGTGGAAGGGCGACTCGCAAACTGGATGGAAGAAGCTTCCAAGCCCAGTGTTCTTTCATGTACCAAAGAGAACGCAAGTGTCTGAGGCTGGTAGCATTGTTGCTGGAGAGCACTGCCTCCTCGTGGGCCTGTCGGCTACTTTCCTATTTCCGACGCTCTCAGGAAACTCTTCCAAAACGAGGTTGGGACATGCTTAGAGAGAACAGCTGCGAAGTGGATGCACAGAACATTAACCTAGATACCAGCCCAGGGTCCCAAGCATCCATTTTTCTCTGGAGGGTACGTACCCCACGCAGGGATTCAAGCAGGGAGTTTGCCTTGGACAACTTACACAGAAAACTGGGATGAGACGTTGGGTCACTCTGTTTGTGCTCACACTACGTGGCCCGGAGAAGTTATGACGCAGCAGATGTCAACCCCCTTTCTCCACACATGTGCACTCCAAAGTAGCGCTGGGCCGTGGGTGTTCTCAGGCCAAGAGCAGTCCTTGTTCTCGGCTGTACCGGCTCTGTGGTTCAAAGGTTCTTTATCTCTGCTCTTTTGGAAGCCTTTCACCCCTGACCCTATCCCTGGGCTGCAGAAGCAAAGAGGCATAGAGGCCTTTCACCCTGAAGGCATTTGCTTGTTTCACATGGAGAATGTGGCCGTCGCCCCTCCCGTGCTGGAGGCGTGTAAGTTGACACCATTTGTTCTGCCCATGGATATTACAAGTAGGTGTACTCGGTTTGGGCTGCCTGGTGAAACTGTTTTTGCAGTCAGCCAGCCCTCTGAGTACTATTCCTCAAGTTTGATTCCTAGCTAGGTAAACCCGGACTTCGGTGGCTACATGGGAGCAAACGTGTTAAGCTTGTGGAGAAAGCCTTTGACCAATTTCAATCTGCTTGTGCTTGTGGCAGGGATTAGGCAGGAACTCTGCCACTCAGGGTTTTTACCTTCCGATAAGCTGTGCCTTTGGGCTGAAGCAGGCGACATGTCTGTATCACATCCTGGGAAGTAGGGCCTGAGGGGAGTCTGCCACCTGATTGGCCTCCATTATAGGCAACTGAGAAAATGGGGCAAGGCTTACGGAACCCGCTTACAACGAAATGTTTCTATTGAGAAGAGGAGATTTTGCTACTACACGTCAGAAGCTCCTCTCCCTCCGAGTGCTGTTCCTGTGTAGACTAGGGAAACCACCACCGTTTCCAGGGTTTGATCGGCTCTTTTCCCAGTTGGTATCCTCCGTGAAAGAGCTAGAAGGGCTGATCTCAACCAATCGGCCTGCACACCGTGAGTCCTTGGGGTAGGGCAGTCCTGAGTCAATGTGTCTCCTAAAGAACGAAAGCAAAGTTTCCTGCCACAGGAAAGCACAGAGAGGCCTGGTGCTTTCTCTAGGCAATTCACGTGGGCTTGAAAGTTGAGGCCTAGTCTACATTGTGGAAAAATTCGCGATTACGGCTATCTTTCTCCCTCTCTGTGTCCCGTACCCTGGGCTCAGCCTTGTGGGAATGCTGATTGGGAGAGTCTGCCTCTCTGCCGGGCTCAGAAGGCTTCTTCCCGTTTGGGCAATTCCGTTTGTGTCTTACTTCGTGGAGGAGGAATGAGGGTGCCCAGAGATTCTCGGACGTGAAATCACTAATGACAGAGCACCTGGAGGAGCTGGTTTCTCGGTGGAAGAAGCCAAAAAGCCAGCATTCCTAAGGTCTCTTTGAGAGCTGCCAGACACTCTGCCGTCATAGGCCTAAGAATTGGCCATTGTGACGGCATGGCAACACTTGGAATCCTAGGACACTGTGGAAGGGCGACTCGCAAACTGGATGGAAGAAGCTTCCAAGCCCAGTGTTCTTTCATCTACCAAAGAGAACGCAAGTGTCTGAGGCTGGTAGCATTGTTGCAGGAGAGCACTGCCTCCTCGTGGGCCTGTCGGCTACTTTCCTATTTCCGACGCTCTCAGGAAACTCTTCCAAAACGAGGTTGGGACATGCTTAGAGAGAACAGCTGCGAAGTGGATGCACAGAACATTAACCTAGATACCAGCCCAGGGTCCCAAGCATCCATTTTTCTCTGGAGGGTACGTACCCCACGCAGGGATTCAAGCAGGGAGTTTGCCTTGGACAACTTACACAGAAAACTGGGATGAGACGTTGGGTCACTCTGTTTGTGCTCACACTACGTAGCCCGGAGAAGTTATGACGCAGCAGATGTCAACCCCCTTTCTCCACACATGTGCACTCCAAAGTAGCGCTGGGCCGTGGGTGTTCTCAGGCCAAGAGCAGTCCTTGTTCTCGGCTGTACCGGCTCTGTGGTTCAAAGGTTCTTTATCTCTGTTCTTTTGGAAGCCTTTCACCCCTGACCCTATCCCTGGGCTGCAGAAGCAAAGAGGCATAGAGGCCTTTCACCCTGAAGGCATGGGCTTGTTTCACATGGAGAATGTGGCCGTCGCCCCTCCCGTGCTGGAGGCGTGTAAGTTGACACCATTTGTTCTGCCCATGGATATTACAAGTAGGTGTACTCGGTTTGGGCTGCCTGGTGAAACTGTTTTTGCAGTCAGCCAGCCTTCTGAGTACTATTCCTCAAGTTTGATTCCTAGCTAGGTAAACCCGGACTTCGGTGGCTACATGGGAGCAAACGTGTTAAGCTTGTGGAGAAAGCCTTTGACCAATTTCAATCTGCTTGTGCTTGTGGCAGGGATTAGGCAGGAACTCTGCCACTCAGGGTTTTTACCTTCCGATAAGCTGTGCCTTTGGGCTGAAGCAGGCGACATGTCTGTATCACATCCTGGGAAGTAGGGCCTGAGGGGAGTCTGCCACCTGATTGGCCTCCATTATAGGCAACTGAGAAAATGGGGCAAGGCTTACGGAACCCGCTTACAACGAAATGTTTCTATTGAGAAGAGGAGATTTTGCTACTACACGTCAGAAGCTCCTCTCCCTCCGAGTGCTGTTCCTGTGTAGACTAGGGAAAACCACCACCGTTTCCAGGGTTTGATCGGCTCTTTTCCCAGTTGGTATCCTCCGTGAAAGAGCTAGAAGGGCTGATCTCAACCAATCGGCCTGCACACCGTGAGTCCTTGGGGTAGGGCAGTCCTGAGTCAATGTGTCTCCTAAAGAACGAAAGCAAAGTTTCCTGCCACAGGAAAGCACAGAGAGGCCTGGTGCTTTCTCTAGGCAATTCAAGTGGGCTTGAAAGTTGAGGCCTAGTCTACATTGTGGAAAAATTCGCGATTACGGCTATCTTTCTCCCTCTCTGTGTCCCGTACCCTGGGCTCAGCCTTGTGGGAATGCTGATTGGGAGAGTCTGCCTCTCTGCCGGGCTCAGAAGGCTTCTTCCCGTTTGGGCAATTCCGTTTGTGTCTTACTTCGTGGAGGAGGAATGAGGGTGCCCAGAGATTCTCGGACGTGAAATCACTAATGACAGAGCACCTGGAGGAGCAGGTTTCTCGGTGGAAGAAGCCAAAAAGCCAGCATTCCTAAGGTCTCTTTGAGAGCTGCCAGACACTCTGCCGTCATAGGCCTAAGAATTGGCCATTGTGACGGCATGGCAACACTTGGAATCCTAGGACACTGTGGAAGGGCGACTCGCAAACTGGATGAAAGAAGCTTCCAAGCCCAGTGTTCTTTCATGTACCAAAGAGAACGCAAGTGTCTGAGGCTGGTAGCATTGTTGCTGGAGAGCACTGCCTCCTCGTGGGCCTGTCGGCTACTTTCCTATTTCCGACGCTCTCAGGAAACTCTTCCAAAACGAGGTTGGGACATGCTTAGAGAGAACAGCTGCGAAGTGGATGCACAGAACATTAACCTAGATACCAGCCCAGGGTCCCAAGCATCCATTTTTCTCTGGAGGGTACGTACCCCACGCAGGGATTCAAGCAGGGAGTTTGCCTTGGACAACTTACACAGAAAACTGGGATGAGACGTTGGGTCACTCTGCTTGTGCTCACACTACGTGGCCCGGAGAAGTTATGACGCAGCAGATGTCAACCCCCTTTCTCCACACATGTGCACCTCAAAGAAGCGCTGGGCCGTGGGTGTTCTCAGGCCAAGAGCAGTACTTGTTCTCTGCTGCACCGTCTCTGTGGTTCAAAGGTTCTTTATCTCTGCTCTTTTGGAAGCCTTTCACCCCTGACCCTATCCCTGGGCTGCAGAAGCAAAGAGGCATAGAGGCCTTTCACCCTGAAGGCATGGGCTTGTTTCACATGGAGAATGTGTCCCTTGCCCCTCCTGTGCTGGAGGCGTGTAAGTTGACACCATTTGTTCTGCCCATGGATATTACAAGTAGGTGTACTCGGTTTGGGCTGCCTGGTGAAACTGTTTTTGCAGTCAGCCAGCCCTCTGAGTACTATTCCTCAAGTTTGATTCCTAGCTAGGTAAACCCGGACTTCGGTGGCTACATGGGAGCAAACGTGTTAAGCTTGTGGAGAAAGCCTTTGACCAATGGCAATCTGCTTGTGCTTGTGGCAGGGATTAGGCAGGAACTCTGCCACTCAGGGTTTTTACCTTCCGATAAGCTGTGCCTTTGGGCTGAAGCAGGCGACCTGTCTGTATCACATCCAGGGAATTAGGGCCTGAGGGGAGTCTGCCACCTGATTGGCCTCCATTATAGGCAACTGAGAAAATGGGGCAAGGCTTACGGAACCCGCTTACAACGAAATGTTTCTATTGAGAAGAGGAGATTTTGCTACTACACGTCAGCAGCTCCTCTCCCTCAGAGTGCTGTTCCTGTGTAGACTAGGGAGATCCACCACCGTTTCCAGGGTTTGATTGGCTCTTTTCCCAGTTGGTATTCTCCATGAAAGAGCTAGAAGGGCTGATCTCAACCAATCGGCCTGCACACCGTGAGTCCTTGGGGTAGGGCAGTCCTGAGTCAATGTGTCTCCTAAAGAACGAAAGCAAAGTTTCCTGACACAGGAAAGCACAGAGAGGCCTGGTGCTTTCTCTAGGCAATTGAAGTGGGCTGGAAAGGTGAGGCCTAGTCTACATTGTGGAAAAGTTCGCGATTACGGCTATCTTTCTCCCTCTCTCTGCCCCGTACCCTGGGCTCAGCCTTGTGGGAATGCTGATTGGGAGAGTCTGCCTCTCTGCCGGGCTCAGAAGGCTTCTTCCCGTTTGGGCAATTCCGTTTGTGTCTTACTTCGTGGAGGAGGAATGAGGGTGCCCAGAGATTCTCTGACGTGAAATCACTAATGACAGAGCACCTGGAGGAGCTGGTTTCTCGGTGGAAGAAGCCAAAAAGCCAGCATTCCTAAGGTCTCTTTGAGAGCTGCCAGACACTCTGCCGTCATAGGCCTAAGAATTGGACATTGTGACGGCATGGCAACACTTGGAATCCTAGGACACTGTGGAAGGGCGACTCGCAAACTGGATGGAAGAAGCTTCCAAGCCCAGTGTTCTTTCATGTACCAAAGAGAACGCAAGTGTCTGAGGCTGGTAGCATTGTTGCTGGAGAGCACTGCCTCCTCGTGGGCCTGTCGGCTACTTTCCTATTTCCGACGCTCTCAGGAAACTCTTCCAAAACGAGGTTGGGACATGCTTAGAGAGAACAGCTGCGAAGTGGATGCACAGAACATTAACCTAGATACCAGCCCAGGGTCCCAAGCATCCATTTTTCTCTGGAGGGTACGTACCCCACGCAGGGATTCAAGCAGGGAGTTTGCCTTGGACAACTTACACAGAAAACTGGGATGAGACGTTGGGTCACTCTGTTTGTGCTCACACTACGTGGCCCGGAGAAGTTATGACGCAGCAGATGTCAACCCCCTTTCTCCACACATGTGCACTCCAAAGTAGCGCTGGGCCGTGGGTGTTCTCAGGCCAAGAGCAGTCCTTGTTCTCGGCTGTACCGGCTCTGTGGTTCAAAGGTTCTTTATCTCTGCTCTTTTGGAAGCCTTTCACCCCTGACCCTATCCCTGGGCTGCAGAAGCAAAGAGGCATAGAGGCCTTTCACCCTGAAGGCATTTGCTTGTTTCACATGGAGAATGTGGCCGTCGCCCCTCCCGTGCTGGAGGCGTGTAAGTTGACACCATTTGTTCTGCCCATGGATATTACAAGTAGGTGTACTCGGTTTGGGCTGCCTGGTGAAACTGTTTTTGCAGTCAGCCAGCCCTCTGAGTACTATTCCTCAAGTTTGATTCCTAGCTAGGTAAACCCGGACTTCGGTGGCTACATGGGAGCAAACGTGTTAAGCTTGTGGAGAAAGCCTTTGACCAATTTCAATCTGCTTGTGCTTGTGGCAGGGATTAGGCAGGAACTCTGCCACTCAGGGTTTTTACCTTCCGATAAGCTGTGCCTTTGGGCTGAAGCAGGCGACATGTCTGTATCACATCCTGGGAAGTAGGGCCTGAGGGGAGTCTGCCACCTGATTGGCCTCCATTATAGGCAACTGAGAAAATGGGGCAAGGCTTACGGAACCCGCTTACAACGAAATGTTTCTATTGAGAAGAGGAGATTTTGCTACTACACGTCAGAAGCTCCTCTCCCTCCGAGTGCTGTTCCTGTGTAGACTAGGGAAAACCACCACCGTTTCCAGGGTTTGATCGGCTCTTTTCCCAGTTGGTATCCTCCGTGAAAGAGCTAGAAGGGCTGATCTCAACCAATCGGCCTGCACACCGTGAGTCCTTGGGGTAGGGCAGTCCTGAGTCAATGTGTCTCCTAAAGAACGAAAGCAAAGTTTCCTGCCACAGGAAAGCACAGAGAGGCCTGGTGCTTTCTCTAGGCAATTCACGTGGGCTTGAAAGTTGAGGCCTAGTCTACATTGTGGAAAAATTCGCGATTACGGCTATCTTTCTCCCTCTCTGTGTCCCGTACCCTGGGCTCAGCCTTGTGGGAATGCTGATTGGGAGAGTCTGCCTCTCTGCCGGGCTCAGAAGGCTTCTTCCCGTTTGGGCAATTCCGTTTGTGTCTTACTTCGTGGAGGAGGAATGAGGGTGCCCAGAGATTCTCGGACGTGAAATCACTAATGACAGAGCACCTGGAGGAGCTGGTTTCTCGGTGGAAGAAGCCAAAAAGCCAGCATTCCTAAGGTCTCTTTGAGAGCTGCCAGACACTCTGCCGTCATAGGCCTAAGAATTGGCCATTGTGACGGCATGGCAACACTTGGAATCCTAGGACACTGTGGAAGGGCGACTCGCAAACTGGATGGAAGAAGCTTCCAAGCCCAGTGTTCTTTCATCTACCAAAGAGAACGCAAGTGTCTGAGGCTGGTAGCATTGTTGCAGGAGAGCACTGCCTCCTCGTGGGCCTGTCGGCTACTTTCCTATTTCCGACGCTCTCAGGAAACTCTTCCAAAACGAGGTTGGGACATGCTTAGAGAGAACAGCTGCGAAGTGGATGCACAGAACATTAACCTAGATACCAGCCCAGGGTCCCAAGCATCCATTTTTCTCTGGAGGGTACGTACCCCACGCAGGGATTCAAGCAGGGAGTTTGCCTTGGACAACTTACACAGAAAACTGGGATGAGACGTTGGGTCACTCTGTTTGTGCTCACACTACGTAGCCCGGAGAAGTTATGACGCAGCAGATGTCAACCCCCTTTCTCCACACATGTGCACTCCAAAGTAGCGCTGGGCCGTGGGTGTTCTCAGGCCAAGAGCAGTCCTTGTTCTCGGCTGTACCGGCTCTGTGGTTCAAAGGTTCTTTATCTCTGTTCTTTTGGAAGCCTTTCACCCCTGACCCTATCCCTGGGCTGCAGAAGCAAAGAGGCATAGAGGCCTTTCACCCTGAAGGCATGGGCTTGTTTCACATGGAGAATGTGGCCGTCGCCCCTCCCGTGCTGGAGGCGTGTAAGTTGACACCATTTGTTCTGCCCATGGATATTACAAGTAGGTGTACTCGGTTTGGGCTGCCTGGTGAAACTGTTTTTGCAGTCAGCCAGCCTTCTGAGTACTATTCCTCAAGTTTGATTCCTAGCTAGGTAAACCCGGACTTCGGTGGCTACATGGGAGCAAACGTGTTAAGCTTGTGGAGAAAGCCTTTGACCAATTTCAATCTGCTTGTGCTTGTGGCAGGGATTAGGCAGGAACTCTGCCACTCAGGGTTTTTACCTTCCGATAAGCTGTGCCTTTGGGCTGAAGCAGGCGACATGTCTGTATCACATCCTGGGAAGTAGGGCCTGAGGGGAGTCTGCCACCTGATTGGCCTCCATTATAGGCAACTGAGAAAATGGGGCAAGGCTTACGGAACCCGCTTACAACGAAATGTTTCTATTGAGAAGAGGAGATTTTGCTACTACACGTCAGAAGCTCCTCTCCCTCCGAGTGCTGTTCCTGTGTAGACTAGGGAAAACCACCACCGTTTCCAGGGTTTGATCGGCTCTTTTCCCAGTTGGTATCCTCCGTGAAAGAGCTAGAAGGGCTGATCTCAACCAATCGGCCTGCACACCGTGAGTCCTTGGGGTAGGGCAGTCCTGAGTCAATGTGTCTCCTAAAGAACGAAAGCAAAGTTTCCTGCCACAGGAAAGCACAGAGAGGCCTGGTGCTTTCTCTAGGCAATTCAAGTGGGCTTGAAAGTTGAGGCCTAGTCTACATTGTGGAAAAATTCGCGATTACGGCTATCTTTCTCCCTCTCTGTGTCCCGTACCCTGGGCTCAGCCTTGTGGGAATGCTGATTGGGAGAGTCTGCCTCTCTGCCGGGCTCAGAAGGCTTCTTCCCGTTTGGGCAATTCCGTTTGTGTCTTACTTCGTGGAGGAGGAATGAGGGTGCCCAGAGATTCTCGGACGTGAAATCACTAATGACAGAGCACCTGGAGGAGCAGGTTTCTCGGTGGAAGAAGCCAAAAAGCCAGCATTCCTAAGGTCTCTTTGAGAGCTGCCAGACACTCTGCCGTCATAGGCCTAAGAATTGGCCATTGTGACGGCATGGCAACACTTGGAATCCTAGGACACTGTGGAAGGGCGACTCGCAAACTGGATGAAAGAAGCTTCCAAGCCCAGTGTTCTTTCATGTACCAAAGAGAACGCAAGTGTCTGAGGCTGGTAGCATTGTTGCTGGAGAGCACTGCCTCCTCGTGGGCCTGTCGGCTACTTTCCTATTTCCGACGCTCTCAGGAAACTCTTCCAAAACGAGGTTGGGACATGCTTAGAGAGAACAGCTGCGAAGTGGATGCACAGAACATTAACCTAGATACCAGCCCAGGGTCCCAAGCATCCATTTTTCTCTGGAGGGTACGTACCCCACGCAGGGATTCAAGCAGGGAGTTTGCCTTGGACAACTTACACAGAAAACTGGGATGAGACGTTGGGTCACTCTGCTTGTGCTCACACTACGTGGCCCGGAGAAGTTATGACGCAGCAGATGTCAACCCCCTTTCTCCACACATGTGCACCTCAAAGAAGCGCTGGGCCGTGGGTGTTCTCAGGCCAAGAGCAGTACTTGTTCTCTGCTGCACCGTCTCTGTGGTTCAAAGGTTCTTTATCTCTGCTCTTTTGGAAGCCTTTCACCCCTGACCCTATCCCTGGGCTGCAGAAGCAAAGAGGCATAGAGGCCTTTCACCCTGAAGGCATGGGCTTGTTTCACATGGAGAATGTGTCCCTTGCCCCTCCTGTGCTGGAGGCGTGTAAGTTGACACCATTTGTTCTGCCCATGGATATTACAAGTAGGTGTACTCGGTTTGGGCTGCCTGGTGAAACTGTTTTTGCAGTCAGCCAGCCCTCTGAGTACTATTCCTCAAGTTTGATTCCTAGCTAGGTAAACCCGGACTTCGGTGGCTACATGGGAGCAAACGTGTTAAGCTTGTGGAGAAAGCCTTTGACCAATGGCAATCTGCTTGTGCTTGTGGCAGGGATTAGGCAGGAACTCTGCCACTCAGGGTTTTTACCTTCCGATAAGCTGTGCCTTTGGGCTGAAGCAGGCGACGTGTCTGTATCACATCCTGGGAAGTAGGGCCTGAAGGGAGTCTGCCACCTGATTGGCCTCCATTATAGGCAACTGAGAAAATGGGGCAAGGCTTACGGAACCCGCTTACAACGAAATGTTTCTATTGAGAAGAGGAGATTTTGCTACTACACGTCAGCAGCTCCTCTCCCTCAGAGTGCTGTTCCTGTGTAGACTAGGGAAAACCACCACGGTTTCCAGGGTTTGATCGGCTCTTTTCCCAGTTGGTATCCTCCGTGAAAGAGCTAGAAGGGCTGATCTCAACCAATCGGCCTGCACACCGTGAGTCCTTGGGGTAGGGCAGTCCTGAGTCAATGTGTCTCCTAAAGAACGAAAGCAAAGTTTCCTGACACAGGAAAGCACAGAGAGGCCTGGTGCTTTCTGTAGGCAATTGAAGTGGGCTGGAAAGGTGAGGCCTAGTCTACATTGTGGAAAAGTTCGCGATTACGGCTATCTTTCTCCCTCTCTCTGCCCCGTACCCTGGGCTCAGCCTTGTGGGAATGCTGATTGGGAGAGTCTGCCTCTCTGCCGGGCTCAGAAGGCTTCTTCCCGTTTGGGCAATTCCGTTTGTGTCTTACTTCGTGGAGGAGGAATGAGGGTGCCCAGAGATTCTCTGACGTGAAATCACTAATGACAGAGCACCTGGAGGAGCTGGTTTCTCGGTGGAAGAAGCCAAAAAGCCAGCATTCCTAAGGTCTCTTTGAGAGCTGCCAGACACTCTGCCGTCATAGGCCTAAGAATTGGCCATTGTGACGGCATGGCAACACTTGGAATCCTAGGACACTGTGGAAGGGCGACTCGCAAACTGGATGGAAGAAGCTTCCAAGCCCAGTGTTCTTTCATCTACCAAAGAGAACGCAAGTGTCTGAGGCTGGTAGCATTGTTGCTGGAGAGCACTGCCTCCTCGTGGGCCTGTCGGCAACTTTCCTATTTCCGACGCTCTCAGGAAACTCTTCCAAAACGAGGTTGGGACATGCTTAGAGAGAACAGCTGCGAAGTGGATGCACAGAACATTAACCTAGATACCAGCCCAGGGTCCCAAGCATCCATTTTTCTCTGGAGGTTACGTACCCCACGCAGGGATTCAAGCGGGGAGTTTGCCTTGGACAACTTACACAGAAAACTGGGATGAGACGTTGGGTCACTCTGCTTGTGCTCACACTACGTGGCCCGGAGAAGTTATGACGCAGCAGATGTCAACCCCCTTTCTCCACACATGTGCACCCCAAAGAAGCGCTGGGCCGTGGGTGTTCTCAGGCCAAGAGCAGTCCTTGTTCTCGGCTGCACCGTCTCTGTGGTTCAAAGGTTCTTTATCTCTGCTCTTTTGGAAGCCTTTCAGACCTGACCCTATCCCTGGGCTGCAGAAGCAAAGAGGCATACAGGCCTTTCACCCTGAAGGCATGGGCTTGTTTCACATGGAGAATGTGTCCGTCGCCCCTCCCGTGCTGGAGGCCTGTAAGTTGACACCATTTGTTCTGCCCATGGATATTACAACTAGGTGTACTCGGTTTGGGCTGCCTGGTGAAACTGTTTTTGCAGTCAGCCAGCCTTCTGAGTACTATTCCTCAAGTTTGATTCCTAGCTAGGTAAACCCGGACTTCGGTGGCTACATGGGAGCAAACGTGTTAAGCTTGTGGAGAAAGCCTTTGACCAATGGCAATCTGCTTGTGCTTGTGGCAGGGATTAGGCAGGGACTCTGCCACTCAGTGTTTTTACCTTCCCATAAGCTGTGCCTTTGGGCTGAAGCAGGCGATGTGTCTGTATCACATCCAGGGAATTAGGGCCTGAGGGGAGTCTGCCACCTGATTGGCCTCCATTATAGGCAACTGAGAAAATGGGGCAAGGCTTACGGAACCCGCTAACAACGAAATGTTTCTATTGAGAAGAGGAGATTTTGCTACTACACGTCAGCAGCTCCTCTCCCTCAGAGTGCTGTTCCTGTGTAGACTAGGGAAAACCACCACCGTTTCCAGGGTTTGATCGGCTCTTTTCCCAGTTGGTATCCTCCGTGAAAGAGCTAGAAGGGCTGATCTCAACCAATCGGCCTGCACACCGTGAGTCCTTCGGGTAGGGCAGTCCTGAGTCAATGTGTCTCCTAAAGAACGAAAGCAAAGTTTCCTGCCACAGGAAAGCACAGAGAGGCCTGGTGCTTTCTCTAGGCAATTCAAGTGGGCTGGAAAGGTGAGGCCTAGTCTACATTGTGGAAAAGTTCGCGATTACGGCTATCTTTCTCCCTCTCTCTGTCCCGTACCCTGGGCTCAGCCTTGTGGGAATGCTGATTGGGAGAGTCGGCCTCTCTGCCGGGCTCAGAAGGCTTCTTCCCGTTTGGGCAATTCCGTTTGTGTCTTACTTCGTGGAGGAGGAATGAGGGTGCCCAGAGATTCTCTGACGTGATATCACTAATGACAGAGCACCTGGAGGAGCTGGTTTCTCGGTGGAAGAAGCCAAAAAGCCAGCATTCCTAAGGTCTCTTTGAGAGCTGCCAGACACTCTGCCGTCATAGGCCTACGAATTGGCCATTGTGACGGCATGGCAACACTTGGAATCCTAGGACACTGTGGAAGGGCGACTTGCAAACTGGATGGAAGAAGCTTCCAAGCCCAGTGTTCTTTCATGTACCAAAGAGAACGCAAGTGTCTGAGGCTGGTAGCATTGTTGCTGGAGAGCACTGCCTCCTCGTGGGCCTGTCGGCTACTTTCGTATTTCCGACGCTCTCAGGAAACTCTTCCAAAACGAGGTTGGGACATGCTTAGAGAGAACAGCTGCGAAGTGGATGCACAGAACATTAACCTAGATACCAGCCCAGGGTCCCAAGCATCCATTTTTCTCTGGAGGGTACGTACCCCACGCAGGGATTCAAGCAGGGAGTTTGCTTTGGACAACTTACACAGAAAACTGGGATGAGACGTTGGGTCACTCTGCTTGTGCTCACACTACGTGGCCCGGAGAAGTTATGACGCAGCAGATGTCAACCCCCTTTCTCCACACATGTGCACCCCAAAGAAGCGCTGGGCCGTGAGTGTTCTCAGGCCAAGAGCAGTCCTTGTTCTCTGCTGCACCGGCTCTGTGGTTCAAAGGTTCTTTATCTCTGCTCTTTTGGAAGCCTTTCAGACCTGACCCTATCACTGGGCTGCAGAAGCATAGAGGCATACAGGCCTTTCACCCTGAAGGCATGGGCTTGTTTCACATGGAGAATGTGGCCGTCGCCCCTCCCGTGCTGGAGGCCCTTAAGTTGACAACATTTGTTCTGCCCATGGATATTACAAGTAGGTGTACTCGGTTTGGGCTGCCTGGTGAAACTGTTTTTGCAGTCAGCCAGCCTTCTGAGTACTATTCCTCAAGTTTGATTCCTAGCTAGGTAAACCCGGACTTCGGTGGCTACATGGGAGCAAACGTGTTAAGCTTGTGGAGAAAGCCTTTGACCAATGGCAATCTGCTTGTGCTTGTGGCAGGGATTAGGCAGGAACTCTGCCACTCAGGGTTTTTACCTTCCTATAAGCTGTGCCTTTTTGCTGAAGCAGGCGACGTGTCTGTATCACATCCAGGGAATTAGGGCCTGAGGGGAGTCTGACACCTGATTGGCCTCCATTATAGGCAACTGAGAAAATGGGGCAAGGCTTACGGAACCCGCTTACCACGAAATGTTTCTATTGAGAAGAGGAGATTTTGCTACTACACGTCAGCAGCTCCTCTCCCTCAGAGTGCTGTTCCTGTGTAGACTAGGGAAAACCACCACCGTTTCCAGGGTTTGATCGCCTCTTTTCCCAGTTGGTATTCTCCATGAAAGAGCTAGAAGGGCTGATCTCAACCAATCGGCCTGCACACCGTGAGTCCTTGGGGTAGGGCAGTCCTGAGTCAATGTGTCTCCTAAAGAACGAAAGCAAAGTTTCCTGCCACAGGAAAGCACAGAGAGGCCTGGTGCTTTCTCTAGGCATTTCAAGTGGGCTGGAAAGGTGAGGCCTAGTCTACATTGTGGAAAATTTCGCGATTACGGCTATCTTTCTCCCTCTCTCTGTCCCGTACCCTGGGCTCAGCCTTGTGGGAATGCTGATTGGGAGAGTCTGCCTCTCTGCCGGGCTCAGAAGGCTTCTTCCCGTTTGGGCAATTCCGTTTGTGTCTTACTTCGTGGAGGAGGAATGAGGGTGCCCAGAGATTCTCTGACGTGAAATCACTAATGACAGAGCACCTGGAGGAGCAGGTTTCTCGGTGGAAGAAGCCAAAAAGCCAGCATTCCTAAGGTCTCTTTGAGAGCTGCCAGACACTCTGCCGTCATAGGCCTAAGAATTGGCCATTGTGACGGCATGGCAACACTTGGAATCCTAGGACACTGTGGAAGGGCGACTCGCAAACTGGATGGAAGAAGCTTCCAAGCCCAGTGTTCTTTCATCTACCAAAGAGAACGCAAGTGTCTGAGGCTGGTAGCATTGTTGCTGGAGAGCACTGCCTCCTCGTGGGCCTGTCGGCTACTTTCCTATTTCCGACGCTCTCAGGAAACTCTTCCAAAACGAGGTTGGGACATGCTTAGAGAGAACAGCTGCGAAGTGGATGCACAGAACATTAACCTAGATACCAGCCCAGGGTCCCAAGCATCCATTTTTCTCTGGAGGGTACGTACCCCACGCAGGGATTCAAGCAGGGAGTTTGCTTTGGACAACTTACACAGAAAACTGGGATGAGACGTTGGGTCACTCTGCTTGTGCTCACACTACGTGGCCCGGAGAAGTTATGACGCAGCAGATGTCAACCCCCTTTCTCCACACATGTGCACCCCAAAGAAGCGCTGGGCCGTGGGTGTTCTCAGGCCAAGAGCAGTCCTTGTTCTCTGCTGCACCGGCTCTGTGGTTCAAAGGTTCTTTATCTCTGCTCTTTTGGAAGCCTTTCAGACCTGACCCTATCACTGGGCTGCAGAAGCATAGAGGCATAGAGGCCTTTCACCCTGAAGGCATGGGCTTGTTTCACATGGAGAATGTGGCCGTCGCCCCTCCCGTGCTGGAGGCCCTTAAGTTGACAACATTTGTTCTGCCCATGGATATTACAAGTAGGTGTACTCGGTTTGGGCTGCCTGGTGAAACTGTTTTTGCAGTCAGCCAGCCTTCTGAGTACTATTCCTCAAGTTTGATTCCTAGCTAGGTAAACCCGGACTTCGGTGGCTACATGGGAGCAAACGTGTTAAGCTTGTGGAGAAAGCCTTTGACCAATGGCAATCTGCTTGTGCTTGTGGCAGGGATTAGGCAGGAACTCTGCCACTCAGGGTTTTTACCTTCCTATAAGCTGTGCCTTTTTGCTGAAGCAGGCGACGTGTCTGTATCACATCCAGGGAATTAGGGCCTGAGGGGAGTCTGACACCTGATTGGCCTCCATTATAGGCAACTGAGAAAATGGGGCAAGGCTTACGGAACCCGCTTACCACGAAATGTTTCTATTGAGAAGAGGAGATTTTGCTACTACACGTCAGCAGCTCCTCTCCCTCAGAGTGCTGTTCCTGGGTAGACTAGGGAAAACCACCACCGTTTCCAGGGTTTGATCGCCTCTTTTCCCAGTTGGTATTCTCCATGAAAGAGCTAGAAGGGCTGATCTCAACCAATCGGCCTGCACACCGTGAGTCCTTGGGGTAGGGCAGTCCTGAGTCAATGTGTCTCCTAAAGAACGAAAGCAAAGT
Source organism: Balaenoptera physalus (assembly GCF_965194825.1). Lineage (NCBI taxonomy): Eukaryota > Metazoa > Chordata > Mammalia > Artiodactyla > Balaenopteridae > Balaenoptera > Balaenoptera physalus. Next base: position 37,040,041 of record NC_138897.1, on the reverse strand, counting down.
TTCCTGCCACAGGAAAGCACAGAGAGGCCTGGTGCTTTCTCTAGGCAATTCAAGTGGGCTGGAAAGGTGAGGCCTACTCTACATTGTGGAAAAGTTCGCGATTACGGCTATCTTTCTCCCTCTCTCTGTCCCGTACCCTGGGCTCAGCCTTGTGGGAATGCTGATTGGGAGAGTCTGCCTCTCTGCCGGGCTCAGAAGGCTTCTTCCCGTTTGGGAATTCCGTTTGTGTCTTACTTCGTGGAGGAGGAATGAGGGTGCCCAGAGATTCTCTGACGTGAAATCACTAATGACAGAGCACCTGGAGGAGCAGGTTTCTCGGTGGAAGAAGCCAAAAAGCCAGCATTCCTAAGGTCTCTTTGAGAGCTGCCAGACACTCTGCCGTCATAGGCCTAAGAATTGGCCATTGTGACGGCATGGCAACACTTGGAATCCTAGGACACTGTGGAAGGGCGACTCGCAAACTGGATGGAAGAAGCTTCCAAGCCCAGTGTTCTTTCATCTACCAAAGAGAACGCAAGTGTCTGAGGCTGGTAGCATTGTTGCTGGAGAGCACTGCCTCCTCGTGGGCCTGTCGGCTACTTTCGTATTTCCGACGCTCTCAGGAAACTCTTCCAAAACGAGGTTGGGACATGCTTAAAGAGAACAGCTGCGAAGTGGATGCACAGAACATTAACCTAGATACCAGCCCAGGGTCCCAAGCATCCATTTTTCTCTGGAGGGTACGTACCCCACGCAGGGATTCAAGCAGGGAGTTTGCTTTGGACAACTTACACAGAAAACTGGGATGAGACGTTGGGTCACTCTGCTTGTGCTCACACTACGTGGCCCGGAGAAGTTATGACGCAGCAGATGTCAACCCCCTTTCTCCACACATGTGCACCCCAAAGAAGCGCTGGGCCGTGGGTGTTCTCAGGCCAAGAGCACTCCTTGTTCTCGGCTGCACCGTCTCTGTGGTTCAAAGGTTCTTTATCTCTGCTCTTTTGGAAGCCTTTCAGACCTGACCCTATCACTGGGCTGCAGAAGCATAGAGGCATAGAGGCCTTTCACCCTGAAGGCATGGGCTTGTTTCACATGGAGAATGTGGCCGTCGCCCCTCCCGTGCTGGAGGCCCTTAAGTTGACAACATTTGTTCTGCCCATGGATATTACAAGTAGGTGTACTCGGTTTGGGCTGCCTGGTGAAACTGTTTTTGCAGTCAGCCAGCCTTCTGAGTACTATTCCTCAAGTTTGATTCCTAGCTAGGTAAACCTGGACTTCAGTGGCTACATGGGAGCAAACGTGTTAAGCTTGTGGAGAAAGCCTTTGACCAATGGCAATCTGCTTGTGCTTGTGGCAGGGATTAGGCAGGAACTCTGCCACTCAGGGTTTTTACCTTCCCATAAGCTGTGCCTTTGGGCTGAAGCAGGCGACCTGTCTGTATCACTTCCTGGGAAGTAGGGCCTGAGGGTCGTCAGCCACCTGATTGGCCTCAATTATAGGCAACTGAGAAAATGGGGCAAGGCTTACGGAACCCGCTTACAACGAAATGTTTCTATTGAGAAGAGGAGATTTTGCTACTACACGTCAGCAGCTCCTCTCCCTCAGAGTGCTGTTCCTGGGTAGACTAGGGAAAACCACCACCGTTTCCAGGGTTTGATCGGCTCTTTTCCCAGTTGGTATCCTCCGTGAAAGAGCTAGAAGGGCTGATCTCAACCAATCGGCCTGCACACCGTGAGTCCTTGGGGTAGGGCAGTCCTGAGTCAATGTGTCTCCTAAAGAACGAAAGCAAAGTTTCCTGCCACAGGAAAGCACAGAGAGGCCTGGTGCTTTCTCTAGGCAATTCAAGTGGGCTGGAAAGGTGAGGCCTAGTCTACATTGTGGAAAAGTTCGCGATTACGGCTATCTTTCTCCCTCTCTCTGTCCCGTACCCTGGGCTCAGCCTTGTGGGAATGCTGATTGGGAGAGTCTGCCTCTCTGCCGGGCTCAGAAGGCTTCTTCCCGTTTGGGCAATTCCGTTTGTGTCTTACTTCGTGGAGGAGGAATGAGGGTGCCCAGAGATTCTCTGACGTGAAATCACTAATGACAGAGCACCTGGAGGAGCTGGTTTCTCGATGGAAGAAAAAAAAAGCCAGCATTCCTAAGGTCTCTTTGAGAGCTGCCAGACACTCTGCCGTCATAGGCCTAAGAATTGGCCATTGTGACGGCATGGCAACACTTGGAATCCTAGGACACTGTGGAAGGGCGACTCGCAAACTGGATGGAAGAAGCTTCCAAGCCCAGTGTTCTTTCATGTACCAAGGAGAACGCAAGTGTCTGAGGCTGGTAGCATTGTTGCTGGAGAGCACTGCCTCCTCGTGGGCCTGTCGGCTACTTTCCTATTTCCGACGCTCTCAGGAAAATCTTCCAAAACGAGGTTGGGACATGCTTAGAGAGAACAGCTGCGAAGTGGATGCACAGAACATTAACCTAGATACCAGCCCAGGGTCCCAAGCATCCATTTTTCTCTGGAGGGTACGTACCCCACGCAGGGATTCAAGCAGGGAGTTTGCTTTGGACAACTTACACAGAAAACTGGGATGAGACGTTGGGTCACTCTGCTTGTGCTCACACTACGTGGCCCGGAGAAGTTATGACGCAGCAGATGTCAACCCCCTTTCTCCACACATGTGCACCCCAAAGAAGCGCTGGGCCGTGGGTGTTCTCAGGCCAAGAGCAGTCCTTGTTCTCGGCTGCACCGTCTCTGTGGTTCAAAGGTTCTTTATCTCTGCTCTTTTGGAAGCCTTTCAGACCTGACCGTATCCCTGGGCTGCAGAAGCAAAGAGGCATAGAGGCCTTTCACCCTGAAGGCATGGGCTTGTTTCACATGGAGAATGTGTCCGTAGCCCCTCCAGTGCTGGAGGCGTGTATGTTGACAACATTTGTTCTGCCCATGGATATTACAAGTAGGTGTACTCGGTTTGGGCTGCCTGGTGAAACTGTTTTTGCAGTCAGCCAGCCCTCTGAGTACTATTCCTCCAGTTTGATTCGTAGTTATGTAAACCCGGACTTCGGTGGCTACATGGGAGCAAACGTGTTAAGCTTATGGAGAAAGCCTTTGACCAATGGCAATCTGCTTGTGCTTGTGGCAGGGATTAGGCAGGAACTCTGCCACTCAGGGTTTTTACCTTCCGATAAGCTGTGCCTTTGGGCTGAAGCAGGCGACCTGTCTGTATCACATCCAGGGAATTAGGGCCTGAGGGGAGTCTGCCACCTGATTGGCCTCCATTATAGGCAACTGAGAAAATGGGGCAAGGCTTACAGAACCCGCTTACAACGAAATGTTTCTATTGAGAAGAGGAGATTTTGCTACTACACGTCAGCAGCTCCTCTCCCTCAGAGTGCTGTTCCTGTGTAGACTAGGGAAAACCACAACCGTTTCCAGGGTTTGATCGGCTCTTTTCCCAGTTGGTATCCTCCGTGAAAGAGCTAGAAGGGCTGATCTCAACCAATCGGCCTGCACACCGTGAGTCCTTGGGGTAGGGCAGTCCTGAGTCAATGTGTCTCCTAAAGAACGAAAGCAAAGTTTCCTGCCACAGGAAAGCACAGAGAGGCCTGGTGCTTTCTCTAGGCAATTCAAGTGGGCTGGAAAGGTGAGGCCTAGTCTACATTGTGGAAAAGTTCGCGATTACGGCTATCTTTCTCCCTCTCTCTGTCCCGTACCCTGGGCTCAGCCTTGTGGGAATGCTGATTGGGAGAGTCTGCCTCTCTGCCGGGCTCAGAAGGCTTCTTCCCGTTTGGGCAATTCCGTTTGTGTCTTACTTCGTGGAGGAGGAATGAGGGTGCCCAGAGATTCTCTGACGTGAAATCACTAATGACAGAGCACCTGGAAGAGCTGGTTTCTCGGTGGAAGAAAAAAAAAGCCAGCATTCCTAAGGTCTCTTTGAGAGCTGCCAGACACTCTGCCGTCATAGGCCTAAGAATTGGCCATTGTGACGGCATGGCAACACTTGGAATCCTAGGACACTGTGGAAGGGCGACTCGCAAACTGGATGGAAGAAGCTTCCAAGCCCAGTGTTCTTTCATCTACCAAAGAGAACGCAAGTGTCTGAGGCTGGTAGCATTGTTGCTGGAGAGCACTGCCTCCTCGTGGGCCTGTCGGCTACTTTCCTATTTCCGACGCTCTCAGGAAACTCTTCCAAAACGAGGTTGGGACATGCTTAGAGAGAACAGCTGCGAAGTGGATGCACAGAACATTAACCTAGATACCAGCCCAGGGTCCCAAGCATCCATTTTTCTCTGGAGGGTACGTACCCCACGCAGGGATTCAAGCAGGGAGTTTGCCTTGGACAACTTACACAGAAAACTGGGATGAGACGTTGGGTCACTCTGCTTGTGCTCACACTACGGGGCCCGGAGAAGTTATGACGCAGCAGATGTCAACCCCCTTTCTCCACACATGTGCACCCCAAAGAAGCGCTGGGCCGTGGGTGTTCTCAGGCCAAGAGCAGTCCTTGTTCTCGGCTGCACCATCTCTGTGGTTCAAAGTTTCTTTATCTCTGCTCTTTTGGAAGCCTTTCAGACCTGACCCTATCACTGGGCTGCAGAAGCATAGAGGCATAGAGGCCTTTCACCCTGAAGGCATGGGCTTGTTTCACATGGAGAATGGGGCCGTCGCCCCTCCCGTGCTGGAGGCCTGTAAGTTGACACCATTTTTTCTGCCCATGGATATTACAAGTAGGTGTACTCGGTTTGGGCTGCCTGGTGAAACTCTTTTTGCAGTCAGCCAGCCTTCTGAGTACTATACCTCAAGTTTGATTCCTAGCTAGGTAAACCCGGACTTCGGTGGCTACATGGGAGCAAACGTGTTAAGCTTGTGGAGAAAGCCTTTGACCAATGGCAATCTGCTTGTGCTTGTGGCAGGGATTAGGCAGGAACTCTGCCACTCAGGGTTTTTACCTTCCCATAAGCTGTGCCTTTGGGCTGAAGCAGGCGACCTGTCTGTATCACATCCAGGGAATTAGGGCCTGAGGGGAGTCTGCCACCTGATTGGCCTCCATTATAGGCAACTGAGAAAATGGGGCAAGGCTTACGGAACCCGCTTACAACGAAATGTTTCTATTGAGAAGAGGAGATTTTGCTACTACACGTCAGCAGCTCCTCTCCCTCAGAGTGCTGTTCCTGTGTAGACTAGGGAGAACCACCACCGTTTCCAGGGTTTGATTGGCTCTTTTCCCAGTTGGTATTCTCCATGAAAGAGCTAGAAGGGCTGATCTCAACCAATCGGCCTGCACACCGTGAGTCCTTGGGGTAGGGCAGTCCTGAGTCAATGTGTCTCCTAAAGAACGAAAGCAAAGTTTCCTGCCACAGGAAAGCACAGAGAGGCCTGGTGCTTTCTCTAGGCAATTCAAGTGGGCTTGAAAGGTGAGGCCTAGTCTACATTGTGGAAAATTTCGCGACTACGGCTATCTTTCTCCCTCTCTCTGTCCCGTACCCTGGGCTCAGCCTTGTGGGAATGCTGATTGGGAGAGTCTGCCTCTCTGCCGGGCTCAGAAGGCTTCTTCCCGTTTGGGCAATTCCGTTTGTGTCTTACTTCGTGGAGGAGGAATGAGGGTGCCCAGAGATTCTCTGACGTGAAATCACTAATGACAGAGCACCTGGAGGGGCTGGTTTCTCGGTGGAAGAAAAAAAAAGCCAGCATTCCTAAGGTCTCTTTGAGAGCTGCCAGACACTCTGCCGTCATAGGCCTAAGAATTGGCCATTGTGACGGCATGGCAACACTTGGAATCCTAGGACACTGTGGAAGGGCGACTCGCAAACTGGATGGAAGAAGCTTCCAAGCCCAGTGTTCTTTCATGTACCAAAGAGAACGCAAGTGTCTGAGGCTGGTAGCATTGTTGCTGGAGAGCACTGCCTCCTCGTGGGCCTGTCGGCTACTTTCGTATATCCGACGCTCTCAGGAAACTCTTCCAAAACGAGGTTGGGACATGCTTAAAGAGAACAGCTGCGAAGTGGATGCACAGAACATTAACCTAGATACCAGCCCAGGGTCCCAAGCATCCATTTTTCTCTGGAGGGTACGTACCCCACGCAGGGATTCAAGCAGGGAGTTTGCTTTGGACAACTTACACAGAAAACTGGGATGAGACGTTGGGTCACTCTGCTTGTGCTCACACTACGTGGCCCGGAGAAGTTATGACGCAGCAGATGTCAACCCCCTTTCTCCACACATGTGCACCCCAAAGAAGCGCTGGGCCGTGGGTGTTCTCAGGCCAAGAGCACTCCTTGTTCTCGGCTGCACCGTCTCTGTGGTTCAAAGGTTCTTTATCTCTGCTCTTTTGGAAGCCTTTCAGACCTGACCCTATCACTGGGCTGCAGAAGCATAGAGGCATAGAGGCCTTTCACCCTGAAGGCATGGGCTTGTTTCACATGGAGAATGTGGCCGTCGCCCCTCCCGTGCTGGAGGCCCTTAAGTTGACAACATTTGTTCTGCCCATGGATATTACAAGTAGGTGTACTCGGTTTGGGCTGCCTGGTGAAACTGTTTTTGCAGTCAGCCAGCCTTCTGAGTACTATTCCTCAAGTTTGATTCCTAGCTAGGTAAACCTGGACTTCAGTGGCTACATGGGAGCAAACGTGTTAAGCTTGTGGAGAAAGCCTTTGACCAATGGCAATCTGCTTGTGCTTGTGGCAGGGATTAGGCAGGAGCTCTGCCACTCAGGGTTTTTACCTTCCTATAAGCTGTGCCTTTTTGCTGAAGCAGGCGACGTGTCTGTATCACATCCAGGGAATTAGGGCCTGAGGGGAGTCTGACACCTGATTGGCCTCCATTATAGGCAACTGAGAAAATGGGGCAAGGCTTACGGAACCCGCTTACCACGAAATGTTTCTATTGAGAAGAGGAGATTTTGCTACTACACGTCAGCAGCTCCTCTCCCTCAGAGTGCTGTTCCTGGGTAGACTAGGGAAAACCACCACCGTTTCCAGGGTTTGATCGCCTCTTTTCCCAGTTGGTATTCTCCATGAAAGAGCTAGAAGGGCTGATCTCAACCAATCGGCCTGCACACCGTGAGTCCTTGGGGTAGGGCAGTCCTGAGTCAATGTGTCTCCTAAAGAACGAAAGCAAAGTTTCCTGCCACAGGAAAGCACAGAGAGGCCTGGTGCTTTCTCTAGGCAATTCAAGTGGGCTGGAAAGGTGAGGCCTAGTCTACATTGTGGAAAAGTTCGCGATTACGGCTATCTTTCTCCCTCTCTCTGTCCCGTACCCTGGGCTCAGCCTTGTGGGAATGCTGATTGGGAGAGTCTGCCTCTCTGCCGGGCTCAGAAGGCTTCTTCCCGTTTGGGCAATTCCGTTTGTGTCTTACTTCGTGGAGGAGGAATGAGGGTGCCCAGAGATTCTCTGACGTGAAATCACTAATGACAGAGCACCTGGAGGAGCTGGTTTCTCGGTGGAAGAAAAAAAAAGCCAGCATTCCTAAGGTCTCTTTGAGAGCTGCCAGACACTCTGCCGTCATAGGCCTAAGAATTGGCCATTGTGACGGCATGGCAACACTTGGAATCCTAGGACACTGTGGAAGGGCGACTCGCAAACTGGATGGAAGAAGCTTCCAAGCCCAGTGTTCTTTCATGTACCAAGGAGAACGCAAGTGTCTGAGGCTGGTAGCATTGTTGCTGGAGAGAACTGCCTCCTCGTGGGCCTGTCGGCTACTTTCCTATTTCCGACGCTCTCAGGAAAATCTTCCAAAACGAGGTTGGGACATGCTTAGAGAGAACAGCTGCGAAGTGGATGCACAGAACATTAACCTAGATACCAGCCCAGGGTCCCAAGCATCCATTTTTCTCTGGAGGGTACGTACCCCACGCAGGGATTCAAGCAGGGAGTTTGCTTTGGACAACTTACACAGAAAACTGGGATGAGACGTTGGGTCACTCTGCTTGTGCTCACACTACGTGGCCCGGAGAAGTTATGACGCAGCAGATGTCAACCCCCTTTCTCCACACATGTGCACCCCAAAGAAGCGCTGGGCCGTGGGTGTTCTCAGGCCAAGAGCAGTCCTTGTTCTCGGCTGCACCGTCTCTGTGGTTCAAAGGTTCTTTATCTCTGCTCTTTTGGAAGCCTTTCAGACCTGACCGTATCCCTGGGCTGCAGAAGCAAAGAGGCATAGAGGCCTTTCACCCTGAAGGCATGGGCTTGTTTCACATGGAGAATGTGTCCGTAGCCCCTCCAGTGCTGGAGGCGTGTATGTTGACAACATTTGTTCTGCCCATGGATATTACAAGTAGGTGTACTCGGTTTGGGCTGCCTGGTGAAACTTTTTTTGCAGTCAGCCAGCCCTCTGAGTACTATTCCTCCAGTTTGATTCGTAGTTATGTAAACCCGGACTTCGGTGGCTACATGGGAGCAAACGTGTTAAGCTTGTGGAGAAAGCCTTTGACCAATGGCAATCTGCTTGTGCTTGTGGCAGGGATTAGGCAGGAACTCTGCCACTCAGGGTTTTTACCTTCCGATAAGCTGTGCCTTTGGGCTGAAGCAGGCGACCTGTCTGTATCACATCCAGGGAATTAGGGCCTGAGGGGAGTCTGCCACCTGATTGGCCTCCATTATAGGCAACTGAGAAAATGGGGCAAGGCTTACAGAACCCGCTTACAACGAAATGTTTCTATTGAGAAGAGGAGATTTTGCTACTACACGTCAGCAGCTCCTCTCCCTCAGAGTGCTGTTCCTGTGTAGACTAGGGAAAACCACAACCGTTTCCAGGGTTTTATCGGCTCTTTTCCCAGTTGGTATCCTCCGTGAAAGAGCTAGAAGGGCTGATCTCAACCAATCGGCCTGCACACCGTGAGTCCTTGGGGTAGGGCAGTCCTGAGTCAATGTGTCTCCTAAAGAACGAAAGCAAAGTTTCCTGCCACAGGAAAGCACAGAGAGGCCTGGTGCTTTCTCTAGGCAATTCAAGTGGGCTGGAAAGGTGAGGCCTAGTCTACATTGTGGAAAAGTTCGCGATTACGGCTATCTTTCTCCCTCTCTCTGTCCCGTACCCTGGGCTCAGCCTTGTGGGAATGCTGATTGGGAGAGTCTGCCTCTCTGCCGGGCTCAGAAGGCTTCTTCCCGTTTGGGCAATTCCGTTTGTGTCTTACTTCGTGGAGGAGGAATGAGGGTGCCCAGAGATTCTCTGACGTGAAATCACTAATGACAGAGCACCTGGAAGAGCTGGTTTCTCGGTGGAAGAAAAAAAAAGCCAGCATTCCTAAGGTCTCTTTGAGAGCTGCCAGACACTCTGCCGTCATAGGCCTAAGAATTGGCCATTGTGACGGCATGGCAACACTTGGAATCCTAGGACACTGTGGAAGGGCGACTCGCAAACTGGATGGAAGAAGCTTCCAAGCCCAGTGTTCTTTCATCTACCAAAGAGAACGCAAGTGTCTGAGGCTGGTAGCATTGTTGCTGGAGAGCACTGCCTCCTCGTGGGCCTGTCGGCTACTTTCCTATTTCCGACGCTCTCAGGAAACTCTTCCAAAACGAGGTTGGGACATGCTTAGAGAGAACAGCTGCGAAGTGGATGCACAGAACATTAACCTAGATACCAGCCCAGGGTCCCAAGCATCCATTTTTCTCTGGAGGGTACGTACCCCACGCAGGGATTCAAGCAGGGAGTTTGCCTTGGACAACTTACACAGAAAACTGGGATGAGACGTTGGGTCACTCTGCTTGTGCTCACACTACGGGGCCCGGAGAAGTTATGACGCAGCAGATGTCAACCCCCTTTCTCCACACATGTGCACCCCAAAGAAGCGCTGGGCCGTGGGTGTTCTCAGGCCAAGAGCAGTCCTTGTTCTCGGCTGCACCATCTCTGTGGTTCAAAGTTTCTTTATCTCTGCTCTTTTGGAAGCCTTTCAGACCTGACCCTATCACTGGGCTGCAGAAGCATAGAGGCATAGAGGCCTTTCACCCTGAAGGCATGGGCTTGTTTCACATGGAGAATGTGGCCGTCGCCCCTCCCGTGCTGGAGGCCTGTAAGTTGACACCATTTGTTCTGCCCATGGATATTACAAGTAGGTGTACTCGGTTTGGGCTGCCTGGTGAAACTCTTTTTGCAGTCAGCCAGCCTTCTGAGTACTATACCTCAAGTTTGATTCCTAGCTAGGTAAACCCGGACTTCGGTGGCTACATGGGAGCAAACGTGTTAAGCTTGTGGAGAAAGCCTTTGACCAATGGCAATCTGCTTGTGCTTGTGGCAGGGATTAGGCAGGAACTCTGCCACTCAGGGTTTTTACCTTCCCATAAGCTGTGCCTTTGGGCTGAAGCAGGCGACCTGTCTGTATCACATCCAGGGAATTAGGGCCTGAGGGGAGTCTGCCACCTGATTGGCCTCCATTATAGGCAACTGAGAAAATGGGGCAAGGCTTACGGAACCCGCTTACAACGAAATGTTTCTATTGAGAAGAGGAGATTTTGCTACTACACGTCAGCAGCTCCTCTCCCTCAGAGTGCTGTTCCTGTGTAGACTAGGGAGAACCACCACCGTTTCCAGGGTTTGATTGGCTCTTTTCCCAGTTGGTATTCTCCATGAAAGAGCTAGAAGGGCTGATCTCAACCAATCGGCCTGCACACCGTGAGTCCTTGGGGTAGGGCAGTCCTGAGTCAATGTGTCTCCTAAAGAACGAAAGCAAAGTTTCCTGCCACAGGAAAGCACAGAGAGGCCTGGTGCTTTCTCTAGGCAATTCAAGTGGGCTTGAAAGGTGAGGCCTAGTCTACATTGTGGAAAATTTCGCGACTACGGCTATCTTTCTCCCTCTCTCTGTCCCGTACCCTGGGCTCAGCCTTGTGGGAATGCTGATTGGGAGAGTCTGCCTCTCTGCCGGGCTCAGAAGGCTTCTTCCCGTTTGGGCAATTCCGTTTGTGTCTTACTTCGTGGAGGAGGAATGAGGGTGCCCAGAGATTCTCTGACGTGAAATCACTAATGACAGAGCACCTGGAGGGGCTGGTTTCTCGGTGGAAGAAAAAAAAAGCCAGCATTCCTAAGGTCTCTTTGAGAGCTGCCAGACACTCTGCCGTCATAGGCCTAAGAATTGGCCATTGTGACGGCATGGCAACACTTGGAATCCTAGGACACTGTGGAAGGGCGACTCGCAAACTGGATGGAAGAAGTTTCCAAGCCCAGTGTTCTTTCATCTACCAAAGAGAACGCAAGTGTCTGAGGCTGGTAGCATTGTTGCTGGAGAGCACTGCCTCCTCGTGGGCCTGTCGGCTACTTTCCTATTTCCGACGCTCTCAGGAAACTCTTCCAAAACGAGGTTGGGACATGCTTAGAGAGAACAGCTGCGAAGTGGATGCACAGAACATTAACCTAGATACCAGCCCAGGGTCCCAAGCATCCATTTTCCTCTGGAGGGTACGTACCCCACGCAGGGATTCAAGCAGGGAGTTTGCCTTGGACAACTTACACAGAAAACTGGGATGAGACGTTGGGTCACTCTGCTTGTGCTCACACTACGTGGCCCGGAGAAGTTATGACGCAGCAGATGTCAAGCCCCTTTCTCCACACATGTGCACCCCAAAGAAGCGCTGGGCCGTGGGTGTTCTCAGGCCAAGAGCAGTCCTTGTTCTCGGCTGCACCGTCTCTGTGGTTCAAAGGTTCTTTATCTCTGCTCTTTTGGAAGCCTTTCAGAACTGACCGTATCCCTGGGCTGCAGAAGCAAAGAGGCATAGAGGCCTTTCACCCTGAAGGCATGGGCTTGTTTCACATGGAGAATGTGTCCGTAGCCCCTCCAGTGCTGGAGGCGTGTATGTTGACAACATTTGTTCTGCCCATGGATATTACAAGTAGGTGTACTCGGTTTGGGCTGCCTGGTGAAACAGTTTTTGCAGTCAGCCAGCCCTCTGAGTACTATTCCTCCAGTTTGATTCCTAGTTAGGTAAACCCGGACTTCGGTGGCTACATGGGAGCAAACGTGTTAAGCTTGTGGAGAAAGCCTTTGACCAATGGCAATCTGCTTGTGCTTGTGGCAGGGATTAGGCAGGAACTCTGACACTCAGGGTTTTTACCTTCCCATAAGCTGTGCCTTTGGGCTGAAGCAAGCGACGTGTCTGTATCACATCCTGGGAAGTAGGGCCTGAGGTCGTCTGCCACCTGATTGGCCTCCATTATAGGCAACTGAGAAAATGGGGCAAGGCTTACGGAACCCGCTTACAACGAAATGTTTCTATTGAGAAGAGGAGATTTTGCTACTACACGTCAGCAGCTCCTCTCCCTCAGAGTGCTGTTCCTGTGTAGACTAGGGAGAACCACCACCGTTTCCAGGGTTTGATTGGCTCTTTTCCCAGTTGGTATTCTCCGTGAAAGAGCTAGAAGGGCTGATCTCAACCAATCGGCCTGCACACCGTGAGTCCTTGGGGTAGGGCAGTCCTGAGTCAATGTGTCTCCTAAAGAACGAAAGCAAAGTTTCCTGCCACAGGAAAGCACAGAGAGGCCTGGTGCTTTCTCTAGGCAATTCAAGTGGGCTGGAAAGGTGAGGCCTAGTCTACATTGTGGAAAAGTTCGCGACTACGGCTATCTTTCTCCCTCTCTCTGTCCCGTACCCTGGGCTCAGCCTTGTGGGAATGCTGATTGGGAGAGTCTGCCTCTCTGCCGGGCTCAGAAGGCTTCTTCCCGTTTGGGCAATTCCGTTTGTGTCTTACTTCGTGGAGGAGGAATGAGGGTGCCCAGAGATTCTCTGACGTGAAATCACTAATGACACAGCACCTGGAGGAGCAGGTTTCTCGGTGGAAGAAGCTAAAAAGCCAGGATTCCTAAGGTCTCTTTGAGAGCTGCCAGACACTCCGCCGTCATAGGCCTAAGAATTGGCCATTGTGACGGCATGGCAACACTTGGAATCCTAGGACACTGTGGAAGGGCGACTCGCAAACTGGATGGAAGAAGCTTCCAAGCCCAGTGTTCTTTCATGTACCAAAGAGAACGCAAGTGTCTGAGGCTGGTAGCATTGTTGCTGGAGAGCACTGCCTCCTCGTGGGCCTGTCGGCTACTTTCCTATTTCCGACGCTCTCAGGAAACTCTTCCAAAACGAGGTTGGGACATGCTTAAAGAGAACAGCTGCGAAGTGGATGCACAGAACATTAACCTAGATACCAGCCCAGGGTCCCAAGCATCCATTTTTCTCTGGAGGGTACGTACCCCACGCAGGGATTCAAGCAGGGAGTTTGCTTTGGACAACTTACACAGAAAACTGGGATGAGACGTTGGGTCACTCTGCTTGTGCTCACACTACGTGGCCCGGAGAAGTTATGACGCAGCAGATGTCAACCCCCTTTCTCCACACATGTGCACCCCAAAGAAGCGCTGGGCCGTGGGTGTTCTCAGGCCAAGAGCACTCCTTGTTCTCGGCTGCACCGTCTCTGTGGTTCAAAGGTTCTTTATCTCTGCTCTTTTGGAAGCCTTTCAGACCTGACCCTATCACTGGGCTGCAGAAGCATAGAGGCATAGAGGCCTTTCACCCTGAAGGCATGGGCGTGTTTCACATGGAGAATGTGGCCGTCGCCCCTCCCGTGCTGGAGGCCCTTAAGTTGACAACATTTGTTCTGCCCATGGATATTACAAGTAGGTGTACTCGGTTTGGGCTGCCTGGAGAAACTGTTTTTGCAGTCAGCCAGCCTTCTGAGTACTATTCCTCAAGTTTGATTCCTAGCTAGGTAAACCTGGACTTCAGTGGCTACATGGGAGCAAACGTGTTAAGCTTGTGGAGAAAGCCTTTGACCAATGGCAATCTGCTTGTGCTTGTGGCAGGGATTAGGCAGGAGCTCTGCCACTCAGGGTTTTTACCTTCCTATAAGCTGTGCCTTTTTGCTGAAGCAGGCGACGTGTCTGTATCACATCCAGGGAATTAGGGCCTGAGGGGAGTCTGACACCTGATTGGCCTCCATTATAGGCAACTGAGAAAATGGGGCAAGGCTTACGGAACCCGCTTACCACGAAATGTTTCTATTGAGAAGAGGAGATTTTGCTACTACACGTCAGCAGCTCCTCTCCCTCAGAGTGCTGTTCCTGGGTAGACTAGGGAAAACCACCACCGTTTCCAGGGTTTGATCGCCTCTTTTCCCAGTTGGTATTCTCCATGAAAGAGCTAGAAGGGCTGATCTCAACCAATCGGCCTGCACACCGTGAGTCCTTGGGGTAGGGCAGTCCTGAGTCAATGTGTCTCCTAAAGAACGAAAGCAAAGTTTCCTGCCACAGGAAAGCACAGAGAGGCCTGGTGCTTTCTCTAGGCAATTCAAGTGGGCTGGAAAGGTGAGGCCTAGTCTACATTGTGGAAAAGTTCGCGATTACGGCTATCTTTCTCCCTCTCTCTGTCCCGTACCCTGGGCTCAGCCTTGTGGGAATGCTGATTGGGAGAGTCTGCCTCTCTGCCGGGCTCAGAAGGCTTCTTCCCGTTTGGGAATTCCGTTTGTGTCTTACTTCGTGGAGGAGGAATGAGGGTGCCCAGAGATTCTCTGACGTGAAATCACTAATGACAGAGCACCTGGATGAGCAGGTTTCTCGGTGGAAGAAGACAAAAAGCCAGCATTCCTAAGGTCTCTTTGAGAGCTGCCAGACACTCTGCCGTCATAGGCCTAAGAATTGGCCATTGTGACGGCATGGCAACACTTGGAATCCTAGGACACTGTGGAAGGGCGACTCGCAAACTGGATGGAAGAAGCTTCCAAGCCCAGTGTTCTTTCATCTACCAAAGAGAACGCAAGTGTCTGAGGCTGGTAGCATTGTTGCTGGAGAGCACTGCCTCCTCGTGGGCCTGTCGGCTACTTTCGTATTTCCGACGCTCTCAGGAAACTCTTCCAAAACGAGGTTGGGACATGCTTAGAGAGAACAGCTGCGAAGTGGATGCACAGAACATTAACCTAGATACCAGCCCAGGGTCCCAAGCATCCATTTTCCTCTGGAGGGTACGTACCCCACGCAGGGATTCAAGCAGGGAGTTTGCCTTGGACAACTTACACAGAAAACTGGGATGAGACGTTGGGTCACTCTGCTTGTGCTCACACTACGTGGCCCGGAGAAGTTATGACGGAGCAGATGTCAAACCCCTTTCTCCACACATGTGCACCCCAAAGAAGCGCTGGGCCGTGGGTGTTCTCAGGCCAAGAGCAGTCCTTGTTCTCGGCTGCACCGTCTCTGTGGTTCAAAGGTTCTTTATCTCTGCTCTTTTGGAAGCCTTTCAGACCTGACCGTATCCCTGGGCTGCAGAAGCAAAGAGGCATAGAGGCCTTTCACCCTGAAGGCATGGGCTTGTTTCACATGGAGAATGTGTCCGTAGCCCCTCCAGTGCTGGAGGCGTGTATGTTGACAACATTTGTTCTGCCCATGGATATTACAAGTAGGTGTATTCGGTTTGGGCTGCCTGGTGAAACTGTTTTTGCAGTCAGCCAGCCCTCTGAGTACTATTCCTCCAGTTTGATTCGTAGTTATGTAAACCCGGACTTCGGTGGCTACATGGGAGCAAACGTGTTAAGCTTGTGGAGAAAGCCTTTGACCAATGGCAATCTGCTTGTGCTTGTGGCAGGGATTAGGCAGGAACTCTGCCACTCAGGGTTTTTACCTTCCCATAAGCTGTGCCTTTGGGCTGAAGCAGGCGACCTGTCTGTATCACTTCCTGGGAAGTAGGGCCTGAGGGTCGTCAGCCACCTGATTGGCCTCAATTATAGGCAACTGAGAAAATGGGGCAAGGCTTACGGAACCCGCTTACAACGAAATGTTTCTATTGAGAAGAGGAGATTTTGCTACTACACGTCAGCAGCTCCTCTCCCTCAGAGTGCTGTTCCTGGGTAGACTAGGGAAAACCACCACCGTTTCCAGGGTTTGATCGGCTCTTTTCCCAGTTGGTATCCTCCGTGAAAGAGCTAGAAGGGCTGATCTCAACCAATCGGCCTGCACACCGTGAGTCCTTGGGGTAGGGCAGTCCTGAGTCAATGTGTCTCCTAAAGAACGAAAGCAAAGTTTCCTGCCACAGGAAAGCACAGAGAGGCCTGGTGCTTTCTCTAGGCAATTCAAGTCGGCTGGAAAGGTGAGGCCTAGTCTACATTGTGGAAAAGTTCGCGATTACGGCTATCTTTCTCCCTCTCTCTGTCCCGTACCCTGGGCTCAGCCTTGTGGGAATGCTGATTGGGAGAGTCTGCCTCTCTGCCGGGCTCAGAAGGCTTCTTCCCGTTTGGGCAATTCCGTTTGTGTCTTACTTCGTGGAGGAGGAATGAGGGTGCCCAGAGATTCTCTGACGTGAAATCACTAATGACACAGCACCTGGAGGAGCAGGTTTCTCGGTGGAAGAAGCTAAAAAGCCAGGATTCCTAAGGTCTCTTTGAGAGCTGCCAGACACTCCGCCGTCATAGGCCTAAGAATTGGCCATTGTGACGGCATGGCAACACTTGGAATCCTAGGACACTGTGGAAGGGCGACTCGCAAACTGGATGGAAGAAGCTTCCAAGCCCAGTGTTCTTTCATGTACCAAAGAGAACGCAAGTGTCTGAGGCTGGTAGCATTGTTGCTGGAGAGCACTGCCTCCTCGTGGGCCTGTCGGCTACTTTCCTATTTCCGACGCTCTCAGGAAACTCTTCCAAAACGAGGTTGGGACATGCTTAAAGAGAACAGCTGCGAAGTGGATGCACAGAACATTAACCTAGATACCAGCCCAGGGTCCCAAGCATCCATTTTTCTCTGGAGGGTACGTACCCCACGCAGGGATTCAAGCAGGGAGTTTGCTTTGGACAACTTACACAGAAAACTGGGATGAGACGTTGGGTCACTCTGCTTGTGCTCACACTACGTGGCCCGGAGAAGTTATGACGCAGCAGATGTCAACCCCCTTTCTCCACACATGTGCACCCCAAAGAAGCGCTGGGCCGTGGGTGTTCTCAGGCCAAGAGCACTCCTTGTTCTCGGCTGCACCGTCTCTGTGGTTCAAAGGTTCTTTATCTCTGCTCTTTTGGAAGCCTTTCAGACCTGACCCTATCACTGGGCTGCAGAAGCATAGAGGCATAGAGGCCTTTCACCCTGAAGGCATGGGCGTGTTTCACATGGAGAATGTGGCCGTCGCCCCTCCCGTGCTGGAGGCCCTTAAGTTGACAACATTTGTTCTGCCCATGGATATTACAAGTAGGTGTACTCGGTTTGGGCTGCCTGGAGAAACTGTTTTTGCAGTCAGCCAGCCTTCTGAGTACTATTCCTCAAGTTTGATTCCTAGCTAGGTAAACCTGGACTTCAGTGGCTACATGGGAGCAAACGTGTTAAGCTTGTGGAGAAAGCCTTTGACCAATGGCAATCTGCTTGTGCTTGTGGCAGGGATTAGGCAGGAGCTCTGCCACTCAGGGTTTTTACCTTCCTATAAGCTGTGCCTTTTTGCTGAAGCAGGCGACGTGTCTGTATCACATCCAGGGAATTAGGGCCTGAGGGGAGTCTGACACCTGATTGGCCTCCATTATAGGCAACTGAGAAAATGGGGCAAGGCTTACGGAACCCGCTTACCACGAAATGTTTCTATTGAGAAGAGGAGATTTTGCTACTACACGTCAGCAGCTCCTCTCCCTCAGAGTGCTGTTCCTGGGTAGACTAGGGAAAACCACCACCGTTTCCAGGGTTTGATCGCCTCTTTTCCCAGTTGGTATTCTCCATGAAAGAGCTAGAAGGGCTGATCTCAACCAATCGGCCTGCACACCGTGAGTCCTTGGGGTAGGGCAGTCCTGAGTCAATGTGTCTCCTAAAGAACGAAAGCAAAGTTTCCTGCCACAGGAAAGCACAGAGAGGCCTGGTGCTTTCTCTAGGCAATTCAAGTGGGCTGGAAAGGTGAGGCCTAGTCTACATTGTGGAAAAGTTCGCGATTACGGCTATCTTTCTCCCTCTCTCTGTCCCGTACCCTGGGCTCAGCCTTGTGGGAATGCTGATTGGGAGAGTCTGCCTCTCTGCCGGGCTCAGAAGGCTTCTTCCCGTTTGGGAATTCCGTTTGTGTCTTACTTCGTGGAGGAGGAATGAGGGTGCCCAGAGATTCTCTGACGTGAAATCACTAATGACAGAGCACCTGGATGAGCAGGTTTCTCGGTGGAAGAAGACAAAAAGCCAGCATTCCTAAGGTCTCTTTGAGAGCTGCCAGACACTCTGCCGTCATAGGCCTAAGAATTGGCCATTGTGACGGCATGGCAACACTTGGAATCCTAGGACACTGTGGAAGGGCGACTCGCAAACTGGATGGAAGAAGCTTCCAAGCCCAGTGTTCTTTCATCTACCAAAGAGAACGCAAGTGTCTGAGGCTGGTAGCATTGTTGCTGGAGAGCACTGCCTCCTCGTGGGCCTGTCGGCTACTTTCGTATTTCCGACGCTCTCAGGAAACTCTTCCAAAACGAGGTTGGGACATGCTTAGAGAGAACAGCTGCGAAGTGGATGCACAGAACATTAACCTAGATACCAGCCCAGGGTCCCAAGCATCCATTTTCCTCTGGAGGGTACGTACCCCACGCAGGGATTCAAGCAGGGAGTTTGCCTTGGACAACTTACACAGAAAACTGGGATGAGACGTTGGGTCACTCTGCTTGTGCTCACACTACGTGGCCCGGAGAAGTTATGACGGAGCAGATGTCAAACCCCTTTCTCCACACATGTGCACCCCAAAGAAGCGCTGGGCCGTGGGTGTTCTCAGGCCAAGAGCAGTCCTTGTTCTCGGCTGCACCGTCTCTGTGGTTCAAAGGTTCTTTATCTCTGCTCTTTTGGAAGCCTTTCAGACCTGACCGTATCCCTGGGCTGCAGAAGCAAAGAGGCATAGAGGCCTTTCACCCTGAAGGCATGGGCTTGTTTCACATGGAGAATGTGTCCGTAGCCCCTCCAGTGCTGGAGGCGTGTATGTTGACAACATTTGTTCTGCCCATGGATATTACAAGTAGGTGTATTCGGTTTGGGCTGCCTGGTGAAACTGTTTTTGCAGTCAGCCAGCCCTCTGAGTACTATTCCTCCAGTTTGATTCGTAGTTATGTAAACCCGGACTTCGGTGGCTACATGGGAGCAAACGTGTTAAGCTTGTGGAGAAAGCCTTTGACCAATGGCAATCTGCTTGTGCTTGTGGCAGGGATTAGGCAGGAACTCTGCCACTCAGGGTTTTTACCTTCCCATAAGCTGTGCCTTTGGGCTGAAGCAGGCGACCTGTCTGTATCACTTCCTGGGAAGTAGGGCCTGAGGGTCGTCAGCCACCTGATTGGCCTCAATTATAGGCAACTGAGAAAATGGGGCAAGGCTTACGGAACCCGCTTACAACGAAATGTTTCTATTGAGAAGAGGAGATTTTGCTACTACACGTCAGCAGCTCCTCTCCCTCAGAGTGCTGTTCCTGGGTAGACTAGGGAAAACCACCACCGTTTCCAGGGTTTGATCGGCTCTTTTCCCAGTTGGTATCCTCCGTGAAAGAGCTAGAAGGGCTGATCTCAACCAATCGGCCTGCACACCGTGAGTCCTTGGGGTAGGGCAGTCCTGAGTCAATGTGTCTCCTAAAGAACGAAAGCAAAGTTTCCTGCCACAGGAAAGCACAGAGAGGCCTGGTGCTTTCTCTAGGCAATTCAAGTCGGCTGGAAAGGTGAGGCCTAGTCTACATTGTGGAAAAGTTCGCGATTACGGCTATCTTTCTCCCTCTCTCTGTCCCGTACCCTGGGCTCAGCCTTGTGGGAATGCTGATTGGGAGAGTCTGCCTCTCTGCCGGGCTCAGAAGGCTTCTTCCCGTTTGGGCAATTCCGTTTGTGTCTTACTTCGTGGAGGAGGAATGAGGGTGCCCAGAGATTCTCTGACGTGAAATCACTAATGACAGAGCACCTGGAGGAGCAGGTTTCTCGGTGGAAGAAGCTAAAAAGCCAGGATTCCTAAGGTCTCTTTGAGAGCTGCCAGACACTCCGCCGTCATAGGCCTAAGAATTGGCCATTGTGACGGCATGGCAACACTTGGAATCCTAGGACACTGTGGAAGGGCGACTCGCAAACTGGATGGAAGAAGCTTCCAAGCCCAGTGTTCTTTCATGTACCAAAGAGAACGCAAGTGTCTGAGGCTGGTAGCATTGTTGCTGGAGAGCACTGCCTCCTCGTGGGCCTGTCGGCTACTTTCCTATTTCCGACGCTCTCAGGAAACTCTTCCAAAACGAGGTTGGGACATGCTTAGAGAGAACAGCTGCGAAGTGGATGCACAGAACATTAACCTAGATACCAGCCCAGGGTCCCAAGCATCCATTTTTCTCTGGAGGGTACGTACCCCACGCAGGGATTCAAGCAGGGAGTTTGCCTTGGACAACTTACACAGAAAACTGGGATGAGACGTTGGGTCACTCTGCTTGTGCTCACACTACGTGGCCCGGAGAAGTTATGACGGAGCAGATGTCAAACCCCTTTCTCCACACATGTGCACCCCAAAGAAGCGCTGGGCCGTGGGTGTTCTCAGGCCAAGAGCAGTCCTTGTTCTCGGCTGCACCGTCTCTGTGGTTCAAAGGTTCTTTATCTCTGCTCTTTTGGAAGCCTTTCAGACCTGACCGTATCCCTGGGCTGCAGAAGCAAAGAGGCATAGAGGCCTTTCACCCTGAAGGCATGGGCTTGTTTCACATGGAGAATGTGTCCGTAGCCCCTCCAGTGCTGGAGGCGTGTATGTTGACAACATTTGTTCTGCCCATGGATATTACAAGTAGGTGTATTCGGTTTGGGCTGCCTGGTGAAACTGTTTTTGCAGTCAGCCAGCCCTCTGAGTACTATTCCTCCAGTTTGATTCGTAGTTATGTAAACCCGGACTTCGGTGGCTACATGGGAGCAAACGTGTTAAGCTTGTGGAGAAAGCCTTTGACCAATGGCAATCTGCTTGTGCTTGTGGCAGGGATTAGGCAGGAACTCTGCCACTCAGGGTTTTTACCTTCCCATAAGCTGTGCCTTTGGGCTGAAGCAGGCGACCTGTCTGTATCACTTCCTGGGAAGTAGGGCCTGAGGGTCGTCAGCCACCTGATTGGCCTCAATTATAGGCAACTGAGAAAATGGGGCAAGGCTTACGGAACCCGCTTACAACGAAATGTTTCTATTGAGAAGAGGAGATTTTGCTACTACACGTCAGCAGCTCCTCTCCCTCAGAGTGCTGTTCCTGGGTAGACTAGGGAAAACCACCACCGTTTCCAGGGTTTGATCGGCTCTTTTCCCAGTTGGTATCCTCCGTGAAAGAGCTAGAAGGGCTGATCTCAACCAATCGGCCTGCACACCGTGAGTCCTTGGGGTAGGGCAGTCCTGAGTCAATGTGTCTCCTAAAGAACGAAAGCAAAGTTTCCTGCCACAGGAAAGCACAGAGAGGCCTGGTGCTTTCTCTAGGCAATTCAAGTCGGCTGGAAAGGTGAGGCCTAGTCTACATTGTGGAAAAGTTCGCGATTACGGCTATCTTTCTCCCTCTCTCTGTCCCGTACCCTGGGCTCAGCCTTGTGGGAATGCTGATTGGGAGAGTCTGCCTCTCTGCCGGGCTCAGAAGGCTTCTTCCCGTTTGGGCAATTCCGTTTGTGTCTTACTTCGTGGAGGAGGAATGAGGGTGCCCAGAGATTCTCTGACGTGAAATCACTAATGACAGAGCACCTGGAGGAGCAGGTTTCTCGGTGGAAGAAGCTAAAAAGCCAGGATTCCTAAGGTCTCTTTGAGAGCTGCCAGACACTCCGCCGTCATAGGCCTAAGAATTGGCCATTGTGACGGCATGGCAACACTTGGAATCCTAGGACACTGTGGAAGGGCGACTCGCAAACTGGATGGAAGAAGCTTCCAAGCCCAGTGTTCTTTCATGTACCAAAGAGAACGCAAGTGTCTGAGGCTGGTAGCATTGTTGCTGGAGAGCACTGCCTCCTCGTGGGCCTGTCGGCTACTTTCCTATTTCCGACGCTCTCAGGAAACTCTTCCAAAACGAGGTTGGGACATGCTTAGAGAGAACAGCTGCGAAGTGGATGCACAGAACATTAACCTAGATACCAGCCCAGGGTCCCAAGCATCCATTTTTCTCTGGAGGGTACGTACCCCACGCAGGGATTCAAGCAGGGAGTTTGCTTTGGACAACTTACACAGAAAACTGGGATGAGACGTTGGGTCACTCTGCTTGTGCTCACACTACGTGGCCCGGAGAAGTTATGACGCAGCAGATGTCAACCCCCTTTCTCCACACATGTGCACCCCAAAGAAGCGCTGGGCCGTGGGTGTTCTCAGGCCAAGAGCAGTCCTTGTTCTCGGCTGCACCCTCTCTGTGGTTCAAAGGTTCTTTATCTCTGCTCTTTTGGAAGCCTTTCAGACCTGACCCTATCACTGGGCTGCAGAAGCATAGAGGCATAGAGGCCTTTCACCCTGAAGGCATGGGCTTGTTTCACATGGAGAATGTGGCCGTCGCCCCTCCCGTGCTGGAGGCCCTTAAGTTGACACCATTTGTTCTGCCCATGGATATTACAAGTAGGTGTACTCGGTTTGGGCTGCCTGGTGAAACTGTTTTTGCAGTCAGCCAGCCTTCTGAGTAATATTCCTCAAGTTTGATTCCTAGCTAGGTAAACCCGGACTTCGGTGGCTACATGGGAGCAAACGTGTTAAGCTTGTGGAGAAAGCCTTTGACCAATGGCAATCTGCTTGTGCTTGTGGCAGGGATTAGGCAGGAACTCTGCCACTCAGGGTTTTTACCTTCCGATAAGCTGTGCCTTTGGGCTGAAGCAGGCGACCTGTCTGTATCACATCCAGGGAATTAGGGCCTGAGGGGAGTCTGCCACCTGATTGGCCTCCATTATAGGCAACTGAGAAAATGGGGCAAGGCTTACGGAACCCGCTTACAACGAAATGTTTCTATTGAGAAGAGGAGATTTTGCTACTACACGGCAGCAGCTCCTCTCCCTCCGAGTGCTGTTCCTGTGTAGACTAGGGAAAACCACCACCGTTTCCAGGGTTTGATCGGCTCTTTTCCCAGTTGGTATCCTCCGTGAAAGAGCTAGAAGGGCTGATCTCAACCAATCGGCCTGCACACCGTGAGTCCTTGGGTTAGGGCAGTCCTGAGTCAATGTGTCTCCTAAAGAACGAAAGCAAAGTTTCCTGCCACAGGAAAGCACAGAGAGGCCTGGTGCTTTCTCTAGGCAATTCAAGTGGGCTGGAAAGGTGAGGCCTAGTCTATATTGTGGAAAAGTTCGCGATTACGGCTATCTTTCTCCCTCTCTCTGTCCCGTACCCTGGGCTCAGCCTTGTGGGAATGCTGATTGGGAGAGTCTGCCTCTCTGCCGGGCTCAGAAGGCTTCTTCCCGTTTGGGCAATTCCGTATGTGTCTTACTTCGTGGAGGAGGAATGAGGGTGCCCAGAGATTCTCTGACGTGAAATCACTAATGACAGAGCACCTGGAGGGGCTGGTTTCTCGGTGGAAGAAAAAAAAAGCCAGCATTCCTAAGGTCTCTTTGAGAGCTGCCAGACACTCTGCCGTCATAGGCCTAAGAATTGGCCATTGTGACGGCATGGCAACACTTGGAATCCTAGGACACTGTGGAAGGGCGACTCGCAAACTGGATGGAAGAAGCTTCCAAGCCCAGTGTTCTTTCATCTACCAAAGAGAACGCAAGTGTCTGAGGCTGGTAGCATTGTTGCTGGAGAGCACTGCCTCCTCGTGGGCCTGTCGGCTACTTTCCTATTTCCGACGCTCTCAGGAAACTCTTCCAAACCGAGGTTGGGACATGCTTAGAGAGAACAGCTGCGAAGTGGATGCACAGAACATTAACCTAGATACCAGCCCAGGGTCCCAAGCATCCATTTTCCTCTGGAGGGTACGTACCCCACGCAGGGATTCAAGCAGGGAGTTTGCCTTGGACAACTTACACAGAAAACTGGGATGAGACGTTGGGTCACTCTGCTTGTGCTCACACTACGTGGCCCGGAGAAGTTATAACGCAGCAGATGTCAACCCCCTTTCTCCACACATGTGCACCCCAAAGAAGCGCTGGGCCGTGGGTGTTCTCAGGCCAAGAGCAGTCCTTGTTCTCGGCTGCACCGTCTCTGTGGTTCAAAGGTTCTTTATCTCTGCTCTTTTGGAAGCCTTTCAGACCTGACCGTATCCCTCGGCTGCAGAAGCAAAGAGGCATAGAGGCCTTTCACCCTGAAGGCATGGGCTTGTTTCACATGGAGAATGTGTCCGTAGCCCCTCCAGTGCTGGAGGCGTGTATGTTGACAACATTTGTTCTGCCCATGGATATTACAAGTAGGTGTACTCGGTTTGGGCTGCCTGGTGAAACTGTTTTTGCAGTCAGCCAGCCCTCTGAGTACTATTCCTCCAATTTGATTCCTAGTTAGGTAAACCCGGACTTCGGTGGCTACATGGAAGCAAACGTGTTAAGCTTGTGGAGAAAGCCTTTCACCAATGGCAATCTGCTTGTGCTTGTGGCAGGGATTAGGCAGGAACTCTGCCACTCAGGGTTTTTACCTTCCCATAAGCTGTGCCTTTGGGCTGAAGCAAGCGACGTGTCTGTATCACATCCTGGGAAGTAGGGCCTGAGGTCGTCTGCCACCTGATTGGCCTCCATTATAGGCAACTGAGAAAATGGGGCAAGGCTTACGGAACCCGCTTACAACGAAATGTTTCTATTGAGAAGAGGAGATTTTGCTACTACACGTCAGCAGCTCCTCTCCCTCAGAGTGCTGTTCCTGGGTAGACTAGGGAAAACCACCACCGTTTCCAGGGTTTGATCGGCTCTTTTCCCAGTTGGTATCCTCCGTGAAAGAGCTAGAAGGGCTGATCTCAACCAATCGGCCTGCACACCGTGAATCCTTGGGGTAGGGCAGTTCTGAGTCAATGTGTCTCCTAAAGAACGAAAGCAAAGTTTCCTGCCACAGGAAAGCACAGAGAGGCCTGGTGCTTTCTCTAGGCAATTCAAGTGGGCTTGAAAGGTGAGGCCTAGTCTACATTGTGGAAAAGTTCGCGATTACGGCTATCTTTCTCCCTCTCTCTGTCCCGTACCCTGGGCTCAGCCTTGTGGGAATTCTGATTGGGAGAGTCTGCCTCTCTGCCGGGCTCAGAAGGCTTCTCCCCGTTTGGGCAATTCCGTTTGTGTCTTACTTCGTGGAGGAGGAATGAGGGTGCCCAGAGATTCTCTGACGTGAAATCACTAATGACAGAGCACCTGGAGGAGCTGGTTTCTCGGTGGAAGAAAAAAAAAGCAAGCATTCCTAAGGTCTCTTTGAGAGCTGCCAGACACTCTGCCGTCATAGGCCTAAGAATTGGCCATTGTGACGGCATGGCAACACTTGGAATCCTAGGACACTGTGGAAGGGCGACTCGCAAACTGGATGGAAGAAGCTTCCAAGCCCAGTGTTCTTTCATCTACCAAAGAGAACGCAAGTGTCTGAGGCTGGTAGCATTGTTGCTGGAGAGCACTGCCTCCTCGTGGGCCTGTCGGCTACTTTCCTATTTCCGACGCTCTCAGGAAAATCTTCCAAAACGAGGTTGGGACATGCTTAGAGAGAACAGCTGCGAAGTGGATGCACAGAACATTAACCTAGATACCAGCCCAGGGTCCCAAGCATCCATTTTTCTCTGGAGGGTACGTACCCCACGCAGGGATTCAAGCAGGGAGTTTCCTTTGGACAACTTACACAGAAAACTGGGATGAGACGTTGGGTCACTCTGCTTGTGCTCACACTACGTGGCCCGGAGAAGTTATGACGCAGCAGATGTCAACCCCCTTTTTCCACACATGTGCACCCCAAAGAAGCGCTGGGCCGTGGGTGTTCTCAGGCCAAGAGCAGTCCTTGTTCTCGGCTGCACCGTCTCTGTGGTTCAAAGGTTCTTTATCTCTGCTCTTTTGGAAGCCTTTCAGACCTGACCCTATCACTGGGCTGCAGAAGCATAGAGGCATAGAGGCCTTTCACCCTGAAGGCATGGGCTTGTTTCACATGGAGAATGTGGCCGTCGCCCCTCCCGTGCTGGAGGCCCTTAAGTTGACACCATTTGTTCTGCCCATGGATATTACAAGTAGGTGTACTCGGTTTGGGCTGCCTGGTGAAACTGTTTTTGCAGTCAGCCAGCCTTCTGAGTAATATTCCTCAAGTTTGATTCCTAGCTAGGTAAACCCGGACTTCGGTGGCTACATGGGAGCAAACGTGTTAAGCTTGTGGAGAAAGCCTTTGACCAATGGCAATCTGCTTGTGCTTGTGGCAGGGATTAGGCAGGAACTCTGCCACTCAGGGTTTTTACCTTCCGATAAGCTGTGCCTTTGGGCTGAAGCAGGCGACCTGTCTGTATCACTTCCAGGGAATTAGGGCCTGAGGGGAGTCTGCCACCTGATTGGCCTCCATTATAAGCAACTGAGAAAATGGGGCAAGGCTTACGGAACCCGCTTACAACGAAATGTTTCTATTGAGAAGAGGAGATTTTGCTACTACACGTCAGCAGCTCCTCTCCCTCAGAGTGCTGTTCCTGTGTAGACTAGGGAAAACCACCACGGTTTCCAGGGTTTGATCGGCTCTTTTCCCAGTTGGTATCCTCCGTGAAAGAGCTAGAAGGGCTGATCTCAACCAATCGGCCTGCACACCGTGAGTCCTTGGGGTAGGGCAGTCCTGAGTCAATGTGTCTCCTAAAGAACGAAAGCAAAGTTTCCTGCCACAGGAAAGCACAGAGAGGCCTGGTGCTTTCTCTAGGCAATTCAAGTGGGCTTGAAAGGTGAGGCCTAGTCTACATTGTGGAAAAGTTCGCGACTACGGCTATCTTTCTCCCTCTCTCTGTCCCGTACCCTGGGCTCAGCCTTGTGGGAATGCTGATTGGGAGAGTCTGCCTCTCTGCCGGGCTCAGAAGGCTTCTTCCCGTTTGGGCAATTCCGTTTGTGTCTTACTTCGTGGAGGAGGAATGAGGGTGCCCAGAGATTCTCTGACGTGAAATCACTAATGACAGAGCACCTGGAGGAGCAGGTTTCTCGGTGGAAGAAGCTAAAAAGCCAGGATTCCTAAGGTCTCTTTGAGAGCTGCCAGACACTCCGCCGTCATAGGCCTAAGAATTGGCCATTGTGACGGCATGGCAACACTTGGAATCCTAGGACACTGTGGAAGGGCGACTCGCAAACTGGATGGAAGAAGCTTCCAAGCCCAGTGTTCTTTCATCTACCAAAGAGAACGCAAGTGTCTGAGGCTGGTAGCATTGTTGCTGGAGAGCACTGCCTCCTCGTGGGCCTGTCGGCTACTTTCCTATTTCCGACGCTCTCAGGAAACTCTTCCAAAACGAGGTTGGGACATGCTTAGAGAGAACAGCTGCGAAGTGGATGCACAGAACATTAACCTAGATACCAGCCCAGGGTCCCAAGCATCCATTTTTCTCTGGAGGGTACGTACCCCACGCAGGGATTCAAGCAGGGAGTTTGCCTTGGACAACTTACACAGAAAACTGGGATGAGACGTTGGGTCACTCTGCTTGTGCTCACACTACGTGGCCCGGAGAAGTTATGACGCAGCAGATGTCAACCCCCTTTCTCCACACATGTGCACCCCAAAGAAGCGCTGGGCCGTGGGTGTTCTCAGGCCAAGAGCAGTCCTTGTTCTCGGCTGCTCCCTCTCTGTGGTTCAAAGGTTCTTTATCTCTGCTCTTTTGGAAGCCTTTCAGACCTGACCCTATCACTGGGCTGCAGAAGCATAGAGGCATAGAGGCCTTTCACCCTGAAGGCATGGGCTTGTTTCACATGGAGAATGTGGCCGTCGCCCCTCCCGTGCTGGAGGCCCTTAAGTTGACACCATTTGTTCTGCCCATGGATATTACAAGTAGGTGTACTCGGTTTGGGCTGCCTGGTGAAACTGTTTTTGCAGTCAGCCAGCCTTCTGAGTAATATTCCTCAAGTTTGATTCCTAGCTAGGTAAACCCGGACTTCGGTGGCTACATGGGAGCAAACGTGTTAAGCTTGTGGAGAAAGCCTTTGACCAATGGCAATCTGCTTGTGCTTGTGGCAGGGATTAGGCAGGAACTCTGCCACTCAGGGTTTTTACCTTCCGATAAGCTGTGCCTTTGGGCTGAAGCAGGCGACCTGTCTGTATCACATCCAGGGAATTAGGGCCTGAGGGGAGTCTGCCACATGATTGGCCTCCATTATAGGCAACTGAGAAAATGGGGCAAGGCTTACGGAACCCGCTTACAACGAAATGTTTCTATTGAGAAGAGGAGATTTTGCTACTACACGTCAGCAGCTCCTCTCCCTCAGAGTGCTGTTCCTGTGTAGACTAGGGAAAACCACCACGGTTTCCAGGGTTTGATCGGCTCTTTTCCCAGTTGGTATCCTCCGTGAAAGAGCTAGAAGGGCTGATCTCAACCAATCGGCCTGCACACCGTGAGTCCTTGGGGTAGGGCAGTCCTGAGTCAATGTGTCTCCTAAAGAACGAAAGCAAAGTTTCCTGCCACAGGAAAGCACAGAGAGGCCTGGTGCTTTCTCTAGGCAATTCAAGTGGGCTGGAAAGGTGAGGCCTAGTCTACATTGTGGAAAAGTTCGCGACTACGGCTATCTTTCTCCCTCTCTCTGTCCCGTACCCTGGGCTCAGCCTTGTGGGAATGCTGATTGGGAGAGTCTGCCTCTCTGCCGGGCTCAGAAGGCTTCTTCCCGTTTGGGCAATTCCGTTTGTGTCTTACTTCGTGGAGGAGGAATGAGGGTGCCCAGAGATTCTCTGACGTGAAATCACTAATGACAGAGCACCTGGAGGAGCAGGTTTCTCGGTGGAAGAAGCTAAAAAGCCAGGATTCCTAAGGTCTCTTTGAGAGCTGCCAGACACTCCGCCGTCATAGGCCTAAGAATTGGCCATTGTGACGGCATGGCAACACTTGGAATCCTAGGACACTGTGGAAGGGCGACTCGCAAACTGGATGGAAGAAGCTTCCAAGCCCAGTGTTCTTTCATCTACCAAAGAGAACGCAAGTGTCTGAGGCTGGTAGCATTGTTGCTGGAGAGCACTGCCTCCTCGTGGGCCTGTCGGCTACTTTCCTATTTCCGACGCTCTCAGGAAACTCTTCCAAAACGAGGTTGGGACATGCTTAGAGAGAACAGCTGCGAAGTGGATGCACAGAACATTAACCTAGATACCAGCCCAGGGTCCCAAGCATCCATTTTTCTCTGGAGGGTACGTACCCCACGCAGGGATTCAAGCAGGGAGTTTGCCTTGGACAACTTACACAGAAAACTGGGATGAGACGTTGGGTCACTCTGCTTGTGCTCACACTACGTGGCCCGGAGAAGTTATGACGCAGCAGATGTCAACCCCCTTTCTCCACACATGTGCACCCCAAAGAAGCGCTGGGCCGTGGGTGTTCTCAGGCCAAGAGCAGTCCTTGTTCTCGGCTGCACCGTCTCTGTGGTTCAAAGGTTCTTTATCTCTGCTCTTTTGGAAGCCTTTCAGACCTGACCCTATCACTGGGCTGCAGAAGCATAGAGGCATAGAGGCCTTTCACCCTGAAGGCATGGGCTTGTTTCACATGGAGAATGTGGCCGTCGCCCCTCCCGTGCTGGAGGCCCTTAAGTTGACACCATTTGTTCTGCCCATGGATATTACCAGTAGGTGTACTCGGTTTGGGCTGCCTGGTGAAACTGTTTTTGCAGTCAGCCAGCCTTCTGAGTAATATTCCTCAAGTTTGATTCCTAGCTAGGTAAACCCGGACTTCGGTGGCTACATGGGAGCAAACGTGTTAAGCTTGTGGAGAAAGCCTTTGACCAATGGCAATCTGCTTGTGCTTGTGGCAGGGATTAGGCAGGAACTCTGCCACTCAGGGTTTTTACCTTCCGATAAGCTGTGCCTTTGGGCTGAAGCAGGCGACCTGTCTGTATCACATCCAGGGAATTAGGGCCTGAGGGGAGTCTGCCACATGATTGGCCTCCATTATAGGCAACTGAGAAAATGGGGCAAGGCTTACGGAACCCGCTTACAACGAAATGTTTCTATTGAGAAGAGGAGATTTTGCTACTACACGTCAGCAGCTCCTCTCCCTCAGAGTGCTGTTCCTGTGTAGACTAGGGAAAACCACCACGGTTTCCAGGGTTTGATCGGCTCTTTTCCCAGTTGGTATCCTCCGTGAAAGAGCTAGAAGGGCTGATCTCAACCAATCGGCCTGCACACCGTGAGTCCTTGGGGTAGGGCAGTCCTGAGTCAATGTGTCTCCTAAAGAACGAAAGCAAAGTTTCCTGCCACAGGAAAGCACAGAGAGGCCTGGTGCTTTCTCTAGGCAATTCAAGTGGGCTTGAAAGGTGAGGCCTAGTCTACATTGTGGAAAAGTTCGCGACTACGGCTATCTTTCTCCCTCTCTCTGTCCCGTACCCTGGGCTCAGCCTTGTGGGAATGCTGATTGGGAGAGTCTGCCTCTCTGCCGGGCTCAGAAGGCTTCTTCCCGTTTGGGCAATTCCGTTTGTGTCTTACTTCGTGGAGGAGGAATGAGGGTGCCCAGAGATTCTCTGACGTGAAATCACTAATGACAGAGCACCTGGAGGAGCAGGTTTCTCGGTGGAAGAAGCTAAAAAGCCAGGATTCCTAAGGTCTCTTTGAGAGCTGCCAGACACTCCGCCGTCATAGGCCTAAGAATTGGCCATTGTGACGGCATGGCAACACTTGGAATCCTAGGACACTGTGGAAGGGCGACTCGCAAACTGGATGGAAGAAGCTTCCAAGCCCAGTGTTCTTTCATCTACCAAAGAGAACGCAAGTGTCTGAGGCTGGTAGCATTGTTGCTGGAGAGCACTGCCTCCTCGTGGGCCTGTCGGCTACTTTCCTATTTCCGACGCTCTCAGGAAACTCTTCCAAAACGAGGTTGGGACATGCTTAGAGAGAACAGCTGCGAAGTGGATGCACAGAACATTAACCTAGATACCAGCCCAGGGTCCCAAGCATCCATTTTTCTCTGGAGGGTACGTACCCCACGCAGGGATTCAAGCAGGGAGTTTGCCTTGGACAACTTACACAGAAAACTGGGATGAGACGTTGGGTCACTCTGCTTGTGCTCACACTACGTGGCCCGGAGAAGTTATGACGCAGCAGATGTCAACCCCCTTTCTCCACACATGTGCACCCCAAAGAAGCGCTGGGCCGTGGGTGTTCTCAGGCCAAGAGCAGTCCTTGTTCTCGGCTGCTCCCTCTCTGTGGTTCAAAGGTTCTTTATCTCTGCTCTTTTGGAAGCCTTTCAGACCTGACCCTATCACTGGGCTGCAGAAGCATAGAGGCATAGAGGCCTTTCACCCTGAAGGCATGGGCTTGTTTCACATGGAGAATGTGGCCGTCGCCCCTCCCGTGCTGGAGGCCCTTAAGTTGACACCATTTGTTCTGCCCATGGATATTACAAGTAGGTGTACTCGGTTTGGGCTGCCTGGTGAAACTGTTTTTGCAGTCAGCCAGCCTTCTGAGTAATATTCCTCAAGTTTGATTCCTAGCTAGGTAAACCCGGACTTCGGTGGCTACATGGGAGCAAACGTGTTAAGCTTGTGGAGAAAGCCTTTGACCAATGGCAATCTGCTTGTGCTTGTGGCAGGGATTAGGCAGGAACTCTGCCACTCAGGGTTTTTACCTTCCGATAAGCTGTGCCTTTGGGCTGAAGCAGGCGACCTGTCTGTATCACATCCAGGGAATTAGGGCCTGAGGGGAGTCTGCCACATGATTGGCCTCCATTATAGGCAACTGAGAAAATGGGGCAAGGCTTACGGAACCCGCTTACAACGAAATGTTTCTATTGAGAAGAGGAGATTTTGCTACTACACGTCAGCAGCTCCTCTCCCTCAGAGTGCTGTTCCTGTGTAGACTAGGGAAAACCACCACGGTTTCCAGGGTTTGATCGGCTCTTTTCCCAGTTGGTATCCTCCGTGAAAGAGCTAGAAGGGCTGATCTCAACCAATCGGCCTGAACACCGTGAGTCCTTGGGGTAGGGCAGTCCTGAGTCAATGTGTCTCCTAAAGAACGAAAGCAAAGTTTCCTGCCACAGGAAAGCACAGAGAGGCCTGGTGCTTTCTCTAGGCAATTCAAGTGGGCTGGAAAGGTGAGGCCTAGTCTACATTGTGGAAAAGTTCGCGACTACGGCTATCTTTCTCCCTCTCTCTGTCCCGTACCCTGGGCTCAGCCTTGTGGGAATGCTGATTGGGAGAGTCTGCCTCTCTGCCGGGCTCAGAAGGCTTCTTCCCGTTTGGGCAATTCCGTTTGTGTCTTACTTCGTGGAGGAGGAATGAGGGTGCCCAGAGATTCTCTGACGTGAAATCACTAATGACAGAGCACCTGGAGGAGCAGGTTTCTCGGTGGAAGAAGCTAAAAAGCCAGGATTCCTAAGGTCTCTTTGAGAGCTGCCAGACACTCCGCCGTCATAGGCCTAAGAATTGGCCATTGTGACGGCATGGCAACACTTGGAATCCTAGGACACTGTGGAAGGGCGACTCGCAAACTGGATGGAAGAAGCTTCCAAGCCCAGTGTTCTTTCATCTACCAAAGAGAACGCAAGTGTCTGAGGCTGGTAGCATTGTTGCTGGAGAGCACTGCCTCCTTGTGGGCCTGTCGGCTACTTTCCTATTTCCGACGCTCTCAGGAAACTCTTCCAAAACGAGGTTGGGACATGCTTAGAGAGAACAGCTGCGAAGTGGATGCACAGAACATTAACCTAGATACCAGCCCAGGGTCCCAAGCATCCATTTTTCTCTGGAGGGTACGTACCCCACGCAGGGATTCAAGCAGGGAGTTTGCCTTGGACAACTTACACAGAAAACTGGGATGAGACGTTGGGTCACTCTGCTTGTGCTCACACTACGTGGCCCGGAGAAGTTATGACGCAGCAGATGTCAACCCCCTTTCTCCACACATGTGCACCCCAAAGAAGCGCTGGGCCATGGGTGTTCTCAGGCCAAGAGCAGTCCTTGTTCTCGGCTGCACCCTCTCTGTGGTTCAAAGGTTCTTTATCTCTGCTCTTTTGGAAGCCTTTCAGACCTGACCGTATCCCTGGGCTGCAGAAGCATAGAGGCATAGAGGCCTTTCACCCTGAAGGCATGGGCTTGTTTCACATGGAGAATGTGGCCGTCGCCCCTCCCGTGCTGGAGGCCCTTAAGTTGACACCATTTGTTCTGCCCATGGATATTACAAGTAGGTGTACTCGGTTTGGGCTGCCTGGTGAAACTGTTTTTGCAGTCAGCCAGCCTTCTGAGTAATATTCCTCAAGTTTGATTCCTAGCTAGGTAAACCCGGACTTCGGTGGCTACATGGGAGCAAACGTGTTAAGCTTGTGGAGAAAGCCTTTGACCAATGGCAATCTGCTTGTGCTTGTGGCAGGGATTAGGCAGGAACTCTGCCACTCAGGGTTTTTACCTTCCGATAAGCTGTGCCTTTGGGCTGAAGCAGGCGACCTGTCTGTATCACTTCCAGGGAATTAGGGCCTGAGGGGAGTCTGCCACCTGATTGGCCTCCATTATAAGCAACTGAGAAAATGGGGCAAGGCTTACGGAACCCGCTTACAACGAAATGTTTCTATTGAGAAGAGGAGATTTTGCTACTACACGTCAGCAGCTCCTCTCCCTCAGAGTGCTGTTCCTGTGTAGACTAGGGAAAACCACCACGGTTTCCAGGGTTTGATCGGCTCTTTTCCCAGTTGGTGTCCTCCGTGAAAGAGCTAGAAGGGCTGATCTCAACCAATCGGCCTGCACACCGTGAGTCCTTGGGGTAGGGCAGTCCTGAGTCAATGTGTCTCCTAAAGAACGAAAGCAAAGTTTCCTGCCACAGGAAAGCACAGAGAGGCCTGGTGCTTTCTCTAGGCAATTCAAGTGGGCTGGAAAGGTGAGGCCTAGTCTACATTGTGGAAAAGTTCGCGACTACGGCTATCTTTCTCCCTCTCTCTGTCCCGTACCCTGGGCTCAGCCTTGTGGGAATGCTGATTGGGAGAGTCTGCCTCTCTGCCGGGCTCAGAAGGCTTCTTCCCGTTTGGGCAATTCCGTTTGTGTCTTACTTCGTGGAGGAGGAATGAGGGTGCCCAGAGATTCTCTGACGTGAAATCACTAATGACAGAGCACCTGGAGGAGCAGGTTTCTCGGTGGAAGAAGCTAAAAAGCCAGGATTCCTAAGGTCTCTTTGAGAGCTGCCAGACACTCCGCCGTCATAGGCCTAAGAATTGGCCATTGTGACGGCATGGCAACACTTGGAATCCTAGGACACTGTGGAAGGGCGACTCGCAAACTGGATGGAAGAAGCTTCCAAGCCCAGTGTTCTTTCATCTACCAAAGAGAACGCAAGTGTCTGAGGCTGGTAGCATTGTTGCTGGAGAGCACTGCCTCCTCGTGGGCCTGTCGGCTACTTTCCTATTTCCGACGCTCTCAGGAAACTCTTCCAAAACGAGGTTGGGACATGCTTAGAGAGAACAGCTGCGAAGTGGATGCACAGAACATTAACCTAGATACCAGCCCAGGGTCCCAAGCATCCATTTTTCTCTGGAGGGTACGTACCCCACGCAGGGATTCAAGCAGGGAGTTTGCCTTGGACAACTTACACAGAAAACTGGGATGAGACGTTGGGTCACTCTGCTTGTGCTCACACTACGTGGCCCGGAGAAGTTATGACGCAGCAGATGTCAACCCCCTTTCTCCACACATGTGCACCCCAAAGAAGCGCTGGGCCGTGGGTGTTCTCAGGCCAAGAGCAGTCCTTGTTCTCGGCTGCACCCTCTCTGTGGTTCAAAGGTTCTTTATCTCTGCTCTTTTGGAAGCCTTTCAGACCTGACCCTATCACTGGGCTGCAGAAGCATAGAGGCATAGAGGCCTTTCACCCTGAAGGCATGGGCTTGTTTCACATGGAGAATGTGGCCGTCGCCCCTCCCGTGCTGGAGGCCCTTAAGTTGACACCATTTGTTCTGCCCATGGATATTACCAGTAGGTGTACTCGGTTTGGGCTGCCTGGTGAAACTGTTTTTGCAGTCAGCCAGCCTTCTGAGTAATATTCCTCAAGTTTGATTCCTAGCTAGGTAAACCCGGACTTCGGTGGCTACATGGGAGCAAACGTGTTAAGCTTGTGGAGAAAGCCTTTGACCAATGGCAATCTGCTTGTGCTTGTGGCAGGGATTAGGCAGGAACTCTGCCACTCAGGGTTTTTACCTTCCGATAAGCTGTGCCTTTGGGCTGAAGCAGGCGACCTGTCTGTATCACATCCAGGGAATTAGGGCCTGAGGGGAGTCTGCCACATGATTGGCCTCCATTATAGGCAACTGAGAAAATGGGGCAAGGCTTACGGAACCCGCTTACAACGAAATGTTTCTATTGAGAAGAGGAGATTTTGCTACTACACGTCAGCAGCTCCTCTCCCTCAGAGTGCTGTTCCTGTGTAGACTAGGGAAAACCACCACGGTTTCCAGGGTTTGATCGGCTCTTTTCCCAGTTGGTATCCTCCGTGAAAGAGCTAGAAGGGCTGATCTCAACCAATCGGCCTGCACACCGTGAGTCCTTGGGGTAGGGCAGTCCTGAGTCAATGTGTCTCCTAAAGAACGAAAGCAAAGTTTCCTGCCACAGGAAAGCACAGAGAGGCCTGGTGCTTTCTCTAGGCAATTCAAGTGGGCTGGAAAGGTGAGGCCTAGTCTACATTGTGGAAAAGTTCGCGACTACGGCTATCTTTCTCCCTCTCTCTGTCCCGTACCCTGGGCTCAGCCTTGTGGGAATGCTGATTGGGAGAGTCTGCCTCTCTGCCGGGCTCAGAAGGCTTCTTCCCGTTTGGGCAATTCCGTTTGTGTCTTACTTCGTGGAGGAGGAATGAGGGTGCCCAGAGATTCTCTGACGTGAAATCACTAATGACAGAGCACCTGGAGGAGCAGGTTTCTCGGTGGAAGAAGCTAAAAAGCCAGGATTCCTAAGGTCTCTTTGAGAGCTGCCAGACACTCCGCCGTCATAGGCCTAAGAATTGGCCATTGTGACGGCATGGCAACACTTGGAATCCTAGGACACTGTGGAAGGGCGACTCGCAAACTGGATGGAAGAAGCTTCCAAGCCCAGTGTTCTTTCATCTACCAAAGAGAACGCAAGTGTCTGAGGCTGGTAGCATTGTTGCTGGAGAGCACTGCCTCCTCGTGGGCCTGTCGGCTACTTTCCTATTTCCGACGCTCTCAGGAAACTCTTCCAAAACGAGGTTGGGACATGCTTAGAGAGAACAGCTGCGAAGTGGATGCACAGAACATTAACCTAGATACCAGCCCAGGGTCCCAAGCATCCATTTTCTTCTGGAGGGTACGTACCCCACGCAGGGATTCAAGCAGGGAGTTTGCCTTGGACAACTTACACAGAAAACTGGGATGAGACGTTGGGTCACTCTGCTTGTGCTCACACTACGTGGCCCGGAGAAGTTATGACGCAGCAGATGTCAACCCCCTTTCTCCACACATGTGCACCCCAAAGAAGCGCTGGGCCGTGGGTGTTCTCAGGCCAAGAGCAGTCCTTGTTCTCGGCTGCACCGTCTCTGTGGTTCAAAGGTTCTTTATCTCTGCTCTTTTGGAAGCCTTTCAGACCTGACCCTATCACTGGGCTGCAGAAGCATAGAGGCATAGAGGCCTTTCACCCTGAAGGCATGGGCTTGTTTCACATGGAGAATGTGGCCGTCGCCCCTCCCGTGCTGGAGGCCCTTAAGTTGACACCATTTGTTCTGCCCATGGATATTACAAGTAGGTGTACTCGGTTTGGGCTGCCTGGTGAAACTGTTTTTGCAGTCAGCCAGCCTTCTGAGTAATATTCCTCAAGTTTGATTCCTAGCTAGGTAAACCCGGACTTCGGTGGCTACATGGGAGCAAACGTGTTAAGCTTGTGGAGAAAGCCTTTGACCAATGGCAATCTGCTTGTGCTTGTGGCAGGGATTAGGCAGGAACTCTGCCACTCAGGGTTTTTACCTTCCGATAAGCTGTGCCTTTGGGCTGAAGCAGGCGACCTGTCTGTATCACATCCAGGGAATTAGGGCCTGAGGGGAGTCTGCCACATGATTGGCCTCCATTATAGGCAACTGAGAAAATGGGGCAAGGCTTACGGAACCCGCTTACAACGAAATGTTTCTATTGAGAAGAGGAGATTTTGCTACTACACGTCAGCAGCTCCTCTCCCTCAGAGTGCTGTTCCTGTGTAGACTAGGGAAAA
The DNA here is from genome assembly GCF_965194825.1 of Balaenoptera physalus. Taxonomy (NCBI): domain Eukaryota; kingdom Metazoa; phylum Chordata; class Mammalia; order Artiodactyla; family Balaenopteridae; genus Balaenoptera; species Balaenoptera physalus. The sequence goes on along the minus strand of NC_138897.1, from coordinate 37,003,000 downwards.
CCACCACGGTTTCCAGGGTTTGATCGGCTCTTTTCGCAGTTGGTATCCTCCGTGAAAGAGCTAGAAGGGCTGATCTCAACCAATCGGCCTGCACACCGTGAGTCCTTGGGGTAGGGCAGTCCTGAGTCAATGTGTCTCCTAAAGAACGAAAGCAAAGTTTCCTGCCACAGGAAAGCACAGAGAGGCCTGGTGCTTTCTCTAGGCAATTCAAGTGGGCTGGAAAGGTGAGGCCTAGTCTACATTGTGGAAAAGTTCGCGACTACGGCTATCTTTCTCCCTCTCTCTGTCCCGTACCCTGGGCTCAGCCTTGTGGGAATGCTGATTGGGAGAGTCTGCCTCTCTGCCAGGCTCAGAAGGCTTCTTCCCGTTTGGGCAATTCCGTTTGTGTCTTACTTCGTGGAGGAGGAATGAGGGTGCCCAGAGATTCTCTGACGTGAAATCACTAATGACAGAGCACCTGGAGGAGCAGGTTTCTCGGTGGAAGAAGCTAAAAAGCCAGGATTCCTAAGGTCTCTTTGAGAGCTGCCAGACACTCCGCCGTCATAGGCCTAAGAATTGGCCATTGTGACGGCATGGCAACACTTGGAATCCTAGGACACTGTGGAAGGGCGACTCGCAAACTGGATGGAAGAAGCTTCCAAGCCCAGTGTTCTTTCATGTACCAAAGAGAACGCAAGTGTCTGAGGCTGGTAGCATTGTTGCTGGAGAGCACTGCCTCCTCGTGGGCCTGTCGGCTACTTTCCTATTTCCGACGCTCTCAGGAAACTCTTCCAAAACGAGGTTGGGACATGCTTAGAGAGAACAGCTGCGAAGTGGATGCACAGAACATTAACCTAGATACCAGCCCAGGGTCCCAAGCATCCATTTTTCTCTGGAGGGTACGTACCCCACGCAGGGATTCAAGCAGGGAGTTTGCCTTGGACAACTTACACAGAAAACTGGGATGAGACGTTGGGTCACTCTGCTTGTGCTCACACTACGTGGCCCGGAGAAGTTATGACGCAGCAGATGTCAACCCCCTTTCTCCACACATGTGCACCCCAAAGAAGCGCTGGGCCGTGGGTGTTCTCAGGCCAAGAGCAGTCCTTGTTCTCGGCTGCACCCTCTCTGTGGTTCAAAGGTTCTTTATCTCTGCTCTTTTGGAAGCCTTTCAGACCTGACCCTATCACTGGGCTGCAGAAGCATAGAGGCATAGAGGCCTTTCACCCTGAAGGCATGGGCTTGTTTCACATGGAGAATGTGGCCGTCGCCCCTCCCGTGCTGGAGGCCCTTAAGTTGACACCATTTGTTCTGCCCATGGATATTACAAGTAGGTGTACTCGGTTTGGGCTGCCTGGTGAAACTGTTTTTGCAGTCAGCCAGCCTTCTGAGTAATATTCCTCAAGTTTGATTCCTAGCTAGGTAAACCCGGACTTCGGTGGCTACATGGGAGCAAACGTGTTAAGCTTGTGGAGAAAGCCTTTGACCAATGGCAATCTGCTTGTGCTTGTGGCAGGGATTAGGCAGGAACTCTGCCACTCAGGGTTTTTACCTTCCGATAAGCTGTGCCTTTGGGCTGAAGCAGGCCACCTGTCTGTATCACATCCAGGGAATTAGGGCCTGAGGGGAGTCTGCCACCTGATTGGCCTCCATTATAGGCAACTGAGAAAATGGGGCAAGGCTTACGGAACCCGCTTACAACGAAATGTTTCTATTGAGAAGAGGAGATTTTGCTACTACACGTCAGCAGCTCCTCTCCCTCAGAGTGCTGTTCCTGTGTAGACTAGGGAAAACCACCACGGTTTCCAGGGTTTGATCGGCTCTTTTCCCAGTTGGTATCCTCCGTGAAAGAGCTAGAAGGGCTGATCTCAACCAATCGGCCTGCACACCGTGAGTCCTTGGGGTAGGGCAGTCCTGAGTCAATGTGTCTCCTAAAGAACGAAAGCAAAGTTTCCTGCCACAGGAAAGCACAGAGAGGCCTGGTGCTTTCTCTAGGCAATTCAAGTGGGCTGGAAAGGTGAGGCCTAGTCTACATTGTGGAAAAGTTCGCGACTACGGCTATCTTTCTCCCTCTCTCTGTCCCGTACCCTGGGCTCAGCCTTGTGGGAATGCTGATTGGGAGAGTCTGCCTCTCTGCCGGGCTCAGAAGGCTTCTTCCCGTTTGGGCAATTCCGTTTGTGTCTTACTTCGTGGAGGAGGAATGAGGGTGCCCAGAGATTCTCTGACGTGAAATCACTAATGACAGAGCACCTGGAGGAGCAGGTTTCTCGGTGGAAGAAGCTAAAAAGCCAGGATTCCTAAGGTCTCTTTGAGAGCTGCCAGACACTCCGCCGTCATAGGCCTAAGAATTGGCCATTGTGACGGCATGGCAACACTTGGAATCCTAGGACACTGTGGAAGGGCGACTCGCAAACTGGATGGAAGAAGCTTCCAAGCCCAGTGTTCTTTCATGTACCAAAGAGAACGCAAGTGTCTGAGGCTGGTAGCATTGTTGCTGGAGAGCACTGCCTCCTCGTGGGCCTGTCGGCTACTTTCCTATTTCCGACGCTCTCAGGAAACTCTTCCAAAACGAGGTTGGGACATGCTTAGAGAGAACAGCTGCGAAGTGGATGCACAGAACATTAACCTAGATACCAGCCCAGGGTCCCAAGCATCCATTTTTCTCTGGAGGGTACGTACCCCACGCAGGGATTCAAGCAGGGAGTTTGCCTTGGACAACTTACACAGAAAACTGGGATGAGACGTTGGGTCACTCTGCTTGTGCTCACACTACGTGGCCCGGAGAAGTTATGACGCAGCAGATGTCAACCCCCTTTCTCCACACATGTGCACCCCAAAGAAGCGCTGGGCCATGGGTGTTCTCAGGCCAAGAGCAGTTCTTGTTCTCGGCTGCACCCTCTCTGTGGTTCAAAGGTTCTTTATCTCTGCTCTTTTGGAAGCCTTTCAGACCTGACCGTATCCCTGGGCTGCAGAAGCATAGAGGCATAGAGGCCTTTCACCCTGAAGGCATGGGCTTGTTTCACATGGAGAATGTGGCCGTCGCCCCTCCCGTGCTGGAGGCCCTTAAGTTGACACCATTTGTTCTGCCCATGGATATTACAAGTAGGTGTACTCGGTTTGGGCTGCCTGGTGAAACTGTTTTTGCAGTCAGCCAGCCTTCTGAGTAATATTCCTCAAGTTTGATTCCTAGCTAGGTAAACCCGGACTTCGGTGGCTACATGGGAGCAAACGTGTTAAGCTTGTGGAGAAAGCCTTTGACCAATGGCAATCTGCTTGTGCTTGTGGCAGGGATTAGGCAGGAACTCTGCCACTCAGGGTTTTTACCTTCCGATAAGCTGTGCCTTTGGGCTGAAGCAGGCGACCTGTCTGTATCACATCCTGGGAATTAGGGCCTGAGGGGAGTCTGCCACCTGATTGGCCTCCATTATAGGCAACTGAGAAAATGGGGCAAGGCTTACGGAACCCGCTTACAACGAAATGTTTCTATTGAGAAGAGGAGATTTTGCTACTACACGTCAGCAGCTCCTCTCCCTCAGAGTGCTGTTCCTGTGTAGACTAGGGAAAACCACCACCGTTTCCAGGGTTTGATCGGCTCTTTTCCCAGTTGGTATCCTCCGTGAAAGAGCTAGAAGGGCTGATCTCAACCAATCGGCCTGCACACCGTGAGTCCTTGGGGTAGGGCAGTCCTGAGTCAATGTGTCTCCTAAAGAACGAAAGCAAAGTTTCCTGCCACAGGAAAGCACAGAGAGGCCTGGTGCTTTCTCTAGGCAATTCAAGTGGGCTGGAAAGGTGAGGCCTAGTCTACATTGTGGAAAAGTTCGCGATTACGGCTATCTTTCTCCCTCTCTCTGTCCCGTACCCTGGGCTCAGCCTTGTGGGAATGCTGATTGGGAGAGTCTGCCTCTCTGCCGGGCTCAGAAGGCTTCTTCCCGTTTGGGCAATTCCGTTTGTGTCTTACTTCGTGGAGGAGGAATGAGGGTGCCCAGAGATTCTCTGACGTGAAATCACTAATGACAGAGCACCTGGAGAAGCTGGTTTCTCGGTGGAAGAAAAAAAAAGCCAGCATTCCTAAGGTCTCTTTGAGAGCTGCCAGACACTCTGCCGTCATAGGCCTAAGAATTGGCCATTGTGACGGCATGGCAACACTTGGAATCCTAGGACACTGTGGAAGGGCGACTCGCAAACTGGATGGAAGAAGCTTCCAAGCCCAGTGTTCTTTCATCTACCAAAGAGAACGCAAGTGTCTGAGGCTGGTAGCATTGTTGCTGGAGAGCACTGCATCCTCGTGGGCCTGTCGGCTACTTTCCTATTTCCGACGCTCTCAGGAAACTCTTCCAAAACGAGGTTGGGACATGCTTAGAGAGAACAGCTGCGAAGTGGATGCACAGAACATTAACCTAGATACCAGCCCAGGGTCCCAAGCATCCATTTTCCTCTGGAGGGTACGTACCCCACGCAGGGATTCAAGCAGGGAGTTTGCCTTGGACAACTTACACAGAAAACTGGGATGAGACGTTGGGTCACTCTGCTTGTGCTCACACTACGTGGCCCGGAGAAGTTATGACGCAGCAGATGTCAACCCCCTTTCTCCACACATGTGCACCCCAAAGAAGCGCTGGGCCGTGGGTGTTCTCAGGCCAAGAGCAGTCCTTGTTCTCGGCTGCACCGTCTCTGTGGTTCAAAGGTTCTTTATCTCTGCTCTTTTGGAAGCCTTTCAGACCTGACCGTATCCCTGGGCTGCAGAAGCAAAGAGGCATAGAGGCCTTTCACCCTGACGGCATGGGCTTGTTTCACATGGAGAATGTGTCCGTAGCCCCTCCAGTGCTGGAGGCGTGTATGTTGACAACATTTGTTCTGCCCATGGGTATTACAAGTAGGTGTACTCGGTTTGGGCTGCCTGGTGAAACTGTTTTTGCAGTCAGCCAGCCCTCTGAGTACTATTCCTCCAGTTTGATTCCTAGTTAGGTAAACCCGGACTTCGGTGGCTACATGGGAGCAAACCTGTTAAGCTTGTGGAGAAAGCCTTTCACCAATGGCAATCTGCTTGTGCTTGTGGCAGGGATTAGGCAGGAACTCTGCCACTCAGGGTTTTTACCTTCCGATAAGCTGTGCCTTTGGGCTGAAGCAGGCGACCTGTCTGTATCACATCCAGGGAATTAGGGCCTGAGGGGAGTCTGCCACCTGATTGGCCTCCATTATAGGCAACTGAGAAAATGGGGCAAGGCTTACGGAACCCGCTTACAACGAAATGTTTCTATTGAGAAGAGGAGATTTTGCTACTACACGTCAGCAACTCCTCTCCCTCAGAGTGCTGTTCCTGTGTAGACTAGGGAAAACCACCACCGTTTCCAGGGTTTGATCGGCTCTTTTCCCAGTTGGTATCCTCCGTGAAAGAGCTAGAAGGGCTGATCTCAACCAATCGGCCTGCACAACGTGAGTCCTTGGGGTAGGGCAGTCCTGAGTCAATGTGTCTCCTAAAGAACGAAAGCAAAGTTTCCTGCCACAGGAAAGCACAGAGAGGCCTGGTGCTTTCTCTAGGCAATTCAAGTGGGCTTGAAAGGTGAGGCCTAGTCTACATTGTGGAAAAGTTCGCGACTACGGCTATCTTTCTCCCTCTCTCTGTCCCGTACCCTGGGCTCAGCCTTGTGGGAATGCTGATTGGGAGAGTCTGCTTCACTGCCGGGCTCAGAAGGCTTCTTCCCGTTTGGGCAATTCCGTTTGTGTCTTACTTCGTGGAGGAGGAATGAGGGTGCCCAGAGATTCTCTGACGTGAAATCTCTAATGACAGAGCACCTGGAGGAGCTGGTTTCTCGGTGGAAGAAAAAAAAAGCCAGCATTCCTAAGGTCTCTTTGAGAGCTGCCAGACACTCTGCCGTCATAGGCCTAAGAATTGGCCATTGTGACGGCATGGCAACACTTGGAATCCTAGGACACTGTGGAAGGGCGACTCGCAAACTGGATGGAAGAAGCTTCCAAGCCCAGTGTTCTTTCATCTACCAAAGAGAACGCAAGTGTCTGAGGCTGGTAGCATTGTTGCTGGAGAGCACTGCCTCCTCGTGGGCCTGTCGGCTACTTTCCTATTTCCGACGCTCTCAGGAAACTCTTCCAAAACGAGGTTGGGACATGCTTAGAGAGAACAGCTGCGAAGTGGATGCACAGAACATTAACCTAGATACCAGCCCAGGGTCCCAAGCATCCATTTTCCTCTGGAGGGTACGTACCCCACGCAGGGATTCAAGCAGGGAGTTTGCCTTGGACAACTTACACAGAAAACTGGGATGAGACGTTGGGTCACTCTGCTTGTGCTCACACTACGTGGCCCGGAGAAGTTATGACGCAGCAGATGTCAACCCCCTTTCTCCACACATGTGCACCCCAAAGAAGCGCTGGGCCATGGGTGTTCTCAGGCCAAGAGCAGTTCTTGTTCTCGGCTGCACCCTCTCTGTGGTTCAAAGGTTCTTTATCTCTGCTCTTTTGGAAGCCTTTCAGACTTGACCGTATCCCTGGGCTGCAGAAGCATAGAGGCATAGAGGCCTTTCACCCTGAAGGCATGGGCTTGTTTCACATGGAGAATGTGGCCGTCGCCCCTCCCGTGCTGGAGGCCCTTAAGTTGACACCATTTGTTCTGCCCATGGATATTACAAGTAGGTGTACTCGGTTTGGGCTGCCTGGTGAAACTGTTTTTGCAGTCAGCCAGCCTTCTGAGTAATATTCCTCAAGTTTGATTCCTAGCTAGGTAAACCCGGACTTCGGTGGCTACATGGGAGCAAACGTGTTAAGCTTGTGGAGAAAGCCTTTGACCAATGGCAATCTGCTTGTGCTTGTGGCAGGGATTAGGCAGGAACTCTGCCACTCAGGGTTTTTACCTTCCGATAAGCTGTGCCTTTGGGCTGAAGCAGGCGACCTGTCTGTATCACATCCAGGGAATTAGGGCCTGAGGGGAGTCTGCCACCTGATTGGCCTCCATTATAGGCAACTGAGAAAATGGGGCAAGGCTTACGGAACCCGCTTACAACGAAATGTTTCTATTGAGAAGAGGAGATTTTGCTACTACACGTCAGCAGCTCCTCTCCCTCAGAGTGCTGTTCCTGTGTAGACTAGGGAAAACCACCACCGTTTCCAGGGTTTGATCGGCTCTTTTCCCAGTTGGTATCCTCCGTGAAAGAGCTAGAAGGGCTGATCTCAACCAATCGGCCTGCACACCGTGAGTCCTTGGGGTAGGGCAGTCCTGAGTCAATGTGTCTCCTAAAGAACGAAAGCAAAGTTTCCTGCCACAGGAAAGCACAGAGAGGCCTGGTGCTTTCTCTAGGCAATTCAAGTGGGCTGGAAAGGTGAGGCCTAGTCTACATTGTGGAAAAGTTCGCGATTACGGCTATCTTTCTCCCTCTCTCTGTCCCGTACCCTGGGCTCAGCCTTGTGGGAATGCTGATTGGGAGAGTCTGCCTCTCTGCCGGGCTCAGAAGGCTTCTTCCCGTTTGGGCAATTCCGTTTGTGTCTTACTTCGTGGAGGAGGAATGAGGGTGCCCAGAGATTCTCTGACGTGAAATCACTAATGACAGAGCACCTGGAGAAGCTGGTTTCTCGGTGGAAGAAAAAAAAAGCCAGCATTCCTAAGGTCTCTTTGAGAGCTGCCAGACACTCTGCCGTCATAGGCCTAAGAATTGGCCATTGTGACGGCATGGCAACACTTGGAATCCTAGGACACTGTGGAAGGGCGACTCGCAAACTGGATGGAAGAAGCTTCCAAGCCCAGTGTTCTTTCATCTACCAAAGAGAACGCAAGTGTCTGAGGCTGGTAGCATTGTTGCTGGAGAGCACTGCATCCTCGTGGGCCTGTCGGCTACTTTCCTATTTCCGACGCTCTCAGGAAACTCTTCCAAAACGAGGTTGGGACATGCTTAGAGAGAACAGCTGCGAAGTGGATGCACAGAACATTAACCTAGATACGAGCCCAGGGTCCCAAGCATCCATTTTCCTCTGGAGGGTACGTACCCCACGCAGGGATTCAAGCAGGGAGTTTGCCTTGGACAACTTACACAGAAAACTGGGATGAGACGTTGGGTCACTCTGCTTGTGCTCACACTACGTGGCCCGGAGAAGTTATGACGCAGCAGATGTCAACCCCCTTTCTCCACACATGTGCACCCCAAAGAAGCGCTGGGCCGTGGGTGTTCTCAGGCCAAGAGCAGTCCTTGTTCTCGGCTGCACCGTCTCTGTGGTTCAAAGGTTCTTTATCTCTGCTCTTTTGGAAGCCTTTCAGACCTGACCGTATCCCTGGGCTGCAGAAGCAAAGAGGCATAGAGGCCTTTCACCCTGACGGCATGGGCTTGTTTCACATGGAGAATGTGTCCGTAGCCCCTCCAGTGCTGGAGGCGTGTATGTTGACAACATTTGTTCTGCCCATGGGTATTACAAGTAGGTGTACTCGGTTTGGGCTGCCTGGTGAAACTGTTTTTGCAGTCAGCCAGCCCTCTGAGTACTATTCCTCCAGTTTGATTCCTAGTTAGGTAAACCCGGACTTCGGTGGCTACATGGGAGCAAACCTGTTAAGCTTGTGGAGAAAGCCTTTCACCAATGGCAATCTGCTTGTGCTTGTGGCAGGGATTAGGCAGGAACTCTGCCACTCAGGGTTTTTACCTTCCGATAAGCTGTGCCTTTGGGCTGAAGCAGGCGACCTGTCTGTATCACATCCAGGGAATTAGGGCCTGAGGGGAGTCTGCCACCTGATTGGCCTCCATTATAGGCAACTGAGAAAATGGGGCAAGGCTTACGGAACCCGCTTACAACGAAATGTTTCTATTGAGAAGAGGAGATTTTGCTACTACACGTCAGCAACTCCTCTCCCTCAGAGTGCTGTTCCTGTGTAGACTAGGGAAAACCACCACCGTTTCCAGGGTTTGATCGGCTCTTTTCCCAGTTGGTATCCTCCGTGAAAGAGCTAGAAGGGCTGATCTCAACCAATCGGCCTGCACAACGTGAGTCCTTGGGGTAGGGCAGTCCTGAGTCAATGTGTCTCCTAAAGAACGAAAGCAAAGTTTCCTGCCACAGGAAAGCACAGAGAGGCCTGGTGCTTTCTCTAGGCAATTCAAGTGGGCTTGAAAGGTGAGGCCTAGTCTACATTGTGGAAAAGTTCGCGACTACGGCTATCTTTCTCCCTCTCTCTGTCCCGTACCCTGGGCTCAGCCTTGTGGGAATGCTGATTGGGAGAGTCTGCTTCACTGCCGGGCTCAGAAGGCTTCTTCCCGTTTGGGCAATTCCGTTTGTGTCTTACTTCGTGGAGGAGGAATGAGGGTGCCCAGAGATTCTCGGACGTAAAATCACTAATGACAGAGCACCTGGAGGAGCAGGTTTCTCGGTGGAAGAAGCTAAAAAGCCAGGATTCCTAAGGTCTCTTTGAGAGCTGCCAGACACTCCGCCGACATAGTCCTAAGAATTGGCCATTGTGACGGCATGGCAACACTTGGAATCCTAGGACACTGTGGAAGGGCGACTCGCAAACTGGATGGAAGAAGCTTCCAAGCCCAGTGTTCTTTCATCTACCAAAGAGAACGCAAGTGTCTGAGGCTGGTAGCATTGTTGCTGGAGAGCACTGCCTCCTCGTGGGCCTGTGGGCTACTTTCCTATTTCCGACGCTCTCAGGAAACTCTTCCAAAACGAGGTTGGGACATGCTTAGAGAGAACAGCTGCGAAGCGGATGCACAGAACATTAACCTAGATACCAGCCCAGGGTCCCAAGCATCCATTTTCCTCTGGAGGGTACGTACCCCACGCAGGGATTCAAGCAGGGAGTTTGCCTTGGACAACTTACACAGAAAACTGGGATGAGACGTTGGGTCACTCTGCTTGTGCTCACACTACGTGGCCCGGAGAAGTTATGACGCAGCAGATGTCAACCCCCTTTCTCCACACATGTGCACCCCAAAGAAGCGCTGGGCCGTGGGTGTTCTCAGGCCAAGAGCAGTCCTTGTTCTCGGCTGCACCCTCTCTGTGGTTCAAAGGTTCTTTATCTCTGCTCTTTTGGAAGCCTTTCAGACCTGACCCTATCACTGGGCTGCAGAAGCATAGAGGCATAGAGGCCTTTCACCCTGAAGGCATGGGCTTGTTTCACATGGAGAATGTGGCCGTCGCCCCTCCCGTGCTGGAGGCCCTTAAGTTGACACCATTTGTTCTGCCCATGGATATTACAAGTAAGTGTACTCGGTTTGGGCTGCCTGGTGAAACTGTTTTTGCAGTCAGCCACCCTTCTGAGTAATATTCCTCAAGTTTGATTCCTAGCTAGGTAAACCCGGACTTCGGTGGCTACATGGGAGCAAACGTGTTAAGCTTGTGGAGAAAGACTTTGACCAATGGCAATCTGCTTGTGCTTGTGGCAGGGATTAGGCAGGAACTCTGCCACTCAGGGTTTTTACCTTCCGATAAGCTGTGCCTTTGGGCTGAAGCAGGCGACCTGTCTGTATCACATCCAGGGAATTAGGGCCTGAGGGGAGTCTGCCACCTGATTGGCCTCCATTATAGGCAACTGAGAAAATGGGGCAAGGCTTACGGAACCCGCTTACAACGAAATGTTTCTATTGAGAAGAGGAGATTTTGCTACTACACGTCAGCAGCTCCTCTCCCTCAGAGTGCTGTTCCTGTGTAGACTAGGGAAAACCACCACCGTTTCCAGGGTTTGATCGGCTCTTTTCCCAGTTGGTATCCTCCGTGAAAGAGCTAGAAGGGCTGATCTCAACCAATCGGCCTGCACACCGTGAGTCCGTGGGGTAGGGCAGTCCTGAGTCAATGTGTCTCCTAAAGAACGAAAGCAAAGTTTCCTGCCACAGGAAAGCACAGAGAGGCCTGGTGCTTTCTCTAGGCAATTCAAGTGGGCTGGAAAGGTGAGGCCTAGTCTACATTGTGGAAAAGTTCGCGATTACGGCTATCTTTCTCCCTCTCTCTGTCCCGTACCCTGGGCTCAGCCTTGTGGGAATGCTGATTGGGAGAGTCGGCCTCTCTGCCGGGCTCAGAAGGCTTCTTCCCGTTTGGGCAATTCCGTTTGTGTCTTACTTCGTGGAGGAGGAATGAGGGTGCCCAGAGATTCTCTGACGTGAAATCTCTAATGACAGAGCACCTGGAGGAGCTGGTTTCTCGGTGGAAGAAAAAAAAAGCCAGCATTCCTAAGGTCTCTTTGAGAGCTGCCAGACACTCTGCCGTCATAGGCCTAAGAATTGGCCATTGTGACGGCATGGCAACACTTGGAATCCTAGGACACTGTGGAAGGGCGACTCGCAAACTGGATGGAAGAAGCTTCCAAGCCCAGTGTTCTTTCATCTACCAAAGAGAACGCAAGTGTCTGAGGCTGGTAGCATTGTTGCTGGAGAGCACTGCCTCCTCGTGGGCCTGTCGGCTACTTTCCTATTTCCGACGCTCTCAGGAAACTCTTCCAAAACGAGGTTGGGACATGCTTAGAGAGAACAGCTGCGAAGTGGATGCACAGAACATTAACCTAGATACCAGCCCAGGGTCCCAAGCATCCATTTTCCTCTGGAGGGTACGTACCCCACGCAGGGATTCAAGCAGGGAGTTTGCCTTGGACAACTTACACAGAAAACTGGGATGAGACGTTGGGTCACTCTGCTTGTGCTCACACTACGTGGCCCGGAGAAGTTATGACGCAGCAGATGTCAACCCCCTTTCTCCACACATGTGCACCCCAAAGAAGCGCTGGGCCGTGGGTGTTCTCAGGCCAAGAGCAGTCCTTGTTCTCGGCTGCACCCTCTCTGTGGTTCAAAGGTTCTTTATCTCTGCTCTTTTGGAAGCCTTTCAGACCTGACCCTATCACTGGGCTGCAGAAGCATAGAGGCATAGAGGCCTTTCACCCTGAAGGCATGGGCTTGTTTCACATGGAGAATGTGGCCGTCGCCCCTCCCGTGCTGGAGGCCTGTAAGTTGACACCATTTGTTCTGCCCATGGATATTACAAGTAGGTGTACTCGGTTTGGGCTGCCTGGTGAAACTGTTTTTGCAGTCAGCCAGCCCTCTGAGTACTATTCCTCCAGTTTGATTCGTAGTTATGTAAACCCGGACTTCGGTGGCTACATGGGAGCAAACGTGTTAAGCTTGTGGAGAAAGCCTTTGACCAATGGCAATCTGCTTGTGCTTGTGGCAGGGATTAGGCAGGAACTCTGCCACTCAGGGTTTTTACCTTCCGATAAGCTGTGCCTTTGGGCTGAAGCAGGCGACCTGTCTGTATCACATCCAGGGAATTAGGGCCTGAGGGGAGTCTGCCACCTGATTGGCCTCCATTATAGGCAACTGAGAAAATGGGGCAAGGCTTACAGAACCCGCTTACAACGAAATGTTTCTATTGAGAAGAGGAGATTTTGCTACTACACGTCAGCAGCTCCTCTCCCTCAGAGTGCTGTTCCTGGGTAGACTAGGGAAAACCACAACCGTTTCCAGGGTTTGATCGGCTCTTTTCCCAGTTGGTATCCTCCGTGAAAGAGCTAGAAGGGCTGATCTCAACCAATCGGCCTGCACACCGTGAGTCCTTGGGGTAGGGCAGTCCTGAGTCAATGTGTCTCCTAAAGAACGAAAGCAAAGTTTCCTGCCACAGGAAAGCACAGAGAGGCCTGGTGCTTTCTCTAGGCAATTCAAGTGGGCTTGAAAGGTGAGGCCTAGTCTACATTGTGGAAAAGTTCGCGACTACGGCTATCTTTCTCCCTCTCTCTGTCCCGTACCCTGGGCTCAGCCTTGTGGGAATGCTGATTGGGAGAGTCTGCCTCTCTGCCGGGCTCAGAAGGCTTCTTCCCGTTTGGGCAATTCCGTTTGTGTCTTACTTCGTGGAGGAGGAATGAGGGTGCCCAGAGATTCTCTGACGTGAAATCACTAATGACAGAGCACCTGGAGGAGCAGGTTTCTCGGTGGAAGAAGCTAAAAAGCCAGGATTCCTAAGGTCTCTTTGAGAGCTGCCAGACACTCCGCCGTCATAGGCCTAAGAATTGGCCATTGTGACGGCATGGCAACACTTGGAATCCTAGGACACTGTGGAAGGGCGACTCGCAAACTGGATGGAAGAAGCTTCCAAGCCCAGTGTTCTTTCATCTACCAAAGAGAACGCAAGTGTCTGAGGCTGGTAGCATTGTTGCTGGAGAGCACTGCATCCTCGTGGGCCTGTCGGCTACTTTCCTATTTCCGACGCTCTCAGGAAACTCTTCCAAAACGAGGTTGGGACATGCTTAGAGAGAACAGCTGCGAAGTGGATGCACAGAACATTAACCTAGATACCAGCCCAGGGTCCCAAGCATCCATTTTCCTCTGGAGGGTACGTACCCCACGCAGGGATTCAAGCAGGGAGTTTGCCTTGGACAACTTACACAGAAAACTGGGATGAGACGTTGGGTCACTCTGCTTGTGCTCACACTACGTGGCCCGGAGAAGTTATGACGCAGCAGATGTCAACCCCCTTTCTCCACACATGTGCACCCCAAAGAAGCGCTGGGCCGTGGGTGTTCTCAGGCCAAGAGCAGTCCTTGTTCTCGGCTGCACCGTCTCTGTGGTTCAAAGGTTCTTTATCTCTGCTCTTTTGGAAGCCTTTCAGACCTGACCGTATCCCTGGGCTGCAGAAGCAAAGAGGCATAGAGGCCTTTCACCCTGACGGCATGGGCTTGTTTCACATGGAGAATGTGTCCGTAGCCCCTCCAGTGCTGGAGGCGTGTATGTTGACAACATTTGTTCTGCCCATGGATATTACAAGTAGGTGTACTCGGTTTGGGCTGCCTGGTGAAACTGTTTTTGCAGTCAGCCAGCCCTCTGAGTACTATTCCTCCAGTTTGATTCCTAGTTAGGTAAACCCGGACTTCGGTGGCTACATGGGAGCAAACCTGTTAAGCTTGTGGAGAAAGCCTTTCACCAATGGCAATCTGCTTGTGCTTGTGGCAGGGATTAGGCAGGAACTCTGCCACTCAGGGTTTTTACCTTCCGATAAGCTGTGCCTTTGGGCTGAAGCAGGCGACCTGTCTGTATCACATCCAGGGAATTAGGGCCTGAGGGGAGTCTGCCACCTGATTGGCCTCCATTATAGGCAACTGAGAAAATGGGGCAAGGCTTACGGAACCCGCTTACAACGAAATGTTTCTATTGAGAAGAGGAGATTTTGCTACTACACGTCAGCAGCTCCTCTCCCTCAGAGTGCTGTTCCTGTGTAGACTAGGGAAAACCACCACCGTTTCCAGGGTTTGATCGGCTCTTTTCCCAGTTGGTATCCTCCGTGAAAGAGCTAGAAGGGCTGATCTCAACCAATCGGCCTGCACAACGTGAGTCCTTGGGGTAGGGCAGTCCTGAGTCAATGTGTCTCCTAAAGAACGAAAGCAAAGTTTCCTGCCACAGGAAAGCACAGAGAGGCCTGGTGCTTTCTCTAGGCAATTCAAGTGGGCTTGAAAGGTGAGGCCTAGTCTACATTGTGGAAAAGTTCGCGACTACGGCTATCTTTCTCCCTCTCTCTGTCCCGTACCCTGGGCTCAGCCTTGTGGGAATGCTGATTGGGAGAGTCTGCTTCACTGCCGGGCTCAGAAGGCTTCTTCCCGTTTGGGCAATTCCGTTTGTGTCTTACTTCGTGGAGGAGGAATGAGGGTGCCCAGAGATTCTCGGACGTAAAATCACTAATGACAGAGCACCTGGAGGAGCAGGTTTCTCGGTGGAAGAAGCTAAAAAGCCAGGATTCCTAAGGTCTCTTTGAGAGCTGCCAGACACTCCGCCGACATAGTCCTAAGAATTGGCCATTGTGACGGCATGGCAACACTTGGAATCCTAGGAAACTGTGGAAGGGCGACTGGCAAACTGGATGGAAGAAGCTTCCAAGCCCAGTGTTCTTTCATCTACCAAAGAGAACGCAAGTGTCTGAGGCTGGTAGCATTGTTGCTGGAGAGCACTGCCTCCTCGTGGGCCTGTGGGCTACTTTCCTATTTCCGACGCTCTCAGGAAACTCTTCCAAAACGAGGTTGGGACATGCTTAGAGAGAACAGCTGCGAAGCGGATGCACAGAACATTAACCTAGATACCAGCCCAGGGTCCCAAGCATCCATTTTCCTCTGGAGGGTACGTACCCCACGCAGGGATTCAAGCAGGGAGTTTGCCTTGGACAACTTACACAGAAAACTGGGATGAGACGTTGGGTCACTCTGCTTGTGCTCACACTACGTGGCCCGGAGAAGTTATGACGCAGCAGATGTCAACCCCCTTTCTCCACACATGTGCACCCCAAAGAAGCGCTGGGCCGTGGGTGTTCTCAGGCCAAGAGCAGTCCTTGTTCTCGGCTGCACCCTCTCTGTGGTTCAAAGGTTCTTTATCTCTGCTCTTTTGGAAGCCTTTCAGACCTGACCCTATCACTGGGCTGCAGAAGCATAGAGGCATAGAGGCCTTTCACCCTGAAGGCATGGGCTTGTTTCACATGGAGAATGTGGCCGTCGCCCCTCCCGTGCTGGAGGCCCTTAAGTTGACACCATTTGTTCTGCCCATGGATATTACAAGTAAGTGTACTCGGTTTGGGCTGCCTGGTGAAACTGTTTTTGCAGTCAGCCACCCTTCTGAGTAATATTCCTCAAGTTTGATTCCTAGCTAGGTAAACCCGGACTTCGGTGGCTACATGGGAGCAAACGTGTTAAGCTTGTGGAGAAAGACTTTGACCAATGGCAATCTGCTTGTGCTTGTGGCAGGGATTAGGCAGGAACTCTGCCACTCAGGGTTTTTACCTTCCGATAAGCTGTGCCTTTGGGCTGAAGCAGGCGACCTGTCTGTATCACATCCAGGGAATTAGGGCCTGAGGGGAGTCTGCCACCTGATTGGCCTCCATTATAGGCAACTGAGAAAATGGGGCAAGGCTTACGGAACCCGCTTACAACGAAATGTTTCTATTGAGAAGAGGAGATTTTGCTACTACACGTCAGCAGCTCCTCTCCCTCAGAGTGCTGTTCCTGTGTAGACTAGGGAAAACCACCACCGTTTCCAGGGTTTGATCGGCTCTTTTCCCAGTTGGTATCCTCCGTGAAAGAGCTAGAAGGGCTGATCTCAACCAATCGGCCTGCACACCGTGAGTCCGTGGGGTAGGGCAGTCCTGAGTCAATGTGTCTCCTAAAGAACGAAAGCAAAGTTTCCTGCCACAGGAAAGCACAGAGAGGCCTGGTGCTTTCTCTAGGCAATTCAAGTGGGCTGGAAAGGTGAGGCCTAGTCTACATTGTGGAAAAGTTCGCGATTACGGCTATCTTTCTCCCTCTCTCTGTCCCGTACCCTGGGCTCAGCCTTGTGGGAATGCTGATTGGGAGAGTCGGCCTCTCTGCCGGGCTCAGAAGGCTTCTTCCCGTTTGGGCAATTCCGTTTGTGTCTTACTTCGTGGAGGAGGAATGAGGGTGCCCAGAGATTCTCTGACGTGAAATCTCTAATGACAGAGCACCTGGAGGAGCTGGTTTCTCGGTGGAAGAAAAAAAAAGCCAGCATTCCTAAGGTCTCTTTGAGAGCTGCCAGACACTCTGCCGTCATAGGCCTAAGAATTGGCCATTGTGACGGCATGGCAACACTTGGAATCCTAGG
Source organism: Balaenoptera physalus (assembly GCF_965194825.1). Lineage (NCBI taxonomy): Eukaryota > Metazoa > Chordata > Mammalia > Artiodactyla > Balaenopteridae > Balaenoptera > Balaenoptera physalus. Next base: position 36,986,462 of record NC_138897.1, on the reverse strand, counting down.
ACACTGTGGAAGGGCGACTCGCAAACTGGATGGAAGAAGCTTCCAAGCCCAGTGTTCTTTCATCTACCAAAGAGAACGCAAGTGTCTGAGGCTGGTAGCATTGTTGCTGGAGAGCACTGCCTCCTCGTGGGCCTGTCGGCTACTTTCCTATTTCCGACGCTCTCAGGAAACTCTTCCAAAACGAGGTTGGGACATGCTTAGAGAGAACAGCTGCGAAGTGGATGCACAGAACATTAACCTAGATACCAGCCCAGGGTCCCAAGCATCCATTTTCCTCTGGAGGGTACGTACCCCACGCAGGGATTCAAGCAGGGAGTTTGCCTTGGACAACTTACACAGAAAACTGGGATGAGACGTTGGGTCACTCTGCTTGTGCTCACACTACGTGGCCCGGAGAAGTTATGACGCAGCAGATGTCAACCCCCTTTCTCCACACATGTGCATCCCAAAGAAGCGCTGGGCCGTGGGTGTTCTCAGGCCAAGAGCAGTCCTTGTTCTCGGCTGCACCGTCTCTGTGGTTCAAAGGTTCTTTATCTCTGCTCTTTTGGAAGCCTTTCAGACCTGACCGTATCCCTGGGCTGCAGAAGCAAAGAGGCATAGAGGCCTTTCACCCTGAAGGCATGGGCTTGTTTCACATGGAGAATGTGTCCGTAGCCCCTCCAGTGCTGGAGGCGTCTATGTTGACAACATTTGTTCTGCCCATGGATATTAAAAGTAGGTGTACTCGGTTTGGGCTGCCTGGTGAAACTGTTTTTGCAGTCAGCCAGCCCTCTGAGTACTATTCCTCCAGTTTGATTCCTAGTTAGGTAAACCCGGACTTCGGTGGCTACATGGGAGCAAACGTGTTAAGTTTGTGGAGAAAGCCTTTCACCAATGGCAATCTGCTTGTGCTTGTGGCAGGGATTAGGCAGGAACTCTGCCACTCAGGGTTTTTACCTTCCCATAAGCTGTGCCTTTGGGCTGAAGCAAGCGACGTGTCTGTATCACATCCTGGGAAGTAGGGCCTGAGGTCGTCTGCCACCTGATTGGCCTCCATTATAGGCAACTGAGAAAATGGGGCAAGGCTTACGGAACCCGCTTACAACGAAATGTTTCTATTGAGAAGAGGAGATTTTGCTACTACACGTCAGCAGCTCCTCTCCCTCAGAGTGCTGTTCCTGGGTAGACTAGGGAAAACCACCACCGTTTCCAGGGTTTGATTGGCTCTTTTCCCTGTTGGTATTCTCCATGAAAGAGCTAGAAGGGCTGATCTCAACCAATCGGCCTGCACACCGTGAGTCCTTGGGGTAGGGCAGTCCTGAGTCAATGTGTCTCCTAAAGAACGAAAGCAAAGTTTCCTGCCACAGGAAAGCACAGAGAGGCCTGGTGCTTTCTCTAGGCAATTCAAGTGGGCTGGAAAGGTGAGGCCTAGTCTACATTGTGGAAAAGTTCGCGACTACGGCTATCTTTCTCCCTCTCTCTGTCCCGTACCCTGGGCTCAGCCTTGTGGGAATGCTGATTGGGAGAGTCGGCCTCTCTGCCGGGCTCAGAAGGCTTCTTTCCGTTTGGGCAATTCCGTTTGTGTCTTACTTCGTGGAGGAGGAATGAGGGTGCCCAGAGATTCTCTGACGTGAAATCACTAATGACAGAGCACCTGGAGGAGCAGGTTTCTCGGTGGAAGAAGCTAAAAAGCCAGGATTCCTAAGGTCTCTTTGAGAGCTGCCAGACACTCCGCCGTCATAGGCCTAAGAATTGGCCATTGTGACGGCATGGCAACACTTGGAATCCTAGGACACTGTGGAAGGGCGACTCGCAAACTGGATGGAAGAAGCTTCCAAGCCCAGTGTTCTTTCATGTACCAAAGAGAACGCAAGTGTCTGAGGCTGGTAGCATTGTTGCTGGAGAGCACTGCCTCCTCGTGGGCCTGTCGGTTACTTTCCTATTTCCGACGCTCTCAGGAAACTCTTCCAAAACGAGGTTGGGACATGCTTAGAGAGAACAGCTGCGAAGTGGATGCACAGAACATTAACCTAGATACCAGCCCAGGGTCCCAAGCATCCATTTTTCTCTGGAGGGTACGTACCCCACGCAGGGATTCAAGCAGGGAGTTTGCCTTGGACACCTTACACAGAAAACTGGGATGAGACGTTGGGTCACTCTGCTTGTGCTCACACTACGTGGCCCGGAGAAGTTATGACGCAGCAGATGTCAACCCCCTTTCTCCACACATGTGCACCCCAAAGAAGCGCTGGGCCGTGGGTGTTCTCAGGCCAAGAGCAGTCCTTGTTCTCGGCTGCACCCTCTCTGTGGTTCAAAGGTTCTTTATCTCTGCTCTTTTGGAAGCCTTTCAGACCTGACCCTATCACTGGGCTGCAGAAGCATAGAGGCATAGAGGCCTTTCACCCTGAAGGCATGGGCTTGTTTCACATGGAGAATGTGGCCGTCGCCCCTCCCGTGCTGGAGGCCCTTAAGTTGACACCATTTGTTCTGCCCATGGATATTACAAGTAGGTGTACTCGGTTTGGGCTGCCTGGTGAAACTGTTTTTGCAGTCAGCCAGCCTTCTGAGTAATATTCCTCAAGTTTGATTCCTAGCTAGGTAAACCCGGACTTCGGTGGCTACATGGGAGCAAACGTGTTAAGATTGTGGAGAAAGCCTTTGACCAATGGCAATCTGCTTGTGCTTGTGGCAGGGATTAGACAGGAACTCTGCCACTCAGGGTTTTTACCTTCCGATAAGCTGTGCCTTTGGGCTGAAGCAGACGACCTGTCTGTATCACATCCAGGGAATTAGGGCCTGAGGGGAGTCTGCCACCTGATTGGCCTCCATTATAGGCAACTGAGAAAATGGGGCAAGGCTTACGGAACCCGCTTACAACGAAATGTTTCTATTGAGAAGAGGAGATTTTGCTACTACACGTCAGCAGCTCCTCTCCCTCAGAGTGCTGTTCCTGTGTAGACTAGGGAAAACCACCACGGTTTCCAGGGTTTGATCGGCTCTTTTCCCAGTTGGTATCCTCCGTGAAAGAGCTAGAAGGGCTGATCTCAACCAATCGGCCTGCACACCGTGAGTCCTTGGGGTAGGGCAGTCCTGAGTCAATGTGTCTCCTAAAGAACGAAAGCAAAGTTTCCTGCCACAGGAAAGCACAGAGAGGCCTGGTGCTTTCTCTAGGCAATTCAAGTGGGCTGGAAAGGTGAGGCCTAGTCTACATTGTGGAAAAGTTCGCGACTACGGCTATCTTTCTCCCTCTCTCTGTCCCGTACCCTGGGCTCAGCCTTGTGGGAATGCTGATTGGGAGAGTCTGCCTCTCTGCCGGGCTCAGAAGGCTTCTTCCCGTTTGGGCAATTCCGTTTGTGTCTTACTTCGTGGAGGAGGAATGAGGGTGCCCAGAGATTCTCTGACGTGAAATCACTAATGACAGAGCACCTGGAGGAGCAGGTTTCTCGGTGGAAGAAGCTAAAAAGCCAGGATTCCTAAGGTCTCTTTGAGAGCTGCCAGACACTCCGCCGTCATAGGCCTAAGAATTGGCCATTGTGACGGCATGGCAACACTTGGAATCCTAGGACACTGTGGAAGGGCGACTCGCAAACTGGATGGAAGAAGCTTCCAAGCCCAGTGTTCTTTCATCTACCAAAGAGAACGCAAGTGTCTGAGGCTGGTAGCATTGTTGCTGGAGAGCACTGCCTCCTCGTGGGCCTGTCGGCTACTTTCCTATTTCCGACGCTCTCAGGAAACTCTTCCAAAACGAGGTTGGGACATGCTTAGAGAGAACAGCTGCGAAGTGGATGCACAGAACATTAACCTAGATACCAGCCCAGGGTCCCAAGCATCCATTTTTCTCTGGAGGGTACGTACCCCACGCAGGGATTCAAGCAGGGAGTTTGCCTTGGACAACTTACACAGAAAACTGGGATGAGACGTTGGGTCACTCTGCTTGTGCTCACACTACGTGGCCCGGAGAAGTTATGACGCAGCAGATGTCAACCCCCTTTCTCCACACATGTGCACCCCAAAGAAGCGCTGGGCCGTGGGTGTTCTCAGGCCAAGAGCAGTCCTTGTTCTCGGCTGCACCCTCTCTGTGGTTCAAAGGTTCTTTATCTCTGCTCTTTTGGAAGCCTTTCAGACCTGACCCTATCACTGGGCTGCAGAAGCATAGAGGCATAGAGGCCTTTCACCCTGAAGGCATGGGCTTGTTTCACATGGAGAATGTGGCCGTCGCCCCTCCCGTGCTGGAGGCCCTTAAGTTGACACCATTTGTTCTGCCCATGGATATTACAAGTAGGTGTACTCGGTTTGGGCTGCCTGGTGAAACTGTTTTTGCAGTCAGCCAGCCTTCTGAGTAATATTCCTCAAGTTTGATTCCTAGCTAGGTAAACCCGGACTTCGGTGGCTACATGGGAGCAAACGTGTTAAGCTTGTGGAGAAAGCCTTTGACCAATGGCAATCTGCTTGTGCTTGTGGCAGGGATTAGACAGGAACTCTGCCACTCAGGGTTTTTACCTTCCGATAAGCTGTGCCTTTGGGCTGAAGCAGGCGACCTGTCTGTATCACATCCAGGGAATTAGGGCCTGAGGGGAGTCTGCCACCTGATTGGCCTCCATTATAGGCAACTGAGAAAATGGGGCAAGGCTTACGGAACCCGCTTACAACGAAATGTTTCTATTGAGAAGAGGAGATTTTGCTACTACACGTCAGCAGCTCCTCTCCCTCAGGGTGCTGTTCCTGGGTAGACTAGGGAAAACCACCACCGTTTCCAGGGTTTGATCGGCTCTTTTCCCAGTTGGTATCCTCCGTGAAAGAGCTAGAAGGGCTGATCTCAACCAATCGGCCTGCACACCGTGAGTCCTTGGGGTAGGGCAGTCCTGAGTCAATGTGTCTCCTAAAGAACGAAAGCAAAGTTTCCTGCCACAGGAAAGCACAGAGAGGCCTGGTGCTTTCTCTAGGCAATTCAAGTGGGCTGGAAAGGTGAGGCCTAGTCTACATTGTGGAAAAGTTCGCGATTACGGCTATCTTTCTCCCTCTCTCTGTCCCGTACCCTGGGCTCAGCCTTGTGGGAATGCTGATTGGGAGAGTCTGCCTCTCTGCCGGGCTCAGAAGGCTTCTTCCCGTTTGGGCAATTCCGTTTGTGTCTTACTTCGTGGAGGAGGAATGAGGGTGCCCAGAGATTCTCTGACGTGAAATCACTAATGACAGAGCACCTGGAGGAGCTGGTTTCTCGGTGGAAGAAGCTAAAAAGCCAGCATTCCTAAGGTCTCTTTGAGAGCTGCCAGACACTCTGCCGTCATAGGCCTAAGAATTGGCCATTGTGACGGCATGGCAACACTTGGAATCCTAGGACACTGTGGAAGGGCGACTCGCAAACTGGATGGAAGAAGCTTCCAAGCCCAGTGTTCTTTCATCTACCAAAGAGAACGCAAGTGTCTGAGGCTGGTAGCATTGTTGCTGGAGAGCACTGCCTCCTCGTGGGCCTGTCGGCTACTTTCGTATTTCCGACGCTCTCAGGAAACTCTTCCAAAACGAGGTTGGGACATGCTTAGAGAGAACAGCTGCGAAGTGGATGCACAGAACATTAACCTAGATACCAGCCCAGGGTCCCAAGCATCCATTTTCCTCTGGAGGGTACGTACCCCACGCAGGGATTCAAGCAGGTAGTTTGCCTTGGACAACTTACACAGAAAACTGGGATGAGACGTTGGGTCACTCTGCTTGTGCTCACACTACGTGGCCCGGAGAAGTTATGACGCAGCAGATGTCAACCCCCTTTCTCCACACATGTGCACCCCAAAGAAGCGCTGGGCCGTGGGTGTTCTCAGGCCAAGAGCAGTCCTTGTTCTCGGCTGCATCGTCTCTGTGGTTCAAAGGTTCTTTATCTCTGCTCTTTTGGAAGCCTTTCAGACCTGACCGTATCCCTGGGCTGCAGAAGCAAAGAGGCATAGAGGCCTTTCACCCTGAAGGCATGGGCTTGTTTCACATGGAGAATGTGTCCGTAGCCCCTCCAGTGCTGGAGGCGTGTATGTTGACAACATTTGTTCTGCCCATGGATATTACAAGTAGGTGTACTCGGTTTGGGCTGCCTGGTGAAACTGTTTTTGCAGTCAGCCAGCCCTCTGAGTACTATTCCTCCAGTTTGATTCCTAGTTAGGTAAACCCGGACTTCGGTGGCTACATGGGAGCAAACGTGTTAAGCTTGTGGAGAAAGCCTTTCACCAATGGCAATCTGCTTGTGCTTGTGGCAGGGATTAGGCAGGAACTCTGCCACTCAGGGTTTTTACCTTCCGATAAGCTGTGCCTTTGGGCTGAAGCAGGCAACCTGTCTGTATCACATCCAGGGAATTAGGGCCTGAGGGGAGTCTGCCACCTGATTGGCCTCCATTATAGGCAACTGAGAAAATGGGGCAAGGCTTACGGAACCCGCTTACAACGAAATGTTTCTATTGAGAAGAGGAGATTTTGCTACTACACGTCAGCAGCTCCTCTCCCTCAGAGTGCTGTTCCTGGGTAGACTAGGGAAAACCACCACCGTTTCCAGGGTTTGATCGGCTCTTTTCCCAGTTGGTATCCTCCGTGAAAGAGCTAGAAGGGCTGATCTCAACCAATCGGCCTGCACAACGTGAGTCCTTGGGGTAGGGCAGTCCTGAGTCAATGTGTCTCCTAAAGAACGAAAGCAAAGTTTCCTGCCACAGGAAAGCACAGAGAGGCCTGGTGCTTTCTCTAGGCAATTCAAGTGGGCTGGAAAGGTGAGGCCTAGTCTACATTGTGGGAAAGTTCGCGATTACGGCTATCTTTCTCCCTCTCTCTGTCCCGTACCCTGGGCTCAGCCTTGTGGGAATGCTGATTGGGAGAGTCTGCCTCTCTGCCGGGCTCAGAAGGCTTCTTCCCGTTTGGGAATTCCGTTTGTGTCTTACTTCGTGGAGGAGGAATGAGGGTGCCCAGAGATTCTCTGACGTGAAATCACTAATGACAGAGCACCTGGAGGAGCAGGTTTCTCGGTGGAAGAAGCCAAAAAGCCAGCATTCCTAAGGTCTCTTTGAGAGCTGCCAGACACTCTGCCGTCATAGGCCTAAGAATTGGCCATTGTGATGGCATGGCAACACTTGGAATCCTAGGACACTGTGCAAGGGCGACTCGCAAACTGGATGGAAGAAGCTTCCAAGCCCAGTGTTCTTTCATGTACCAAAGAGAACGCAAGTGTCTGAGGCTGGTAGCATTGTTGCTGGAGAGCACTGCCTCCTCGTGGGCCTGTCGGCTACTTTCCTATTTCCGACGCTCTCAGGAAACTCTTCCAAAACGAGGTTGGGACATGCTTAGAGAGAACAGCTGCGAAGCGGATGCACAGAACATTAACCTAGATACCAGCCCAGGGTCCCAAGCATCCATTTTCCTCTGGAGGGTACGTACCCCACGCAGGGATTCAAGCAGGGAGTTTGCCTTGGACAACTTACACAGAAAACTGGGATGAGACGTTGGGTCACTCTGCTTGTGCTCATACTACGTGGCCCGGAGAAGTTATGACGCAGCAGATGTCAAGCCCCTTTCTCCACACATGTGCACCCCAAAGAAGCGCTGGGCCGTGGGTGTTCTCAGGCCAAGAGCAGTCCTTGTTCTCGGCTGCACCGTCTCTGTGGTTCAAAGGTTCTTTATCTCTGCTCTTTTGGAAGCCTTTCAGACCTGACCGTATCCCTGGGCTGCAGAAGCAAAAAGGCATAGAGGCCTTTCACCCTGAAGGCATGGGCTTGTTTCACATGGAGAATGTGTCCGTAGCCCCTCCAGTGCTGGAGGCGTGTATGTTGACAACATTTGCTCTGCCCATGGATATTACAAGTAGGTGTACTCGGTTTGGGCTGCCTGGTGAAACTGTTTTTGCAGTCAGCCAGCCTTCTGAGTACTATTCCTCAAGTTTGATTCGTAGCTAGGTAAACCCGGACTTCGGTGGCTACATGGGAGCAAACGTGTTAAGCTTGTGGAGAAAGCCTTTGACCAATGGCAATCTGCTTGTGCTTGTGGCAGGGATTAGGCAGGAACTCTGCCACTCAGGGTTTTTACCTTCCGATAAGCTGTGCCTTTGGGCTGAAGCAGGCGACCTGTCTGTATCACATCCAGGGAATTAGGGCCTGAGGGGAGTTTGACACCTGACTGGCCTCCATTATAGGCAACTGAGAAAATGGGGCAAGGCTTACGGAACCCGCTTACAACGAAATGTTTCTATTGAGAAGAGGAGATTTTGCTACTACACGTCAGCAGCTCCTCTCCCTCAGAGTGCTGTTCCTGTGTAGACTAGGGAGAACCACCACCGTTTCCAGGGTTTGATTGGCTCTTTTCACAGTTGGTATTCTCCATGAAAGAGCTAGAAGGGCTGATCTCAACCAATCGGCCTGCACACCGTGAGTCCTTGGGGTAGGGCAGTCCTGAGTCAATGTGTCTCCTAAAGAACGAAAGCAAAGTTTCCTGCCACAGGAAAGCACAGAGAGGCCTGGTGCTTTCTCTAGGCAATTCAAGTGGGCTGGAAAGGTGAGGCCTAGTCTACATTGTGGAAAAGTTCGCGATTACGGCTATCTTTCTCCCTCTCTCTGTCCCGTACCCTGGGCTCAGCCTTGTGGGAATGCTGATTGGGAGAGTCTGCCTCTCTGCCGGGCTCAGAAGGCTTCTTCCCGTTTGGGCAATTCCGTTTGTGTCTTACTTCGTGGAGGAGGAATGAGGGTGCCCAGAGATTCTCTGACGTGAAATCACTAATGACAGAGCACCTGGAGGGGCAGGTTTCTCGGTGGAAGAAGCCAAAAAGCCAGCATTCCTAAGGTCTCTTTGAGAGCTGCCAGACACTCTGCCGTCATAGGCCTAAGAATTGGCCATTGTGATGGCATGGCAACACTTGGAATCCTAGGACACTGTGGAAGGGCGACTCGCAAACTGGATGGAAGAAGCTTCCAAGCCCAGTGTTCTTTCATCTACCAAAGAGAACGCAAGTGTCTGAGGCTGGTAGCATTGTTGCTGGAGAGCACTGCCTCCTCGTGGGCCTGTCGGCTACTTTCCTATTTCCGACGCTCTCAGGAAACTCTTCCAAAACGAGGTTGGGACATGCTTAGAGAGAACAGCTGCGAAGTGGATGCACAGAACATTAACATAGATACCAGCCCAGGGTCCCAAGCATCCAGTTTTCTCTGGAGGGTACGTACCCCACGCAGGGATTCAAGCAGGGAGTTTGCTTTGGACAACTTACACAGAAAACTGGGATGAGACGTTGGGTCACTCTGCTTGTGCTCACACTACGTGGCCCGGAGAAGTTATGACGCAGCAGATGTCAACCCCCTTTCTCCACACATGTGCACCCCAAAGAAGCGCTGGGCCGTGGGTGTTCTCAGGCCAAGAGCAGTCCTTGTTCTCGGCTGCACCGTCTCTGTGGTTCAAAGGTTCTTTATCTCTGCTCTTTTGGAAGCCTTTCAGACCTGACCCTATCACTGGGCTGCAGAAGCATAGAGGCATAGAGGCCTTTCACCCTGAAGGCATGGGCTTGTTTCACATGGAGAATGTGGCCGTCGCCCCTCCCGTGCTGGAAGCCTGTAAGTTGACACCATTTGTTCTGCCCATGGATATTACAAGTAGGTGTACTCGGTTTGGGCTGCCTGGTGAAACTGTTTTTGCAGTCAGCCAGCCTTCTGAGTACTATTCCTCAAGTTTGATTCCTAGCTAGGTAAACCCGGACTTCGGTGGCTACATGGGAGCAAACGTGTTAAGCTTGTGGAGAAAGCCTTTGACCAATGGCAATCTGCTTGTGCTTGTGGCAGGGATTAGGCAGGAACTCTGCCACTCAGGGTTTTTACCTTCCGATAAGCTGTGCCTTTGGGCTGAAGCAGGCGACCTGTCTGTATCACATCCAGGGAATTAGGGCCTGAGGGGAGTCTGCCACCTGATTGGCCTCCATTATAGGCAACTGAGGAAATGGGGCAAGGCTTACGGAACCCGCTTACAACGAAATGTTTCTATTGAGAAGAGGAGATTTTGCTACTACACGTCAGCAGCTCCTCTCCCTCAGAGTGCTGTTCCTGTGTAGACTAGGGAGAACCACCACCGTTTCCAGGGTTTGATTGGCTCTTTTCCCAGTTGGTATTCTCCATGAAAGAGCTAGAAGGGCTGATCTCAACCAATCGGCCTGCACACCGTGAGTCCTTGGGGTAGGGCAGTCCTGAGTCAATGTGTCTCCTAAAGAACGAAAGCAAAGTTTCCTGCCACAGGAAAGCACAGAGAGGCCTGGTGCTTTCTCTAGGCAATTCAAGTGGGCTGGAAAGGTGAGGCCTAGTCTACATTGTGGAAAAGTTCGCGATTACGGCTATCTTTCTCCCTCTCTCTGTCCCGTACCCTGGGCTCAGCCTTGTGGGAATGCTGATTGGGAGAGTCTGCCTCTCTGCCGGGCTCAGAAGGCTTCTTCCCGTTTGGGCAATTCCGTTTGTGTCTTACTTCGTGGAGGAGGAATGAGGGTGCCCAGAGATTCTCTGACGTGAAATCACTAATGACAGAGCACCTGGAGGAGCAGGTTTCTCGGTGGAAGAAGCCAAAAAGCCAGCATTCCTAAGGTCTCTTTGAGAGCTGCCAGACACTCTGCCGTCATAGGCCTAAGAATTGGCCATTGTGACGGCATGGCAACACTTGGAATCCTAGGACACTGTGGAAGGGCGACTCGCAAACTGGATGGAAGAAGCTTCCAAGCCCAGTGTTCTTTCATCTACCAAAGAGAACGCAAGTGTCTGAGGCTGGTAGCATTGTTGCTGGAGAGCACTGCCTCCTCGTGGGCCTGTCGGCTACTTTCCTATTTCCGACGCTCTCAGGAAACTCTTCCAAAACGAGGTTGGGACATGCTTAGAGAGAACAGCTGCGAAGTGGATGCACAGAACATTAACCTAGATACCAGCCCAGGGTCCCAAGCATCCATTTTTCTCTGGAGGGTACGTACCCCACGCAGGGATTCAAGCAGGGAGTTTCCTTTGGACAACTTACACAGAAAACTGGGATGAGACGTTGGGTCACTCTGCTTGTGCTCACACTACGTGGCCCGGAGAAGTTATGACGCAGCAGATGTCAACCCCCTTTCTCCACACATGTGCACCCCAAAGAAGCGCTGGGCCGTGGGTGTTCTCAGGCCAAGAGCAGTCCTTGTTCTCGGCTGCACCGTCTCTGTGGTTCAAAGGTTCTTTATCTCTGCTCTTTTGGAAGCCTTTCAGACCTGACCCTATCACTGGGCTGCAGAAGCATAGAGGCATAGAGGCCTTTCACCCTGAAGGCATGGGCTTGTTTCACATGGAGAATGTGGCCGTCGCCCCTCCCGTGCTGGAGGCCTGTAAGTTGACACCATTTGTTCTGCCCATGGATATTACAAGTAGGTGTACTCGGTTTGGGCTGCCTGGTGAAACTGTTTTTGCAGTCAGCCAGCCTTCTGAGTACTATTCCTCAAGTTTGATTCCTAGCTAGGTAAACCCGGACTTCGGTGGCTACATGGGAGCAAACGTGTTAAGCTTGTGGAGAAAGCCTTTGACCAATGGCAATCTGCTTGTGCTTGTGGCAGGGATTAGGCAGGAACTCTGCCACTCAGGGTTTTTATCTTCCGATAAGCTGTGCCTTTGGGCTGAAGCAGGCGACCTGTCTGTATCACATCCAGGGAATTAGGGCCTGAGGGGATTCTGCCACCTGATTGGCCTCCATTATAGGCAACTGAGAAAATGGGGCAAGGCTTACGGAACCCGCTTACAACGAAATGTTTCTATTGAGAAGAGGAGATTTTGCTACTACACGTCAGCAGCTCCTCTCCCTCAGAGTGCTGTTCCTGTGTAGACTAGGGAGAACCACCACCGTTTCCAGGGTTTGATTGGCTCTTTTCCCAGTTGGTATTCTCCATGAAAGAGCTAGAAGGGCTGATCTGAACCAATCGGCCTGCACACCGTGAGTCCTTGGGGTAGGGCAGTCCTGAGTCAATGTGTCTCCTAAAGAACGAAAGCAAAGTTTCCTGCCACAGGAAAGCACAGAGAGGCCTGGTGCTTTCTCTAGGCAATTCAAGTGGGCTGGAAAGGTGAGGCCTAGTCTACATTGTGGCAAAGTTCGCGATTACGGCTATCTTTCTCCCTCTCTCTGTCCCGTACCCTGGGCTCAGCCTTGTGGGAATGCTGATTGGGAGAGTCTGCCTCTCTGCCGGGCTCAGAAGGCTTCTTCCCGTTTGGGCAATTCCGTTTGTGTCTTACTTCGTGGAGGAGGAATGAGGGTGCCCAGAGATTCTCTGACGTGAAATCACTAATGACAGAGCACCTGGAGGAGCAGGTTTCTCGGTGGAAGAAGCCAAAAAGCCAGCATTCCTAAGGTCTCTTTGAGAGCTGCCAGACACTCTGCCGCAATAGGCCTAAGAATTGGCCATTGTGACGGCATGGCAACACTTGGAATCCTAGGACACTGTGGAAGGGCGACTCGCAAACTGGATGGAAGAAGCTTCCAAGCCCAGTGTTCTTTCATCTACCAAAGAGAACGCAAGTGTCTGAGGCTGGTAGCATTGTTGCTGGAGAGCACTGCCTCCTCGTGGGCCTGTCGGCTACTTTCCTATTTCCGACGCTCTCAGGAAACTCTTCCAAAACGAGGTTGGGACATGCTTAGAGAGAACAGCTGCGAAGCGGATGCACAGAACATTAACCTAGATACCAGCCCAGGGTCCCAAGCATCCATTTTTCTCTGGAGGGTACGTACCCCACGCAGGGATTCAAGCAGGGAGTTTGCTTTGGACAACTTACACAGAAAACTGGGATGAGACGTTGGGTCACTCTGCTTGTGCTCACACTACGTGGCCCGGAGAAGTTATGACGCAGCAGATGTCAACCCCCTTTCTCCACACATGTGCACCCCAAAGAAGCGCTGGGCCGTGGGTGTTCTCAGGCCAAGAGCAGTCCTTGTTCTCGGCTGCACCGTCTCTGTGGTTCAAAGGTTCTTTATCTCTGCTGTTTTGGAAGCCTTTCAGACCTGACCCTATCACTGGGCTGCAGAAGCATAGAGGCATAGAGGCCTTTCACCCTGAAGGCATGGGCTTGTTTCACATGGAGAATGTGGCCGTCGCCCCTCCCGTGCTGGAGGCGTGTAAGTTGACACCATTTGTTCTGCCCATGGATATTACAAGTAGGTGTACTCGGTTTGGGCTGCCTGGTGAAACTGTTTTTGCAGTCAGCCAGCCCTCTGAGTACTATTCCTCAAGTTTGATTCCTAGCTAGGTAAACCCGGACTTCGGTGGCTACATGGGAGCAAACGTGTTAAGCTTGTGGAGAAAGCCTTTGACCAATTTCAATCTGCTTGTGCTTGTGGCAGGGATTAGGCAGGAACTCTGCCACTCAGGGTTTTTACCTTCCGATAAGCTGTGCCTTTGGGCTGAAGCAGGCGACATGTCTGTATCACATCCTGGGAAGTAGGGCCTGAGGGGAGTCTGCCACCTGATTGGCCTCCATTATAGGCAACTGAGAAAATGGGGCAAGGCTTACGGAACCCGCTTACAACGAAATGTTTCTATTGAGAAGAGGAGATTTTGCTACTACACGTCAGAAGCTCCTCTCCCTCCGAGTGCTGTTCCTGTGTAGACTAGGGAAAACCACCACCGTTTCCAGGGTTTGATCGGCTCTTTTCCCAGTTGGTATCCTCCGTGAAAGAGCTAGAAGGGCTGATCTCAACCAATCGGCCTGCACACCGTGAGTCCTTGGGGTAGGGCAGTCCTGAGTCAATGTGTCTCCTAAAGAACGAAAGCAAAGTTTCCTGCCACAGGAAAGCACAGAGAGGCCTGGTGCTTTCTCTAGGCAATTCAAGTGGGCTTGAAAGTTGAGGCCTAGTCTACATTGTGGAAAAATTCGCGATTACGGCTATCTTTCTCCCTCTCTGTGTCCCGTACCCTGGGCTCAGCCTTGTGGGAATGCTGATTGGGAGAGTCTGCCTCTCTGCCGGGCTCAGAAGGCTTCTTCCTGTTTGGGCAATTCCGTTTGTGTCTTACTTCGTGGAGGAGGAATGAGGGTGCCCAGAGATTCTCGGACGTGAAATCACTAATGACAGAGCACCTGGAGGAGCTGGTTTCTCGGTGGAAGAAGCCAAAAAGCCAGCATTCCTAAGGTCTCTTTGAGAGCTGCCAGACACTCTGCCGTCATAGGCCTAAGAATTGGCCATTGTGACGGCATGGCAACACTTGGAATCCTAGGACACTGTGGAAGGGCGACTCGCAAACTGGATGGAAGAAGCTTCCAAGCCCAGTGTTCTTTCATCTACCAAAGAGAACGCAAGTGTCTGAGGCTGGTAGCATTGTTGCAGGAGAGCACTGCCTCCTCGTGGGCCTGTCGGCTACTTTCCTATTTCCGACGCTCTCAGGAAACTCTTCCAAAACGAGGTTGGGACATGCTTAGAGAGAAGAGCTGCGAAGTGGATGCACAGAACATTAACCTAGATACCAGCCCAGGGTCCCAAGCATCCATTTTTCTCTGGAGGGTACGTACCCCACGCAGGGATTCAAGCAGGGAGTTTGCCTTGGACAACTTACACAGAAAACTGGGATGAGACGTTGGGTCACTCTGTTTGTGCTCACACTACGTGGCCCGGAGAAGTTATGACGCAGCAGATGTCAACCCCCTTTCTCCACACATGTGCACTCCAAAGTAGCGCTGGGCCGTGGGTGTTCTCAGGCCAAGAGCAGTCCTTGTTCTCGGCTGTACCGGCTCTGTGGTTCAAAGGTTCTTTATCTCTGCTCTTTTGGAAGCCTTTCACCCCTGACCCTATCCCTGGGCTGCAGAAGCAAAGAGGCATAGAGGCCTTTCACCCTGAAGGCATGGGCTTGTTTCACATGGAGAATGTGGCCGTCGCCCCTCCCGTGCTGGAGGCGTGTAAGTTGACACCATTTGTTCTGCCCATAGATATTACAAGTAGGTGTACTCGGTTTGGGCTGCCTGGTGAAACTGTTTTTGCAGTCAGCCAGCCCTCTGAGTACTATTCCTCAAGTTTGATTCCTAGCTAGGTAAACCCGGACTTCGGTGGCTACATGGGAGCAAACGTGTTAAGCTTGTGGAGAAAGCCTTTGACCAATTTCAATCTGCTTGTGCTTGTGGCAGGGATTAGGCAGGAACTCTGCCACTCAGGGTTTTTACCTTCCGATAAGCTGTGCCTTTGGGCTGAAGCAGGCGACATGTCTGTATCACATCCTGGGAAGTAGGGCCTGAGGGGAGTCTGCCACCTGATTGGCCTCCATTATAGGCAACTGAGAAAATGGGGCAAGGCTTACGGAACCCGCTTACAACGAAATGTTTCTATTGAGAAGAGGAGATTTTGCTACTACACGTCAGAAGCTCCTCTCCCTCCGAGTGCTGTTCCTGTGTAGACTAGGGAAAACCACCACGGTTTCCAGGGTTTGATCGGCTCTTTTCCCAGTTGGTATCCTCCGTGAAAGAGCTAGAAGGGCTGATCTCAACCAATCGGCCTGCACACCGTGAGTCCTTGGGGTAGGGCAGTCCTGAGTCAATGTGTCTCCTAAAGAACGAAAGCAAAGTTTCCTTACACAGGAAAGCACAGAGAGGCCTGGTGCTTTCTGTAGGCAATTGAAGTGGGCTGGAAAGGTGAGGCCTAGTCTACATTGTGGAAAAGTTCGCGATTACGGCTATCTTTCTCCCTCTCTCTGCCCCGTACCCTGGGCTCAGCCTTGTGGGAATGGTGATTGGGAGAGTCTGCCTCTCTGCCGGGCTCAGAAGGCTTCTTCCCGTTTGGGCAATTCCGTTTGTGTCTTACTTCGTGGAGGAGGAATGAGGGTGCCCAGAGATTCTCGGACGTGAAATCACTAATGACAGAGCACCTGGAGGAGCTGGTTTCTCGGTGGAAGAAGCCAAAAAGCCAGCATTCCTAAGGTCTCTTTGAGAGCTGCCAGACACTCTGCCGTCATAGGCCTAAGAATTGGACATTGTGACGGCATGGCAACACTTGGAATCCTAGGACACTGTGGAAGGGCGACTCGCAAACTGGATGGAAGAAGCTTCCAAGCCCAGTGTTCTTTCATGTACCAAAGAGAACGCAAGTGTCTGAGGCTGGTAGCATTGTTGCAGGAGAGCACTGCCTCCTCGTGGGCCTGTCGGCTACTTTCCTATTTCCGACGCTCTCAGGAAACTCTTCCAAAACGAGGTTGGGACATGCTTAGAGAGAACAGCTGCGAAGTGGATGCACAGAACATTAACCTAGATACCAGCCCAGGGTCCCAAGCATCCATTTTTCTCTGGAGGGTACGTACCCCACGCAGGGATTCAAGCAGGGAGTTTGCCTTGGACAACTTACACAGAAAACTGGGATGAGACGTTGGGTCACTCTGTTTGTGCTCACACTACGTGGCCCGGAGAAGTTATGACGCAGCAGATGTCAACCCCCTTTCTCCACACATGTGCACTCCAAAGTAGCGCTGGGCCGTGGGTGTTCTCAGGCCAAGAGCAGTCCTTGTTCTCGGCTGTACCGGCTTTGTGGTTCAAAGGTTCTTTATCTCTGCTCTTTTGGAAGCCTTTCACCCCTGACCCTATCCCTGGGCTGCAGAAGCAAAGAGGCATAGAGGCCTTTCACCCTGAAGGCATGGGCTTGTTTCACATGGAGAATGTGGCCGTCGCCCCTCCCGTGCTGGAGGCGTGTAAGTTGACACCATTTGTTCTGCCCATGGATATTACAAGTAGGTGTACTCGGTTTGGGCTGCCTGGTGAAACTGTTTTTGCAGTCAGCCAGCCCTCTGAGTACTATTCCTCAAGTTTGATTCCTAGCTAGGTAAACCCGGATTTCGGTGGCTACATGGGAGCAAACGTGTTAAGCTTGTGGAGAAAGCCTTTGATCAATTTCAATCTGCTTGTGCTTGTGGCAGGGATTAGGCAGGAACTCTGCCACTCAGGGTTTTTACCTTCCGATAAGCTGTGCCTTTGGGCTGAAGCAGGCGACATGTCTGTATCACATCCTGGGAAGTAGGGCCTGAGGGGAGTCTGCCACCTGATTGGCCTCCATTATAGGCAACTGAGAAAATGGGGCAAGGCTTACGGAACCCGCTTACAACGAAATGTTTCTATTGAGAAGAGGAGATTTTGCTACTACACGTCAGAAGCTCCTCTCCCTCCGAGTGCTGTTCCTGTGTAGACTAGGGAAAACCACCACCGTTTCCAGGGTTTGATCGGCTCTTTTCCCAGTTGGTATCCTCCGTGAAAGAGCTAGAAGGGCTGATCTCAACCAGTCGGCCTGCACACCGTGAGTCCTTGGGGTAGGGCAGTCCTGAGTCAATGTGTCTCCTAAAGAACGAAAGCAAAGTTTCCTGCCACAGGAAAGCACAGAGAGGCCTGGTGCTTTCTCTAGGCAATTCACGTGGGCTTGAAAGTTGAGGCCTAGTCTACATTGTGGAAAAATTCGCGATTACGGCTATCTTTCTCCCTCTCTGTGTCCCGTACCCTGGGCTCAGCCTTGTGGGAATGCTGATTGGGAGAGTCTGCCTCTCTGCCGGGCTCAGAAGGCTTCTTCCCGTTTGGGCAATTCCGTTTGTGTCTTACTTCGTGGAGGAGGAATGAGGGTGCCCAGAGATTCTCGGACGTGAAATCACTAATGACAGAGCACCTGGAGGAGCTGGTTTCTCGGTGGAAGAAGCCAAAAAGCCAGCATTCCTAAGGTCTCTTTGAGAGCTGCCAGACACTCTGCCGTCATAGGCCTAAGAATTGGCCATTGTGACGGCATGGCAACACTTGGAATCCTAGGACACTGTGGAAGGGCGACTCGCAAACTGGATGGAAGAAGCTTCCAAGCCCAGTGTTCTTTCATGTACCAAAGAGAACGCAAGTGTCTGAGGCTGGTAGCATTGTTGCAGGAGAGCACTGCCTCCTCGTGGGCCTGTCGGCTACTTTCCTATTTCCGACGCTCTCAGGAAACTCTTCCAAAACGAGGTTGGGACATGCTTAGAGAGAAGAGCTGCGAAGTGGATGCACAGAACATTAACCTAGATACCAGCCCAGGGTCCCAAGCATCCATTTTTCTCTGGAGGGTACGTACCCCACGCAGGGATTCAAGCAGGGAGTTTGCCTTGGACAACTTACACAGAAAACTGGGATGAGACGTTGGGTCACTCTGTTTGTGCTCACACTACGTGGCCCGGAGAAGTTATGACGCAGCAGATGTCAACCCCCTTTCTCCACACATGTGCACTCCAAAGTAGCGCTGGGCCGTGGGTGTTCTCAGGCCAAGAGCAGTCCTTGTTCTCGGCTGTACCGGCTCTGTGGTTCAAAGGTTCTTTATCTCTGCTCTTTTGGAAGCCTTTCACCCCTGACCCTATCCCTGGGCTGCAGAAGCAAAGAGGCATAGAGGCCTTTCACCCTGAAGGCATGGGCTTGTTTCACATGGAGAATGTGGCCGTCGCCCCTCCCGTGCTGGAGGCGTGTAAGTTGACACCATTTGTTCTGCCCATGGATATTACAAGTAGGTGTACTCGGTTTGGGCTGCCTGGTGAAACTGTTTTTGCAGTCAGCCAGCCCTCTGAGTACTATTCCTCAAGTTTGATTCCTAGCTAGGTAAACCCGGACTTCGGTGGCTACATGGGAGCAAACGTGTTAAGCTTGTGGAGAAAGCCTTTGACCAATTTCAATCTGCTTGTGCTTGTGGCAGGGATTAGGCAGGAACTCTGCCACTCAGGGTTTTTACCTTCCGATAAGCTGTGCCTTTGGGCTGAAGCAGGCGACATGTCTGTATCACATCCTGGGAAGTAGGGCCTGAGGGGAGTCTGCCACCTGATTGGCCTCCATTATAGGCAACTGAGAAAATGGGGCAAGGCTTACGGAACCCGCTTACAACGAAATGTTTCTATTGAGAAGAGGAGATTTTGCTACTACACGTCAGAAGCTCCTCTCCCTCCGAGTGCTGTTCCTGTGTAGACTAGGGAAAACCACCACCGTTTCCAGGGTTTGATCGGCTCTTTTCCCAGTTGGTATCCTCCGTGAAAGAGCTAGAAGGGCTGATCTCAACCAATCGGCCTGCACACCGTGAGTCCTTGGGGTAGGGCAGTCCTGAGTCAATGTGTCTCCTAAAGAACGAAAGCAAAGTTTCCTGCCACAGGAAAGCACAGAGAGGCCTGGTGCTTTCTCTAGGCAATTCAAGTGGGCTTGAAAGTTGAGGCCTAGTCTACATTGTGGAAAAATTCGCGATTACGGCTATCTTTCTCCCTCTCTGTGTCCCGTACCCTGGGCTCAGCCTTGTGGGAATGCTGATTGGGAGAGTCTGCCTCTCTGCCGGGCTCAGAAGGCTTCTTCCCGTTTGGGCAATTCCGTTTGTGTCTTACTTCGTGGAGGAGGAATGAGGGTGCCCAGAGATTCTCGGACGTGAAATCACTAATGACAGAGCACCTGGAGGAGCTGGTTTCTCGGTGGAAGAAGCCAAAAAGCCAGCATTCCTAAGGTCTCTTTGAGAGCTGCCAGACACTCTGCCGTCATAGGCCTAAGAATTGGCCATTGTGACGGCATGGCAACACTTGGAATCCTAGGACACTGTGGAAGGGCGACTCGCAAACTGGATGGAAGAAGCTTCCAAGCCCAGTGTTCTTTCATCTACCAAAGAGAACGCAAGTGTCTGAGGCTGGTAGCATTGTTGCAGGAGAGCACTGCCTCCTCGTGGGCCTGTCGGCTACTTTCCTATTTCCGACGCTCTCAGGAAACTCTTCCAAAACGAGGTTGGGACATGCTTAGAGAGAACAGCTGCGAAGTGGATGCACAGAACATTAACCTAGATACCAGCCCAGGGTCCCAAGCATCCATTTTTCTCTGGAGGGTACGTACCCCACGCAGGGATTCAAGCAGGGAGTTTGCCTTGGACAACTTACACAGAAAACTGGGATGAGACGTTGGGTCACTCTGTTTGTGCTCACACTACGTGGCCCGGAGAAGTTATGACGCAGCAGATGTCAACCCCCTTTCTCCACACATGTGCACTCCAAAGTAGCGCTGGGCCGTGGGTGTTCTCAGGCCAAGAGCAGTCCTTGTTCTCGGCTGTACCGGCTCTGTGGTTCAAAGGTTCTTTATCTCTGCTCTTTTGGAAGCCTTTCACCCCTGACCCTATCCCTGGGCTGCAGAAGCAAAGAGGCATAGAGGCCTTTCACCCTGAAGGCATGGGCTTGTTTCACATGGAGAATGTGGCCGTCGCCCCTCCCGTGCTGGAGGCGTGTAAGTTGACACCATTTGTTCTGCCCATAGATATTACAAGTAGGTGTACTCGGTTTGGGCTGCCTGGTGAAACTGTTTTTGCAGTCAGCCAGCCCTCTGAGTACTATTCCTCAAGTTTGATTCCTAGCTAGGTAAACCCGGACTTCGGTGGCTACATGGGAGCAAACGTGTTAAGCTTGTGGAGAAAGCCTTTGACCAATTTCAATCTGCTTGTGCTTGTGGCAGGGATTAGGCAGGAACTCTGCCACTCAGGGTTTTTACCTTCCGATAAGCTGTGCCTTTGGGCTGAAGCAGGCGACATGTCTGTATCACATCCTGGGAAGTAGGGCCTGAGGGGAGTCTGCCACCTGATTGGCCTCCATTATAGGCAACTGAGAAAATGGGGCAAGGCTTACGGAACCCGCTTACAACGAAATGTTTCTATTGAGAAGAGGAGATTTTGCTACTACACGTCAGAAGCTCCTCTCCCTCCGAGTGCTGTTCCTGTGTAGACTAGGGAAAACCACCACCGTTTCCAGGGTTTGATCGGCTCTTTTCCCAGTTGGTATCCTCCGTGAAAGAGCTAGAAGGGCTGATCTCAACCAATTGGCCTGCACACCGTGAGTCCTTGGGGTAGGGCAGTCCTGAGTCAATGTGTCTCCTAAAGAACGAAAGCAAAGTTTCCTGCCACAGGAAAGCACAGAGAGGCCTGGTGCTTTCTCTAGGCAATTCAAGTGGGCTTGAAAGTTGAGGCCTAGTCTACATTGTGGAAAAATTCGCGATTACGGCTATCTTTCTCCCTCTCTGTGTCCCGTACCCTGGGCTCAGCCTTGTGGGAATGCTGATTGGGAGAGTCTGCCTCTCTGCCGGGCTCAGAAGGCTTCTTCCCGTTTGGGCAATTCCGTTTGTGTCTTACTTCGTGGAGGAGGAATGAGGGTGCCCAGAGATTCTCGGACGTGAAATCACTAATGACAGAGCACCTGGAGGAGCTGGTTTCTCGGTGGAAGAAGCCAAAAAGCCCGCATTCCTAAGGTCTCTTTGAGAGCTGCCAGACACTCTGCCGTCATAGGCCTAAGAATTGGCCATTGTGACGGCATGGCAACACTTGGAATCCTAGGACACTGTGGAAGGGCGACTCGCAAACTGGATGGAAGAAGCTTCCAAGCCCAGTGTTCTTTCATGTACCAAAGAGAACGCAAGTGTCTGAGGCTGGTAGCATTGTTGCAGGAGAGGACTGCCTCCTCGTGGGCCTGTCGGCTACTTTCCTATTTCCGACGCTCTCAGGAAACTCTTCCAAAACGAGGTTGGGACATGCTTAGAGAGAACAGCTGCGAAGTGGATGCACAGAACATTAACCTAGATACCAGCCCAGGGTCCCAAGCATCCATTTTTCTCTGGAGGGTACGTACCCCACGCAGGGATTCAAGCAGGGAGTTTGCCTTGGACAACTTACACAGAAAACTGGGATGAGACGTTGGGTCACTCTGCTTGTGCTCACACTACGTGGCCCGGAGAAGTTATGACGCAGCAGATGTCAACCCCCTTTCTCCACACATGTGCACTCCAAAGTAGCGCTGGGCCGTGGGTGTTCTCAGGCCAAGAGCAGTCCTTGTTCTCGGCTGTACCGGCTCTGTGGTTCAAAGGTTCTTTATCTCTGCTCTTTTGGAAGCCTTTCACCCCTGACCCTATCCCTGGGCTGCAGAAGCAAAGAGGCATAGAGGCCTTTCACCCTGAAGGCATGGGCTTGTTTCACATGGAGAATGTGGCCGTCGCCCCTCCCGTGCTGGAGGCGTGTAAGTTGACACCATTTGTTCTGCCCATGGATATTACAAGTAGGTGTACTCGGTTTGGGCTGCCTGGTGAAACTGTTTTTGCAGTCAGCCAGCCCTCTGAGTACTATTCCTCAAGTTTGATTCCTAGCTAGGTAAACCCGGACTTCGGTGGCTACATGGGAGCAAACGTGTTAAGCTTGTGGAGAAAGCCTTTGACCAATTTCAATCTGCTTGTGCTTGTGGCAGGGATTAGGCAGGAGCTCTGCCACTCAGGGTTTTTACCTTCCGATAAGCTGTGCCTTTGGGCTGAAGCAGGCGACATGTCTGTATCACATCCTGAGAAGTAGGGCCTGAGGGGAGTCTGCCACCTGATTGGCCTCCATTATAGGCAACTGAGAAAATGGGGCAAGGCTTACGGAACCCGCTTACAACGAAATGTTTCTATTGAGAAGAGGAGATTTTGCTACTATACGTCAAAAGCTCCTCTCCCTCCGAGTGCTGTTCCTGTGTAGACTAGGGAAAACCACCACCGTTTCCAGGGTTTGATCGGCTCTTTTCCCAGTTGGTATCCTCCGTGAAAGAGCTAGAAGGGCTGATCTCAACCAATCGGCCTGCACACCGTGAGTCCTTGGGGTAGGGCAGTCCTGAGTCAATGTGTCTCCTAAAGAACGAAAGCAAAGTTTCCTGCCACAGGAAAGCACAGAGAGGCCTGGTGCTTTCTCTAGGCAATTCAAGTGGGCTTGAAAGTTGAGGCCTAGTCTACATTGTGGAAAAATTCGCGATTACGGCTATCTTTCTCCCTCTCTGTGTCCCGTACCCTGGGCTCAGCCTTGTGGGAATGCTGATTGGGAGAGTCTGCCTCTCTGCCGGGCTCAGAAGGCTTCTTCCCGTTTGGGCAATTCCGTTTGTGTCTTACTTCGTGGAGGAGGAATGAGGGTGCCCAGAGATTCTCGGACGTGAAATCACTAATGACAGAGCACCTGGAGGAGCTGGTTTCTCGGTGGAAGAAGCCAAAAAGCCCGCATTCCTAAGGTCTCTTTGAGAGCTGCCAGACACTCTGCCGTCATAGGCCTAAGAATTGGCCATTGTGACGGCATGGCAACACTTGGAATCCTAGGACACTGTGGAAGGGCGACTCGCAAACTGGATGGAAGAAGCTTCCAAGCCCAGTGTTCTTTCATGTACCAAAGAGAACGCAAGTGTCTGAGGCTGGTAGCATTGTTGCAGGAGAGCACTGCCTCCTCGTGGGCCTGTCGGCTACTTTCCTATTTCCGACGCTCTCAGGAAACTCTTCCAAAACGAGGTTGGGACATGCTTAGAGAGAACAGCTGCGAAGTGGATGCACAGAACATTAACCTAGATACCAGCCCAGGGTCCCAAGCATCCATTTTTCTCTGGAGGGTACGTACCCCACGCAGGGATTCAAGCAGGGAGTTTGCCTTGGACAACTTACACAGAAAACTGGGATGAGACGTTGGGTCACTCTGCTTGTGCTCACACTACGTGGCCCGGAGAAGTTATGACGCAGCAGATGTCAACCCCCTTTCTCCACACATGTGCACTCCAAAGTAGCGCTGGGCCGTGGGTGTTCTCAGGCCAAGAGCAGTCCTTGTTCTCGGCTGTACCGGCTCTGTGGTTCAAAGGTTCTTTATCTCTGCTCTTTTGGAAGCCTTTCACCCCTGACCCTATCCCTGGGCTGCAGAAGCAAAGAGGCATAGAGGCCTTTCACCCTGAAGGCATGGGCTTGTTTCACATGGAGAATGTGGCCGTCGCCCCTCCCGTGCTGGAGGCGTGTAAGTTGACACCATTTGTTCTGCCCATGGATATTACAAGTAGGTGTACTCGGTTTGGGCTGCCTGGTGAAACTGTTTTTGCAGTCAGCCAGCCCTCTGAGTACTATTCCTCAAGTTTGATTCCTAGCTAGGTAAACCCGGACTTCGGTGGCTACATGGGAGCAAACGTGTTAAGCTTGTGGAGAAAGCCTTTGACCAATTTCAATCTGCTTGTGCTTGTGGCAGGGATTAGGCAGGAGCTCTGCCACTCAGGGTTTTTACCTTCCGATAAGCTGTGCCTTTGGGCTGAAGCAGGCGACATGTCTGTATCACATCCTGAGAAGTAGGGCCTGAGGGGAGTCTGCCACCTGATTGGCCTCCATTATAGGCAACTGAGAAAATGGGGCAAGGCTTACGGAACCCGCTTACAACGAAATGTTTCTATTGAGAAGAGGAGATTTTGCTACTATACGTCAAAAGCTCCTCTCCCTCCGAGTGCTGTTCCTGTGTAGACTAGGGAAAACCACCACCGTTTCCAGGGTTTGATCGGCTCTTTTCCCAGTTGGTATCCTCCGTGAAAGAGCTAGAAGGGCTGATCTCAACCAATCGGCCTGCACACCGTGAGTCCTTGGGGTAGGGCAGTCCTGAGTCAATGTGTCTCCTAAAGAACGAAAGCAAAGTTTCCTGCCACAGGAAAGCACAGAGAGGCCTGGTGCTTTCTCTAGGCAATTCAAGTGGGCTTGAAAGTTGAGGCCTAGTCTACATTGTGGAAAAATTCGCGATTACGGCTATCTTTCTCCCTCTCTGTGTCCCGTACCCTGGGCTCAGCCTTGTGGGAATGCTGATTGGGAGAGTCTGCCTCTCTGCCGGGCTCAGAAGGCTTCTTCCCGTTTGGGCAATTCCGTTTGTGTCTTACTTCGTGGAGGAGGAATGAGGGTGCCCAGAGATTCTCGGACGTGAAATCACTAATGACAGAGCACCTGGAGGAGCTGGTTTCTCGGTGGAAGAAGCCAAAAAGCCAGCATTCCTAAGGTCTCTTTGAGAGCTGCCAGACACTCTGCCGTCATAGGCCTAAGAATTGGCCATTGTGACGGCATGGCAACACTTGGAATCCTAGGACACTGTGGAAGGGCGACTCGCAAACTGGATGGAAGAAGCTTCCAAGCCCAGTGTTCTTTCATCTACCAAAGAGAACGCAAGTGTCTGAGGCTGGTAGCATTGTTGCAGGAGAGCACTGCCTCCTCGTGGGCCTGTCGGCTACTTTCCTATTTCCGACGCTCTCAGGAAACTCTTCCAAAACGAGGTTGGGACATGCTTAGAGAGAACAGCTGCGAAGTGGATGCACAGAACATTAACCTAGATACCAGCCCAGGGTCCCAAGCATCCATTTTTCTCTGGAGGGTACGTACCCCACGCAGGGATTCAAGCAGGGAGTTTGCCTTGGACAACTTACACAGAAAACTGGGATGAGACGTTGGGTCACTCTGTTTGTGCTCACACTACGTGGCCCGGAGAAGTTATGACGCAGCAGATGTCAACCCCCTTTCTCCACACATGTGCACTCCAAAGTAGCGCTGGGCCGTGGGTGTTCTCAGGCCAAGAGCAGTCCTTGTTCTCGGCTGTACCGGCTCTGTGGTTCAAAGGTTCTTTATCTCTGCTCTTTTGGAAGCCTTTCACCCCTGACCCTATCCCTGGGCTGCAGAAGCAAAGAGGCATAGAGGCCTTTCACCCTGAAGGCATGGGCTTGTTTCACATGGAGAATGTGGCCGTCGCCCCTCCCGTGCTGGAGGCGTGTAAGTTGACACCATTTGTTCTGCCCATAGATATTACAAGTAGGTGTACTCGGTTTGGGCTGCCTGGTGAAACTGTTTTTGCAGTCAGCCAGCCCTCTGAGTACTATTCCTCAAGTTTGATTCCTAGCTAGGTAAACCCGGACTTCGGTGGCTACATGGGAGCAAACGTGTTAAGCTTGTGGAGAAAGCCTTTGACCAATTTCAATCTGCTTGTGCTTGTGGCAGGGATTAGGCAGGAACTCTGCCACTCAGGGTTTTTACCTTCCGATAAGCTGTGCCTTTGGGCTGAAGCAGGCGACATGTCTGTATCACATCCTGGGAAGTAGGGCCTGAGGGGAGTCTGCCACCTGATTGGCCTCCATTATAGGCAACTGAGAAAATGGGGCAAGGCTTACGGAACCCGCTTACAACGAAATGTTTCTATTGAGAAGAGGAGATTTTGCTACTACACGTCAGCAGCTCCTCTCCCTCAGAGTGCTGTTCCTGTGTAGACTAGGGAGATCCACCACCGTTTCCAGGGTTTGATTGGCTCTTTTCCCAGTTGGTATTCTCCATGAAAGAGCTAGAAGGGCTGATCTCAACCAATCGGCCTGCACACCGTGAGTCCTTGGGGTAGGGCAGTCCTGAGTCAAGTGTCTCCTAAAGAACGAAAGCAAAGTTTCCTGCCACAGGAAAGCACAGAGAGGCCTGGTGCTTTCTCTAGGCAATTCAAGTGGGCTGGAAAGGTGAGGCCTAGTCTACATTGTGGAAAAGTTCGCGATTACGGCTATCTTTCTCCCTCTCTCTGTCCCGTACCCTGGGCTCAGCCTTGTGGGAATGCTGATTGGGAGAGTCTGCCTCTCTGCCGGGCTCAGAAGGCTTCTTCCCGTTTGGGCAATTCCGTTTGTGTCTTACTTCATGGAGGAGGAATGAGGGTGCCCAGAGATTCTCTGACGTGAAATCACTAATGACAGAGCACCTGGAGGAGCAGGTTTCTCGGTGGAAGAAGCCAAAAAGCCAGCATTCCTAAGGTCTCTTTGAGAGCTGCCAGACACTCTGCCGTCATAGGCCTAAGAATTGGCCATTGTGACGGCATGGCAACACTTGGAATCCTAGGACACTGTGGAAGGGCGACTCGCAAACTGGATGGAAGAAGCTTCCAAGCCCAGTGTTCTTTCATCTACCAAAGAGAACGCAAGTGTCTGAGGCTGGTAGCATTGTTGCAGGAGAGCACTGCCTCCTCGTGGGCCTGTCGGCTACTTTCCTATTTCCGACGCTCTCAGGAAACTCTTCCAAAACGAGGTTGGGACATGCTTAGAGAGAACAGCTGCGAAGTGGATGCACAGAACATTAACCTAGATACCAGCCCAGGGTCCCAAGCATCCATTTTTCTCTGGAGGGTACGTACCCCACGCAGGCATTCAAGCAGGGAGTTTGCCTTGGACAACTTACACAGAAAACTGGGATGAGACGTTGGGTCACTCTGCTTGTGCTCACACTACGTGTCCCGGAGAAGTTATGACGCAGCAGATATCAACCCCCTTTCTCCACACATGTGCACTCCAAAGTAGCGCTGGGCCGTGGGTGTTCTCAGGCCAAGAGCAGTCCTTGTTCTCGGCTGTAC
The DNA here is from genome assembly GCF_965194825.1 of Balaenoptera physalus. NCBI lineage: Eukaryota > Metazoa > Chordata > Mammalia > Artiodactyla > Balaenopteridae > Balaenoptera > Balaenoptera physalus. The sequence continues at coordinate 36,959,378 of NC_138897.1, read as the reverse complement.
CGGCTCTGTGGTTCAAAGGTTCCTTATCTCTGCTCTTTTGGAAGCCTTTCACCCCTGACCCTATCCCTGGGCTGCAGAAGCAAAGAGGCATAGAGGCCTTTCACCCTGAAGGCATGGGCTTGTTTCACATGGAGAATGTGGCCGTCGCCCCTCCCGTGCTGGAGGCGTGTAAGTTGACACCATTTGTTCTGCCCATGGATATTACAAGTAGGTGTACTCGGTTTGGGCTGCCTGGTGAAACTGTTTTTGCAGTCAGCCAGCCCTCTGAGTACTATTCCTCAAGTTTGATTCCTAGCTAGGTAAACCAGGACTTCGGTGGCTACATGGGAGCAAACGTGTTAAGCTTGTGGAGAAAGCCTTTGACCAATGGCAATCTGCTTGTGCTTGTGGCAGGGATTAGGCAGGAACTCTGCCACTCAGGGTTTTTACCTTCCGATAAGCTGTGCCTTTGGGCTGAAGCAGGCGACGTGTCTGTATCACATCCTGGGAAGTAGGGCCTGAGGGGAGTCTGCCACCTGATTGGCCTCCATTATAGGCAACTGAGAAAATGGGGCAAGGCTTACGGAACCCGCTTACAACGAAATGTTTCTATTGAGAAGAGGAGATTTTGCTACTACACGTCAGAAGCTCCTCTCCCTCCGAGTGCTGTTCCTGTGTAGACTAGGGAAAACCACCACGGTTTCCAGGGTTTGATCGGCTCTTTTCCCAGTTGGTATCCTCCGTGAAAGAGCTAGAAGGGCTGATCTCAACCAATCGGCCTGCACACCGTGAGTCCTTGGGGTAGGGCAGTCCTGAGTCAATGTGTCTCCTAAAGAACGAAAGCAAAGTTTCCTGACACAGGAAAGCACAGAGAGGCCTGGTGCTTTCTGTAGGCAATTGAAGTGGGCTGGAAAGGTGAGGCCTAGTCTACATTGTGGAAAAGTTCGCGATTACGGCTATCTTTCTCCCTCTCTCTGCCCCGTACCCTGGGCTCAGCCTTGTGGGAATGCTGATTGGGAGAGTCTGCCTCTCTGCCGGGCTCAGAAGGCTTCTTCCCGTTTGGGCAATTCCGTTTGTGTCTTACTTCGTGGAGGAGGAATGAGGGTGCCCAGAGATTCTCGGACGTAAAATCACTAATGACAGAGCACCTGGAGGAGCTGGTTTCTCGGTGGAAGAAGCCAAAAAGCCAGCATTCCTAAGGTCTCTTTGAGAGCTGCCAGACACTCTGCCGTCATAGGCCTAAGAATTGGCCATTGTGACGGCATGGCAACACTTGGAATCCTAGGACACTGTGGAAGGGCGACTCGCAAACTGGATGGAAGAAGCTTCCAAGCCCAGTGTTCTTTCATCTACCAAAGAGAACGCAAGTGTCTGAGGCTGGTAGCATTGTTGCAGGAGAGCACTGCCTCCTCGTGGGCCTGTCGGCTACTTTCCTATTTCCGACGCTCTCAGGAAACTCTTCCAAAATGAGGTTGGGACATGCTTAGAGAGAACAGCTGCGAAGTGGATGCACAGAACATTAACCTAGATACCAGCCCAGGGTCCCAAGCATCCATTTTTCTCTGGAGGGTACGTACCCCACGCAGGGATTCAAGCAGGGAGTTTGCCTTGGACAACTTACACAGAAAACTGGGATGAGACGTTGGGTCACTCTGTTTGTGCTCACACTACGTGGCCCGGAGAAGTTATGACGCAGCAGATGTCAACCCCCTTTCTCCACACATGTGCACTCCAAAGTAGCGCTGGGCCGTGGGTGTTCTCAGGCCAAGAGCAGTCCTTGTTCTCGGCTGTACCGGCTCTGGGGTTCAAAGGTTCTTTATCTCTGCTCTTTTGGAAGCCTTTCACCCCTGACCCTATCCCTGGGCTGCAGAAGCAAAGAGGCATAGAGGCCTTTCACCCTGAAGGCATGGGCTTGTTTCACATGGAGAATGTGGCCGTCGCCCCTCCCGTGCTGGAGGCGTGTAAGTTGACACCATTTGTTCTGCCCATGGATATTACAAGTAGGTGTACTCGGTTTGGGCTGCCTGGTGAAACTGTTTTTGCAGTCAGCCAGCCCTCTGAGTACTATTCCTCAAGTTTGATTCCTAGCTAGGTAAACCCGGACTTCGGTGGCTACATGGGAGCAAACGTGTTAAGCTTGTGGAGAAAGCCTTTGACCAATTTCAATCTGCTTGTGCTTGTGGCAGGGATTAGGCAGGAACTCTGCCACTCAGGGTTTTTACCTTCCGATAAGCTGTGCCTTTGGGCTGAAGCAGGCGACATGTCTGTATCACATCCTGGGAAGTAGGGCCTGAGGGGAGTCTGCCACCTGATTGGCCTCCATTATAGGCAACTGAGAAAATGGGGCAAGGCTTACGGAACCCGCTTACAACGAAATGTTTCTATTGAGAAGAGGAGATTTTGCTACTACACGTCAGAAGCTCCTCTCCCTCCGAGTGCTGTTCCTGTGTAGACTAGGGAAAACCACCACCGTTTCCAGGGTTTGATCGGCTCTTTTCCCAGTTGGTATCCTCCGTGAAAGAGCTAGAAGGGCTGATCTCAACCAGTCGGCCTGCACACCGTGAGTCCTTGGGGTAGGGCAGTCCTGAGTCAATGTGTCTCCTAAAGAACGAAAGCAAAGTTTCCTGCCACAGGAAAGCACAGAGAGGCCTGGTGCTTTCTCTAGGCAATTCACGTGGGCTTGAAAGTTGAGGCCTAGTCTACATTGTGGAAAAATTCGCGATTACGGCTATCTTTCTCCCTCTCTGTGTCCCGTACCCTGGGCTCAGCCTTGTGGGAATGCTGATTGGGAGAGTCTGCCTCTCTGCCGGGCTCAGAAGGCTTCTTCCCGTTTGGGCAATTCCGTTTGTGTCTTACTTCGTGGAGGAGGAATGAGGGTGCCCAGAGATTCTCGGACGTGAAATCACTAATGACAGAGCACCTGGAGGAGCTGGTTTCTCGGTGGAAGAAGCCAAAAAGCCAGCATTCCTAAGGTCTCTTTGAGAGCTGCCAGACACTCTGCCGTCATAGGCCTAAGAATTGGCCATTGTGACGGCATGGCAACACTTGGAATCCTAGGACACTGTGGAAGGGCGACTCGCAAACTGGATGGAAGAAGCTTCCAAGCCCAGTGTTCTTTCATGTACCAAAGAGAACGCAAGTGTCTGAGGCTGGTAGCATTGTTGCAGGAGAGCACTGCCTCCTCGTGGGCCTGTCGGCTACTTTCCTATTTCCGACGCTCTCAGGAAACTCTTCCAAAACGAGGTTGGGACATGCTTAGAGAGAACAGCTGCGAAGTGGATGCACAGAACATTAACCTAGATACCAGCCCAGGGTCCCAAGCATCCATTTTTCTCTGGAGGGTACGTACCCCACGCAGGGATTCAAGCAGGGAGTTTGCCTTGGACAACTTACACAGAAAACTGGGATGAGACGTTGGGTCACTCTGCTTGTGCTCACACTACGTGGCCCGGAGAAGTTATGACGCAGCAGATGTCAACCCCCTTTCTCCACACATGTGCACTCCAAAGTAGCGCTGGGCCGTGGGTGTTCTCAGGCCAAGAGCAGTCCTTGTTCTCGGCTGTACCGGCTCTGTGGTTCAAAGGTTCTTTATCTCTGCTCTTTTGGAAGCCTTTCACCCCTGACCCTATCCCTGGGCTGCAGAAGCAAAGAGGCATAGAGGCCTTTCACCCTGAAGGCATGGGCTTGTTTCACATGGAGAATGTGGCCGTCGCCCCTCCCGTGCTGGAGGCGTGTAAGTTGACACCATTTGTTCTGCCCATGGATATTACAAGTAGGTGTACTCGGTTTGGGCTGCCTGGTGAAACTGTTTTTGCAGTCAGCCAGCCCTCTGAGTACTATTCCTCAAGTTTGATTCCTAGCTAGGTAAACCCGGACTTCGGTGGCTACATGGGAGCAAACGTGTTAAGCTTGTGGAGAAAGCCTTTGACCAATTTCAATCTGCTTGTGCTTGTGGCAGGGATTAGGCAGGAGCTCTGCCACTCAGGGTTTTTACCTTCCGATAAGCTGTGCCTTTGGGCTGAAGCAGGCGACATGTCTGTATCACATCCTGGGAAGTAGGGCCTGAGGGGAGTCTGCCACCTGATTGGCCTCCATTATAGGCAACTGAGAAAATGGGGCAAGGCTTACGGAACCCGCTTACAACGAAATGTTTCTATTGAGAAGAGGAGATTTTGCTACTACACGTCAGAAGCTCCTCTCCCTCCGAGTGCTGTTCCTGTGTAGACTAGGGAAAACCACCACCGTTTCCAGGGTTTGATCGGCTCTTTTCCCAGTTGGTATTCTCCATGAAAGAGCTAGAAGGGCTGATCTCAACCAATCGGCCTGCACACCGTGAGTCCTTGGGGTAGGGCAGTCCTGAGTCAAGTGTCTCCTAAAGAACGAAAGCAAAGTTTCCTGCCACAGGAAAGCACAGAGAGGCCTGGTGCTTTCTCTAGGCAATTCAAGTGGGCTGGAAAGGTGAGGCCTAGTCTACATTGTGGAAAAGTTCGCGACTACGGCTATCTTTCTCCCTCTCTCTGTCCCGTACCCTGGGCTCAGCCTTGTGGGAATGCTGATTGGGAGAGTCTGCCTCTCTGCCGGGCTCAGAAGGCTTCTTCCCGTTTGGGCAATTCCGTTTGTGTCTTACTTCGTGGAGGAGGAATGAGGGTGCCCAGAGATTCTCTGACGTGAAATCACTAATGACAGAGTACCTGGAGGAGCTGGTTTCTCGGTGGAAGAAGCCAAAAAGCCAGCATTCCTAAGGTCTCTTTGAGAGCTGCCAGACACTCTGCCGTCATAGGCCTAAGAATTGGCCATTGTGACGGCATGGCAACACTTGGAATCCTAGGACACTGTGGAAGGGCGACTCGCAAACTGGATGGAAGAAGCTTCCAAGCCCAGTGTTCTTTCATGTACCAAAGAGAACGCAAGTGTCTGAGTCTGGTAGCATTGTTGCAGGAGAGCACTGCCTCCTCGTGGGCCTGTCGGCTACTTTCCTATTTCCGACGCTCTCAGGAAACTCTTCCAAAACGAGGTTGGGACATGCTTAGAGAGAACAGCTGCGAAGTGGATGCACAGAACATTAACCTAGATACCAGCCCAGGGTCCCAAGCATCCATTTTTCTCTGGAGGGTACGTACCCCACGCAGGGATTCAAGCAGGGAGTTTGCCTTGGACAACTTACACAGAAAACTGGGATGAGACGTTGGGTCACTCTGTTTGTGCTCACACTACGTGGCCCGGAGAAGTTATGACGCAGCAGATGTCAACCCCCTTTCTCCACACATGTGCACTCCAAAGTAGCGCTGGGCCGTGGGTGTTCTCAGGCCAAGAGCAGTCCTTGTTCTCGGCTGTACCGGCTCTGTGGTTCAAAGGTTCTTTATCTCTGCTCTTTTGGAAGCCTTTCACCCCTGACCCTATCCCTGGGCTGCAGAAGCAAAGAGGCATAGAGGCCTTTCACCCTGAAGGCATGGGCTTGTTTCACATGGAGAATGTGGCCGTCGCCCCTCCCGTGCTGGAGGCGTGTAAGTTGACACCATTTGTTCTGCCCATAGATATTACAAGTAGGTGTACTCGGTTTGGGCTGCCTGGTGAAACTGTTTTTGCAGTCAGCCAGCCCTCTGAGTACTATTCCTCAAGTTTGATTCCTAGCTAGGTAAACCCGGACTTCGGTGGCTACATGGGAGCAAACGTGTTAAGCTTGTGGAGAAAGCCTTTGACCAATTTCAATCTGCTTGTGCTTGTGGCAGGGATTAGGCAGGAACTCTGCCACTCAGGGTTTTTACCTTCCGATAAGCTGTGCCTTTGGGCTGAAGCAGGCGACATGTCTGTATCACATCCTGGGAAGTAGGGCCTGAGGGGAGTCTGCCACCTGATTGGCCTCCATTATAGGCAACTGAGAAAATGGGGCAAGGCTTACGGAACCCGCTTACAACGAAATGTTTCTATTGAGAAGAGGAGATTTTGCTACTACACGTCAGAAGCTCCTCTCCCTCCGAGTGCTGTTCCTGTGTAGACTAGGGAAAACCACCACCGTTTCCAGGGTTTGATCGGCTCTTTTCCCAGTTGGTATCCTCCGTGAAAGAGCTAGAAGGGCTGATCTCAACCAATCGGCCTGCACACCGTGAGTCCTTGGGGTAGGGCAGTCCTGAGTCAATGTGTCTCCTAAAGAACGAAAGCAAAGTTTCCTGCCACAGGAAAGCACAGAGAGGCCTGGTGCTTTCTCTAGGCAATTCAAGTGGGCTTGAAAGTTGAGGCCTAGTCTACATTGTGGAAAAATTCGCGATTACGGCTATCTTTCTCCCTCTCTGTGTCCCGTACCCTGGGCTCAGCCTTGTGGGAATGCTGATTGGGAGAGTCTGCCTCTCTGCCGGGCTCAGAAGGCTTCTTCCCGTTTGGGCAATTCCGTTTGTGTCTTACTTCGTGGAGGAGGAATGAGGGTGCCCAGAGATTCTCGGACGTGAAATCACTAATGACAGAGCACCTGGAGGAGCTGGTTTCTCGGTGGAAGAAGCCAAAAAGCCAGCATTCCTAAGGTCTCTTTGAGAGCTGCCAGACACTCTGCCGTCATAGGCCTAAGAATTGGCCATTGTGACGGCATGGCAACACTTGGAATCCTAGGACACTGTGGAAGGGCGACTCGCAAACTGGATGGAAGAAGCTTCCAAGCCCAGTGTTCTTTCATCTACCAAAGAGAACGCAAGTGTCTGAGGCTGGTAGCATTGTTGCAGGAGAGCACTGCCTCCTCGTGGGCCTGTCGGCTACTTTCCTATTTCCGACGCTCTCAGGAAACTCTTCCAAAACGAGGTTGGGACATGCTTAGAGAGAAGAGCTGCGAAGTGGATGCACAGAACATTAACCTAGATACCAGCCCAGGGTCCCAAGCATCCATTTTTCTCTGGAGGGTACGTACCCCACGCAGGGATTCAAGCAGGGAGTTTGCCTTGGACAACTTACACAGAAAACTGGGATGAGACGTTGGGTCACTCTGTTTGTGCTCACACTACGTGGCCCGGAGAAGTTATGACGCAGCAGATGTCAACCCCCTTTCTCCACACATGTGCACTCCAAAGTAGCGCTGGGCCGTGGGTGTTCTCAGGCCAAGAGCAGTCCTTGTTCTCGGCTGTACCGGCTCTGTGGTTCAAAGGTTCTTTATCTCTGCTCTTTTGGAAGCCTTTCACCCCTGACCCTATCCCTGGGCTGCAGAAGCAAAGAGGCATAGAGGCCTTTCACCCTGAAGGCATGGGCTTGTTTCACATGGAGAATGTGGCCGTCGCCCCTCCCGTGCTGGAGGCGTGTAAGTTGACACCATTTGTTCTGCCCATAGATATTACAAGTAGGTGTACTCGGTTTGGGCTGCCTGGTGAAACTGTTTTTGCAGTCAGCCAGCCCTCTGAGTACTATTCCTCAAGTTTGATTCCTAGCTAGGTAAACCCGGACTTCGGTGGCTACATGGGAGCAAACGTGTTAAGCTTGTGGAGAAAGCCTTTGACCAATTTCAATCTGCTTGTGCTTGTGGCAGGGATTAGGCAGGAACTCTGCCACTCAGGGTTTTTACCTTCCGATAAGCTGTGCCTTTGGGCTGAAGCAGGCGACATGTCTGTATCACATCCTGGGAAGTAGGGCCTGAGGGGAGTCTGCCACCTGATTGGCCTCCATTATAGGCAACTGAGAAAATGGGGCAAGGCTTACGGAACCCGCTTACAACGAAATGTTTCTATTGAGAAGAGGAGATTTTGCTACTACACGTCAGAAGCTCCTCTCCCTCCGAGTGCTGTTCCTGTGTAGACTAGGGAAAACCACCACCGTTTCCAGGGTTTGATCGGCTCTTTTCCCAGTTGGTATCCTCCGTGAAAGAGCTAGAAGGGCTGATCTCAACCAATCGGCCTGCACACCGTGAGTCCTTGGGGTAGGGCAGTCCTGAGTCAATGTGTCTCCTAAAGAACGAAAGCAAAGTTTCCTGCCACAGGAAAGCACAGAGAGGCCTGGTGCTTTCTCTAGGCAATTCAAGTGGGCTTGAAAGTTGAGGCCTAGTCTACATTGTGGAAAAATTCGCGATTACGGCTATCTTTCTCCCTCTCTGTGTCCCGTACCCTGGGCTCAGCCTTGTGGGAATGCTGATTGGGAGAGTCTGCCTCTCTGCCGGGCTCAGAAGGCTTCTTCCCGTTTGGGCAATTCCGTTTGTGTCTTACTTCGTGGAGGAGGAATGAGGGTGCCCAGAGATTCTCGGACGTGAAATCACTAATGACAGAGCACCTGGAGGAGCTGGTTTCTCGGTGGAAGAAGCCAAAAAGCCCGCATTCCTAAGGTCTCTTTGAGAGCTGCCAGACACTCTGCCGTCATAGGCCTAAGAATTGGCCATTGTGACGGCATGGCAACACTTGGAATCCTAGGACACTGTGGAAGGGCGACTCGCAAACTGGATGGAAGAAGCTTCCAAGCCCAGTGTTCTTTCATGTACCAAAGAGAACGCAAGTGTCTGAGGCTGGTAGCATTGTTGCAGGAGAGCACTGCCTCCTCGTGGGCCTGTCGGCTACTTTCCTATTTCCGACGCTCTCAGGAAACTCTTCCAAAACGAGGTTGGGACATGCTTAGAGAGAACAGCTGCGAAGTGGATGCACAGAACATTAACCTAGATACCAGCCCAGGGTCCCAAGCATCCATTTTTCTCTGGAGGGTACGTACCCCACGCAGGGATTCAAGCAGGGAGTTTGCCTTGGACAACTTACACAGAAAACTGGGATGAGACGTTGGGTCACTCTGCTTGTGCTCACACTACGTGGCCCGGAGAAGTTATGACGCAGCAGATGTCAACCCCCTTTCTCCACACATGTGCACTCCAAAGTAGCGCTGGGCCGTGGGTGTTCTCAGGCCAAGAGCAGTCCTTGTTCTCGGCTGTACCGGCTCTGTGGTTCAAAGGTTCTTTATCTCTGCTCTTTTGGAAGCCTTTCACCCCTGACCCTATCCCTGGGCTGCAGAAGCAAAGAGGCATAGAGGCCTTTCACCCTGAAGGCATGGGCTTGTTTCACATGGAGAATGTGGCCGTCGCCCCTCCCGTGCTGGAGGCGTGTAAGTTGACACCATTTGTTCTGCCCATAGATATTACAAGTAGGTGTACTCGGTTTGGGCTGCCTGGTGAAACTGTTTTTGCAGTCAGCCAGCCCTCTGAGTACTATTCCTCAAGTTTGATTCCTAGCTAGGTAAACCCGGACTTCGGTGGCTACATGGGAGCAAACGTGTTAAGCTTGTGGAGAAAGCCTTTGACCAATTTCAATCTGCTTGTGCTTGTGGCAGGGATTAGGCAGGAGCTCTGCCACTCAGGGTTTTTACCTTCCGATAAGCTGTGCCTTTGGGCTGAAGCAGGCGACATGTCTGTATCACATCCTGGGAAGTAGGGCCTGAGGGGAGTCTGCCACCTGATTGGCCTCCATTATAGGCAACTGAGAAAATGGGGCAAGGCTTACGGAACCCGCTTACAACGAAATGTTTCTATTGAGAAGAGGAGATTTTGCTACTACACGTCAGAAGCTCCTCTCCCTCCGAGTGCTGTTCCTGTGTAGACTAGGGAAAACCACCACCGTTTCCAGGGTTTGATCGGCTCTTTTCCCAGTTGGTATTCTCCATGAAAGAGCTAGAAGGGCTGATCTCAACCAATCGGCCTGCACACCGTGAGTCCTTGGGGTAGGGCAGTCCTGAGTCAAGTGTCTCCTAAAGAACGAAAGCAAAGTTTCCTGCCACAGGAAAGCACAGAGAGGCCTGGTGCTTTCTCTAGGCAATTCAAGTGGGCTGGAAAGGTGAGGCCTAGTCTACATTGTGGAAAAGTTCGCGACTACGGCTATCTTTCTCCCTCTCTCTGTCCCGTACCCTGGGCTCAGCCTTGTGGGAATGCTGATTGGGAGAGTCTGCCTCTCTGCCGGGCTCAGAAGGCTTCTTCCCGTTTGGGCAATTCCGTTTGTGTCTTACTTCATGGAGGAGGAATGAGGGTGCCCAGAGATTCTCTGACGTGAAATCACTAATGACAGAGCACCTGGAGGAGCAGGTTTCTCGGTGGAAGAAGCCAAAAAGCCAGCATTCCTAAGGTCTCTTTGAGAGCTGCCAGACACTCTGCCGTCATAGGCCTAAGAATTGGCCATTGTGACGGCATGGCAACACTTGGAATCCTAGGACACTGTGGAAGGGCGACTCGCAAACTGGATGGAAGAAGCTTCCAAGCCCAGTGTTCTTTCATCTACCAAAGAGAACGCAAGTGTCTGAGGCTGGTAGCATTGTTGCTGGAGAGCACTGCCTCCTCGTGGGCCTGTCGGCTACTTTCCTATTTCCGACGCTCTCAGGAAACTCTTCCAAAACGAGGTTGGGACATGCTTAGAGAGAACAGCTGCGAAGTGGATGCACAGAACATTAACCTAGATACCAGCCCAGGGTCCCAAGCATCCATTTTTCTCTGGAGGGTACGTACCCCACGCAGGCATTCAAGCAGGGAGTTTGCCTTGGACAACTTACACAGAAAACTGGGATGAGACGTTGGGTCACTCTGCTTGTGCTCACACTACGTGTCCCGGAGAAGTTATGACGCAGCAGATATCAACCCCCTTTCTCCACACATGTGCACTCCAAAGTAGCGCTGGGCCGTGGGTGTTCTCAGGCCAAGAGCAGTCCTTGTTCTCGGCTGTACCGGCTCTGTGGTTCAAAGGTTCCTTATCTCTGCTCTTTTGGAAGCCTTTCACCCCTGACCCTATCCCTGGGCTGCAGAAGCAAAGAGGCATAGAGGCCTTTCACCCTGAAGGCATGGGCTTGTTTCACATGGAGAATGTGGCCGTCGCCCCTCCCGTGCTGGAGGCGTGTAAGTTGACACCATTTGTTCTGCCCATGGATATTACAAGTAGGTGTACTCGGTTTGGGCTGCCTGGTGAAACTGTTTTTGCAGTCAGCCAGCCCTCTGAGTACTATTCCTCAAGTTTGATTCCTAGCTAGGTAAACCTGGACTTCGGTGGCTACATGGGAGCAAACGTGTTAAGCTTGTGGAGAAAGCCTTTGACCAATGGCAATCTGCTTGTGCTTGTGGCAGGGATTAGGCAGGAACTCTGCCACTCAGGGTTTTTACCTTCCGATAAGCTGTGCCTTTGGGCTGAAGCAGGCGACGTGTCTGTATCACATCCTGGGAAGTAGGGCCTGAGGGGAGTCTGCCACCTGATTGGCCTCCATTATAGGCAACTGAGAAAATGGGGCAAGGCTTACGGAACCCGCTTACAACGAAATGTTTCTATTGAGAAGAGGAGATTTTGCTACTACACGTCAGAAGCTCCTCTCCCTCCGAGTGCTGTTCCTGTGTAGACTAGGGAAAACCACCACGGTTTCCAGGGTTTGATCGGCTCTTTTCCCAGTTGGTATCCTCCGTGAAAGAGCTAGAAGGGCTGATCTCAACCAATCGGCCTGCACACCGTGAGTCCTTGGGGTAGGGCAGTCCTGAGTCAATGTGTCTCCTAAAGAACGAAAGCAAAGTTTCCTGACACAGGAAAGCACAGAGAGGCCTGGTGCTTTCTGTAGGCAATTGAAGTGGGCTGGAAAGGTGAGGCCTAGTCTACATTGTGGAAAAGTTCGCGATTACGGCTATCTTTCTCCCTCTCTCTGCCCCGTACCCTGGGCTCAGCCTTGTGGGAATGCTGATTGGGAGAGTCTGCCTCTCTGCCGGGCTCAGAAGGCTTCTTCCCGTTTGGGCAATTCCGTTTGTGTCTTACTTCGTGGAGGAGGAATGAGGGTGCCCAGAGATTCTCTGACGTGAAATCACTAATGACAGAGCACCTGGAGGAGCTGGTTTCTCGGTGGAAGAAGCCAAAAAGCCAGCATTCCTAAGGTCTCTTTGAGAGCTGCCAGACACTCTGCCGTCATAGGCCTAAGAATTGGACATTGTGACGGCATGGCAACACTTGGAATCCTAGGACACTGTGGAAGGGCGACTCGCAAACTGGATGGAAGAAGCTTCCAAGCCCAGTGTTCTTTCATGTACCAAAGAGAACGCAAGTGTCTGAGGCTGGTAGCATTGTTGCAGGAGAGCACTGCCTCCTCGTGGGCCTGTCGGCTACTTTCCTATTTCCGACGCTCTCAGGAAACTCTTCCAAAACGAGGTTGGGACATGCTTAGAGAGAACAGCTGCGAAGTGGATGCACAGAACATTAACCTAGATACCAGCCCAGGGTCCCAAGCATCCATTTTTCTCTGGAGGGTACGTACCCCACGCAGGGATTCAAGCAGGGAGTTTGCCTTGGACAACTTACACAGAAAACTGGGATGAGACGTTGGGTCACTCTGTTTGTGCTCACACTACGTGGCCCGGAGAAGTTATGACGCAGCAGATGTCAACCCCCTTTCTCCACACATGTGCACTCCAAAGTAGCGCTGGGCCGTGGGTGTTCTCAGGCCAAGAGCAGTCCTTGTTCTCGGCTGTACCGGCTCTGGGGTTCAAAGGTTCTTTATCTCTGCTCTTTTGGAAGCCTTTCACCCCTGACCCTATCCCTGGGCTGCAGAAGCAAAGAGGCATAGAGGCCTTTCACCCTGAAGGCATGGGCTTGTTTCACATGGAGAATGTGGCCGTCGCCCCTCCCGTGCTGGAGGCGTGTAAGTTGACACCATTTGTTCTGCCCATGGATATTACAAGTAGGTGTACTCGGTTTGGGCTGCCTGGTGAAACTGTTTTTGCAGTCAGCCAGCCCTCTGAGTACTATTCCTCAAGTTTGATTCCTAGCTAGGTAAACCCGGACTTCGGTGGCTACATGGGAGCAAACGTGTTAAGCTTGTGGAGAAAGCCTTTGACCAATTTCAATCTGCTTGTGCTTGTGGCAGGGATTAGGCAGGAACTCTGCCACTCAGGGTTTTTACCTTCCGATAAGCTGTGCCTTTGGGCTGAAGCAGGCGACATGTCTGTATCACATCCTGGGAAGTAGGGCCTGAGGGGAGTCTGCCACCTGATTGGCCTCCATTATAGGCAACTGAGAAAATGGGGCAAGGCTTACGGAACCCGCTTACAACGAAATGTTTCTATTGAGAAGAGGAGATTTTGCTACTACACGTCAGAAGCTCCTCTCCCTCCGAGTGCTGTTCCTGTGTAGACTAGGGAAAACCACCACCGTTTCCAGGGTTTGATCGGCTCTTTTCCCAGTTGGTATCCTCCGTGAAAGAGCTAGAAGGGCTGATCTCAACCAGTCGGCCTGCACACCGTGAGTCCTTGGGGTAGGGCAGTCCTGAGTCAATGTGTCTCCTAAAGAACGAAAGCAAAGTTTCCTGCCACAGGAAAGCACAGAGAGGCCTGGTGCTTTCTCTAGGCAATTCACGTGGGCTTGAAAGTTGAGGCCTAGTCTACATTGTGGAAAAATTCGCGATTACGGCTATCTTTCTCCCTCTCTGTGTCCCGTACCCTGGGCTCAGCCTTGTGGGAATGCTGATTGGGAGAGTCTGCCTCTCTGCCGGGCTCAGAAGGCTTCTTCCCGTTTGGGCAATTCCGTTTGTGTCTTACTTCGTGGAGGAGGAATGAGGGTGCCCAGAGATTCTCGGACGTGAAATCACTAATGACAGAGCACCTGGAGGAGCTGGTTTCTCGGTGGAAGAAGCCAAAAAGCCAGCATTCCTAAGGTCTCTTTGAGAGCTGCCAGACACTCTGCCGTCATAGGCCTAAGAATTGGCCATTGTGACGGCATGGCAACACTTGGAATCCTAGGACACTGTGGAAGGGCGACTCGCAAACTGGATGGAAGAAGCTTCCAAGCCCAGTGTTCTTTCATGTACCAAAGAGAACGCAAGTGTCTGAGGCTGGTAGCATTGTTGCAGGAGAGCACTGCCTCCTCGTGGGCCTGTCGGCTACTTTCCTATTTCCGACGCTCTCAGGAAACTCTTCCAAAACGAGGTTGGGACATGCTTAGAGAGAACAGCTGCGAAGTGGATGCACAGAACATTAACCTAGATACCAGCCCAGGGTCCCAAGCATCCATTTTTCTCTGGAGGGTACGTACCCCACGCAGGGATTCAAGCAGGGAGTTTGCCTTGGACAACTTACACAGAAAACTGGGATGAGACGTTGGGTCACTCTGTTTGTGCTCACACTACGTGGCCCGGAGAAGTTATGACGCAGCAGATGTCAACCCCCTTTCTCCACACATGTGCACTCCAAAGTAGCGCTGAGCCGTGGGTGTTCTCAGGCCAAGAGCAGTCCTTGTTCTCGGCTGTACCGGCTCTGTGGTTCAAAGGTTCTTTATCTCTGCTCTTTTGGAAGCCTTTCACCCCTGACCCTATCCCTGGGCTGCAGAAGCAAAGAGGCATAGAGGCCTTTCACCCTGAAGGCATGGGCTTGTTTCACATGGAGAATGTGGCCGTCGCCCCTCCCGTGCTGGAGGCGTGTAAGTTGACACCATTTGTTCTGCCCATGGATATTACAAGTAGGTGTACTCGGTTTGGGCTGCCTGGTGAAACTGTTTTTGCAGTCAGCCAGCCCTCTGAGTACTATTCCTCAAGTTTGATTCCTAGCTAGGTAAACCCGGACTTCGGTGGCTACATGGGAGCAAATGTGTTAAGCTTGTGGAGAAAGCCTTTGACCAATTTCAATCTGCTTGTGCTTGTGGCAGGGATTAGGCAGGAACTCTGCCACTCAGGGTTTTTACCTTCCGATAAGCTGTGCCTTTGGGCTGAAGCAGGCGACATGTCTGTATCACATCCTGGGAAGTAGGGCCTGAGGGGAGTCTGCCACCTGATTGGCCTCCATTATAGGCAACTGAGAAAATGGGGCAAGGCTTACGGAACCCGCTTACAACGAAATGTTTCTATTGAGAAGAGGAGATTTTGCTACTACACGTCAGAAGCTCCTCTCCCTCCGAGTGCTGTTCCTGTGTAGACTAGGGAAAACCACCACCGTTTCCAGGGTTTGATCGGCTCTTTTCCCAGTTGGTATCCTCCGTGAAAGAGCTAGAAGGGCTGATCTCAACCAATCGGCCTGCACACCGTGAGTCCTTGGGGTAGGGCAGTCCTGAGTCAATGTGTCTCCTAAAGAACGAAAGCAAAGTTTCCTGCCACAGGAAAGCACAGAGAGGCCTGGTGCTTTCTCTAGGCAATTCAAGTGGGCTTGAAAGTTGAGGCCTAGTCTACATTGTGGAAAAATTCGCGATTACGGCTATCTTTCTCCCTCTCTCTGTCCCGTACCCTGGGCTCAGCCTTGTGGGAATGCTGATTGGGAGAGTCTGCCTCTCTGCCGGGCTCAGAAGGCTTCTTCCTGTTTGGGCAATTCCGTTTGTGTCTTACTTCGTGGAGGAGGAATGAGGGTGCCCAGAGATTCTCTGACGTGAAATCACTAATGACAGAGTACCTGGAGGAGCTGGTTTCTCGGTGGAAGAAGCCAAAAAGCCAGCATTCCTAAGGTCTCTTTGAGAGCTGCCAGACACTCTGCCGTCATAGGCCTAAGAATTGGCCATTGTGACGGCATGGCAACACTTGGAATCCTAGGACACTGTGGAAGGGCGACTCGCAAACTGGATGGAAGAAGCTTCCAAGCCCAGTGTTCTTTCATGTACCAAAGAGAACGCAAGTGTCTGAGGCTGGTAGCATTGTTGCAGGAGAGCACTGCCTCCTCGTGGGCCTGTCGGCTACTTTCCTATTTCCGACGCTCTCAGGAAACTCTTCCAAAACGAGGTTGGGACATGCTTAGAGAGAAGAGCTGCGAAGTGGATGCACAGAACATTAACCTAGATACCAGCCCAGGGTCCCAAGCATCCATTTTCCTCTGGAGGGTACGTACCCCACGCAGGGATTCAAGCAGGGAGTTTGCCTTGGACAACTTACACAGAAAACTGGGATGAGACGTTGGGTCACTCTGCTTGTGCTCACACTACGTGGCCCGGAGAAGTTAT
This sequence comes from Balaenoptera physalus, assembly GCF_965194825.1. Classification (NCBI taxonomy): domain Eukaryota; kingdom Metazoa; phylum Chordata; class Mammalia; order Artiodactyla; family Balaenopteridae; genus Balaenoptera; species Balaenoptera physalus. The sequence goes on along the minus strand of NC_138897.1, from coordinate 36,943,536 downwards.
GACGCAGCAGATGTCAACCCCCTTTCTCCACACATGTGCACCCCAAAGAAGCGTTGGGCCGTGGGTGTTCTCAGGCCAAGAGCAGTCCTTGTTCTCGGCTGTACCGGCTCTGTGGTTCAAAGGTTCTTTATCTCTGCTCTTTTGGAAGCCTTTCACCCCTGACCCTATCCCTGGGCTGCAGAAGCATAGAGGCATAGAGGCCTTTCACCCTGAAGGTATGGGCTTGTTTCACATGGAGAATGTGGCCGTCGCCCCTCCCGTGCTGGAGGCGTGTAAGTTGACACCATTTGTTCTGCCCATGGATATTACAAGTAGGTGTACTCGGTTTGGGCTGCCTGGTGAAACTGTTTTTGCAGTCAGCCAGCCCTCTGAGTACTATTCCTCAAGTTTGATTCCTAGCTAGGTAAACCCGGACTTCGGTGGCTACATGGGAGCAAACGTGTTAAGCTTGTGGAGAAAGCCTTTGACCAATTTCAATCTGCTTGTGCTTGTGGCAGGGATTAGGCAGGAACTCTGCCACTCAGGGTTTTTACCTTCCGATAAGCTGTGCCTTTGGGCTGAAGCAGGCGACATGTCTGTATCACATCCTGGGAAGTAGGGCCTGAGGGGAGTCTGCCACCTGATTGGCCTCCATTATAGGCAACTGAGAAAATGGGGCAAGGCTTACGGAACCCGCTTACAACGAAATGTTTCTATTGAGAAGAGGAGATTTTGCTACTACACGTCAGAAGCTCCTCTCCCTCCGAGTGCTGTTCCTGTGTAGACTAGGGAAAACCACCACGGTTTCCAGGGTTTGATCGGCTCTTTTCCCAGTTGGTATCCTCCGTGAAAGAGCTAGAAGGGCTGATCTCAACCAGTCGGCCTGCACACCGTGAGTCCTTGGGGTAGGGCAGTCCTGAGTCAATGTGTCTCCTAAAGAACGAAAGCAAAGTTTCCTGCCACAGGAAAGCACAGAGAGGCCTGGTGCTTTCTCTAGGCAATTCAAGTGGGCTTGAAAGTTGAGGCCTAGTCTACATTGTGGAAAAATTCGCGATTACGGCTATCTTTCTCCCTCTCTGTGTCCCGTACCCTGGGCTCAGCCTTGTGGGAATGCTGATTGGGAGAGTCTGCCTCTCTGCCGGGCTCAGAAGGCTTCTTCCCGTTTGGGCAATTCCGTTTGTGTCTTACTTCGTGGAGGAGGAATGAGGGTGCCCAGAGATTCTCGGACGTGAAATCACTAATGACAGAGCACCTGGAGGAGCTGGTTTCTCGGTGGAAGAAGCCAAAAAGCCAGCATTCCTAAGGTCTCTTTGAGAGCTGCCAGACACTCTGCCGTCATAGGCCTAAGAATTGGCCATTGTGACGGCATGGCAACACTTGGAATCCTAGGACACTGTGGAAGGGCGACTCGCAAACTGGATGGAAGAAGCTTCCAAGCCCAGTGTTCTTTCATGTACCAAAGAGAACGCAAGTGTCTGAGGCTGGTAGCATTGTTGCAGGAGAGCACTGCCTCCTCGTGGGCCTGTCGGCTACTTTCCTATTTCCGACGCTCTCAGGAAACTCTTCCAAAACGAGGTTGGGACATGCTTAGAGAGAACAGCTGCGAAGTGGATGCACAGAACATTAACCTAGATACCAGCCCAGGGTCCCAAGCATCCATTTTTCTCTGGAGGGTACGTACCCCACGCAGGGATTCAAGCAGGGAGTTTGCCTTGGACAACTTACACAGAAAACTGGGATGAGACGTTGGGTCACTCTGTTTGTGCTCACACTACGTGGCCCGGAGAAGTTATGACGCAGCAGATGTCAACCCCCTTTCTCCACACATGTGCACTCCAAAGTAGCGCTGGGCCGTGGGTGTTCTCAGGCCAAGAGCAGTCCTTGTTCTCGGCTGTACCGGCTCTGTGGTTCAAAGGTTCTTTATCTCTGCTCTTTTGGAAGCCTTTCACCCCTGACCCTATCCCTGGGCTGCAGAAGCAAAGAGGCATAGAGGCCTTTCACCCTGAAGGCATGGGCTTGTTTCACATGGAGAATGTGGCCGTCGCCCCTCCCGTGCTGGAGGCGTGTAAGTTGACACCATTTGTTCTGCCCATGGATATTACAAGTAGGTGTACTCGGTTTGGGCTGCCTGGTGAAACTGTTTTTGCAGTCAGCCAGCCCTCTGAGTACTATTCCTCAAGTTTGATTCCTAGCTAGGTAAACCCGGACTTCGGTGGCTACATGGGAGCAAATGTGTTAAGCTTGTGGAGAAAGCCTTTGACCAATTTCAATCTGCTTGTGCTTGTGGCAGGGATTAGGCAGGAACTCTGCCACTCAGGGTTTTTACCTTCCGATAAGCTGTGCCTTTGGGCTGAAGCAGGCGACATGTCTGTATCACATCCTGGGAAGTAGGGCCTGAGGGGAGTCTGCCACCTGATTGGCCTCCATTATAGGCAACTGAGAAAATGGGGCAAGGCTTACGGAACCCGCTTACAACGAAATGTTTCTATTGAGAAGAGGAGATTTTGCTACTACACGTCAGAAGCTCCTCTCCCTCCGAGTGCTGTTCCTGTGTAGACTAGGGAAAACCACCACCGTTTCCAGGGTTTGATCGGCTCTTTTCCCAGTTGGTATCCTCCGTGAAAGAGCTAGAAGGGCTGATCTCAACCAATCGGCCTGCACACCGTGAGTCCTTGGGGTAGGGCAGTCCTGAGTCAATGTGTCTCCTAAAGAACGAAAGCAAAGTTTCCTGCCACAGGAAAGCACAGAGAGGCCTGGTGCTTTCTCTAGGCAATTCAAGTGGGCTTGAAAGTTGAGGCCTAGTCTACATTGTGGAAAAATTCGCGATTACGGCTATCTTTCTCCCTCTCTGTGTCCCGTACCCTGGGCTCAGCCTTGTGGGAATGCTGATTGGGAGAGTCTGCCTCTCTGCCGGGCTCAGAAGGCTTCTTCCCGTTTGGGCAATTCCGTTTGTGTCTTACTTCGTGGAGGAGGAATGAGGGTGCCCAGAGATTCTCGGACGTGAAATCACTAATGACAGAGCACCTGGAGGAGCTGGTTTCTCGGTGGAAGAAGCCAAAAAGCCAGCATTCCTAAGGTCTCTTTGAGAGCTGCCAGACACTCTGCCGTCATAGGCCTAAGAATTGGCCATTGTGACGGCATGGCAACACTTGGAATCCTAGGACACTGTGGAAGGGCGACTCGCAAACTGGATGGAAGAAGCTTCCAAGCCCAGTGTTCTTTCATCTACCAAAGAGAACGCAAGTGTCTGAGGCTGGTAGCATTGTTGCAGGAGAGCACTGCCTCCTCGTGGGCCTGTCGGCTACTTTCCTATTTCCGACGCTCTCAGGAAACTCTTCCAAAACGAGGTTGGGACATGCTTAGAGAGAACAGCTGCGAAGTGGATGCACAGAACATTAACCTAGATACCAGCCCAGGGTCCCAAGCATCCATTTTTCTCTGGAGGGTACGTACCCCACGCAGGGATTCAAGCAGGGAGTTTGCCTTGGACAACTTACACAGAAAACTGGGATGAGACGTTGGGTCACTCTGTTTGTGCTCACACTACGTGGCCCGGAGAAGTTATGACGCAGCAGATGTCAACCCCCTTTCTCCACACATGTGCACTCCAAAGTAGCGCTGGGCCGTGGGTGTTCTCAGGCCAAGAGCAGTCCTTGTTCTCGGCTGTACCGGCTCTGTGGTTCAAAGGTTCTTTATCTCTGCTCTTTTGGAAGCCTTTCACCCCTGACCCTATCCCTGGGCTGCAGAAGCAAAGAGGCATAGAGGCCTTTCACCCTGAAGGCATGGGCTTGTTTCACATGGAGAATGTGGCCGTCGCCCCTCCCGTGCTGGAGGCGTGTAAGTTGACACCATTTGTTCTGCCCATAGATATTACAAGTAGGTGTACTCGGTTTGGGCTGCCTGGTGAAACTGTTTTTGCAGTCAGCCAGCCCTCTGAGTACTATTCCTCAAGTTTGATTCCTAGCTAGGTAAACCCGGACTTCGGTGGCTACATGGGAGCAAACGTGTTAAGCTTGTGGAGAAAGCCTTTGACCAATTTCAATCTGCTTGTGCTTGTGGCAGGGATTAGGCAGGAACTCTGCCACTCAGGGTTTTTACCTTCCGATAAGCTGTGCCTTTGGGCTGAAGCAGGCGACATGTCTGTATCACATCCTGGGAAGTAGGGCCTGAGGGGAGTCTGCCACCTGATTGGCCTCCATTATAGGCAACTGAGAAAATGGGGCAAGGCTTACGGAACCCGCTTACAACGAAATGTTTCTATTGAGAAGAGGAGATTTTGCTACTACACGTCAGAAGCTCCTCTCCCTCCGAGTGCTGTTCCTGTGTAGACTAGGGAAAACCACCACGGTTTCCAGGGTTTGATCGGCTCTTTTCCCAGTTGGTATCCTCCGTGAAAGAGCTAGAAGGGCTGATCTCAACCAGTCGGCCTGCACACCGTGAGTCCTTGGGGTAGGGCAGTCCTGAGTCAATGTGTCTCCTAAAGAACGAAAGCAAAGTTTCCTGCCACAGGAAAGCACAGAGAGGCCTGGTGCTTTCTCTAGGCAATTCAAGTGGGCTTGAAAGTTGAGGCCTAGTCTACATTGTGGAAAAATTCGCGATTACGGCTATCTTTCTCCCTCTCTGTGTCCCGTACCCTGGGCTCAGCCTTGTGGGAATGCTGATTGGGAGAGTCTGCCTCTCTGCCGGGCTCAGAAGGCTTCTTCCCGTTTGGGCAATTCCGTTTGTGTCTTACTTCGTGGAGGAGGAATGAGGGTGCCCAGAGATTCTCGGACGTGAAATCACTAATGACAGAGCACCTGGAGGAGCTGGTTTCTCGGTGGAAGAAGCCAAAAAGCCAGCATTCCTAAGGTCTCTTTGAGAGCTGCCAGACACTCTGCCGTCATAGGCCTAAGAATTGGCCATTGTGACGGCATGGCAACACTTGGAATCCTAGGACACTGTGGAAGGGCGACTCGCAAACTGGATGGAAGAAGCTTCCAAGCCCAGTGTTCTTTCATGTACCAAAGAGAACGCAAGTGTCTGAGGCTGGTAGCATTGTTGCAGGAGAGCACTGCCTCCTCGTGGGCCTGTCGGCTACTTTCCTATTTCCGACGCTCTCAGGAAACTCTTCCAAAACGAGGTTGGGACATGCTTAGAGAGAACAGCTGCGAAGTGGATGCACAGAACATTAACCTAGATACCAGCCCAGGGTCCCAAGCATCCATTTTTCTCTGGAGGGTACGTACCCCACGCAGGGATTCAAGCAGGGAGTTTGCCTTGGACAACTTACACAGAAAACTGGGATGAGACGTTGGGTCACTCTGTTTGTGCTCACACTACGTGGCCCGGAGAAGTTATGACGCAGCAGATGTCAACCCCCTTTCTCCACACATGTGCACTCCAAAGTAGCGCTGGGCCGTGGGTGTTCTCAGGCCAAGAGCAGTCCTTGTTCTCGGCTGTACCGGCTCTGTGGTTCAAAGGTTCTTTATCTCTGCTCTTTTGGAAGCCTTTCACCCCTGACCCTATCCCTGGGCTGCAGAAGCAAAGAGGCATAGAGGCCTTTCACCCTGAAGGCATGGGCTTGTTTCACATGGAGAATGTGGCCGTCGCCCCTCCCGTGCTGGAGGCGTGTAAGTTGACACCATTTGTTCTGCCCATGGATATTACAAGTAGGTGTACTCGGTTTGGGCTGCCTGGTGAAACTGTTTTTGCAGTCAGCCAGCCCTCTGAGTACTATTCCTCAAGTTTGATTCCTAGCTAGGTAAACCCGGACTTCGGTGGCTACATGGGAGCAAATGTGTTAAGCTTGTGGAGAAAGCCTTTGACCAATTTCAATCTGCTTGTGCTTGTGGCAGGGATTAGGCAGGAACTCTGCCACTCAGGGTTTTTACCTTCCGATAAGCTGTGCCTTTGGGCTGAAGCAGGCGACATGTCTGTATCACATCCTGGGAAGTAGGGCCTGAGGGGAGTCTGCCACCTGATTGGCCTCCATTATAGGCAACTGAGAAAATGGGGCAAGGCTTACGGAACCCGCTTACAACGAAATGTTTCTATTGAGAAGAGGAGATTTTGCTACTACACGTCAGAAGCTCCTCTCCCTCCGAGTGCTGTTCCTGTGTAGACTAGGGAAAACCACCACCGTTTCCAGGGTTTGATCGGCTCTTTTCCCAGTTGGTATCCTCCGTGAAAGAGCTAGAAGGGCTGATCTCAACCAATCGGCCTGCACACCGTGAGTCCTTGGGGTAGGGCAGTCCTGAGTCAATGTGTCTCCTAAAGAACGAAAGCAAAGTTTCCTGCCACAGGAAAGCACAGAGAGGCCTGGTGCTTTCTCTAGGCAATTCAAGTGGGCTTGAAAGTTGAGGCCTAGTCTACATTGTGGAAAAATTCGCGATTACGGCTATCTTTCTCCCTCTCTGTGTCCCGTACCCTGGGCTCAGCCTTGTGGGAATGCTGATTGGGAGAGTCTGCCTCTCTGCCGGGCTCAGAAGGCTTCTTCCCGTTTGGGCAATTCCGTTTGTGTCTTACTTCGTGGAGGAGGAATGAGGGTGCCCAGAGATTCTCGGACGTGAAATCACTAATGACAGAGCACCTGGAGGAGCTGGTTTCTCGGTGGAAGAAGCCAAAAAGCCAGCATTCCTAAGGTCTCTTTGAGAGCTGCCAGACACTCTGCCGTCATAGGCCTAAGAATTGGCCATTGTGACGGCATGGCAACACTTGGAATCCTAGGACACTGTGGAAGGGCGACTCGCAAACTGGATGGAAGAAGCTTCCAAGCCCAGTGTTCTTTCATCTACCAAAGAGAACGCAAGTGTCTGAGGCTGGTAGCATTGTTGCAGGAGAGCACTGCCTCCTCGTGGGCCTGTCGGCTACTTTCCTATTTCCGACGCTCTCAGGAAACTCTTCCAAAACGAGGTTGGGACATGCTTAGAGAGAACAGCTGCGAAGTGGATGCACAGAACATTAACCTAGATACCAGCCCAGGGTCCCAAGCATCCATTTTTCTCTGGAGGGTACGTACCCCACGCAGGGATTCAAGCAGGGAGTTTGCCTTGGACAACTTACACAGAAAACTGGGATGAGACGTTGGGTCACTCTGTTTGTGCTCACACTACGTGGCCCGGAGAAGTTATGACGCAGCAGATGTCAACCCCCTTTCTCCACACATGTGCACTCCAAAGTAGCGCTGGGCCGTGGGTGTTCTCAGGCCAAGAGCAGTCCTTGTTCTCGGCTGTACCGGCTCTGTGGTTCAAAGGTTCTTTATCTCTGCTCTTTTGGAAGCCTTTCACCCCTGACCCTATCCCTGGGCTGCAGAAGCAAAGAGGCATAGAGGCCTTTCACCCTGAAGGCATGGGCTTGTTTCACATGGAGAATGTGGCCGTCGCCCCTCCCGTGCTGGAGGCGTGTAAGTTGACACCATTTGTTCTGCCCATAGATATTACAAGTAGGTGTACTCGGTTTGGGCTGCCTGGTGAAACTGTTTTTGCAGTCAGCCAGCCCTCTGAGTACTATTCCTCAAGTTTGATTCCTAGCTAGGTAAACCCGGACTTCGGTGGCTACATGGGAGCAAACGTGTTAAGCTTGTGGAGAAAGCCTTTGACCAATTTCAATCTGCTTGTGCTTGTGGCAGGGATTAGGCAGGAACTCTGCCACTCAGGGTTTTTACCTTCCGATAAGCTGTGCCTTTGGGCTGAAGCAGGCGACATGTCTGTATCACATCCTGGGAAGTAGGGCCTGAGGGGAGTCTGCCACCTGATTGGCCTCCATTATAGGCAACTGAGAAAATGGGGCAAGGCTTACGGAACCCGCTTACAACGAAATGTTTCTATTGAGAAGAGGAGATTTTGCTACTACACGTCAGAAGCTCCTCTCCCTCCGAGTGCTGTTCCTGTGTAGACTAGGGAAAACCACCACCGTTTCCAGGGTTTGATCGGCTCTTTTCCCAGTTGGTATCCTCCGTGAAAGAGCTAGAAGGGCTGATCTCAACCAATCGGCCTGCACACCGTGAGTCCTTGGGGTAGGGCAGTCCTGAGTCAATGTGTCTCCTAAAGAACGAAAGCAAAGTTTCCTGCCACAGGAAAGCACAGAGAGGCCTGGTGCTTTCTCTAGGCAATTCAAGTGGGCTTGAAAGTTGAGGCCTAGTCTACATTGTGGAAAAATTCGCGATTACGGCTATCTTTCTCCCTCTCTGTGTCCCGTACCCTGGGCTCAGCCTTGTGGGAATGCTGATTGGGAGAGTCTGCCTCTCTGCCGGGCTCAGAAGGCTTCTTCCCGTTTGGGCAATTCCGTTTGTGTCTTACTTCGTGGAGGAGGAATGAGGGTGCCCAGAGATTCTCGGACGTGAAATCACTAATGACAGAGCACCTGGAGGAGCTGGTTTCTCGGTGGAAGAAGCCAAAAAGCCCGCATTCCTAAGGTCTCTTTGAGAGCTGCCAGACACTCTGCCGTCATAGGCCTAAGAATTGGCCATTGTGACGGCATGGCAACACTTGGAATCCTAGGACACTGTGGAAGGGCGACTCGCAAACTGGATGGAAGAAGCTTCCAAGCCCAGTGTTCTTTCATGTACCAAAGAGAACGCAAGTGTCTGAGGCTGGTAGCATTGTTGCAGGAGAGCACTGCCTCCTCGTGGGCCTGTCGGCTACTTTCCTATTTCCGACGCTCTCAGGAAACTCTTCCAAAACGAGGTTGGGACATGCTTAGAGAGAACAGCTGCGAAGTGGATGCACAGAACATTAACCTAGATACCAGCCCAGGGTCCCAAGCATCCATTTTTCTCTGGAGGGTACGTACCCCACGCAGGGATTCAAGCAGGGAGTTTGCCTTGGACAACTTACACAGAAAACTGGGATGAGACGTTGGGTCACTCTGCTTGTGCTCACACTACGTGGCCCGGAGAAGTTATGACGCAGCAGATGTCAACCCCCTTTCTCCACACATGTGCACTCCAAAGTAGCGCTGGGCCGTGGGTGTTCTCAGGCCAAGAGCAGTCCTTGTTCTCGGCTGTACCGGCTCTGTGGTTCAAAGGTTCTTTATCTCTGCTCTTTTGGAAGCCTTTCACCCCTGACCCTATCCCTGGGCTGCAGAAGCAAAGAGGCATAGAGGCCTTTCACCCTGAAGGCATGGGCTTGTTTCACATGGAGAATGTGGCCGTCGCCCCTCCCGTGCTGGAGGCGTGTAAGTTGACACCATTTGTTCTGCCCATGGATATTACAAGTAGGTGTACTCGGTTTGGGCTGCCTGGTGAAACTGTTTTTGCAGTCAGCCAGCCCTCTGAGTACTATTCCTCAAGTTTGATTCCTAGCTAGGTAAACCCGGACTTCGGTGGCTACATGGGAGCAAACGTGTTAAGCTTGTGGAGAAAGCCTTTGACCAATTTCAATCTGCTTGTGCTTGTGGCAGGGATTAGGCAGGAGCTCTGCCACTCAGGGTTTTTACCTTCCGATAAGCTGTGCCTTTGGGCTGAAGCAGGCGACATGTCTGTATCACATCCTGAGAAGTAGGGCCTGAGGGGAGTCTGCCACCTGATTGGCCTCCATTATAGGCAACTGAGAAAATGGGGCAAGGCTTACGGAACCCGCTTACAACGAAATGTTTCTATTGAGAAGAGGAGATTTTGCTACTATACGTCAAAAGCTCCTCTCCCTCCGAGTGCTGTTCCTGTGTAGACTAGGGAAAACCACCACCGTTTCCAGGGTTTGATCGGCTCTTTTCCCAGTTGGTATCCTCCGTGAAAGAGCTAGAAGGGCTGATCTCAACCAATCGGCCTGCACACCGTGAGTCCTTGGGGTAGGGCAGTCCTGAGTCAATGTGTCTCCTAAAGAACGAAAGCAAAGTTTCCTGCCACAGGAAAGCACAGAGAGGCCTGGTGCTTTCTCTAGGCAATTCAAGTGGGCTTGAAAGTTGAGGCCTAGTCTACATTGTGGAAAAATTCGCGATTACGGCTATCTTTCTCCCTCTCTGTGTCCCGTACCCTGGGCTCAGCCTTGTGGGAATGCTGATTGGGAGAGTCTGCCTCTCTGCCGGGCTCAGAAGGCTTCTTCCCGTTTGGGCAATTCCGTTTGTGTCTTACTTCGTGGAGGAGGAATGAGGGTGCCCAGAGATTCTCGGACGTGAAATCACTAATGACAGAGCACCTGGAGGAGCTGGTTTCTCGGTGGAAGAAGCCAAAAAGCCAGCATTCCTAAGGTCTCTTTGAGAGCTGCCAGACACTCTGCCGTCATAGGCCTAAGAATTGGCCATTGTGACGGCATGGCAACACTTGGAATCCTAGGACACTGTGGAAGGGCGACTCGCAAACTGGATGGAAGAAGCTTCCAAGCCCAGTGTTCTTTCATCTACCAAAGAGAACGCAAGTGTCTGAGGCTGGTAGCATTGTTGCAGGAGAGCACTGCCTCCTCGTGGGACTGTCGGCTACTTTCCTATTTCCGACGCTCTCAGGAAACTCTTCCAAAACGAGGTTGGGACATGCTTAGAGAGAACAGCTGCGAAGTGGATGCACAGAACATTAACCTAGATACCAGCCCAGGGTCCCAAGCATCCATTTTTCTCTGGAGGGTACGTACCCCACGCAGGGATTCAAGCAGGGAGTTTGCCTTGGACAACTTACACAGAAAACTGGGATGAGACGTTGGGTCACTCTGTTTGTGCTCACACTACGTGGCCCGGAGAAGTTATGACGCAGCAGATGTCAACCCCCTTTCTCCACACATGTGCACTCCAAAGTAGCGCTGGGCCGTGGGTGTTCTCAGGCCAAGAGCAGTCCTTGTTCTCGGCTGTACCGGCTCTGTGGTTCAAAGGTTCTTTATCTCTGCTCTTTTGGAAGCCTTTCACCCCTGACCCTATCCCTGGGCTGCAGAAGCAAAGAGGCATAGAGGCCTTTCACCCTGAAGGCATGGGCTTGTTTCACATGGAGAATGTGGCCGTCGCCCCTCCCGTGCTGGAGGCGTGTAAGTTGACACCATTTGTTCTGCCCATAGATATTACAAGTAGGTGTACTCGGTTTGGGCTGCCTGGTGAAACTGTTTTTGCAGTCAGCCAGCCCTCTGAGTACTATTCCTCAAGTTTGATTCCTAGCTAGGTAAACCCGGACTTCGGTGGCTACATGGGAGCAAACGTGTTAAGCTTGTGGAGAAAGCCTTTGACCAATTTCAATCTGCTTGTGCTTGTGGCAGGGATTAGGCAGGAACTCTGCCACTCAGGGTTTTTACCTTCCGATAAGCTGTGCCTTTGGGCTGAAGCAGGCGACATGTCTGTATCACATCCTGGGAAGTAGGGCCTGAGGGGAGTCTGCCACCTGATTGGCCTCCATTATAGGCAACTGAGAAAATGGGGCAAGGCTTACGGAACCCGCTTACAACGAAATGTTTCTATTGAGAAGAGGAGATTTTGCTACTACACGTCAGCAGCTGCTCTCCCTCAGAGTGCTGTTCCTGTGTAGACTAGGGAGATCCACCACCGTTTCCAGGGTTTGATTGGCTCTTTTCCCAGTTGGTATTCTCCATGAAAGAGCTAGAAGGGCTGATCTCAACCAATCGGCCTGCACACCGTGAGTCCTTGGGGTAGGGCAGTCCTGAGTCAAGTGTCTCCTAAAGAACGAAAGCAAAGTTTCCTGCCACAGGAAAGCACAGAGAGGCCTGGTGCTTTCTCTAGGCAATTCAAGTGGGCTGGAAAGGTGAGGCCTAGTCTACATTGTGGAAAAGTTCGCGACTACGGCTATCTTTCTCCCTCTCTCTGTCCCGTACCCTGGGCTCAGCCTTGTGGGAATGCTGATTGGGAGAGTCTGCCTCTCTGCCGGGCTCAGAAGGCTTCTTCCCGTTTGGGCAATTCCGTTTGTGTCTTACTTCATGGAGGAGGAATGAGGGTGCCCAGAGATTCTCTGACGTGAAATCACTAATGACAGAGCACCTGGAGGAGCAGGTTTCTCGGTGGAAGAAGCCAAAAAGCCAGCATTCCTAAGGTCTCTTTGAGAGCTGCCAGACACTCTGCCGTCATAGGCCTAAGAATTGGCCATTGTGACGGCATGGCAACACTTGGAATCCTAGGACACTGTGGAAGGGCGACTCGCAAACTGGATGGAAGAAGCTTCCAAGCCCAGTGTTCTTTCATCTACCAAAGAGAACGCAAGTGTCTGAGGCTGGTAGCATTGTTGCTGGAGAGCACTGCCTCCTCGTGGGCCTGTCGGCTACTTTCCTATTTCCGACGCTCTCAGGAAACTCTTCCAAAACGAGGTTGGGACATGCTTAGAGAGAACAGCTGCGAAGTGGATGCACAGAACATTAACCTAGATACCAGCCCAGGGTCCCAAGCATCCATTTTTCTCTGGAGGGTACGTACCCCACGCAGGCATTCAAGCAGGGAGTTTGCCTTGGACAACTTACACAGAAAACTGGGATGAGACGTTGGGTCACTCTGCTTGTGCTCACACTACGTGTCCCGGAGAAGTTATGACGCAGCAGATATCAACCCCCTTTCTCCACACATGTGCACTCCAAAGTAGCGCTGGGCCGTGGGTGTTCTCAGGCCAAGAGCAGTCCTTGTTCTCGGCTGTACCGGCTCTGTGGTTCAAAGGTTCCTTATCTCTGCTCTTTTGGAAGCCTTTCACCCCTGACCCTATCCCTGGGCTGCAGAAGCAAAGAGGCATAGAGGCCTTTCACCCTGAAGGCATGGGCTTGTTTCACATGGAGAATGTGGCCGTCGCCCCTCCCGTGCTGGAGGCGTGTAAGTTGACACCATTTGTTCTGCCCATGGATATTACAAGTAGGTGTACTCGGTTTGGGCTGCCTGGTGAAACTGTTTTTGCAGTCAGCCAGCCCTCTGAGTACTATTCCTCAAGTTTGATTCCTAGCTAGGTAAACCAGGACTTCGGTGGCTACATGGGAGCAAACGTGTTAAGCTTGTGGAGAAAGCCTTTGACCAATGGCAATCTGCTTGTGCTTGTGGCAGGGATTAGGCAGGAACTCTGCCACTCAGGGTTTTTACCTTCCGATAAGCTGTGCCTTTGGGCTGAAGCAGGCGACGTGTCTGTATCACATCCTGGGAAGTAGGGCCTGAGGGGAGTCTGCCACCTGATTGGCCTCCATTATAGGCAACTGAGAAAATGGGGCAAGGCTTACGGAACCCGCTTACAACGAAATGTTTCTATTGAGAAGAGGAGATTTTGCTACTACACGTCAGAAGCTCCTCTCCCTCCGAGTGCTGTTCCTGTGTAGACTAGGGAAAACCACCACGGTTTCCAGGGTTTGATCGGCTCTTTTCCCAGTTGGTATCCTCCGTGAAAGAGCTAGAAGGGCTGATCTCAACCAATCGGCCTGCACACCGTGAGTCCTTGGGGTAGGGCAGTCCTGAGTCAATGTGTCTCCTAAAGAACGAAAGCAAAGTTTCCTGACACAGGAAAGCACAGAGAGGCCTGGTGCTTTCTGTAGGCAATTGAAGTGGGCTGGAAAGGTGAGGCCTAGTCTACATTGTGGAAAAGTTCGCGATTACGGCTATCTTTCTCCCTCTCTCTGCCCCGTACCCTGGGCTCAGCCTTGTGGGAATGCTGATTGGGAGAGTCTGCCTCTCTGCCGGGCTCAGAAGGCTTCTTCCCGTTTGGGCAATTCCGTTTGTGTCTTACTTCGTGGAGGAGGAATGAGGGTGCCCAGAGATTCTCGGACGTGAAATCACTAATGACAGAGCACCTGGAGGAGCTGGTTTCTCGGTGGAAGAAGCCAAAAAGCCAGCATTCCTAAGGTCTCTTTGAGAGCTGCCAGACACTCTGCCGTCATAGGCCTAAGAATTGGACATTGTGACGGCATGGCAACACTTGGAATCCTAGGACACTGTGGAAGGGCGACTCGCAAACTGGATGGAAGAAGCTTCCAAGCCCAGTGTTCTTTCATGTACCAAAGAGAACGCAAGTGTCTGAGGCTGGTAGCATTGTTGCAGGAGAGCACTGCCTCCTCGTGGGCCTGTCGGCTACTTTCCTATTTCCGACGCTCTCAGGAAACTCTTCCAAAACGAGGTTGGGACATGCTTAGAGAGAAGAGCTGCGAAGTGGATGCACAGAACATTAACCTAGATACCAGCCCAGGGTCCCAAGCATCCATTTTTCTCTGGAGGGTACGTACCCCACGCAGGGATTCAAGCAGGGAGTTTGCCTTGGACAACTTACACAGAAAACTGGGATGAGACGTTGGGTCACTCTGTTTGTGCTCACACTACGTGGCCCGGAGAAGTTATGACGCAGCAGATGTCAACCCCCTTTCTCCACACATGTGCACTCCAAAGTAGCGCTGGGCCGTGGGTGTTCTCAGGCCAAGAGCAGTCCTTGTTCTCGGCTGTACCGGCTCTGTGGTTCAAAGGTTCTTTATCTCTGCTCTTTTGGAAGCCTTTCACCCCTGACCCTATCCCTGGGCTGCAGAAGCAAAGAGGCATAGAGGCCTTTCACCCTGAAGGCATGGGCTTGTTTCACATGGAGAATGTGGCCGTCGCCCCTCCCGTGCTGGAGGCGTGTAAGTTGACACCATTTGTTCTGCCCATGGATATTACAAGTAGGTGTACTCGGTTTGGGCTGCCTGGTGAAACTGTTTTTGCAGTCAGCCAGCCCTCTGAGTACTATTCCTCAAGTTTGATTCCTAGCTAGGTAAACCCGGACTTCGGTGGCTACATGGGAGCAAACGTGTTAAGCTTGTGGAGAAAGCCTTTGACCAATTTCAATCTGCTTGTGCTTGTGGCAGGGATTAGGCAGGAGCTCTGCCACTCAGGGTTTTTACCTTCCGATAAGCTGTGCCTTTGGGCTGAAGCAGGCGACATGTCTGTATCACATCCTGAGAAGTAGGGCCTGAGGGGAGTCTGCCACCTGATTGGCCTCCATTATAGGCAACTGAGAAAATGGGGCAAGGCTTACGGAACCCGCTTACAACGAAATGTTTCTATTGAGAAGAGGAGATTTTGCTACTACACGTCAGCAGCTGCTCTCCCTCAGAGTGCTGTTCCTGTGTAGACTAGGGAGATCCACCACCGTTTCCAGGGTTTGATTGGCTCTTTTCCCAGTTGGTATTCTCCATGAAAGAGCTAGAAGGGCTGATCTCAACCAATCGGCCTGCACACCGTGAGTCCTTGGGGTAGGGCAGTCCTGAGTCAAGTGTCTCCTAAAGAACGAAAGCAAAGTTTCCTGCCACAGGAAAGCACAGAGAGGCCTGGTGCTTTCTCTAGGCAATTCAAGTGGGCTGGAAAGGTGAGGCCTAGTCTACATTGTGGAAAAGTTCGCGACTACGGCTATCTTTCTCCCTCTCTCTGTCCCGTACCCTGGGCTCAGCCTTGTGGGAATGCTGATTGGGAGAGTCTGCCTCTCTGCCGGGCTCAGAAGGCTTCTTCCCGTTTGGGCAATTCCGTTTGTGTCTTACTTCATGGAGGAGGAATGAGGGTGCCCAGAGATTCTCTGACGTGAAATCACTAATGACAGAGCACCTGGAGGAGCAGGTTTCTCGGTGGAAGAAGCCAAAAAGCCAGCATTCCTAAGGTCTCTTTGAGAGCTGCCAGACACTCTGCCGTCATAGGCCTAAGAATTGGCCATTGTGACGGCATGGCAACACTTGGAATCCTAGGACACTGTGGAAGGGCGACTCGCAAACTGGATGGAAGAAGCTTCCAAGCCCAGTGTTCTTTCATCTACCAAAGAGAACGCAAGTGTCTGAGGCTGGTAGCATTGTTGCTGGAGAGCACTGCCTCCTCGTGGGCCTGTCGGCTACTTTCCTATTTCCGACGCTCTCAGGAAACTCTTCCAAAACGAGGTTGGGACATGCTTAGAGAGAACAGCTGCGAAGTGGATGCACAGAACATTAACCTAGATACCAGCCCAGGGTCCCAAGCATCCATTTTTCTCTGGAGGGTACGTACCCCACGCAGGCATTCAAGCAGGGAGTTTGCCTTGGACAACTTACACAGAAAACTGGGATGAGACGTTGGGTCACTCTGCTTGTGCTCACACTACGTGTCCCGGAGAAGTTATGACGCAGCAGATATCAACCCCCTTTCTCCACACATGTGCACTCCAAAGTAGCGCTGGGCCGTGGGTGTTCTCAGGCCAAGAGCAGTCCTTGTTCTCGGCTGTACCGGCTCTGTGGTTCAAAGGTTCCTTATCTCTGCTCTTTTGGAAGCCTTTCACCCCTGACCCTATCCCTGGGCTGCAGAAGCAAAGAGGCATAGAGGCCTTTCACCCTGAAGGCATGGGCTTGTTTCACATGGAGAATGTGGCCTTCGCCCCTCCCGTGCTGGAGGCGTGTAAGTTGACACCATTTGTTCTGCCCATGGATATTACAAGTAGGTGTACTCGGTTTGGGCTGCCTGGTGAAACTGTTTTTGCAGTCAGCCAGCCCTCTGAGTACTATTCCTCAAGTTTGATTCCTAGCTAGGTAAACCAGGACTTCGGTGGCTACATGGGAGCAAACGTGTTAAGCTTGTGGAGAAAGCCTTTGACCAATGGCAATCTGCTTGTGCTTGTGGCAGGGATTAGGCAGGAACTCTGCCACTCAGGGTTTTTACCTTCCGATAAGCTGTGCCTTTGGGCTGAAGCAGGCGACGTGTCTGTATCACATCCTGGGAAGTAGGGCCTGAGGGGAGTCTGCCACCTGATTGGCCTCCATTATAGGCAACTGAGAAAATGGGGCAAGGCTTACGGAACCCGCTTACAACGAAATGTTTCTATTGAGAAGAGGAGATTTTGCTACTACACGTCAGAAGCTCCTCTCCCTCCGAGTGCTGTTCCTGTGTAGACTAGGGAAAACCACCACGGTTTCCAGGGTTTGATCGGCTCTTTTCCCAGTTGGTATCCTCCGTGAAAGAGCTAGAAGGGCTGATCTCAACCAATCGGCCTGCACACCGTGAGTCCTTGGGGTAGGGCAGTCCTGAGTCAATGTGTCTCCTAAAGAACGAAAGCAAAGTTTCCTGACACAGGAAAGCACAGAGAGGCCTGGTGCTTTCTGTAGGCAATTGAAGTGGGCTGGAAAGGTGAGGCCTAGTCTACATTGTGGAAAAGTTCGCGATTACGGCTATCTTTCTCCCTCTCTCTGCCCCGTACCCTGGGCTCAGCCTTGTGGGAATGCTGATTGGGAGAGTCTGCCTCTCTGCCGGGCTCAGAAGGCTTCTTCCCGTTTGGGCAATTCCGTTTGTGTCTTACTTCGTGGAGGAGGAATGAGGGTGCCCAGAGATTCTCTGACGTGAAATCACTAATGACAGAGCACCTGGAGGAGCTGGTTTCTCGGTGGAAGAAGCCAAAAAGCCAGCATTCCTAAGGTCTCTTTGAGAGCTGCCAGACACTCTGCCGTCATAGGCCTAAGAATTGGACATTGTGACGGCATGGCAACACTTGGAATCCTAGGACACTGTGGAAGGGCGACTCGCAAACTGGATGGAAGAAGCTTCCAAGCCCAGTGTTCTTTCATGTACCAAAGAGAACGCAAGTGTCTGAGGCTGGTAGCATTGTTGCAGGAGAGCACTGCCTCCTCGTGGGCCTGTCGGCTACTTTCCTATTTCCGACGCTCTCAGGAAACTCTTCCAAAACGAGGTTGGGACATGCTTAGAGAGAACAGCTGCGAAGTGGATGCACAGAACATTAACCTAGATACCAGCCCAGGGTCCCAAGCATCCATTTTTCTCTGGAGGGTACGTACCCCACGCAGGGATTCAAGCAGGGAGTTTGCCTTGGACAACTTACACAGAAAACTGGGATGAGACGTTGGGTCACTCTGTTTGTGCTCACACTACGTGGCCCGGAGAAGTTATGACGCAGCAGATGTCAACCCCCTTTCTCCACACATGTGCACTCCAAAGTAGCGCTGGGCCGTGGGTGTTCTCAGGCCAAGAGCAGTCCTTGTTCTCGGCTGTACCGGCTCTGGGGTTCAAAGGTTCTTTATCTCTGCTCTTTTGGAAGCCTTTCACCCCTGACCCTATCCCTGGGCTGCAGAAGCAAAGAGGCATAGAGGCCTTTCACCCTGAAGGCATGGGCTTGTTTCACATGGAGAATGTGGCCGTCGCCCCTCCCGTGCTGGAGGCGTGTAAGTTGACACCATTTGTTCTGCCCATGGATATTACAAGTAGGTGTACTCGGTTTGGGCTGCCTGGTGAAACTGTTTTTGCAGTCAGCCAGCCCTCTGAGTACTATTCCTCAAGTTTGATTCCTAGCTAGGTAAACCCGGACTTCGGTGGCTACATGGGAGCAAACGTGTTAAGCTTGTGGAGAAAGCCTTTGACCAATTTCAATCTGCTTGTGCTTGTGGCAGGGATTAGGCAGGAACTCTGCCACTCAGGGTTTTTACCTTCCGATAAGCTGTGCCTTTGGGCTGAAGCAGGCGACATGTCTGTATCACATCCTGGGAAGTAGGGCCTGAGGGGAGTCTGCCACCTGATTGGCCTCCATTATAGGCAACTGAGAAAATGGGGCAAGGCTTACGGAACCCGCTTACAACGAAATGTTTCTATTGAGAAGAGGAGATTTTGCTACTACACGTCAGAAGCTCCTCTCCCTCCGAGTGCTGTTCCTGTGTAGACTAGGGAAAACCACCACCGTTTCCAGGGTTTGATCGGCTCTTTTCCCAGTTGGTATCCTCCGTGAAAGAGCTAGAAGGGCTGATCTCAACCAGTCGGCCTGCACACCGTGAGTCCTTGGGGTAGGGCAGTCCTGAGTCAATGTGTCTCCTAAAGAACGAAAGCAAAGTTTCCTGCCACAGGAAAGCACAGAGAGGCCTGGTGCTTTCTCTAGGCAATTCACGTGGGCTTGAATGTTGAGGCCTAGTCTACATTGTGGAAAAATTCGCGATTACGGCTATCTTTCTCCCTCTCTGTGTCCCGTACCCTGGGCTCAGCCTTGTGGGAATGCTGATTGGGAGAGTCTGCCTCTCTGCCGGGCTCAGAAGGCTTCTTCCCGTTTGGGCAATTCCGTTTGTGTCTTACTTCGTGGAGGAGGAATGAGGGTGCCCAGAGATTCTCGGACGTGAAATCACTAATGACAGAGCACCTGGAGGAGCTGGTTTCTCGGTGGAAGAAGCCAAAAAGCCAGCATTCCTAAGGTCTCTTTGAGAGCTGCCAGACACTCTGCCGTCATAGGCCTAAGAATTGGCCATTGTGACGGCATGGCAACACTTGGAATCCTAGGACACTGTGGAAGGGCGACTCGCAAACTGGATGGAAGAAGCTTCCAAGCCCAGTGTTCTTTCATGTACCAAAGAGAACGCAAGTGTCTGAGGCTGGTAGCATTGTTGCAGGAGAGCACTGCCTCCTCGTGGGCCTGTCGGCTACTTTCCTATTTCCGACGCTCTCAGGAAACTCTTCCAAAACGAGGTTGGGACATGCTTAGAGAGAAGAGCTGCGAAGTGGATGCACAGAACATTAACCTAGATACCAGCCCAGGGTCCCAAGCATCCATTTTTCTCTGGAGGGTACGTACCCCACGCAGGGATTCAAGCAGGGAGTTTGCCTTGGACAACTTACACAGAAAACTGGGATGAGACGTTGGGTCACTCTGTTTGTGCTCACACTACGTGGCCCGGAGAAGTTATGACGCAGCAGATGTCAACCCCCTTTCTCCACACATGTGCACTCCAAAGTAGCGCTGGGCCGTGGGTGTTCTCAGGCCAAGAGCAGTCCTTGTTCTCGGCTGTACCGGCTCTGTGGTTCAAAGGTTCTTTATCTCTGCTCTTTTGGAAGCCTTTCACCCCTGACCCTATCCCTGGGCTGCAGAAGCAAAGAGGCATAGAGGCCTTTCACCCTGAAGGCATGGGCTTGTTTCACATGGAGAATGTGGCCGTCGCCCCTCCCGTGCTGGAGGCGTGTAAGTTGACACCATTTGTTCTGCCCATAGATATTACAAGTAGGTGTACTCGGTTTGGGCTGCCTGGTGAAACTGTTTTTGCAGTCAGCCAGCCCTCTGAGTACTATTCCTCAAGTTTGATTCCTAGCTAGGTAAACCCGGACTTCGGTGGCTACATGGGAGCAAACGTGTTAAGCTTGTGGAGAAAGCCTTTGACCAATTTCAATCTGCTTGTGCTTGTGGCAGGGATTAGGCAGGAACTCTGCCACTCAGGGTTTTTACCTTCCGATAAGCTGTGCCTTTGGGCTGAAGCAGGCGACATGTCTGTATCACATCCTGGGAAGTAGGGCCTGAGGGGAGTCTGCCACCTGATTGGCCTCCATTATAGGCAACTGAGAAAATGGGGCAAGGCTTACGGAACCCGCTTACAACGAAATGTTTCTATTGAGAAGAGGAGATTTTGCTACTATACGTCAGAAGCTCCTCTCCCTCCGAGTGCTGTTCCTGTGTAGACTAGGGAAAACCACCACCGTTTCCAGGGTTTGATCGGCTCTTTTCCCAGTTGGTATCCTCCGTGAAAGAGCTAGAAGGGCTGATCTCAACCAATTGGCCTGCACACCGTGAGTCCTTGGGGTAGGGCAGTCCTGAGTCAATGTGTCTCCTAAAGAACGAAAGCAAAGTTTCCTGCCACAGGAAAGCACAGAGAGGCCTGGTGCTTTCTCTAGGCAATTCAAGTGGGCTTGAAAGTTGAGGCCTAGTCTACATTGTGGAAAAATTCGCGATTACGGCTATCTTTCTCCCTCTCTGTGTCCCGTACCCTGGGCTCAGCCTTGTGGGAATGCTGATTGGGAGAGTCTGCCTCTCTGCCGGGCTCAGAAGGCTTCTTCCCGTTTGGGCAATTCCGTTTGTGTCTTACTTCGTGGAGGAGGAATGAGGGTGCCCAGAGATTCTCGGACGTGAAATCACTAATGACAGAGCACCTGGAGGAGCTGGTTTCTCGGTGGAAGAAGCCAAAAAGCCCGCATTCCTAAGGTCTCTTTGAGAGCTGCCAGACACTCTGCCGTCATAGGCCTAAGAATTGGCCATTGTGACGGCATGGCAACACTTGGAATCCTAGGACACTGTGGAAGGGCGACTCGCAAACTGGATGGAAGAAGCTTCCAAGCCCAGTGTTCTTTCATGTACCAAAGAGAACGCAAGTGTCTGAGGCTGGTAGCATTGTTGCAGGAGAGCACTGCCTCCTCGTGGGCCTGTCGGCTACTTTCCTATTTCCGACGCTCTCAGGAAACTCTTCCAAAACGAGGTTGGGACATGCTTAGAGAGAACAGCTGCGAAGTGGATGCACAGAACATTAACCTAGATACCAGCCCAGGGTCCCAAGCATCCATTTTTCTCTGGAGGGTACGTACCCCACGCAGGGATTCAAGCAGGGAGTTTGCCTTGGACAACTTACACAGAAAACTGGGATGAGACGTTGGGTCACTCTGTTTGTGCTCACACTACGTGGCCCGGAGAAGTTATGACGCAGCAGATGTCAACCCCCTTTCTCCACACATGTGCACTCCAAAGTAGCGCTGGGCCGTGGGTGTTCTCAGGCCAAGAGCAGTCCTTGTTCTCGGCTGTACCGGCTCTGTGGTTCAAAGGTTCTTTATCTCTGCTCTTTTGGAAGCCTTTCACCCCTGACCCTATCCCTGGGCTGCAGAAGCAAAGAGGCATAGAGGCCTTTCACCCTGAAGGCATGGGCTTGTTTCACATGGAGAATGTGGCCGTCGCCCCTCCCGTGCTGGAGGCGTGTAAGTTGACACCATTTGTTCTGCCCATGGATATTACAAGTAGGTGTACTCGGTTTGGGCTGCCTGGTGAAACTGTTTTTGCAGTCAGCCAGCCCTCTGAGTACTATTCCTCAAGTTTGATTCCTAGCTAGGTAAACCCGGACTTCGGTGGCTACATGGGAGCAAACGTGTTAAGCTTGTGGAGAAAGCCTTTGACCAATTTCAATCTGCTTGTGCTTGTGGCAGGGATTAGGCAGGAACTCTGCCACTCAGGGTTTTTACCTTCCGATAAGCTGTGCCTTTGGGCTGAAGCAGGCGACATGTCTGTATCACATCCTGAGAAGTAGGGCCTGAGGGGAGTCTGCCACCTGATTGGCCTCCATTATAGGCAACTGAGAAAATGGGGCAAGGCTTACGGAACCCGCTTACAACGAAATGTTTCTATTGAGAAGAGGAGATTTTGCTACTATACGTCAGAAGCTCCTCTCCCTCCGAGTGCTGTTCCTGTGTAGACTAGGGAAAACCACCACCGTTTCCAGGGTTTGATCGGCTCTTTTCCCAGTTGGTATCCTCCGTGAAAGAGCTAGAAGGGCTGATCTCAACCAATCGGCCTGCACACCGTGAGTCCTTGGGGTAGGGCAGTCCTGAGTCAATGTGTCTCCTAAAGAACGAAAGCAAAGTTTCCTGCCACAGGAAAGCACAGAGAGGCCTGGTGCTTTCTCTAGGCAATTCAAGTGGGCTTGAAAGTTGAGGCCTAGTCTACATTGTGGAAAAATTCGCGATTACGGCTATCTTTCTCCCTCTCTGTGTCCCGTACCCTGGGCTCAGCCTTGTGGGAATGCTGATTGGGAGAGTCTGCCTCTCTGCCGGGCTCAGAAGGCTTCTTCCCGTTTGGGCAATTCCGTTTGTGTCTTACTTCGTGGAGGAGGAATGAGGGTGCCCAGAGATTCTCAGACGTGAAATCACTAATGACAGAGCACCTGGAGGAGCTGGTTTCTCGGTGGAAGAAGCCAAAAAGCCAGCATTCCTAAGGTCTCTTTGAGAGCTGCCAGACACTCTGCCGTCATAGGCCTAAGAATTGGCCATTGTGACGGCATGGCAACACTTGGAATCCTAGGACACTGTGGAAGGGCGACTCGCAAACTGGATGGAAGAAGCTTCCAAGCCCAGTGTTCTTTCATCTACCAAAGAGAACGCAAGTGTCTGAGGCTGGTAGCATTGTTGCAGGAGAGCACTGCCTCCTCGTGGGCCTGTCGGCTACTTTCCTATTTCCGACGCTCTCAGGAAACTCTTCCAAAACGAGGTTGGGACATGCTTAGAGAGAAGAGCTGCGAAGTGGATGCACAGAACATTAACCTAGATACCAGCCCAGGGTCCCAAGCATCCATTTTTCTCTGGAGGGTACGTACCCCACGCAGGGATTCAAGCAGGGAGTTTGCCTTGGACAACTTACACAGAAAACTGGGATGAGACGTTGGGTCACTCTGTTTGTGCTCACACTACGTGGCCCGGAGAAGTTATGACGCAGCAGATGTCAACCCCCTTTCTCCACACATGTGCACTCCAAAGTAGCGCTGGGCCGTGGGTGTTCTCAGGCCAAGAGCAGTCCTTGTTCTCGGCTGTACCGGCTCTGTGGTTCAAAGGTTCTTTATCTCTGCTCTTTTGGAAGCCTTTCACCCCTGACCCTATCCCTGGGCTGCAGAAGCAAAGAGGCATAGAGGCCTTTCACCCTGAAGGCATGGGCTTGTTTCACATGGAGAATGTGGCCGTCGCCCCTCCCGTGCTGGAGGCGTGTAAGTTGACACCATTTGTTCTGCCCATGGATATTACAAGTAGGTGTACTCGGTTTGGGCTGCCTGGTGAAACTGTTTTTGCAGTCAGCCAGCCCTCTGAGTACTATTCCTCAAGTTTGATTCCTAGCTAGGTAAACCCGGACTTCGGTGGCTACATGGGAGCAAACGTGTTAAGCTTGTGGAGAAAGCCTTTGACCAATTTCAATCTGCTTGTGCTTGTGGCAGGGATTAGGCAGGAACTCTGCCACTCAGGGTTTTTACCTTCCGATAAGCTGTGCCTTTGGGCTGAAGCAGGCGACATGTCTGTATCACATCCTGGGAAGTAGGGCCTGAGGGGAGTCTGCCACCTGATTGGCCTCCATTATAGGCAACTGAGAAAATGGGGCAAGGCTTACGGAACCCGCTTACAACGAAATGTTTCTATTGAGAAGAGGAGATTTTGCTACTACACGTCAGAAGCTCCTCTCCCTCCGAGTGCTGTTCCTGTGTAGACTAGGGAAAACCACCACCGTTTCCAGGGTTTGATCGGCTCTTTTCCCAGTTGGTATCCTCCGTGAAAGAGCTAGAAGGGCTGATCTCAACCAATCGGCCTGCACACCGTGAGTCCTTGGGGTAGGGCAGTCCTGAGTCAATGTGTCTCCTAAAGAACGAAAGCAAAGTTTCCTGCCACAGGAAAGCACAGAGAGGCCTGGTGCTTTCTCTAGGCAATTCAAGTGGGCTGGAAAGGTGAGGCCTAGTCTACATTGTGGAAAAGTTCGCGACTACGGCTATCTTTCTCCCTCTCTCTGTCCCGTACCCTGGGCTCAGCCTTGTGGGAATGCTGATTGGGAGAGTCGGCCTCTCTGCCGGGCTCAGAAGGCTTCTTCCTGTTTGGGCAATTCCGTTTGTGTCTTACTTCGTGGAGGAGGAATGAGGGTGCCCAGAGATTCTCTGACGTGAAATCACTAATGACAGAGCACCTGGAGGAGCTGGTTTCTCGGTGGAAGAAGCCAAAAAGCCAGCATTCCTAAGGTCTCTTTGAGAGCTGCCAGACACTCTGCCGTCATAGGCCTAAGAATTGGCCATTGTGACGGCATGGCAACACTTGGAATCCTAGGACACTGAGGAAGGGCGACTCGCAAACTGGATGGAAGAAGCTTCCAAGCCCAGTGTTCTTTCATCTACCAAAGAGAACGCAAGTGTCTGAGGCTGGTAGCATTGTTGCAGGAGAGCACTGCCTCCTCGTGGGCCTGTCGGCTACTTTCCTATTTCCGACGCTCTCAGGAAAATCTTCCAAAACGAGGTTGGGACATGCTTAGAGAGAACAGCTGCGAAGTGGATGCACAGAACATTAACCTAGATACCAGCCCAGGGTCCCAAGCATCCATTTTTCTCTGGAGGGTACGTACCCCACGCAGGGATTCAAGCAGGGAGTTTGCCTTGGACAACTTACACAGAAAACTGGGATGAGACGTTGGGTCACTCTGCTTGTGCTCACACTACGTGGCCCGGAGAAGTTATGACGCAGCAGATGTCAACCCCCTTTCTCCACACATGTGCACTCCAAAGTAGCGCTGGGTCGTGGGTGTTCTCAGGCCAAGAGCAGTCCTTGTTCTCGGCTGTACCGGCTCTGTGGTTCAAAGGTTCTTTATCTCTGCTCTTTTGGAAGCCTTTCACCCCTGACCCTATCCCTGGGCTGCAGAAGCATAGAGGCATAGAGGCCTTTCACCCTGAAGGTATGGGCTTGTTTCACATGGAGAATGTGGCCGTCGCCCCTCCCGTGCTGGAGGCGTGTAAGTTGACACCATTTGTTCTGCCCATGGATATTACAAGTAGGTGTACTCGGTTTGGGCTGCCTGGTGAAACTGTTTTTGCAGTCAGCCAGCCCTCTGAGTACTATTCCTCAAGTTTGATTCCTAGCTAGGTAAACCCGGACTTCGGTGGCTACATGGGAGCAAACGTGTTAAGCTTGTGGAGAAAGCCTTTGACCAATTTCAATCTGCTTGTGCTTGTGGCAGGGATTAGGCAGGAACTCTGCCACTCAGGGTTTTTACCTTCCGATAAGCTGTGCCTTTGGGCTGAAGCAGGCGACATATCTGTATCACATCCTGGGAAGTAGGGCCTGAGGGGAGTCTGCCACCTGATTGGCCTCCATTATAGGCAACTGAGAAAATGGGGCAAGGCTTACGGAACCCGCTTACAACGAAATGTTTCTATTGAGAAGAGGAGATTTTGCTACTACACGTCAGCAGCTCCTCTCCCTCAGAGTGCTGTTCCTGTGTAGACTAGGGAAAACCACCACGGTTTCCAGGGTTTGATCGGCTCTTTTCCCAGTTGGTGTCCTCCGTGAAAGAGCTAGAAGGGCTGATCTCAACCAATCGGCCTGCACACCGTGAGTCCTTGGGGTAGGGCAGTCCTGAGTCAATGTGTCTCCTAAAGAACGAAAGCAAAGTTTCCTGCCACAGGAAAGCACAGAGAGGCCTGGTGCTTTCTGTAGGCAATTCAAGTGGGCTGGAAAGGTGAGGCCTAGTCTACATTGTGGAAATGTTCGCGATTACGGCTATCTTTCTCCCTCTCTCTGCCCCGTACCCTGGGCTCAGCCTTGTGGGAATGCTGATTGGGAGAGTCTGCCTCTCTGCCGGGCTCAGAAGGCTTCTTCCCGTTTGGGCAATTCCGTTTGTGTCTTACTTCGTGGAGGAGGAATGAGGGTGCCCAGAGATTCTCGGACGTAAAATCACTAATGACAGAGCACCTGGAGGAGCTGGTTTCTCGGTGGAAGAAGCCAAAAAGCCAGCATTCCTAAGGTCTCTTTGAGAGCTGCCAGACACTCTGCCGTCATAGGCCTAAGAATTGGCCATTGTGACGGCATGGCAACACTTGGAATCCTAGGACACTGTGGAAGGGCGACTCGCAAACTGGATGGAAGAAGCTTCCAAGCCCAGTGTTCTTTCATCTACCAAAGAGAACGCAAGTGTCTGAGGCTGGTAGCATTGTTGCAGGAGAGCACTGCCTCCTCGTGGGCCTGTCGGCTACTTTCCTATTTCCGACGCTCTCAGGAAACTCTTCCAAAACGAGGTTGGGACATGCTTAGAGAGAACAGCTGCGAAGTTGATGCACAGAACATTAACCTAGATACCAGCACAGGGTCCCAAGCATCCATTTTTCTCTGGAGGGTACGTACCCCACGCAGGGATTCAAGCAGGGAGTTTGCCTTGGACAACTTACACAGAAAACTGGGATGAGACGTTGGGTCACTCTGCTTGTGCTCACACTACGTGGCCCGGAGAAGTTATGACGCAGCAGATGTCAACCCCCTTTCTCCACACATGTGCACTCCAAAGTAGCGCTGGGCCGTGGGTGTTCTCAGGCCAAGAGCAGTCCTTGTTCTCGGCTGTACCGGCTCTGTGGTTCAAAGGTTCTTTATCTCTGCTCTTTTGGAAGCCTTTCACCCCTGACCCTATCCCTGGGCTGCAGAAGCAAAGAGGCATAGAGGCCTTTCACCCTGAAGGCATGGGCTTGTTTCACATGGAGAATGTGGCCGTCGCCCCTCCCGTGCTGGAGGCGTGTAAGTTGACACCATTTGTTCTGCCCATGGATATTACAAGTAGGTGTACTCGGTTTGGGCTGCCTGGTGAAACTGTTTTTGCAGTCAGCCAGCCCTCTGAGTACTATTCCTCAAGTTTGATTCCTAGCTAGGTAAACCCGGACTTCGGTGGCTACATGGGAGCAAACGTGTTAAGCTTGTGGAGAAAGCCTTTGACCAATTTCAATCTGCTTGTGCTTGTGGCAGGGATTAGGCAGGAACTCTGCCACTCAGGGTTTTTACCTTCCGATAAGCTGTGCCTTTGGGCTGAAGCAGGCGACATGTCTGTATCACATCCTGGGAAGTAGGGCCTGAGGGGAGTCTGCCACCTGATTGGCCTCCATTATAGGCAACTGAGAAAATGGGGCAAGGCTTACGGAACCCGCTTACAACGAAATGTTTCTATTGAGAAGAGGAGATTTTGCTACTACACGTCAGAAGCTCCTCTCCCTCCGAGTGCTGTTCCTGTGTAGACTAGGGAAAACCACCACCGTTTCCAGGGTTTGATCGGCTCTTTTCCCAGTTGGTATCCTCCGTGAAAGAGCTAGAAGGGCTGATCTCAACCAATCGGCCTGCACACCGTGAGTCCTTGGGGTAGGGCAGTCCTGAGTCAATGTGTCTCCTAAAGAACGAAAGCAAAGTTTCCTGCCACAGGAAAGCACAGAGAGGCCTGGTGCTTTCTCTAGGCAATTCAAGTGGGCTGGAAAGGTGAGGCCTAGTCTACATTGTGGAAAAGTTCGCGACTACGGCTATCTTTCTCCCTCTCTCTGTCCCGTACCCTGGGCTCAGCCTTGTGGGAATGCTGATTGGGAGAGTCGGCCTCTCTGCCGGGCTCAGAAGGCTTCTTCCTGTTTGGGCAATTCCGTTTGTGTCTTACTTCGTGGAGGAGGAATGAGGGTGCCCAGAGATTCTCTGACGTGAAATCACTAATGACAGAGCACCTGGAGGAGCTGGTTTCTCGGTGGAAGAAGCCAAAAAGCCAGCATTCCTAAGGTCTCTTTGAGAGCTGCCAGACACTCTGCCGTCATAGGCCTAAGAATTGGCCATTGTGACGGCATGGCAACACTTGGAATCCTAGGACACTGAGGAAGGGCGACTCGCAAACTGGATGGAAGAAGCTTCCAAGCCCAGTGTTCTTTCATCTACCAAAGAGAACGCAAGTGTCTGAGGCTGGTAGCATTGTTGCAGGAGAGCACTGCCTCCTCGTGGGCCTGTCGGCTACTTTCCTATTTCCGACGCTCTCAGGAAAATCTTCCAAAACGAGGTTGGGACATGCTTAGAGAGAACAGCTGCGAAGTGGATGCACAGAACATTAACCTAGATACCAGCCCAGGGTCCCAAGCATCCATTTTTCTCTGGAGGGTACGTACCCCACGCAGGGATTCAAGCAGGGAGTTTGCCTTGGACAACTTACACAGAAAACTGGGATGAGACGTTGGGTCACTCTGCTTGTGCTCACACTACGTGGCCCGGAGAAGTTATGACGCAGCAGATGTCAACCCCCTTTCTCCACACATGTGCACTCCAAAGTAGCGCTGGGTCGTGGGTGTTCTCAGGCCAAGAGCAGTCCTTGTTCTCGGCTGTACCGGCTCTGTGGTTCAAAGGTTCTTTATCTCTGCTCTTTTGGAAGCCTTTCACCCCTGACCCTATCCCTGGGCTGCAGAAGCATAGAGGCATAGAGGCCTTTCACCCTGAAGGTATGGGCTTGTTTCACATGGAGAATGTGGCCGTCGCCCCTCCCGTGCTGGAGGCGTGTAAGTTGACACCATTTGTTCTGCCCATGGATATTACAAGTAGGTGTACTCGGTTTGGGCTGCCTGGTGAAACTGTTTTTGCAGTCAGCCAGCCCTCTGAGTACTATTCCTCAAGTTTGATTCCTAGCTAGGTAAACCCGGACTTCGGTGGCTACATGGGAGCAAACGTGTTAAGCTTGTGGAGAAAGCCTTTGACCAATTTCAATCTGCTTGTGCTTGTGGCAGGGATTAGGCAGGAACTCTGCCACTCAGGGTTTTTACCTTCCGATAAGCTGTGCCTTTGGGCTGAAGCAGGCGACATGTCTGTATCACATCCTGGGAAGTAGGGCCTGAGGGGAGTCTGCCACCTGATTGGCCTCCATTATAGGCAACTGAGAAAATGGGGCAAGGCTTACGGAACCCGCTTACAACGAAATGTTTCTATTGAGAAGAGGAGATTTTGCTACTACACGTCAGAAGCTCCTCTCCCTCCGAGTGCTGTTCCTGTGTAGACTAGGGAAAACCACCACCGTTTCCAGGGTTTGATCGGCTCTTTTCCCAGTTGGTATCCTCCGTGAAAGAGCTAGAAGGGCTGATCTCAACCAATCGGCCTGCACACCGTGAGTCCTTGGGGTAGGGCAGTCCTGAGTCAATGTGTCTCCTAAAGAACGAAAGCAAAGTTTCCTGCCACAGGAAAGCACAGAGAGGCCTGGTGCTTTCTCTAGGCAATTCAAGTGGGCTGGAAAGGTGAGGCCTAGTCTACATTGTGGAAAAGTTCGCGACTACGGCTATCTTTCTCCCTCTCTCTGTCCCGTACCCTGGGCTCAGCCTTGTGGGAATGCTGATTGGGAGAGTCGGCCTCTCTGCCGGGCTCAGAAGGCTTCTTCCTGTTTGGGCAATTCCGTTTGTGTCTTACTTCGTGGAGGAGGAATGAGGGTGCCCAGAGATTCTCTGACGTGAAATCACTAATGACAGAGCACCTGGAGGAGCTGGTTTCTCGGTGGAAGAAGCCAAAAAGCCAGCATTCCTAAGGTCTCTTTGAGAGCTGCCAGACACTCTGCCGTCATAGGCCTAAGAATTGGCCATTGTGACGGCATGGCAACACTTGGAATCCTAGGACACTGAGGAAGGGCGACTCGCAAACTGGATGGAAGAAGCTTCCAAGCCCAGTGTTCTTTCATCTACCAAAGAGAACGCAAGTGTCTGAGGCTGGTAGCATTGTTGCAGGAGAGCACTGCCTCCTCGTGGGCCTGTCGGCTACTTTCCTATTTCCGACGCTCTCAGGAAAATCTTCCAAAACGAGGTTGGGACATGCTTAGAGAGAACAGCTGCGAAGTGGATGCACAGAACATTAACCTAGATACCAGCCCAGGGTCCCAAGCATCCATTTTTCTCTGGAGGGTACGTACCCCACGCAGGGATTCAAGCAGGGAGTTTGCCTTGGACAACTTACACAGAAAACTGGGATGAGACGTTGGGTCACTCTGCTTGTGCTCACACTACGTGGCCCGGAGAAGTTATGACGCAGCAGATGTCAACCCCCTTTCTCCACACATGTGCACTCCAAAGTAGCGCTGGGTCGTGGGTGTTCTCAGGCCAAGAGCAGTCCTTGTTCTCGGCTGTACCGGCTCTGTGGTTCAAAGGTTCTTTATCTCTGCTCTTTTGGAAGCCTTTCACCCCTGACCCTATCCCTGGGCTGCAGAAGCATAGAGGCATAGAGGCCTTTCACCCTGAAGGTATGGGCTTGTTTCACATGGAGAATGTGGCCGTCGCCCCTCCCGTGCTGGAGGCGTGTAAGTTGACACCATTTGTTCTGCCCATGGATATTACAAGTAGGTGTACTCGGTTTGGGCTGCCTGGTGAAACTGTTTTTGCAGTCAGCCAGCCCTCTGAGTACTATTCCTCAAGTTTGATTCCTAGCTAGGTAAACCCGGACTTCGGTGGCTACATGGGAGCAAACGTGTTAAGCTTGTGGAGAAAGCCTTTGACCAATTTCAATCTGCTTGTGCTTGTGGCAGGGATTAGGCAGGAACTCTGCCACTCAGGGTTTTTACCTTCCGATAAGCTGTGCCTTTGGGCTGAAGCAGGCGACATATCTGTATCACATCCTGGGAAGTAGGGCCTGAGGGGAGTCTGCCACCTGATTGGCCTCCATTATAGGCAACTGAGAAAATGGGGCAAGGCTTACGGAACCCGCTTACAACGAAATGTTTCTATTGAGAAGAGGAGATTTTGCTACTACACGTCAGCAGCTCCTCTCCCTCAGAGTGCTGTTCCTGTGTAGACTAGGGAAAACCACCACGGTTTCCAGGGTTTGATCGGCTCTTTTCCCAGTTGGTGTCCTCCGTGAAAGAGCTAGAAGGGCTGATCTCAACCAATCGGCCTGCACACCGTGAGTCCTTGGGGTAGGGCAGTCCTGAGTCAATGTGTCTCCTAAAGAACGAAAGCAAAGTTTCCTGCCACAGGAAAGCACAGAGAGGCCTGGTGCTTTCTGTAGGCAATTCAAGTGGGCTGGAAAGGTGAGGCCTAGTCTACATTGTGGAAATGTTCGCGATTACGGCTATCTTTCTCCCTCTCTCTGCCCCGTACCCTGGGCTCAGCCTTGTGGGAATGCTGATTGGGAGAGTCTGCCTCTCTGCCGGGCTCAGAAGGCTTCTTCCCGTTTGGGCAATTCCGTTTGTGTCTTACTTCGTGGAGGAGGAATGAGGGTGCCCAGAGATTCTCGGACGTAAAGTCACTAATGACAGAGCACCTGGAGGAGCTGGTTTCTCGGTGGAAGAAGCCAAAAAGCCAGCATTCCTAAGGTCTCTTTGAGAGCTGCCAGACACTCTGCCGTCATAGGCCTAAGAATTGGCCATTGTGACGGCATGGCAACACTTGGAATCCTAGGACACTGTGGAAGGGCGACTCGCAAACTGGATGGAAGAAGCTTCCAAGCCCAGTGTTCTTTCATCTACCAAAGAGAACGCAAGTGTCTGAGGCTGGTAGCATTGTTGCAGGAGAGCACTGCCTCCTCGTGGGCCTGTCGGCTACTTTCCTATTTCCGACGCTCTCAGGAAACTCTTCCAAAACGAGGTTGGGACATGCTTAGAGAGAACAGCTGCGAAGTGGATGCACAGAACATTAACCTAGATACCAGCACAGGGTCCCAAGCATCCATTTTTCTCTGGAGGGTACGTACCCCACGCAGGGATTCAAGCAGGGAGTTTGCCTTGGACAACTTACACAGAAAACTGGGATGAGACGTTGGGTCACTCTGCTTGTGCTCACACTACGTGGCCCGGAGAAGTTATGACGCAGCAGATGTCAACCCCCTTTCTCCACACATGTGCACTCCAAAGTAGCGCTGGGCCGTGGGTGTTCTCAGGCCAAGAGCAGTCCTTGTTCTCGGCTGTACCGGCTCTGTGGTTCAAAGGTTCTTTATCTCTGCTCTTTTGGAAGCCTTTCACCCCTGACCCTATCCCTGGGCTGCAGAAGCAAAGAGGCATAGAGGCCTTTCACCCTGAAGGCATGGGCTTGTTTCACATGGAGAATGTGTCCCTTGCCCCTCCTGTGCTGGAGGCGTGTAAGTTGACACCATTTGTTCTGCCCATGGATATTACAAGTAGGTGTACTCGGTTTGGGCTGCCTGGTGAAACTGTTTTTGCAGTCAGCCAGACCTCTGAGTACTATTCCTCAAGTTTGATTCCTAGCTAGGTAAACCCGGACTTCGGTGGCTACATGGGAGCAAACGTGTTAAGCTTGTGGAGAAAGCCTTTGACCAATGGCAATCTGCTTGTGCTTGTGGCAGGGATTAGGCAGGACCTCTGCCACTCAGGGTTTTTACCTTCCCATAAGCTGGGCCTTTGGGCTGAAGCAGGCGACGTGTCTGTATCACATCCTGGGAAGTAGGGCCTGAGGGGAGTCTGCCACCTGATTGGCCTCCATTATAGGCAACTGAGAAAATGGGGCAAGGCTTACGGAACCCGCTTACAACGAAATGTTTCTATTGAGAAGAGGAGATTTTGCTACTACACGTCAGAAGCTCCTCTCCCTCAGAGTGCTGTTCCTGTGTAGACTAGGGAAAACCACCACGGTTTCCAGGGTTTGATCGGCTCTTTTCCCAGTTGGTATCCTCCGTGAAAGAGCTAGAAGGACTGATCTCAACCAATCGGCCTGCACACCGTGAGTCCTTGGGGTAGGGCAGTCCTGAGTCAATGTGTCTCCTAAAGAACGAAAGCAAAGTTTCCTGCCACAGGAAAGCACAGAGAGGCCTGGTGCTTTCTCTAGGCAATTCAAGTGGGCTTGAAAGTTGAGGCCTAGTCTACATTGTGGAAAAATTCGCGATTACGGCTATCTTTCTCCCTCTCTCTGTCCCGTACCCTGGGCTCAGCCTTGTGGGAATGCTGATTGGGAGAGTCTGCCTCTCTGCCGGGCTCAGAAGGCTTCTTCCCGTTTGGGCAATTCCGTTTGTGTCTTACTTCGTGGAGGAGGAATGAGGGTGCCCAGAGATTCTCTGACGTGAAATCACTAATGACAGAGCACCTGGAGGAGCTGGTTTCTCGGTGGAAGAAGCCAAAAAGCCAGCATTCCTAAGGTCTCTTTGAGAGCTGCCAGACACTCTGCCGTCATAGGCCTAAGAATTGGCCATTGTGACGGCATGGCAACACTTGGAATCCTAGGACACTGTGGAAGGGCGACTCGCAAACTGGATGGAAGAAGCTTCCAAGCCCAGTGTTCTTTCATCTACCAAAGAGAACGCAAGTGTCTGAGGCTGGTAGCATTGTTGCAGGAGAGCACTGCCTCCTCGTGGGCCTGTCGGCTACTTTCCTATTTCCGACGCTCTCAGGAAACTCTTCCTAAACGAGGTTGGGACATGCTTAGAGAGAACAGCTGCGAAGTGGATGCACAGAACATTAACCTAGATACCAGCCCAGGGTCCCAAGCATCCATTTTTCTCTGGAGGGTACGTACCCCACGCAGGGATTCAAGCAGGGAGTTTGCCTTGGACAACTTACACAGAAAACTGGGATGAGACGTTGGGTCACTCTGCTTGTGCTCACACTACGTGCCCCAGAGAAGTTGTGACGTAGCAGATATCAAGCCCTTTCTCTACACATGTGGACCCCAAAGAAGCGGTGCGCAGTGGGTGTTCTCAGGCCAAGAGCAGTCCTTGTTCTCGGCTGTACCGGCTCTGTGGTTCAAAGGTTCTTTATCTCTGCTCTTTTGGAAGCCTTTCACCCCTGACCCTATCCCTGGGCTGCAGAAGCAAAGAGGCATAGAGGCCTTTCACCCTGAAGGCATGGGCTTGTTTCACATGGAGAATGTGGCCGTCGCCCCTCCCGTGCTGGAGGCGTGTAAGTTGACACCATTTGTTCTGCCCATGGATATTACAAGTAGGTGTACTCGGTTTGGGCTGCCTGGTGAAACTGTTTTTGCAGTCAGCCAGCCCTCTGAGTACTATTCCTCAAGTTTGATTCCTAGCTAGGTAAACCCGGACTTCGGTGGCTACATGGGAGCAAACGTGTTAAGCTTGTGGAGAAAGCCTTTGACCAATTTCAATCTGCTTGTGCTTGTGGCAGGGATTAGGCAGGAACTCTGCCACTCAGGGTTTTTACCTTCCGATAAGCTGTGCCTTTGGGCTGAAGCAGGCGACATGTCTGTATCACATCCTGGGAAGTAGGGCCTGAGGGGAGTCTGCCACCTGATTGGCCTCCATTATAGGCAACTGAGAAAATGGGGCAAGGCTTACGGAACCCGCTTACAACGAAATGTTTCTATTGAGAAGAGGAGATTTTGCTACTACACGTCAGAAGCTCCTCTCCCTCCGAGTGCTGTTCCTGTGTAGACTAGGGAAAACCACCACCGTTTCCAGGGTTTGATCGGCTCTTTTCCCAGTTGGTATCCTCCGTGAAAGAGCTAGAAGGGCTGATCTCAACCAGTCGGCCTGCACACCGTGAGTCCTTGGGGTAGGGCAGTCCTGAGTCAATGTGTCTCCTAAAGAACGAAAGCAAAGTTTCCTGCCACAGGAAAGCACAGAGAGGCCTGGTGCTTTCTCTAGGCAATTCACGTGGGCTTGAAAGTTGAGGCCTAGTCTACATTGTGGAAAAATTCGCGATTACGGCTATCTTTCTCCCTCTCTGTGTCCCGTACCCTGGGCTCAGCCTTGTGGGAATGCTGATTGGGAGAGTCTGCCTCTCTGCCGGGCTCAGAAGGCTTCTTCCCGTTTGGGCAATTCCGTTTGTGTCTTACTTCGTGGAGGAGGAATGAGGGTGCCCAGAGATTCTCGGACGTGAAATCACTAATGACAGAGCACCTGGAGGAGCTGGTTTCTCGGTGGAAGAAGCCAAAAAGCCAGCATTCCTAAGGTCTCTTTGAGAGCTGCCAGACACTCTGCCGTCATAGGCCTAAGAATTGGCCATTGTGACGGCATGGCAACACTTGGAATCCTAGGACACTGTGGAAGGGCGACTCGCAAACTGGATGGAAGAAGCTTCCAAGCCCAGTGTTCTTTCATGTACCAAAGAGAACACAAGTGTCTGAGGCTGGTAGCATTGTTGCAGAAGAGCACTGCCTCCTCGTGGGCCTGTCGGCTACTTTCCTATTTCCGACGCTCTCAGGAAACTCTTCCAAAACGAGGTTGGGACATGCTTAGAGAGAAGAGCTGCGAAGTGGATGCACAGAACATTAACCTAGATACCAGCCCAGGGTCCCAAGCATCCATTTTTCTCTGGAGGGTACGTACCCCACGCAGGGATTCAAGCAGGGAGTTTGCCTTGGACAACTTACACAGAAAACTGGGATGAGACGTTGGGTCACTCTGTTTGTGCTCACACTACGTGGCCCGGAGAAGTTATGACGCAGCAGATGTCAACCCCCTTTCTCCACACATGTGCACTCCAAAGTAGCGCTGGGCCGTGGGTGTTCTCAGGCCAAGAGCAGTCCTTGTTCTCGGCTGTACCGGCTCTGTGGTTCAAAGGTTCTTTATCTCTGCTCTTTTGGAAGCCTTTCACCCCTGACCCTATCCCTGGGCTGCAGAAGCAAAGAGGCATAGAGGCCTTTCACCCTGAAGGCATGGGCTTGTTTCACATGGAGAATGTGGCCGTCGCCCCTCCCGTGCTGGAGGCGTGTAAGTTGACACCATTTGTTCTGCCCATGGATATTACAAGTAGGTGTACTCGGTTTGGGCTGCCTGGTGAAACTGTTTTTGCAGTCAGCCAGCCCTCTGAGTACTATTCCTCAAGTTTGATTCCTAGCTAGGTAAACCCGGACTTCGGTGGCTACATGGGAGCAAACGTGTTAAGCTTGTGGAGAAAGCCTTTGACCAATTTCAATCTGCTTGTGCTTGTGGCAGGGATTAGGCAGGAACTCTGCCACTCAGGGTTTTTACCTTCCGATAAGCTGTGCCTTTGGGCTGAAGCAGGCGACATGTCTGTATCACATCCTGGGAAGTAGGGCCTGAGGGGAGTCTGCCACCTGATTGGCCTCCATTATAGGCAACTGAGAAAATGGGGCAAGGCTTACGGAACCCGCTTACAACGAAATGTTTCTATTGAGAAGAGGAGATTTTGCTACTACACGTCAGAAGCTCCTCTCCCTCCGAGTGCTGTTCCTGTGTAGACTAGGGAAAACCACCACGGTTTCCAGGGTTTGATCGGCTCTTTTCCCAGTTGGTATCCTCCGTGAAAGAGCTAGAAGGGCTGATCTCAACCAGTCGGCCTGCACACCGTGAGTCCTTGGGGTAGGGCAGTCCTGAGTCAATGTGTCTCCTAAAGAACGAAAGCAAAGTTTCCTGCCACAGGAAAGCACAGAGAGGCCTGGTGCTTTCTCTAGGCAATTCAAGTGGGCTTGAAAGTTGAGGCCTAGTCTACATTGTGGAAAAATTCGCGATTACGGCTATCTTTCTCCCTCTCTGTGTCCCGTACCCTGGGCTCAGCCTTGTGGGAATGCTGATTGGGAGAGTCTGCCTCTCTGCCGGGCTCAGAAGGCTTCTTCCCGTTTGGGCAATTCCGTTTGTGTCTTACTTCGTGGAGGAGGAATGAGGGTGCCCAGAGATTCTCGGACGTGAAATCACTAATGACAGAGCACCTGGAGGAGCTGGTTTCTCGGTGGAAGAAGCCAAAAAGCCAGCATTCCTAAGGTCTCTTTGAGAGCTGCCAGACACTCTGCCGTCATAGGCCTAAGAATTGGCCATTGTGACGGCATGGCAACACTTGGAATCCTAGGACACTGTGGAAGGGCGACTCGCAAACTGGATGGAAGAAGCTTCCAAGCCCAGTGTTCTTTCATCTACCAAAGAGAACGCAAGTGTCTGAGGCTGGTAGCATTGTTGCAGCAGAGCACTGCCTCCTCGTGGGCCTGTCGGCTACTTTCCTATTTCCGACGCTCTCAGGAAACTCTTCCAAAACGAGGTTGGGACATGCTTAGAGAGAACAGCTGCGAAGTGGATGCACAGAACATTAACCTAGATACCAGCCCAGGGTCCCAAGCATCCATTTTTCTCTGGAGGGTACGTACCCCACGCAGGGATTCAAGCAGGGAGTTTGCCTTGGACAACTTACACAGAAAACTGGGATGAGACGTTGGGTCACTCTGTTTGTGCTCACACTACGTGGCCCGGAGAAGTTATGACGCAGCAGATGTCAACCCCCTTTCTCCACACATGTGCACTCCAAAGTAGCGCTGGGCCGTGGGTGTTCTCAGGCCAAGAGCAGTCCTTGTTCTCGGCTGTACCGGCTCTGTGGTTCAAAGGTTCTTTATCTCTGCTCTTTTGGAAGCCTTTCACCCCTGACCCTATCCCTGGGCTGCAGAAGCAAAGAGGCATAGAGGCCTTTCACCCTGAAGGCATGGGCTTGTTTCACATGGAGAATGTGGCCGTCGCCCCTCCCGTGCTGGAGGCGTGTAAGTTGACACCATTTGTTCTGCCCATAGATATTACAAGTAGGTGTACTCGGTTTGGGCTGCCTGGTGAAACTGTTTTTGCAGTCAGCCAGCCCTCTGAGTACTATTCCTCAAGTTTGATTCCTAGCTAGGTAAACCCGGACTTCGGTGGCTACATGGGAGCAAACGTGTTAAGCTTGTGGAGAAAGCCTTTGACCAATTTCAATCTGCTTGTGCTTGTGGCAGGGATTAGGCAGGAACTCTGCCACTCAGGGTTTTTACCTTCCGATAAGCTGTGCCTTTGGGCTGAAGCAGGCGACATGTCTGTATCACATCCTGGGAAGTAGGGCCTGAGGGGAGTCTGCCACCTGATTGGCCTCCATTATAGGCAACTGAGAAAATGGGGCAAGGCTTACGGAACCCGCTTACAACGAAATGTTTCTATTGAGAAGAGGAGATTTTGCTACTACACGTCAGAAGCTCCTCTCCCTCCGAGTGCTGTTCCTGTGTAGACTAGGGAAAACCACCACCGTTTCCAGGGTTTGATCGGCTCTTTTCCCAGTTGGTATCCTCCGTGAAAGAGCTAGAAGGGCTGATCTCAACCAGTCGGCCTGCACACCGTGAGTCCTTGGGGTAGGGCAGTCCTGAGTCAATGTGTCTCCTAAAGAACGAAAGCAAAGTTTCCTGCCACAGGAAAGCACAGAGAGGCCTGGTGCTTTCTCTAGGCAATTCACGTGGGCTTGAAAGTTGAGGCCTAGTCTACATTGTGGAAAAATTCGCGATTACGGCTATCTTTCTCCCTCTCTGTGTCCCGTACCCTGGGCTCAGCCTTGTGGGAATGCTGATTGGGAGAGTCTGCCTCTCTGCCGGGCTCAGAAGGCTTCTTCCCGTTTGGGCAATTCCGTTTGTGTCTTACTTCGTGGAGGAGGAATGAGGGTGCCCAGAGATTCTCGGACGTGAAATCACTAATGACAGAGCACCTGGAGGAGCTGGTTTCTCGGTGGAAGAAGCCAAAAAGCCAGCATTCCTAAGGTCTCTTTGAGAGCTGCCAGACACTCTGCCGTCATAGGCCTAAGAATTGGCCATTGTGACGGCATGGCAACACTTGGAATCCTAGGACACTGTGGAAGGGCGACTCGCAAACTGGATGGAAGAAGCTTCCAAGCCCAGTGTTCTTTCATGTACCAAAGAGAACGCAAGTGTCTGAGGCTGGTAGCATTGTTGCAGGAGAGCACTGCCTCCTCGTGGGCCTGTCGGCTACTTTCCTATTTCCGACGCTCTCAGGAAACTCTTCCAAAACGAGGTTGGGACATGCTTAGAGAGAACAGCTGCGAAGTGGATGCACAGAACATTAACCTAGATACCAGCCCAGGGTCCCAAGCATCCATTTTTCTCTGGAGGGTACGTACCCCACGCAGGGATTCAAGCAGGGAGTTTGCCTTGGACAACTTACACAGAAAACTGGGATGAGACGTTGGGTCACTCTGTTTGTGCTCACACTACGTGGCCCGGAGAAGTTATGACGCAGCAGATGTCAACCCCCTTTCTCCACACATGTGCACTCCAAAGTAGCGCTGGGCCGTGGGTGTTCTCAGGCCAAGAGCAGTCCTTGTTCTCGGCTGTACCGGCTCTGTGGTTCAAAGGTTCTTTATCTCTGCTCTTTTGGAAGCCTTTCACCCCTGACCCTATCCCTGGGCTGCAGAAGCAAAGAGGCATAGAGGCCTTTCACCCTGAAGGCATGGGCTTGTTTCACATGGAGAATGTGGCCGTCGCCCCTCCCGTGCTGGAGGCGTGTAAGTTGACACCATTTGTTCTGCCCATGGATATTACAAGTAGGTGTACTCGGTTTGGGCTGCCTGGTGAAACTGTTTTTGCAGTCAGCCAGCCCTCTGAGTACTATTCCTCAAGTTTGATTCCTAGCTAGGTAAACCCGGACTTCGGTGGCTACATGGGAGCAAACGTGTTAAGCTTGTGGAGAAAGCCTTTGACCAATTTCAATCTGCTTGTGCTTGTGGCAGGGATTAGGCAGGAACTCTGCCACTCAGGGTTTTTACCTTCCGATAAGCTGTGCCTTTGGGCTGAAGCAGGCGACATGTCTGTATCACATCCTGGGAAGTAGGGCCTGAGGGGAGTCTGCCACCTGATTGGCCTCCATTATAGGCAACTGAGAAAATGGGGCAAGGCTTACGGAACCCGCTTACAACGAAATGTTTCTATTGAGAAGAGGAGATTTTGCTACTACACGTCAGAAGCTCCTCTCCCTCCGAGTGCTGTTCCTGTGTAGACTAGGGAAAACCACCACGGTTTCCAGGGTTTGATCGGCTCTTTTCCCAGTTGGTATCCTCCGTGAAAGAGCTAGAAGGGCTGATCTCAACCAGTCGGCCTGCACACCGTGAGTCCTTGGGGTAGGGCAGTCCTGAGTCAATGTGTCTCCTAAAGAACGAAAGCAAAGTTTCCTGCCACAGGAAAGCACAGAGAGGCCTGGTGCTTTCTCTAGGCAATTCAAGTGGGCTTGAAAGTTGAGGCCTAGTCTACATTGTGGAAAAATTCGCGATTACGGCTATCTTTCTCCCTCTCTGTGTCCCGTACCCTGGGCTCAGCCTTGTGGGAATGCTGATTGGGAGAGTCTGCCTCTCTGCCGGGCTCAGAAGGCTTCTTCCCGTTTGGGCAATTCCGTTTGTGTCTTACTTCGTGGAGGAGGAATGAGGGTGCCCAGAGATTCTCGGACGTGAAATCACTAATGACAGAGCACCTGGAGGAGCTGGTTTCTCGGTGGAAGAAGCCAAAAAGCCAGCATTCCTAAGGTCTCTTTGAGAGCTGCCAGACACTCTGCCGTCATAGGCCTAAGAATTGGCCATTGTGACGGCATGGCAACACTTGGAATCCTAGGACACTGTGGAAGGGCGACTCGCAAACTGGATGGAAGAAGCTTCCAAGCCCAGTGTTCTTTCATCTACCAAAGAGAACGCAAGTGTCTGAGGCTGGTAGCATTGTTGCAGGAGAGCACTGCCTCCTCGTGGGCCTGTCGGCTACTTTCCTATTTCCGACGCTCTCAGGAAACTCTTCCAAAACGAGGTTGGGACATGCTTAGAGAGAACAGCTGCGAAGTGGATGCACAGAACATTAACCTAGATACCAGCCCAGGGTCCCAAGCATCCATTTTTCTCTGGAGGGTACGTACCCCACGCAGGGATTCAAGCAGGGAGTTTGCCTTGGACAACTTACACAGAAAACTGGGATGAGACGTTGGGTCACTCTGTTTGTGCTCACACTACGTGGCC
This sequence comes from Balaenoptera physalus, assembly GCF_965194825.1. Classification (NCBI taxonomy): domain Eukaryota; kingdom Metazoa; phylum Chordata; class Mammalia; order Artiodactyla; family Balaenopteridae; genus Balaenoptera; species Balaenoptera physalus. The sequence goes on along the minus strand of NC_138897.1, from coordinate 36,902,795 downwards.
CGGAGAAGTTATGACGCAGCAGATGTCAACCCCCTTTCTCCACACATGTGCACTCCAAAGTAGCGCTGGGCCGTGGGTGTTCTCAGGCCAAGAGCAGTCCTTGTTCTCGGCTGTACCGGCTCTGTGGTTCAAAGGTTCTTTATCTCTGCTCTTTTGGAAGCCTTTCACCCCTGACCCTATCCCTGGGCTGCAGAAGCAAAGAGGCATAGAGGCCTTTCACCCTGAAGGCATGGGCTTGTTTCACATGGAGAATGTGGCCGTCGCCCCTCCCGTGCTGGAGGCGTGTAAGTTGACACCATTTGTTCTGCCCATAGATATTACAAGTAGGTGTACTCGGTTTGGGCTGCCTGGTGAAACTGTTTTTGCAGTCAGCCAGCCCTCTGAGTACTATTCCTCAAGTTTGATTCCTAGCTAGGTAAACCCGGACTTCGGTGGCTACATGGGAGCAAACGTGTTAAGCTTGTGGAGAAAGCCTTTGACCAATTTCAATCTGCTTGTGCTTGTGGCAGGGATTAGGCAGGAACTCTGCCACTCAGGGTTTTTACCTTCCGATAAGCTGTGCCTTTGGGCTGAAGCAGGCGACATGTCTGTATCACATCCTGGGAAGTAGGGCCTGAGGGGAGTCTGCCACCTGATTGGCCTCCATTATAGGCAACTGAGAAAATGGGGCAAGGCTTACGGAACCCGCTTACAACGAAATGTTTCTATTGAGAAGAGGAGATTTTGCTACTACACGTCAGAAGCTCCTCTCCCTCCGAGTGCTGTTCCTGTGTAGACTAGGGAAAACCACCACCGTTTCCAGGGTTTGATCGGCTCTTTTCCCAGTTGGTATCCTCCGTGAAAGAGCTAGAAGGGCTGATCTCAACCAATTGGCCTGCACACCGTGAGTCCTTGGGGTAGGGCAGTCCTGAGTCAATGTGTCTCCTAAAGAACGAAAGCAAAGTTTCCTGCCACAGGAAAGCACAGAGAGGCCTGGTGCTTTCTCTAGGCAATTCAAGTGGGCTTGAAAGTTGAGGCCTAGTCTACATTGTGGAAAAATTCGCGATTACGGCTATCTTTCTCCCTCTCTGTGTCCCGTACCCTGGGCTCAGCCTTGTGGGAATGCTGATTGGGAGAGTCTGCCTCTCTGCCGGGCTCAGAAGGCTTCTTCCCGTTTGGGCAATTCCGTTTGTGTCTTACTTCGTGGAGGAGGAATGAGGGTGCCCAGAGATTCTCGGACGTGAAATCACTAATGACAGAGCACCTGGAGGAGCTGGTTTCTCGGTGGAAGAAGCCAAAAAGCCCGCATTCCTAAGGTCTCTTTGAGAGCTGCCAGACACTCTGCCGTCATAGGCCTAAGAATTGGCCATTGTGACGGCATGGCAACACTTGGAATCCTAGGACACTGTGGAAGGGCGACTCGCAAACTGGATGGAAGAAGCTTCCAAGCCCAGTGTTCTTTCATGTACCAAAGAGAACGCAAGTGTCTGAGGCTGGTAGCATTGTTGCAGGAGAGCACTGCCTCCTCGTGGGCCTGTCGGCTACTTTCCTATTTCCGACGCTCTCAGGAAACTCTTCCAAAACGAGGTTGGGACATGCTTAGAGAGAACAGCTGCGAAGTGGATGCACAGAACATTAACCTAGATACCAGCCCAGGGTCCCAAGCATCCATTTTTCTCTGGAGGGTACGTACCCCACGCAGGGATTCAAGCAGGGAGTTTGCCTTGGACAACTTACACAGAAAACTGGGATGAGACGTTGGGTCACTCTGTTTGTGCTCACACTACGTGGCCCGGAGAAGTTATGACGCAGCAGATGTAAACCCCCTTTCTCCACACATGTGCACTCCAAAGTAGCGCTGGGCCGTGGGTGTTCTCAGGCCAAGAGCAGTCCTTGTTCTCGGCTGTACCGGCTCTGTGGTTCAAAGGTTCTTTATCTCTGCTCTTTTGGAAGCCTTTCACCCCTGACCCTATCCCTGGGCTGCAGAAGCAAAGAGGCATAGAGGCCTTTCACCCTGAAGGCATAGGCTTGTTTCACATGGAGAATGTGGCCGTCGCCCCTCCCGTGCTGGAGGCGTGTAAGTTGACACCATTTGTTCTGCCCATGGATATTACAAGTAGGTGTACTCGGTTTGGGCTGCCTGGTGAAACTGTTTTTGCAGTCAGCCAGCCCTCTGAGTACTATTCCTCAAGTTTGATTCCTAGCTAGGTAAACCCGGACTTCGGTGGCTACATGGGAGCAAATGTGTTAAGCTTGTGGAGAAAGCCTTTGACCAATTTCAATCTGCTTGTGCTTGTGGCAGGGATTAGGCAGGAACTCTGCCACTCAGGGTTTTTACCTTCCGATAAGCTGTGCCTTTGGGCTGAAGCAGGCGACGTGTCTGTATCACATCCTGGGAAGTAGGGCCTGAGGGGAGTCTGCCACCTGATTGGCCTCCATTATAGGCAACTGAGAAAATGGGGCAAGGCTTACGGAACCCGCTTACAACGAAATGTTTCTATTGAGAAGAGGAGATTTTGCTACTACACGTCAGAAGCTCCTCTCCCTCCGAGTGCTGTTCCTGTGTAGACTAGGGAAAACCACCACCGTTTCCAGGGTTTGATCGGCTCTTTTCCCAGTTGGTATCCTCCGTGAAAGAGCTAGAAGGACTGATCTCAACCAATCGGCCTGCACACCGTGAGTCCTTGGGGTAGGGCAGTCCTGAGTCAATGTGTCTCCTAAAGAACGAAAGCAAAGTTTCCTGCCACAGGAAAGCACAGAGAGGCCTGGTGCTTTCTCTAGGCAATTCAAGTGGGCTTGAAAGTTGAGGCCTAGTCTACATTGTGGAAAAATTCGCGATAACGGCTATCTTTCTCCCTCTCTGTGTCCCGTACCCTGGGCTCAGCCTTGTGGGAATGCTGATTGGGAGAGTCTGCCTCTCTGCCGGGCTCAGAAGGCTTCTTCCCGTTTGGGCAATTCCGTTTGTGTCTTACTTCGTGGAGGAGGAATGAGGGTGCCCAGAGATTCTCGGACGTGAAATCACTAATGACAGAGCACCTGGAGGAGCTGGTTTCTCGGTGGAAGAAGCCAAAAAGCCAGCATTCCTAAGGTCTCTTTGAGAGCTGCCAGACACTCTGCCGTCATAGGCCTAAGAATTGGCCATTGTGACGGCATGGCAACACTTGGAATCCTAGGACACTGTGGAAGGGCGACTCGCAAACTGGATGGAAGAAGCTTCCAAGCCCAGTGTTCTTTCATCTACCAAAGAGAACGCAAGTGTCTGAGGCTGGTAGCATTGTTGCAGGAGAGCACTGCCTCCTCGTGGGCCTGTCGGCTACTTTCCTATTTCCGACGCTCTCAGGAAACTCTTCCAAAACGAGGTTGGGACATGCTTAGAGAGAACAGCTGCGAAGTGGATGCACAGAACATTAACCTAGATACCAGCCCAGGGTCCCAAGCATCCATTTTTCTCTGGAGGGTACGTACCCCACGCAGGGATTCAAGCAGGGAGTTTGCCTTGGACAACTTACACAGAAAACTGGGATGAGACGTTGGGTCACTCTGCTTGTGCTCACACTACGTGGCCCGGAGAAGTTATGACGCAGCAGATGTCAACCCCCTTTCTCCACACATGTGCACTCCAAAGTAGCGCTGGGCCGTGGGTGTTCTCAGGCCAAGAGCAGTCCTTGTTCTCGGCTGTACCGGCTCTGTGGTTCAAAGGTTCTTTATCTCTGCTCTTTTGGAAGCCTTTCACCCCTGACCCTATCCCTGGGCTGCAGAAGCAAAGAGGCATAGAGGCCTTTCACCCTGAAGGCATGGGCTTGTTTCACATGGAGAATGTGGCCGTCGCCCCTCCCGTGCTGGAGGCGTGTAAGTTGACACCATTTGTTCTGCCCATGGATATTACAAGTAGGTGTACTCGGTTTGGGCTGCCTGGTGAAACTGTTTTTGCAGTCAGCCAGCCCTCTGAGTACTATTCCTCAAGTTTGATTCCTAGCTAGGTAAACCCGGACTTCGGTGGCTACATGGGAGCAAACGTGTTAAGCTTGTGGAGAAAGCCTTTGACCAATTTCAATCTGCTTGTGCTTGTGGCAGGGATTAGGCAGGAACTCTGCCACTCAGGGTTTTTACCTTCCGATAAGCTGTGCCTTTGGGCTGAAGCAGGCGACATGTCTGTATCACATCCTGAGAAGTAGGGCCTGAGGGGAGTCTGCCACCTGATTGGCCTCCATTATAGGCAACTGAGAAAATGGGGCAAGGCTTACGGAACCCGCTTACAACGAAATGTTTCTATTGAGAAGAGGAGATTTTGCTACTACACGTCAGAAGCTCCTCTCCCTCCGAGTGCTGTTCCTGTGTAGACTAGGGAAAACCACCACCGTTTCCAGGGTTTGATCGGCTCTTTTCCCAGTTGGTATCCTCCGTGAAAGAGCTAGAAGGGCTGATCTCAACCAATCGGCCTGCACACCGTGAGTCCTTGGGGTAGGGCAGTCCTGAGTCAATGTGTCTCCTAAAGAACGAAAGCAAAGTTTCCTGCCACAGGAAAGCACAGAGAGGCCTGGTGCTTTCTCTAGGCAATTCAAGTGGGCTGGAAAGGTGAGGCCTAGTCTACATTGTGGAAAAGTTCGCGACTACGGCTATCTTTCTCCCTCTCTCTGTCCCGTACCCTGGGCTCAGCCTTGTGGGAATGCTGATTGGGAGAGTCGGCCTCTCTGCCGGGCTCAGAAGGCTTCTTCCTGTTTGGGCAATTCCGTTTGTGTCTTACTTCGTGGAGGAGGAATGAGGGTGCCCAGAGATTCTCTGACGTGAAATCACTAATGACAGAGCACCTGGAGGAGCTGGTTTCTCGGTGGAAGAAGCCAAAAAGCCAGCATTCCTAAGGTCTCTTTGAGAGCTGCCAGACACTCTGCCGTCATAGGCCTAAGAATTGGCCATTGTGACGGCATGGCAACACTTGGAATCCTAGGACACTGAGGAAGGGCGACTCGCAAACTGGATGGAAGAAGCTTCCAAGCCCAGTGTTCTTTCATCTACCAAAGAGAACGCAAGTGTCTGAGGCTGGTAGCATTGTTGCAGGAGAGCACTGCCTCCTCGTGGGCCTGTCGGCTACTTTCCTATTTCCGACGCTCTCAGGAAAATCTTCCAAAACGAGGTTGGGACATGCTTAGAGAGAACAGCTGCGAAGTGGATGCACAGAACATTAACCTAGATACCAGCCCAGGGTCCCAAGCATCCATTTTTCTCTGGAGGGTACGTACCCCACGCAGGGATTCAAGCAGGGAGTTTGCCTTGGACAACTTACACAGAAAACTGGGATGAGACGTTGGGTCACTCTGCTTGTGCTCACACTACGTGGCCCGGAGAAGTTATGACGCAGCAGATGTCAACCCCCTTTCTCCACACATGTGCACTCCAAAGTAGCGCTGGGTCGTGGGTGTTCTCAGGCCAAGAGCAGTCCTTGTTCTCGGCTGTACCGGCTCTGTGGTTCAAAGGTTCTTTATCTCTGCTCTTTTGGAAGCCTTTCACCCCTGACCCTATCCCTGGGCTGCAGAAGCATAGAGGCATAGAGGCCTTTCACCCTGAAGGTATGGGCTTGTTTCACATGGAGAATGTGGCCGTCGCCCCTCCCGTGCTGGAGGCGTGTAAGTTGACACCATTTGTTCTGCCCATGGATATTACAAGTAGGTGTACTCGGTTTGGGCTGCCTGGTGAAACTGTTTTTGCAGTCAGCCAGCCCTCTGAGTACTATTCCTCAAGTTTGATTCCTAGCTAGGTAAACCCGGACTTCGGTGGCTACATGGGAGCAAACGTGTTAAGCTTGTGGAGAAAGCCTTTGACCAATTTCAATCTGCTTGTGCTTGTGGCAGGGATTAGGCAGGAACTCTGCCACTCAGGGTTTTTACCTTCCGATAAGCTGTGCCTTTGGGCTGAAGCAGGCGACATATCTGTATCACATCCTGGGAAGTAGGGCCTGAGGGGAGTCTGCCACCTGATTGGCCTCCATTATAGGCAACTGAGAAAATGGGGCAAGGCTTACGGAACCCGCTTACAACGAAATGTTTCTATTGAGAAGAGGAGATTTTGCTACTACACGTCAGCAGCTCCTCTCCCTCAGAGTGCTGTTCCTGTGTAGACTAGGGAAAACCACCACGGTTTCCAGGGTTTGATCGGCTCTTTTCCCAGTTGGTGTCCTCCGTGAAAGAGCTAGAAGGGCTGATCTCAACCAATCGGCCTGCACACCGTGAGTCCTTGGGGTAGGGCAGTCCTGAGTCAATGTGTCTCCTAAAGAACGAAAGCAAAGTTTCCTGCCACAGGAAAGCACAGAGAGGCCTGGTGCTTTCTGTAGGCAATTCAAGTGGGCTGGAAAGGTGAGGCCTAGTCTACATTGTGGAAATGTTCGCGATTACGGCTATCTTTCTCCCTCTCTCTGCCCCGTACCCTGGGCTCAGCCTTGTGGGAATGCTGATTGGGAGAGTCTGCCTCTCTGCCGGGCTCAGAAGGCTTCTTCCCGTTTGGGCAATTCCGTTTGTGTCTTACTTCGTGGAGGAGGAATGAGGGTGCCCAGAGATTCTCGGACGTAAAATCACTAATGACAGAGCACCTGGAGGAGCTGGTTTCTCGGTGGAAGAAGCCAAAAAGCCAGCATTCCTAAGGTCTCTTTGAGAGCTGCCAGACACTCTGCCGTCATAGGCCTAAGAATTGGCCATTGTGACGGCATGGCAACACTTGGAATCCTAGGACACTGTGGAAGGGCGACTCGCAAACTGGATGGAAGAAGCTTCCAAGCCCAGTGTTCTTTCATCTACCAAAGAGAACGCAAGTGTCTGAGGCTGGTAGCATTGTTGCAGGAGAGCACTGCCTCCTCGTGGGCCTGTCGGCTACTTTCCTATTTCCGACGCTCTCAGGAAACTCTTCCAAAACGAGGTTGGGACATGCTTAGAGAGAACAGCTTCGAAGTTGATGCACAGAACATTAACCTAGATACCAGCACAGGGTCCCAAGCATCCATTTTTCTCTGGAGGGTACGTACCCCACGCAGGGATTCAAGCAGGGAGTTTGCCTTGGACAACTTACACAGAAAACTGGGATGAGACGTTGGGTCACTCTGCTTGTGCTCACACTACGTGGCCCGGAGAAGTTATGACGCAGCAGATGTCAACCCCCTTTCTCCACACATGTGCACTCCAAAGTAGCGCTGGGCCGTGGGTGTTCTCAGGCCAAGAGCAGTCCTTGTTCTCGGCTGTACCGGCTCTGTGGTTCAAAGGTTCTTTATCTCTGCTCTTTTGGAAGCCTTTCACCCCTGACCCTATCCCTGGGCTGCAGAAGCAAAGAGGCATAGAGGCCTTTCACCCTGAAGGCATAGGCTTGTTTCACATGGAGAATGTGGCCGTCGCCCCTCCCGTGCTGGAGGCGTGTAAGTTGACACCATTTGTTCTGCCCATGGATATTACAAGTAGGTGTACTCGGTTTGGGCTGCCTGGTGAAACTGTTTTTGCAGTCAGCCAGCCCTCTGAGTACTATTCCTCAAGTTTGATTCCTAGCTAGGTAAACCCGGACTTCTGTGGCTACATGGGAGCAAATGTGTTAAGCTTGTGGAGAAAGCCTTTGACCAATTTCAATCTGCTTGTGCTTGTGGCAGGGATTAGGCAGGAACTCTGCCACTCAGGGTTTTTACCTTCCGATAAGCTGTGCCTTTGGGCTGAAGCAGGCGACGTGTCTGTATCACATCCTGGGAAGTAGGGCCTGAGGGGAGTCTGCCACCTGATTGGCCTCCATTATAGGCAACTGAGAAAATGGGGCAAGGCTTACGGAACCCGCTTACAACGAAATGTTTCTATTGAGAAGAGGAGATTTTGCTACTACACGTCAGAAGCTCCTCTCCCTCCGAGTGCTGTTCCTGTGTAGACTAGGGAAAACCACCACCGTTTCCAGGGTTTGATCGGCTCTTTTCCCAGTTGGTATCCTCCGTGAAAGAGCTAGAAGGACTGATCTCAACCAATCGGCCTGCACACCGTGAGTCCTTGGGGTAGGGCAGTCCTGAGTCAATGTGTCTCCTAAAGAACGAAAGCAAAGTTTCCTGCCACAGGAAAGCACAGAGAGGCCTGGTGCTTTCTCTAGGCAATTCAAGTGGGCTTGAAAGTTGAGGCCTAGTCTACATTGTGGAAAAATTCGCGATAACGGCTATCTTTCTCCCTCTCTGTGTCCCGTACCCTGGGCTCAGCCTTGTGGGAATGCTGATTGGGAGAGTCTGCCTCTCTGCCGGGCTCAGAAGGCTTCTTCCCGTTTGGGCAATTCCGTTTGTGTCTTACTTCGTGGAGGAGGAATGAGGGTGCCCAGAGATTCTCGGACGTGAAATCACTAATGACAGAGCACCTGGAGGAGCTGGTTTCTCGGTGGAAGAAGCCAAAAAGCCAGCATTCCTAAGGTCTCTTTGAGAGCTGCCAGACACTCTGCCGTCATAGGCCTAAGAATTGGCCATTGTGACGGCATGGCAACACTTGGAATCCTAGGACACTGTGGAAGGGCGACTCGCAAACTGGATGGAAGAAGCTTCCAAGCCCAGTGTTCTTTCATGTACCAAAGAGAACGCAAGTGTCTGAGGCTGGTAGCATTGTTGCAGGAGAGCACTGCCTCCTCGTGGGCCTGTCGGCTACTTTCCTATTTCCGACGCTCTCAGGAAACTCTTCCAAAACGAGGTTGGGACATGCTTAGAGAGAACAGCTGCGAAGTGGATGCACAGAACATTAACCTAGATACCAGCCCAGGGTCCCAAGCATCCATTTTTCTCTGGAGGGTACGTACCCCACGCAGGGATTCAAGCAGGGAGTTTGCCTTGGACAACTTACACAGAAAACTGGGATGAGACGTTGGGTCACTCTGCTTGTGCTCACACTACGTGGCCCGGAGAAGTTATGACGCAGCAGATGTCAACCCCCTTTCTCCACACATGTGCACTCCAAAGTAGCGCTGGGCCGTGGGTGTTCTCAGGCCAAGAGCAGTCCTTGTTCTCGGCTGTACCGGCTCTGTGGTTCAAAGGTTCTTTATCTCTGCTCTTTTGGAAGCCTTTCACCCCTGACCCTATCCCTGGGCTGCAGAAGCAAAGAGGCATAGAGGCCTTTCACCCTGAAGGCATGGGCTTGTTTCACATGGAGAATGTGGCCGTCGCCCCTCCCGTGCTGGAGGCGTGTAAGTTGACACCATTTGTTCTGCCCATGGATATTACAAGTAGGTGTACTCGGTTTGGGCTGCCTGGTGAAACTGTTTTTGCAGTCAGCCAGCCCTCTGAGTACTATTCCTCAAGTTTGATTCCTAGCTAGGTAAACCCGGACTTCGGTGGCTACATGGGAGCAAACGTGTTAAGCTTGTGGAGAAAGCCTTTGACCAATTTCAATCTGCTTGTGCTTGTGGCAGGGATTAGGCAGGAACTCTGCCACTCAGGGTTTTTACCTTCCGATAAGCTGTGCCTTTGGGCTGAAGCAGGCGACATGTCTGTATCACATCCTGAGAAGTAGGGCCTGAGGGGAGTCTGCCACCTGATTGGCCTCCATTATAGGCAACTGAGAAAATGGGGCAAGGCTTACGGAACCCGCTTACAACGAAATGTTTCTATTGAGAAGAGGAGATTTTGCTACTATACGTCAGAAGCTCCTCTCCCTCCGAGTGCTGTTCCTGTGTAGACTAGGGAAAACCACCACCGTTTCCAGGGTTTGATCGGCTCTTTTCCCAGTTGGTATCCTCCGTGAAAGAGCTAGAAGGGCTGATCTCAACCAATCGGCCTGCACACCGTGAGTCCTTGGGGTAGGGCAGTCCTGAGTCAATGTGTCTCCTAAAGAACGAAAGCAAAGTTTCCTGCCACAGGAAAGCACAGAGAGGCCTGGTGCTTTCTCTAGGCAATTCAAGTGGGCTTGAAAGTTGAGGCCTAGTCTACATTGTGGAAAAATTCGCGATTACGGCTATCTTTCTCCCTCTCTGTGTCCCGTACCCTGGGCTCAGCCTTGTGGGAATGCTGATTGGGAGAGTCTGCCTCTCTGCCGGGCTCAGAAGGCTTCTTCCCGTTTGGGCAATTCCGTTTGTGTCTTACTTCGTGGAGGAGGAATGAGGGTGCCCAGAGATTCTCGGACGTGAAATCACTAATGACAGAGCACCTGGAGGAGCTGGTTTCTCGGTGGAAGAAGCCAAAAAGCCAGCATTCCTAAGGTCTCTTTGAGAGCTGCCAGACACTCTGCCGTCATAGGCCTAAGAATTGGCCATTGTGACGGCATGGCAACACTTGGAATCCTAGGACACTGTGGAAGGGCGACTCGCAAACTGGATGGAAGAAGCTTCCAAGCCCAGTGTTCTTTCATCTACCAAAGAGAACGCAAGTGTCTGAGGCTGGTAGCATTGTTGCAGGAGAGCACTGCCTCCTCGTGGGCCTGTCGGCTACTTTCCTATTTCCGACGCTCTCAGGAAACTCTTCCAAAACGAGGTTGGGACATGCTTAGAGAGAACAGCTGCGAAGTGGATGCACAGAACATTAACCTAGATACCAGCCCAGGGTCCCAAGCATCCATTTTTCTCTGGAGGGTACGTACCCCACGCAGGGATTCAAGCAGGGAGTTTGCCTTGGACAACTTACACAGAAAACTGGGATGAGACGTTGGGTCACTCTGTTTGTGCTCACACTACGTGGCCCGGAGAAGTTATGACGCAGCAGATGTCAACCCCCTTTCTCCACACATGTGCACTCCAAAGTAGCGCTGGGCCGTGGGTGTTCTCAGGCCAAGAGCAGTCCTTGTTCTCGGCTGTACCGGCTCTGTGGTTCAAAGGTTCTTTATCTCTGCTCTTTTGGAAGCCTTTCACCCCTGACCCTATCCCTGGGCTGCAGAAGCAAAGAGGCATAGAGGCCTTTCACCCTGAAGGCATGGGCTTGTTTCACATGGAGAATGTGGCCGTCGCCCCTCCCGTGCTGGAGGCGTGTAAGTTGACACCATTTGTTCTGCCCATGGATATTACAAGTAGGTGTACTCGGTTTGGGCTGCCTGGTGAAACTGTTTTTGCAGTCAGCCAGCCCTCTGAGTACTATTCCTCAAGTTTGATTCCTAGCTAGGTAAACCCGGACTTCGGTGGCTACATGGGAGCAAACGTGTTAAGCTTGTGGAGAAAGCCTTTGACCAATTTCAATCTGCTTGTGCTTGTGGCAGGGATTAGGCAGGAACTCTGCCACTCAGGGTTTTTACCTTCCGATAAGCTGTGCCTTTGGGCTGAAGCAGGCGACATGTCTGTATCACATCCTGGGAAGTAGGGCCTGAGGGGAGTCTGCCACCTGATTGGCCTCCATTATAGGCAACTGAGAAAATGGGGCAAGGCTTACGGAACCCGCTTACAACGAAATGTTTCTATTGAGAAGAGGAGATTTTGCTACTACACGTCAGAAGCTCCTCTCCCTCCGAGTGCTGTTCCTGTGTAGACTAGGGAAAACCACCACCGTTTCCAGGGTTTGATCGGCTCTTTTCCCAGTTGGTATCCTCCGTGAAAGAGTTAGAAGGGCTGATCTCAACCAATCGGCCTGCACACCGTGAGTCCTTGGGGTAGGGCAGTCCTGAGTCAATGTGTCTCCTAAAGAACGAAAGCAAAGTTTCCTGCCACAGGAAAGCACAGAGAGGCCTGGTGCTTTCTCTAGGCAATTCAAGTGGGCTGGAAAGGTGAGGCCTAGTCTACATTGTGGAAAAGTTCGCGACTACGGCTATCTTTCTCCCTCTCTCTGTCCCGTACCCTGGGCTCAGCCTTGTGGGAATGCTGATTGGGAGAGTCGGCCTCTCTGCCGGGCTCAGAAGGCTTCTTCCTGTTTGGGCAATTCCGTTTGTGTCTTACTTCGTGGAGGAGGAATGAGGGTGCCCAGAGATTCTCTGACGTGAAATCACTAATGACAGAGCACCTGGAGGAGCTGGTTTCTCGGTGGAAGAAGCCAAAAAGCCAGCATTCCTAAGGTCTCTTTGAGAGCTGCCAGACACTCTGCCGTCATAGGCCTAAGAATTGGCCATTGTGACGGCATGGCAACACTTGGAATCCTAGGACACTGAGGAAGGGCGACTCGCAAACTGGATGGAAGAAGCTTCCAAGCCCAGTGTTCTTTCATCTACCAAAGAGAACGCAAGTGTCTGAGGCTGGTAGCATTGTTGCAGGAGAGCACTGCCTCCTCGTGGGCCTGTCGGCTACTTTCCTATTTCCGACGCTCTCAGGAAAATCTTCCAAAACGAGGTTGGGACATGCTTAGAGAGAACAGCTGCGAAGTGGATGCACAGAACATTAACCTAGATACCAGCCCAGGGTCCCAAGCATCCATTTTTCTCTGGAGGGTACGTACCCCACGCAGGGATTCAAGCAGGGAGTTTGCCTTGGACAACTTACACAGAAAACTGGGATGAGACGTTGGGTCACTCTGCTTGTGCTCACACTACGTGGCCCGGAGAAGTTATGACGCAGCAGATGTCAACCCCCTTTCTCCACACATGTGCACTCCAAAGTAGCGCTGGGTCGTGGGTGTTCTCAGGCCAAGAGCAGTCCTTGTTCTCGGCTGTACCGGCTCTGTGGTTCAAAGGTTCTTTATCTCTGCTCTTTTGGAAGCCTTTCACCCCTGACCCTATCCCTGGGCTGCAGAAGCATAGAGGCATAGAGGCCTTTCACCCTGAAGGTATGGGCTTGTTTCACATGGAGAATGTGGCCGTCGCCCCTCCCGTGCTGGAGGCGTGTAAGTTGACACCATTTGTTCTGCCCATGGATATTACAAGTAGGTGTACTCGGTTTGGGCTGCCTGGTGAAACTGTTTTTGCAGTCAGCCAGCCCTCTGAGTACTATTCCTCAAGTTTGATTCCTAGCTAGGTAAACCCGGACTTCGGTGGCTACATGGGAGCAAACGTGTTAAGCTTGTGGAGAAAGCCTTTGACCAATTTCAATCTGCTTGTGCTTGTGGCAGGGATTAGGCAGGAACTCTGCCACTCAGGGTTTTTACCTTCCGATAAGCTGTGCCTTTGGGCTGAAGCAGGCGACATATCTGTATCACATCCTGGGAAGTAGGGCCTGAGGGGAGTCTGCCACCTGATTGGCCTCCATTATAGGCAACTGAGAAAATGGGGCAAGGCTTACGGAACCCGCTTACAACGAAATGTTTCTATTGAGAAGAGGAGATTTTGCTACTACACGTCAGCAGCTCCTCTCCCTCAGAGTGCTGTTCCTGTGTAGACTAGGGAAAACCACCACGGTTTCCAGGGTTTGATCGGCTCTTTTCCCAGTTGGTGTCCTCCGTGAAAGAGCTAGAAGGGCTGATCTCAACCAATCGGCCTGCACACCGTGAGTCCTTGGGGTAGGGCAGTCCTGAGTCAATGTGTCTCCTAAAGAACGAAAGCAAAGTTTCCTGCCACAGGAAAGCACAGAGAGGCCTGGTGCTTTCTGTAGGCAATTCAAGTGGGCTGGAAAGGTGAGGCCTAGTCTACATTGTGGAAATGTTCGCGATTACGGCTATCTTTCTCCCTCTCTCTGCCCCGTACCCTGGGCTCAGCCTTGTGGGAATGCTGATTGGGAGAGTCTGCCTCTCTGCCGGGCTCAGAAGGCTTCTTCCCGTTTGGGCAATTCCGTTTGTGTCTTACTTCGTGGAGGAGGAATGAGGGTGCCCAGAGATTCTCGGACGTAAAATCACTAATGACAGAGCACCTGGAGGAGCTGGTTTCTCGGTGGAAGAAGCCAAAAAGCCAGCATTCCTAAGGTCTCTTTGAGAGCTGCCAGACACTCTGCCGTCATAGGCCTAAGAATTGGCCATTGTGACGGCATGGCAACACTTGGAATCCTAGGACACTGTGGAAGGGCGACTCGCAAACTGGATGGAAGAAGCTTCCAAGCCCAGTGTTCTTTCATCTACCAAAGAGAACGCAAGTGTCTGAGGCTGGTAGCATTGTTGCAGGAGAGCACTGCCTCCTCGTGGGCCTGTCGGCTACTTTCCTATTTCCGACGCTCTCAGGAAACTCTTCCAAAACGAGGTTGGGACATGCTTAGAGAGAACAGCTGCGAAGTTGATGCACAGAACATTAACCTAGATACCAGCACAGGGTCCCAAGCATCCATTTTTCTCTGGAGGGTACGTACCCCACGCAGGGATTCAAGCAGGGAGTTTGCCTTGGACAACTTACACAGAAAACTGGGATGAGACGTTGGGTCACTCTGCTTGTGCTCACACTACGTGGCCCGGAGAAGTTATGACGCAGCAGATGTCAACCCCCTTTCTCCACACATGTGCACTCCAAAGTAGCGCTGGGCCGTGGGTGTTCTCAGGCCAAGAGCAGTCCTTGTTCTCGGCTGTACCGGCTCTGTGGTTCAAAGGTTCTTTATCTCTGCTCTTTTGGAAGCCTTTCACCCCTGACCCTATCCCTGGGCTGCAGAAGCAAAGAGGCATAGAGGCCTTTCACCCTGAAGGCATGGGCTTGTTTCACATGGAGAATGTGTCCCTTGCCCCTCCTGTGCTGGAGGCGTGTAAGTTGACACCATTTGTTCTGCCCATGGATATTACAAGTAGGTGTACTCGGTTTGGGCTGCCTGGTGAAACTGTTTTTGCAGTCAGCCAGACCTCTGAGTACTATTCCTCAAGTTTGATTCCTAGCTAGGTAAACCCGGACTTCGGTGGCTACATGGGAGCAAACGTGTTAAGCTTGTGGAGAAAGCCTTTGACCAATGGCAATCTGCTTGTGCTTGTGGCAGGGATTAGGCAGGACCTCTGCCACTCAGGGTTTTTACCTTCCCATAAGCTGGGCCTTTGGGCTGAAGCAGGCGACGTGTCTGTATCACATCCTGGGAAGTAGGGCCTGAGGGGAGTCTGCCACCTGATTGGCCTCCATTATAGGCAACTGAGAAAATGGGGCAAGGCTTACGGAACCCGCTTACAACGAAATGTTTCTATTGAGAAGAGGAGATTTTGCTACTACACGTCAGAAGCTCCTCTCCCTCAGAGTGCTGTTCCTGTGTAGACTAGGGAAAACCACCACGGTTTCCAGGGTTTGATCGGCTCTTTTCCCAGTTGGTATCCTCCGTGAAAGAGCTAGAAGGACTGATCTCAACCAATCGGCCTGCACACCGTGAGTCCTTGGGGTAGGGCAGTCCTGAGTCAATGTGTCTCCTAAAGAACGAAAGCAAAGTTTCCTGCCACAGGAAAGCACAGAGAGGCCTGGTGCTTTCTCTAGGCAATTCAAGTGGGCTTGAAAGTTGAGGCCTAGTCTACATTGTGGAAAAATTCGCGATTACGGCTATCTTTCTCCCTCTCTGTGTCCCGTACCCTGGGCTCAGCCTTGTGGGAATGCTGATTGGGAGAGTCTGCCTCTCTGCCGGGCTCAGAAGGCTTCTTCCCGTTTGGGCAATTCCGTTTGTGTCTTACTTCGTGGAGGAGGAATGAGGGTGCCCAGAGATTCTCTGACGTGAAATCACTAATGACAGAGCACCTGGAGGAGCTGGTTTCTCGGTGGAAGAAGCCAAAAAGCCAGCATTCCTAAGGTCTCTTTGAGAGCTGCCAGACACTCTGCCGTCATAGGCCTAAGAATTGGCCATTGTGACGGCATGGCAACACTTGGAATCCTAGGACACTGTGGAAGGGCGACTCGCAAACTGGATGGAAGAAGCTTCCAAGCCCAGTGTTCTTTCATCTACCAAAGAGAACGCAAGTGTCTGAGGCTGGTAGCATTGTTGCAGGAGAGCACTGCCTCCTCGTGGGCCTGTCGGCTACTTTCCTATTTCCGACGCTCTCAGGAAACTCTTCCTAAACGAGGTTGGGACATGCTTAGAGAGAACACCTGCGAAGTGGATGCACAGAACATTAACCTAGATACCAGCCCAGGGTCCCAAGCATCCATTTTTCTCTGGAGGGTACGTACCCCACGCAGGGATTCAAGCAGGGAGTTTGCCTTGGACAACTTACACAGAAAACTGGGATGAGACGTTGGGTCACTCTGCTTGTGCTCACACTACGTGCCCCAGAGAAGTTGTGACGTAGCAGATATCAAGCCCTTTCTCTACACATGTGGACCCCAAAGAAGCGGTGCGCAGTGGGTGTTCTCAGGCCAAGAGCAGTCCTTGTTCTCGGCTGTACCGGCTCTGTGGTTCAAAGGTTCTTTATCTCTGCTCTTTTGGAAGCCTTTCACCCCTGACCCTATCCCTGGGCTGCAGAAGCAAAGAGGCATAGAGGCCTTTCACCCTGAAGGCATGGGCTTGTTTCACATGGAGAATGTGGCCGTCGCCCCTCCCGTGCTGGAGGCGTGTAAGTTGACACCATTTGTTCTGCCCATGGATATTACAAGTAGGTGTACTCGGTTTGGGCTACCTGGTGAAACTGTTTTTGCAGTCAGCCAGCCCTCTGAGTACTATTCCTCAAGTTTGATTCCTAGCTAGGTAAACCGGGACTTCGGTGGCTACATGGGAGCAAACGTGTTAAGCTTGTGGAGAAAGCCTTTGACCAATGGCAATCTGCTTGTGCTTGTGGCAGGGATTAGGCAGGAACTCTGCCACTCAGGGTTTTTACCTTCCGATAAGCTGTGCCTTTGGGCTGAAGCAGGCGACGTGTCTGTATCACATCCTGGGAAGTAGGGCCTGAGGGGAGTCTGCCACCTGATTGGCCTCCATTATAGGCAACTGAGAAAATGGGGCAAGGCTTACGGAACCCGCTTACAACGAAATGTTTCTATTGAGAAGAGGAGATTTTGCTACTACACGTCAGAAGCTCCTCTCCCTCCGAGTGCTGTTCCTGTGTAGACTAGGGAAAACCACCACCGTTTCCAGGGTTTGATCGGCTCTTTTCCCAGTTGGTATCCTCCGTGAAAGAGCTAGAAGGGCTGATCTCAAGCAATCGGCCTGCACACCGTGAGTCCTTGGGGTAGGGCAGTCCTGAGTCAATGTGTCTCCTAAAGAACGAAAGCAAAGTTACCTGCCACAGGAAAGCACAGAGAGGCCTGGTGCTTTCTCTAGGCAATTCAAGTGGGCTTGAAAGTTGAGGCCTAGTCTACATTGTGGAAAAATTCGCGATTACGGCTATCTTTCTCCCTCTCTGTGTCCCGTACCCTGGGCTCAGCCTTGTGGGAATGCTGATTGGGAGAGTCTGCCTCTCTGCCGGGCTCAGAAGGCTTCTTCCCGTTTGGGCAATTCCGTTTGTGTCTTACTTCGTGGAGGAGGAATGAGGGTGCCCAGAGATTCTCTGACGTGAAATCACTAATGACAGAGCACCTGGAGGAGCTGGTTTCTCGGTGGAAGAAGCCAAAAAGCCAGCATTCCTAAGGTCTCTTTGAGAGCTGCCAGACACTCTGCCGTCATAGGCCTAAGAATTGGCCATTGTGACGGCATGGCAACACTTGGAATCCTAGGACACTGTGGAAGGGCGACTCGCAAACTGGATGGAAGAAGCTTCCAAGCCCAGTGTTCTTTCATCTACCAAAGAGAACGCAAGTGTCTGAGGCTGGTAGCATTGTTGCAGGAGAGCACTGCCTCCTCGTGGGCCTGTCGGCTACTTTCCTATTTCCGACGCTCTCAGGAAACTCTTCCTAAACGAGGTTGGGACATGCTTAGAGAGAACACCTGCGAAGTGGATGCACAGAACATTAACCTAGATACCAGCCCAGGGTCCCAAGCATCCATTTTTCTCTGGAGGGTACGTACCCCACGCAGGGATTCAAGCAGGGAGTTTGCCTTGGACAACTTACACAGAAAACTGGGATGAGACGTTGGGTCACTCTGCTTGTGCTCACACTACGTGCCCCAGAGAAGTTGTGACGTAGCAGATATCAAGCCCTTTCTCTACACATGTGGACCCCAAAGAAGCGGTGCGCAGTGGGTGTTCTCAGGCCAAGAGCAGTCCTTGTTCTCGGCTGTACCGGCTCTGTGGTTCAAAGGTTCTTTATCTCTGCTCTTTTGGAAGCCTTTCACCCCTGACCCTATCCCTGGGCTGCAGAAGCAAAGAGGCATAGAGGCCTTTCACCCTGAAGGCATGGGCTTGTTTCACATGGAGAATGTGGCCGTCGCCCCTCCCGTGCTGGAGGCGTGTAAGTTGACACCATTTGTTCTGCCCATAGATATTACAAGTAGGTGTACTCGGTTTGGGCTGCCTGGTGAAACTGTTTTTGCAGTCAGCCAGCCCTCTGAGTACTATTCCTCAAGTTTGATTCCTAGCTAGGTAAACCCGGACTTCGGTGGCTACATGGGAGCAAACGTGTTAAGCTTGTGGAGAAAGCCTTTGACCAATTTCAATCTGCTTGTGCTTGTGGCAGGGATTAGGCAGGAACTCTGCCACTCAGGGTTTTTACCTTCCGATAAGCTGTGCCTTTGGGCTGAAGCAGGCGACATGTCTGTATCACATCCTGGGAAGTAGGGCCTGAGGGGAGTCTGCCACCTGATTGGCCTCCATTATAGGCAACTGAGAAAATGGGGCAAGGCTTACGGAACCCGCTTACAACGAAATGTTTCTATTGAGAAGAGGAGATTTTGCTACTACACGTCAGAAGCTCCTCTCCCTCCGAGTGCTGTTCCTGTGTAGACTAGGGAAAACCACCACCGTTTCCAGGGTTTGATCGGCTCTTTTCCCAGTTGGTATCCTCCGTGAAAGAGCTAGAAGGGCTGATCTCAACCAATTGGCCTGCACACCGTGAGTCCTTGGGGTAGGGCAGTCCTGAGTCAATGTGTCTCCTAAAGAACGAAAGCAAAGTTTCCTGCCACAGGAAAGCACAGAGAGGCCTGGTGCTTTCTCTAGGCAATTCAAGTGGGCTTGAAAGTTGAGGCCTAGTCTACATTGTGGAAAAATTCGCGATTACGGCTATCTTTCTCCCTCTCTGTGTCCCGTACCCTGGGCTCAGCCTTGTGGGAATGCTGATTGGGAGAGTCTGCCTCTCTGCCGGGCTCAGAAGGCTTCTTCCCGTTTGGGCAATTCCGTTTGTGTCTTACTTCGTGGAGGAGGAATGAGGGTGCCCAGAGATTCTCGGACGTGAAATCACTAATGACAGAGCACCTGGAGGAGCTGGTTTCTCGGTGGAAGAAGCCAAAAAGCCCGCATTCCTAAGGTCTCTTTGAGAGCTGCCAGACACTCTGCCGTCATAGGCCTAAGAATTGGCCATTGTGACGGCATGGCAACACTTGGAATCCTAGGACACTGTGGAAGGGCGACTCGCAAACTGGATGGAAGAAGCTTCCAAGCCCAGTGTTCTTTCATGTACCAAAGAGAACGCAAGTGTCTGAGGCTGGTAGCATTGTTGCAGGAGAGCACTGCCTCCTCGTGGGCCTGTCGGCTACTTTCCTATTTCCGACGCTCTCAGGAAACTCTTCCAAAACGAGGTTGGGACATGCTTAGAGAGAACAGCTGCGAAGTGGATGCACAGAACATTAACCTAGATACCAGCCCAGGGTCCCAAGCATCCATTTTTCTCTGGAGGGTACGTACCCCACGCAGGGATTCAAGCAGGGAGTTTGCCTTGGACAACTTACACAGAAAACTGGGATGAGACGTTGGGTCACTCTGTTTGTGCTCACACTACGTGGCCCGGAGAAGTTATGACGCAGCAGATGTAAACCCCCTTTCTCCACACATGTGCACTCCAAAGTAGCGCTGGGCCGTGGGTGTTCTCAGGCCAAGAGCAGTCCTTGTTCTCGGCTGTACCGGCTCTGTGGTTCAAAGGTTCTTTATCTCTGCTCTTTTGGAAGCCTTTCACCCCTGACCCTATCCCTGGGCTGCAGAAGCAAAGAGGCATAGAGGCCTTTCACCCTGAAGGCATAGGCTTGTTTCACATGGAGAATGTGGCCGTCGCCCCTCCCGTGCTGGAGGCGTGTAAGTTGACACCATTTGTTCTGCCCATGGATATTACAAGTAGGTGTACTCGGTTTGGGCTGCCTGGTGAAACTGTTTTTGCAGTCAGCCAGCCCTCTGAGTACTATTCCTCAAGTTTGATTCCTAGCTAGGTAAACCCGGACTTCGGTGGCTACATGGGAGCAAATGTGTTAAGCTTGTGGAGAAAGCCTTTGACCAATTTCAATCTGCTTGTGCTTGTGGCAGGGATTAGGCAGGAACTCTGCCACTCAGGGTTTTTACCTTCCGATAAGCTGTGCCTTTGGGCTGAAGCAGGCGACGTGTCTGTATCACATCCTGGGAAGTAGGGCCTGAGGGGAGTCTGCCACCTGATTGGCCTCCATTATAGGCAACTGAGAAAATGGGGCAAGGCTTACGGAACCCGCTTACAACGAAATGTTTCTATTGAGAAGAGGAGATTTTGCTACTACACGTCAGAAGCTCCTCTCCCTCCGAGTGCTGTTCCTGTGTAGACTAGGGAAAACCACCACCGTTTCCAGGGTTTGATCGGCTCTTTTCCCAGTTGGTATCCTCCGTGAAAGAGCTAGAAGGACTGATCTCAACCAATCGGCCTGCACACCGTGAGTCCTTGGGGTAGGGCAGTCCTGAGTCAATGTGTCTCCTAAAGAACGAAAGCAAAGTTTCCTGCCACAGGAAAGCACAGAGAGGCCTGGTGCTTTCTCTAGGCAATTCAAGTGGGCTTGAAAGTTGAGGCCTAGTCTACATTGTGGAAAAATTCGCGATAACGGCTATCTTTCTCCCTCTCTGTGTCCCGTACCCTGGGCTCAGCCTTGTGGGAATGCTGATTGGGAGAGTCTGCCTCTCTGCCGGGCTCAGAAGGCTTCTTCCCGTTTGGGCAATTCCGTTTGTGTCTTACTTCGTGGAGGAGGAATGAGGGTGCCCAGAGATTCTCGGACGTGAAATCACTAATGACAGAGCACCTGGAGGAGCTGGTTTCTCGGTGGAAGAAGCCAAAAAGCCAGCATTCCTAAGGTCTCTTTGAGAGCTGCCAGACACTCTGCCGTCATAGGCCTAAGAATTGGCCATTGTGACGGCATGGCAACACTTGGAATCCTAGGACACTGTGGAAGGGCGACTCGCAAACTGGATGGAAGAAGCTTCCAAGCCCAGTGTTCTTTCATGTACCAAAGAGAACGCAAGTGTCTGAGGCTGGTAGCATTGTTGCAGGAGAGCACTGCCTCCTCGTGGGCCTGTCGGCTACTTTCCTATTTCCGACGCTCTCAGGAAACTCTTCCAAAACGAGGTTGGGACATGCTTAGAGAGAACAGCTGCGAAGTGGATGCACAGAACATTAACCTAGATACCAGCCCAGGGTCCCAAGCATCCATTTTTCTCTGGAGGGTACGTACCCCACGCAGGGATTCAAGCAGGGAGTTTGCCTTGGACAACTTACACAGAAAACTGGGATGAGACGTTGGGTCACTCTGCTTGTGCTCACACTACGTGGCCCGGAGAAGTTATGACGCAGCAGATGTCAACCCCCTTTCTCCACACATGTGCACTCCAAAGTAGCGCTGGGCCGTGGGTGTTCTCAGGCCAAGAGCAGTCCTTGTTCTCGGCTGTACCGGCTCTGTGGTTCAAAGGTTCTTTATCTCTGCTCTTTTGGAAGCCTTTCACCCCTGACCCTATCCCTGGGCTGCAGAAGCAAAGAGGCATAGAGGCCTTTCACCCTGAAGGCATGGGCTTGTTTCACATGGAGAATGTGGCCGTCGCCCCTCCCGTGCTGGAGGCGTGTAAGTTGACACCATTTGTTCTGCCCATGGATATTACAAGTAGGTGTACTCGGTTTGGGCTGCCTGGTGAAACTGTTTTTGCAGTCAGCCAGCCCTCTGAGTACTATTCCTCAAGTTTGATTCCTAGCTAGGTAAACCCGGACTTCGGTGGCTACATGGGAGCAAACGTGTTAAGCTTGTGGAGAAAGCCTTTGACCAATTTCAATCTGCTTGTGCTTGTGGCAGGGATTAGGCAGGAACTCTGCCACTCAGGGTTTTTACCTTCCGATAAGCTGTGCCTTTGGGCTGAAGCAGGCGACATGTCTGTATCACATCCTGAGAAGTAGGGCCTGAGGGGAGTCTGCCACCTGATTGGCCTCCATTATAGGCAACTGAGAAAATGGGGCAAGGCTTACGGAACCCGCTTACAACGAAATGTTTCTATTGAGAAGAGGAGATTTTGCTACTATACGTCAGAAGCTCCTCTCCCTCCGAGTGCTGTTCCTGTGTAGACTAGGGAAAACCACCACCGTTTCCAGGGTTTGATCGGCTCTTTTCCCAGTTGGTATCCTCCGTGAAAGAGCTAGAAGGGCTGATCTCAACCAATCGGCCTGCACACCGTGAGTCCTTGGGGTAGGGCAGTCCTGAGTCAATGTGTCTCCTAAAGAACGAAAGCAAAGTTTCCTGCCACAGGAAAGCACAGAGAGGCCTGGTGCTTTCTCTAGGCAATTCAAGTGGGCTTGAAAGTTGAGGCCTAGTCTACATTGTGGAAAAATTCGCGATTACGGCTATCTTTCTCCCTCTCTGTGTCCCGTACCCTGGGCTCAGCCTTGTGGGAATGCTGATTGGGAGAGTCTGCCTCTCTGCCGGGCTCAGAAGGCTTCTTCCCGTTTGGGCAATTCCGTTTGTGTCTTACTTCGTGGAGGAGGAATGAGGGTGCCCAGAGATTCTCGAACGTGAAATCACTAATGACAGAGCACCTGGAGGAGCTGGTTTCTCGGTGGAAGAAGCCAAAAAGCCAGCATTCCTAAGGTCTCTTTGAGAGCTGCCAGACACTCTGCCGTCATAGGCCTAAGAATTGGCCATTGTGACGGCATGGCAACACTTGGAATCCTAGGACACTGTGGAAGGGCGACTCGCAAACTGGATGGAAGAAGCTTCCAAGCCCAGTGTTCTTTCATCTACCAAAGAGAACGCAAGTGTCTGAGGCTGGTAGCATTGTTGCAGGAGAGCACTGCCTCCTCGTGGGCCTGTCGGCTACTTTCCTATTTCCGACGCTCTCAGGAAACTCTTCCAAAACGAGGTTGGGACATGCTTAGAGAGAACAGCTGCGAAGTGGATGCACAGAACATTAACCTAGATACCAGCCCAGGGTCCCAAGCATCCATTTTTCTCTGGAGGGTACGTACCCCACGCAGGGATTCAAGCAGGGAGTTTGCCTTGGACAACTTACACAGAAAACTGGGATGAGACGTTGGGTCACTCTGTTTGTGCTCACACTACGTGGCCCGGAGAAGTTATGACGCAGCAGATGTCAACCCCCTTTCTCCACACATGTGCACTCCAAAGTAGCGCTGGGCCGTGGGTGTTCTCAGGCCAAGAGCAGTCCTTGTTCTCGGCTGTACCGGCTCTGTGGTTCAAAGGTTCTTTATCTCTGCTCTTTTGGAAGCCTTTCACCCCTGACCCTATCCCTGGGCTGCAGAAGCAAAGAGGCATAGAGGCCTTTCACCCTGAAGGCATGGGCTTGTTTCACATGGAGAATGTGGCCGTCGCCCCTCCCGTGCTGGAGGCGTGTAAGTTGACACCATTTGTTCTGCCCATGGATATTACAAGTAGGTGTACTCGGTTTGGGCTGCCTGGTGAAACTGTTTTTGCAGTCAGCCAGCCCTCTGAGTACTATTCCTCAAGTTTGATTCCTAGCTAGGTAAACCCGGACTTCGGTGGCTACATGGGAGCAAACGTGTTAAGCTTGTGGAGAAAGCCTTTGACCAATTTCAATCTGCTTGTGCTTGTGGCAGGGATTAGGCAGGAACTCTGCCACTCAGGGTTTTTACCTTCCGATAAGCTGTGCCTTTGGGCTGAAGCAGGCGACATGTCTGTATCACATCCTGGGAAGTAGGGCCTGAGGGGAGTCTGCCACCTGATTGGCCTCCATTATAGGCAACTGAGAAAATGGGGCAAGGCTTACGGAACCCGCTTACAACGAAATGTTTCTATTGAGAAGAGGAGATTTTGCTACTACACGTCAGAAGCTCCTCTCCCTCCGAGTGCTGTTCCTGTGTAGACTAGGGAAAACCACCACCGTTTCCAGGGTTTGATCGGCTCTTTTCCCAGTTGGTATCCTCCGTGAAAGAGCTAGAAGGGCTGATCTCAACCAATCGGCCTGCACACCGTGAGTCCTTGGGGTAGGGCAGTCCTGAGTCAATGTGTCTCCTAAAGAACGAAAGCAAAGTTTCCTGCCACAGGAAAGCACAGAGAGGCCTGGTGCTTTCTCTAGGCAATTCAAGTGGGCTGGAAAGGTGAGGCCTAGTCTACATTGTGGAAAAGTTCGCGACTACGGCTATCTTTCTCCCTCTCTCTGTCCCGTACCCTGGGCTCAGCCTTGTGGGAATGCTGATTGGGAGAGTCGGCCTCTCTGCCGGGCTCAGAAGGCTTCTTCCTGTTTGGGCAATTCCGTTTGTGTCTTACTTCGTGGAGGAGGAATGAGGGTGCCCAGAGATTCTCTGACGTGAAATCACTAATGACAGAGCACCTGGAGGAGCTGGTTTCTCGGTGGAAGAAGCCAAAAAGCCAGCATTCCTAAGGTCTCTTTGAGAGCTGCCAGACACTCTGCCGTCATAGGCCTAAGAATTGGCCATTGTGACGGCATGGCAACACTTGGAATCCTAGGACACTGAGGAAGGGCGACTCGCAAACTGGATGGAAGAAGCTTCCAAGCCCAGTGTTCTTTCATCTACCAAAGAGAACGCAAGTGTCTGAGGCTGGTAGCATTGTTGCAGGAGAGCACTGCCTCCTCGTGGGCCTGTCGGCTACTTTCCTATTTCCGACGCTCTCAGGAAAATCTTCCAAAACGAGGTTGGGACATGCTTAGAGAGAACAGCTGCGAAGTGGATGCACAGAACATTAACCTAGATACCAGCCCAGGGTCCCAAGCATCCATTTTTCTCTGGAGGGTACGTACCCCACGCAGGGATTCAAGCAGGGAGTTTGCCTTGGACAACTTACACAGAAAACTGGGATGAGACGTTGGGTCACTCTGCTTGTGCTCACACTACGTGGCCCGGAGAAGTTATGACGCAGCAGATGTCAACCCCCTTTCTCCACACATGTGCACTCCAAAGTAGCGCTGGGTCGTGGGTGTTCTCAGGCCAAGAGCAGTCCTTGTTCTCGGCTGTACCGGCTCTGTGGTTCAAAGGTTCTTTATCTCTGCTCTTTTGGAAGCCTTTCACCCCTGACCCTATCCCTGGGCTGCAGAAGCATAGAGGCATAGAGGCCTTTCACCCTGAAGGTATGGGCTTGTTTCACATGGAGAATGTGGCCGTCGCCCCTCCCGTGCTGGAGGCGTGTAAGTTGACACCATTTGTTCTGCCCATGGATATTACAAGTAGGTGTACTCGGTTTGGGCTGCCTGGTGAAACTGTTTTTGCAGTCAGCCAGCCCTCTGAGTACTATTCCTCAAGTTTGATTCCTAGCTAGGTAAACCCGGACTTCGGTGGCTACATGGGAGCTAACGTGTTAAGCTTGTGGAGAAAGCCTTTGACCAATTTCAATCTGCTTGTGCTTGTGGCAGGGATTAGGCAGGAACTCTGCCACTCAGGGTTTTTACCTTCCGATAAGCTGTGCCTTTGGGCTGAAGCAGGCGACATATCTGTATCACATCCTGGGAAGTAGGGCCTGAGGGGAGTCTGCCACCTGATTGGCCTCCATTATAGGCAACTGAGAAAATGGGGCAAGGCTTACGGAACCCGCTTACAACGAAATGTTTCTATTGAGAAGAGGAGATTTTGCTACTACACGTCAGCAGCTCCTCTCCCTCAGAGTGCTGTTCCTGTGTAGACTAGGGAAAACCACCACGGTTTCCAGGGTTTGATCGGCTCTTTTCCCAGTTGGTGTCCTCCGTGAAAGAGCTAGAAGGGCTGATCTCAACCAATCGGCCTGCACACCGTGAGTCCTTGGGGTAGGGCAGTCCTGAGTCAATGTGTCTCCTAAAGAACGAAAGCAAAGTTTCCTGCCACAGGAAAGCACAGAGAGGCCTGGTGCTTTCTGTAGGCAATTCAAGTGGGCTGGAAAGGTGAGGCCTAGTCTACATTGTGGAAATGTTCGCGATTACGGCTATCTTTCTCCCTCTCTCTGCCCCGTACCCTGGGCTCAGCCTTGTGGGAATGCTGATTGGGAGAGTCTGCCTCTCTGCCGGGCTCAGAAGGCTTCTTCCCGTTTGGGCAATTCCGTTTGTGTCTTACTTCGTGGAGGAGGAATGAGGGTGCCCAGAGATTCTCGGACGTAAAATCACTAATGACAGAGCACCTGGAGGAGCTGGTTTCTCGGTGGAAGAAGCCAAAAAGCCAGCATTCCTAAGGTCTCTTTGAGAGCTGCCAGACACTCTGCCGTCATAGGCCTAAGAATTGGCCATTGTGACGGCATGGCAACACTTGGAATCCTAGGACACTGTGGAAGGGCGACTCGCAAACTGGATGGAAGAAGCTTCCAAGCCCAGTGTTCTTTCATCTACCAAAGAGAACGCAAGTGTCTGAGGCTGGTAGCATTGTTGCAGGAGAGCACTGCCTCCTCGTGGGCCTGTCGGCTACTTTCCTATTTCCGACGCTCTCAGGAAACTCTTCCAAAACGAGGTTGGGACATGCTTAGAGAGAACAGCTGCGAAGTTGATGCACAGAACATTAACCTAGATACCAGCACAGGGTCCCAAGCATCCATTTTTCTCTGGAGGGTACGTACCCCACGCAGGGATTCAAGCAGGGAGTTTGCCTTGGACAACTTACACAGAAAACTGGGATGAGACGTTGGGTCACTCTGCTTGTGCTCACACTACGTGGCCCGGAGAAGTTATGACGCAGCAGATGTCAACCCCCTTTCTCCACACATGTGCACTCCAAAGTAGCGCTGGGCCGTGGGTGTTCTCAGGCCAAGAGCAGTCCTTGTTCTCGGCTGTACCGGCTCTGTGGTTCAAAGGTTCTTTATCTCTGCTCTTTTGGAAGCCTTTCACCCCTGACCCTATCCCTGGGCTGCAGAAGCAAAGAGGCATAGAGGCCTTTCACCCTGAAGGCATGGGCTTGTTTCACATGGAGAATGTGGCCGTCGCCCCTCCCGTGCTGGAGGCGTGTAAGTTGACACCATTTGTTCTGCCCATGGATATTACAAGTAGGTGTACTCGGTTTGGGCTGCCTGGTGAAACTGTTTTTGCAGTCAGCCAGCCCTCTGAGTACTATTCCTCAAGTTTGATTCCTAGCTAGGTAAACCCGGACTTCGGTGGCTACATGGGAGCAAACGTGTTAAGCTTGTGGAGAAAGCCTTTGACCAATTTCAATCTGCTTGTGCTTGTGGCAGGGATTAGGCAGGAACTCTGCCACTCAGGGTTTTTACCTTCCGATAAGCTGTGCCTTTGGGCTGAAGCAGGCGACATGTCTGTATCACATCCTGAGAAGTAGGGCCTGAGGGGAGTCTGCCACCTGATTGGCCTCCATTATAGGCAACTGAGAAAATGGGGCAAGGCTTACGGAACCCGCTTACAACGAAATGTTTCTATTGAGAAGAGGAGATTTTGCTACTATACGTCAGAAGCTCCTCTCCCTCCGAGTGCTGTTCCTGTGTAGACTAGGGAAAACCACCACCGTTTCCAGGGTTTGATCGGCTCTTTTCCCAGTTGGTATCCTCCGTGAAAGAGCTAGAAGGGCTGATCTCAACCAATCGGCCTGCACACCGTGAGTCCTTGGGGTAGGGCAGTCCTGAGTCAATGTGTCTCCTAAAGAACGAAAGCAAAGTTTCCTGCCACAGGAAAGCACAGAGAGGCCTGGTGCTTTCTCTAGGCAATTCAAGTGGGCTTGAAAGTTGAGGCCTAGTCTACATTGTGGAAAAATTCGCGATTACGGCTATCTTTCTCCCTCTCTGTGTCCCGTACCCTGGGCTCAGCCTTGTGGGAATGCTGATTGGGAGAGTCTGCCTCTCTGCCGGGCTCAGAAGGCTTCTTCCCGTTTGGGCAATTCCGTTTGTGTCTTACTTCGTGGAGGAGGAATGAGGGTGCCCAGAGATTCTCGGACGTGAAATCACTAATGACAGAGCACCTGGAGGAGCTGGTTTCTCGGTGGAAGAAGCCAAAAAGCCAGCATTCCTAAGGTCTCTTTGAGAGCTGCCAGACACTCTGCCGTCATAGGCCTAAGAATTGGCCATTGTGACGGCATGGCAACACTTGGAATCCTAGGACACTGTGGAAGGGCGACTCGCAAACTGGATGGAAGAAGCTTCCAAGCCCAGTGTTCTTTCATCTACCAAAGAGAACGCAAGTGTCTGAGGCTGGTAGCATTGTTGCAGGAGAGCACTGCCTCCTCGTGGGCCTGTCGGCTACTTTCCTATTTCCGACGCTCTCAGGAAACTCTTCCAAAACGAGGTTGGGACATGCTTAGAGAGAACAGCTGCGAAGTGGATGCACAGAACATTAACCTAGATACCAGCCCAGGGTCCCAAGCATCCATTTTTCTCTGGAGGGTACGTACCCCACGCAGGGATTCAAGCAGGGAGTTTGCCTTGGACAACTTACACAGAAAACTGGGATGAGACGTTGGGTCACTCTGTTTGTGCTCACACTACGTGGCCCGGAGAAGTTATGACGCAGCAGATGTCAACCCCCTTTCTCCACACATGTGCACTCCAAAGTAGCGCTGGGCCGTGGGTGTTCTCAGGCCAAGAGCAGTCCTTGTTCTCGGCTGTACCGGCTCTGTGGTTCAAAGGTTCTTTATCTCTGCTCTTTTGGAAGCCTTTCACCCCTGACCCTATCCCTGGGCTGCAGAAGCAAAGAGGCATAGAGGCCTTTCACCCTGAAGGCATGGGCTTGTTTCACATGGAGAATGTGGCCGTCGCCCCTCCCGTGCTGGAGGCGTGTAAGTTGACACCATTTGTTCTGCCCATGGATATTACAAGTAGGTGTACTCGGTTTGGGCTGCCTGGTGAAACTGTTTTTGCAGTCAGCCAGCCCTCTGAGTACTATTCCTCAAGTTTGATTCCTAGCTAGGTAAACCCGGACTTCGGTGGCTACATGGGAGCAAACGTGTTAAGCTTGTGGAGAAAGCCTTTGACCAATTTCAATCTGCTTGTGCTTGTGGCAGGGATTAGGCAGGAACTCTGCCACTCAGGGTTTTTACCTTCCGATAAGCTGTGCCTTTGGGCTGAAGCAGGCGACATGTCTGTATCACATCCTGGGAAGTAGGGCCTGAGGGGAGTCTGCCACCTGATTGGCCTCCATTATAGGCAACTGAGAAAATGGGGCAAGGCTTACGGAACCCGCTTACAACGAAATGTTTCTATTGAGAAGAGGAGATTTTGCTACTACACGTCAGAAGCTCCTCTCCCTCCGAGTGCTGTTCCTGTGTAGACTAGGGAAAACCACCACCGTTTCCAGGGTTTGATCGGCTCTTTTCCCAGTTGGTATCCTCCGTGAAAGAGCTAGAAGGGCTGATCTCAACCAATCGGCCTGCACACCGTGAGTCCTTGGGGTAGGGCAGTCCTGAGTCAATGTGTCTCCTAAAGAACGAAAGCAAAGTTTCCTGCCACAGGAAAGCACAGAGAGGCCTGGTGCTTTCTCTAGGCAATTCAAGTGGGCTGGAAAGGTGAGGCCTAGTCTACATTGTGGAAAAGTTCGCGACTACGGCTATCTTTCTCCCTCTCTCTGTCCCGTACCCTGGGCTCAGCCTTGTGGGAATGCTGATTGGGAGAGTCGGCCTCTCTGCCGGGCTCAGAAGGCTTCTTCCTGTTTGGGCAATTCCGTTTGTGTCTTACTTCGTGGAGGAGGAATGAGGGTGCCCAGAGATTCTCTGACGTGAAATCACTAATGACAGAGCACCTGGAGGAGCTGGTTTCTCGGTGGAAGAAGCCAAAAAGCCAGCATTCCTAAGGTCTCTTTGAGAGCTGCCAGACACTCTGCCGTCATAGGCCTAAGAATTGGCCATTGTGACGGCATGGCAACACTTGGAATCCTAGGACACTGAGGAAGGGCGACTCGCAAACTGGATGGAAGAAGCTTCCAAGCCCAGTGTTCTTTCATCTACCAAAGAGAACGCAAGTGTCTGAGGCTGGTAGCATTGTTGCAGGAGAGCACTGCCTCCTCGTGGGCCTGTCGGCTACTTTCCTATTTCCGACGCTCTCAGGAAAATCTTCCAAAACGAGGTTGGGACATGCTTAGAGAGAACAGCTGCGAAGTGGATGCACAGAACATTAACCTAGATACCAGCCCAGGGTCCCAAGCATCCATTTTTCTCTGGAGGGTACGTACCCCACGCAGGGATTCAAGCAGGGAGTTTGCCTTGGACAACTTACACAGAAAACTGGGATGAGACGTTGGGTCACTCTGCTTGTGCTCACACTACGTGGCCCGGAGAAGTTATGACGCAGCAGATGTCAACCCCCTTTCTCCACACATGTGCACTCCAAAGTAGCGCTGGGTCGTGGGTGTTCTCAGGCCAAGAGCAGTCCTTGTTCTCGGCTGTACCGGCTCTGTGGTTCAAAGGTTCTTTATCTCTGCTCTTTTGGAAGCCTTTCACCCCTGACCCTATCCCTGGGCTGCAGAAGCATAGAGGCATAGAGGCCTTTCACCCTGAAGGTATGGGCTTGTTTCACATGGAGAATGTGGCCGTCGCCCCTCCCGTGCTGGAGGCGTGTAAGTTGACACCATTTGTTCTGCCCATGGATATTACAAGTAGGTGTACTCGGTTTGGGCTGCCTGGTGAAACTGTTTTTGCAGTCAGCCAGCCCTCTGAGTACTATTCCTCAAGTTTGATTCCTAGCTAGGTAAACCCGGACTTCGGTGGCTACATGGGAGCAAACGTGTTAAGCTTGTGGAGAAAGCCTTTGACCAATTTCAATCTGCTTGTGCTTGTGGCAGGGATTAGGCAGGAACTCTGCCACTCAGGGTTTTTACCTTCCGATAAGCTGTGCCTTTGGGCTGAAGCAGGCGACATATCTGTATCACATCCTGGGAAGTAGGGCCTGAGGGGAGTCTGCCACCTGATTGGCCTCCATTATAGGCAACTGAGAAAATGGGGCAAGGCTTACGGAACCCGCTTACAACGAAATGTTTCTATTGAGAAGAGGAGATTTTGCTACTACACGTCAGCAGCTCCTCTCCCTCAGAGTGCTGTTCCTGTGTAGACTAGGGAAAACCACCACGGTTTCCAGGGTTTGATCGGCTCTTTTCCCAGTTGGTGTCCTCCGTGAAAGAGCTAGAAGGGCTGATCTCAACCAATCGGCCTGCACACCGTGAGTCCTTGGGGTAGGGCAGTCCTGAGTCAATGTGTCTCCTAAAGAACGAAAGCAAAGTTTCCTGCCACAGGAAAGCACAGAGAGGCCTGGTGCTTTCTGTAGGCAATTCAAGTGGGCTGGAAAGGTGAGGCCTAGTCTACATTGTGGAAATGTTCGCGATTACGGCTATCTTTCTCCCTCTCTCTGCCCCGTACCCTGGGCTCAGCCTTGTGGGAATGCTGATTGGGAGAGTCTGCCTCTCTGCCGGGCTCAGAAGGCTTCTTCCCGTTTGGGCAATTCCGTTTGTGTCTTACTTCGTGGAGGAGGAATGAGGGTGCCCAGAGATTCTCGGACGTAAAATCACTAATGACAGAGCACCTGGAGGAGCTGGTTTCTCGGTGGAAGAAGCCAAAAAGCCAGCATTCCTAAGGTCTCTTTGAGAGCTGCCAGACACTCTGCCGTCATAGGCCTAAGAATTGGCCATTGTGACGGCATGGCAACACTTGGAATCCTAGGACACTGTGGAAGGGCGACTCGCAAACTGGATGGAAGAAGCTTCCAAGCCCAGTGTTCTTTCATCTACCAAAGAGAACGCAAGTGTCTGAGGCTGGTAGCATTGTTGCAGGAGAGCACTGCCTCCTCGTGGGCCTGTCGGCTACTTTCCTATTTCCGACGCTCTCAGGAAACTCTTCCAAAACGAGGTTGGGACATGCTTAGAGAGAACAGCTGCGAAGTTGATGCACAGAACATTAACCTAGATACCAGCACAGGGTCCCAAGCATCCATTTTTCTCTGGAGGGTACGTACCCCACGCAGGGATTCAAGCAGGGAGTTTGCCTTGGACAACTTACACAGAAAACTGGGATGAGACGTTGGGTCACTCTGCTTGTGCTCACACTACGTGGCCCGGAGAAGTTATGACGCAGCAGATGTCAACCCCCTTTCTCCACACATGTGCACTCCAAAGTAGCGCTGGGCCGTGGGTGTTCTCAGGCCAAGAGCAGTCCTTGTTCTCGGCTGTACCGGCTCTGTGGTTCAAAGGTACTTTATCTCTGCTCTTTTGGAAGCCTTTCACCCCTGACCCTATCCCTGGGCTGCAGAAGCAAAGAGGCATAGAGGCCTTTCACCCTGAAGGCATGGGCTTGTTTCACATGGAGAATGTGTCCCTTGCCCCTCCTGTGCTGGAGGCGTGTAAGTTGACACCATTTGTTCTGCCCATGGATATTACAAGTAGGTGTACTCGGTTTGGGCTGCCTGGTGAAACTGTTTTTGCAGTCAGCCAGACCTCTGAGTACTATTCCTCAAGTTTGATTCCTAGCTAGGTAAACCCGGACTTCGGTGGCTACATGGGAGCAAACGTGTTAAGCTTGTGGAGAAAGCCTTTGACCAATGGCAATCTGCTTGTGCTTGTGGCAGGGATTAGGCAGGACCTCTGCCACTCAGGGTTTTTACCTTCCCATAAGCTGGGCCTTTGGGCTGAAGCAGGCGACGTGTCTGTATCACATCCTGGGAAGTAGGGCCTGAGGGGAGTCTGCCACCTGATTGGCCTCCATTATAGGCAACTGAGAAAATGGGGCAAGGCTTACGGAACCCGCTTACAACGAAATGTTTCTATTGAGAAGAGGAGATTTTGCTACTACACGTCAGAAGCTCCTCTCCCTCAGAGTGCTGTTCCTGTGTAGACTAGGGAAAACCACCACGGTTTCCAGGGTTTGATCGGCTCTTTTCCCAGTTGGTATCCTCCGTGAAAGAGCTAGAAGGACTGATCTCAACCAATCGGCCTGCACACCGTGAGTCCTTGGGGTAGGGCAGTCCTGAGTCAATGTGTCTCCTAAAGAACGAAAGCAAAGTTTCCTGCCACAGGAAAGCACAGAGAGGCCTGGTGCTTTCTCTAGGCAATTCAAGTGGGCTTGAAAGTTGAGGCCTAGTCTACATTGTGGAAAAATTCGCGATTACGGCTATCTTTCTCCCTCTCTGTGTCCCGTACCCTGGGCTCAGCCTTGTGGGAATGCTGATTGGGAGAGTCTGCCTCTCTGCCGGGCTCAGAAGGCTTCTTCCCGTTTGGGCAATTCCGTTTGTGTCTTACTTCGTGGAGGAGGAATGAGGGTGCCCAGAGATTCTCTGACGTGAAATCACTAATGACAGAGCACCTGGAGGAGCTGGTTTCTCGGTGGAAGAAGCCAAAAAGCCAGCATTCCTAAGGTCTCTTTGAGAGCTGCCAGACACTCTGCCGTCATAGGCCTAAGAATTGGCCATTGTGACGGCATGGCAACACTTGGAATCCTAGGACACTGTGGAAGGGCGACTCGCAAACTGGATGGAAGAAGCTTCCAAGCCCAGTGTTCTTTCATCTACCAAAGAGAACGCAAGTGTCTGAGGCTGGTAGCATTGTTGCAGGAGAGCACTGCCTCCTCGTGGGCCTGTCGGCTACTTTCCTATTTCCGACGCTCTCAGGAAACTCTTCCTAAACGAGGTTGGGACATGCTTAGAGAGAACACCTGCGAAGTGGATGCACAGAACATTAACCTAGATACCAGCCCAGGGTCCCAAGCATCCATTTTTCTCTGGAGGGTACGTACCCCACGCAGGGATTCAAGCAGGGAGTTTGCCTTGGACAACTTACACAGAAAACTGGGATGAGACGTTGGGTCACTCTGCTTGTGCTCACACTACGTGCCCCAGAGAAGTTGTGACGTAGCAGATATCAAGCCCTTTCTCTACACATGTGGACCCCAAAGAAGCGGTGCGCAGTGGGTGTTCTCAGGCCAAGAGCAGTCCTTGTTCTCGGCTGTACCGGCTCTGTGGTTCAAAGGTTCTTTATCTCTGCTCTTTTGGAAGCCTTTCACCCCTGACCCTATCCCTGGGCTGCAGAAGCAAAGAGGCATAGAGGCCTTTCACCCTGAAGGCATGGGCTTGTTTCACATGGAGAATGTGGCCGTCGCCCCTCCCGTGCTGGAGGCGTGTAAGTTGACACCATTTGTTCTGCCCATGGATATTACAAGTAGGTGTACTCGGTTTGGGCTACCTGGTGAAACTGTTTTTGCAGTCAGCCAGCCCTCTGAGTACTATTCCTCAAGTTTGATTCCTAGCTAGGTAAACCGGGACTTCGGTGGCTACATGGGAGCAAACGTGTTAAGCTTGTGGAGAAAGCCTTTGACCAATGGCAATCTGCTTGTGCTTGTGGCAGGGATTAGGCAGGAACTCTGCCACTCAGGGTTTTTACCTTCCGATAAGCTGTGCCTTTGGGCTGAAGCAGGCGACGTGTCTGTATCACATCCTGGGAAGTAGGGCCTGAGGGGAGTCTGCCACCTGATTGGCCTCCATTATAGGCAACTGAGAAAATGGGGCAAGGCTTACGGAACCCGCTTACAACGAAATGTTTCTATTGAGAAGAGGAGATTTTGCTACTACACGTCAGAAGCTCCTCTCCCTCCGAGTGCTGTTCCTGTGTAGACTAGGGAAAACCACCACCGTTTCCAGGGTTTGATCGGCTCTTTTCCCAGTTGGTATCCTCCGTGAAAGAGCTAGAAGGGCTGATCTCAAGCAATCGGCCTGCACACCGTGAGTCCTTGGGGTAGGGCAGTCCTGAGTCAATGTGTCTCCTAAAGAACGAAAGCAAAGTTACCTGCCACAGGAAAGCACAGAGAGGCCTGGTGCTTTCTCTAGGCAATTCAAGTGGGCTTGAAAGTTGAGGCCTAGTCTACATTGTGGAAAAATTCGCGATTACGGCTATCTTTCTCCCTCTCTGTGTCCCGTACCCTGGGCTCAGCCTTGTGGGAATGCTGATTGGGAGAGTCTGCCTCTCTGCCGGGCTCAGAAGGCTTCTTCCCGTTTGGGCAATTCCGTTTGTGTCTTACTTCGTGGAGGAGGAATGAGGGTGCCCAGAGATTCTCTGACGTGAAATCACTAATGACAGAGCACCTGGAGGAGCTGGTTTCTCGGTGGAAGAAGCCAAAAAGCCAGCATTCCTAAGGTCTCTTTGAGAGCTGCCAGACACTCTGCCGTCATAGGCCTAAGAATTGGCCATTGTGACGGCATGGCAACACTTGGAATCCTAGGACACTGTGGAAGGGCGACTCGCAAACTGGATGGAAGAAGCTTCCAAGCCCAGTGTTCTTTCATCTACCAAAGAGAACGCAAGTGTCTGAGGCTGGTAGCATTGTTGCAGGAGAGCACTGCCTCCTCGTGGGCCTGTCGGCTACTTTCCTATTTCCGACGCTCTCAGGAAACTCTTCCTAAACGAGGTTGGGACATGCTTAGAGAGAACACCTGCGAAGTGGATGCACAGAACATTAACCTAGATACCAGCCCAGGGTCCCAAGCATCCATTTTTCTCTGGAGGGTACGTACCCCACGCAGGGATTCAAGCAGGGAGTTTGCCTTGGACAACTTACACAGAAAACTGGGATGAGACGTTGGGTCACTCTGCTTGTGCTCACACTACGTGCCCCAGAGAAGTTGTGACGTAGCAGATATCAAGCCCTTTCTCTACACATGTGGACCCCAAAGAAGCGGTGCGCAGTGGGTGTTCTCAGGCCAAGAGCAGTCCTTGTTCTCGGCTGTACCGGCTCTGTGGTTCAAAGGTTCTTTATCTCTGCTCTTTTGGAAGCCTTTCACCCCTGACCCTATCCCTGGGCTGCAGAAGCAAAGAGGCATAGAGGCCTTTCACCCTGAAGGCATGGGCTTGTTTCACATGGAGAATGTGGCCGTCGCCCCTCCCGTGCTGGAGGCGTGTAAGTTGACACCATTTGTTCTGCCCATGGATATTACAAGTAGGTGTACTCGGTTTGGGCTACCTGGTGAAACTGTTTTTGCAGTCAGCCAGCCCTCTGAGTACTATTCCTCAAGTTTGATTCCTAGCTAGGTAAACCGGGACTTCGGTGGCTACATGGGAGCAAACGTGTTAAGCTTGTGGAGAAAGCCTTTGACCAATGGCAATCTGCTTGTGCTTGTGGCAGGGATTAGGCAGGAACTCTGCCACTCAGGGTTTTTACCTTCCGATAAGCTGTGCCTTTGGGCTGAAGCAGGCGACGTGTCTGTATCACATCCTGGGAAGTAGGGCCTGAGGGGAGTCTGCCACCTGATTGGCCTCCATTATAGGCAACTGAGAAAATGGGGCAAGGCTTACGGAACCCGCTTACAACGAAATGTTTCTATTGAGAAGAGGAGATTTTGCTACTACACGTCAGAAGCTCCTCTCCCTCCGAGTGCTGTTCCTGTGTAGACTAGGGAAAACCACCACCGTTTCCAGGGTTTGATCGGCTCTTTTCCCAGTTGGTATCCTCCGTGAAAGAGCTAGAAGGGCTGATCTCAAGCAATCGGCCTGCACACCGTGAGTCCTTGGGGTAGGGCAGTCCTGAGTCAATGTGTCTCCTAAAGAACGAAAGCAAAGTTACCTGCCACAGGAAAGCACAGAGAGGCCTGGTGCTTTCTCTAGGCAATTCAAGTGGGCTTGAAAGTTGAGGCCTAGTCTACATTGTGGAAAAATTCGCGATTACGGCTATCTTTCTCCCTCTCTGTGTCCCGTACCCTGGGCTCAGCCTTGTGGGAATGCTGATTGGGAGAGTCTGCCTCTCTGCCGGGCTCAGAAGGCTTCTTCCCGTTTGGGCAATTCCGTTTGTGTCTTACTTCGTGGAGGAGGAATGAGGGTGCCCAGAGATTCTCGGACGTAAAATCACTAATGACAGAGCACCTGGAGGAGCTGGTTTCTCGGTGGAAGAAGCCAAAAAGCCAGCATTCCTAAGGTCTCTTTGAGAGCTGCCAGACACTCTGCCGTCATAGGCCTAAGAATTGGCCATTGTGACGGCATGGCAACACTTGGAATCCTAGGACACTGTGGAAGGGCGACTCGCAAACTGGATGGAAGAAGCTTCCAAGCCCAGTGTTCTTTCATCTACCAAAGAGAACGCAAGTGTCTGAGGCTGGTAGCATTGTTGCAGGAGAGCACTGCCTCCTCGTGGGCCTGTCGGCTACTTTCCTATTTCCGACGCTCTCAGGAAACTCTTCCAAAACGAGGTTGGGACATGCTTAGAGAGAACAGCTGCGAAGTTGATGCACAGAACATTAACCTAGATACCAGCACAGGGTCCCAAGCATCCATTTTTCTCTGGAGGGTACGTACCCCACGCAGGGATTCAAGCAGGGAGTTTGCCTTGGACAACTTACACAGAAAACTGGGATGAGACGTTGGGTCACTCTGCTTGTGCTCACACTACGTGGCCCGGAGAAGTTATGACGCAGCAGATGTCAACCCCCTTTCTCCACACATGTGCACTCCAAAGTAGCGCTGGGCCGTGGGTGTTCTCAGGCCAAGAGCAGTCCTTGTTCTCGGCTGTACCGGCTCTGTGGTTCAAAGGTTCTTTATCTCTGCTCTTTTGGAAGCCTTTCACCCCTGACCCTATCCCTGGGCTGCAGAAGCAAAGAGGCATAGAGGCCTTTCACCCTGAAGGCATGGGCTTGTTTCACATGGAGAATGTGTCCCTTGCCCCTCCTGTGCTGGAGGCGTGTAAGTTGACACCATTTGTTCTGCCCATGGATATTACAAGTAGGTGTACTCGGTTTGGGCTGCCTGGTGAAACTGTTTTTGCAGTCAGCCAGACCTCTGAGTACTATTCCTCAAGTTTGATTCCTAGCTAGGTAAACCCGGACTTCGGTGGCTACATGGGAGCAAACGTGTTAAGCTTGTGGAGAAAGCCTTTGACCAATGGCAATCTGCTTGTGCTTGTGGCAGGGATTAGGCAGGACCTCTGCCACTCAGGGTTTTTACCTTCCCATAAGCTGGGCCTTTGGGCTGAAGCAGGCGACGTGTCTGTATCACATCCTGGGAAGTAGGGCCTGAGGGGAGTCTGCCACCTGATTGGCCTCCATTATAGGCAACTGAGAAAATGGGGCAAGGCTTACGGAACCCGCTTACAACGAAATGTTTCTATTGAGAAGAGGAGATTTTGCTACTACACGTCAGCAGCTCCTCTCCCTCAGAGTGCTGTTCCTGTGTAGACTAGGGAAAACCACCACGGTTTCCAGGGTTTGATCGGCTCTTTTCCCAGTTGGTATCCTCCGTGAAAGAGCTAGAAGGACTGATCTCAACCAATCGGCCTGCACACCGTGAGTCCTTGGGGTAGGGCAGTCCTGAGTCAATGTGTCTCCTAAAGAACGAAAGCAAAGTTTCCTGCCACAGGAAAGCACAGAGAGGCCTGGTGCTTTCTCTAGGCAATTCAAGTGGGCTTGAAAGTTGAGGCCTAGTCTACATTGTGGAAAAATTCGCGATTACGGCTATCTTTCTCCCTCTCTCTGTCCCGTACCCTGGGCTCAGCCTTGTGGGAATGCTGATTGGGAGAGTCTGCCTCTCTGCCGGGCTCAGAAGGCTTCTTCCCGTTTGGGCAATTCCGTTTGTGTCTTACTTCGTGGAGGAGGAATGAGGGTGCCCAGAGATTCTCTGACGTGAAATCACTAATGACAGAGCACCTGGAGGAGCTGGTTTCTCGGTGGAAGAAGCCAAAAAGCCAGCATTCCTAAGGTCTCTTTGAGAGCTGCCAGACACTCTGCCGTCATAGGCCTAAGAATTGGCCATTGTGACGGCATGGCAACACTTGGAATCCTAGGACACTGTGGAAGGGCGACTCGCAAACTGGATGGAAGAAGCTTCCAAGCCCAGTGTTCTTTCATCTACCAAAGAGAACGCAAGTGTCTGAGGCTGGTAGCATTGTTGCAGGAGAGCACTGCCTCCTCGTGGGCCTGTCGGCTACTTTCCTATTTCCGACGCTCTCAGGAAACTCTTCCTAAACGAGGTTGGGACATGCTTAGAGAGAACAGCTGCGAAGTGGATGCACAGAACATTAACCTAGATACCAGCCCAGGGTCCCAAGCATCCATTTTTCTCTGGAGGGTACGTACCCCACGCAGGGATTCAAGCAGGGAGTTTGCCTTGGACAACTTACACAGAAAACTGGGATGAGACGTTGGGTCACTCTGCTTGTGCTCACACTACGTGCCCCAGAGAAGTTGTGACGTAGCAGATATCAAGCCCTTTCTCTACACATGTGGACCCCAAAGAAGCGGTGCGCAGTGGGTGTTCTCAGGCCAAGCGCAGTCCTTGTTCTCGGCTGTACCGGCTCTGTGGTTCAAAGGTTCTTTATCTCTGCTCTTTTGGAAGCCTTTCACCCCTGACCCTATCCCTGGGCTGCAGAAGCAAAGAGGCATAGAGGCCTTTCACCCTGAAGGCATGGGCTTGTTTCACATGGAGAATGTGGCCGTCGCCCCTCCCGTGCTGGAGGCGTGTAAGTTGACACCATTTGTTCTGCCCATGGATATTACAAGTAGGTGTACTCGGTTTGGGCTACCTGGTGAAACTGTTTTTGCAGTCAGCCAGCCCTCTGAGTACTATTCCTCAAGTTTGATTCCTAGCTAGGTAAACCCGGACTTCGGTGGCTACATGGGAGCAAACGTGTTAAGCTTGTGGAGAAAGCCTTTGACCAATGGCAATCTGCTTGTGCTTGTGGCAGGGATTAGGCAGGAACTCTGCCACTCAGGGTTTTTACCTTCCGATAAGCTGTGCCTTTGGGCTGAAGCAGGCGACGTGTCTGTATCACATCCTGGGAAGTAGGGCCTGAGGGGAGTCTGCCACCTGATTGGCCTCCATTATAGGCAACTGAGAAAATGGGGCAAGGCTTACGGAACCCGCTTACAACGAAATGTTTCTATTGAGAAGAGGAGATTTTGCTACTACACGTCAGAAGCTCCTCTCCCTCCGAGTGCTGTTCCTGTGTAGACTAGGGAAAACCACCACCGTTTCCAGGGTTTGATCGGCTCTTTTCCCAGTTGGTATCCTCCGTGAAAGAGCTAGAAGGGCTGATCTCAAGCAATCGGCCTGCACACCGTGAGTCCTTGGGGTAGGGCAGTCCTGAGTCAATGTGTCTCCTAAAGAACGAAAGCAAAGTTACCTGCCACAGGAAAGCACAGAGAGGCCTGGTGCTTTCTCTAGGCAATTCAAGTGGGCTTGAAAGTTGAGGCCTAGTCTACATTGTGGAAAAATTCGCGATTACGGCTATCTTTCTCCCTCTCTGTGTCCCGTACCCTGGGCTCAGCCTTGTGGGAATGCTGATTGGGAGAGTCTGCCTCTCTGCCGGGCTCAGAAGGCTTCTTCCCGTTTGGGCAATTCCGTTTGTGTCTTACTTCGTGGAGGAGGAATGAGGGTGCCCAGAGATTCTCGGACGTAAAATCACTAATGACAGAGCACCTGGAGGAGCTGGTTTCTCGGTGGAAGAAGCCAAAAAGCCAGCATTCCTAAGGTCTCTTTGAGAGCTGCCAGACACTCTGCCGTCATAGGCCTAAGAATTGGCCATTGTGACGGCATGGCAACACTTGGAATCCTAGGACACTGTGGAAGGGCGACTCGCAAACTGGATGGAAGAAGCTTCCAAGCCCAGTGTTCTTTCATCTACCAAAGAGAACGCAAGTGTCTGAGGCTGGTAGCATTGTTGCAGGAGAGCACTGCCTCCTCGTGGGCCTGTCGGCTACTTTCCTATTTCCGACGCTCTCAGGAAACTCTTCCAAAACGAGGTTGGGACATGCTTAGAGAGAACAGCTGC
The DNA here is from genome assembly GCF_965194825.1 of Balaenoptera physalus. NCBI lineage: Eukaryota > Metazoa > Chordata > Mammalia > Artiodactyla > Balaenopteridae > Balaenoptera > Balaenoptera physalus. The sequence continues at coordinate 36,862,221 of NC_138897.1, read as the reverse complement.
GAAGTTGATGCACAGAACATTAACCTAGATACCAGCACAGGGTCCCAAGCATCCATTTTTCTCTGGAGGGTACGTACCCCACGCAGGGATTCAAGCAGGGAGTTTGCCTTGGACAACTTACACAGAAAACTGGGATGAGACGTTGGGTCACTCTGCTTGTGCTCACACTACGTGGCCCGGAGAAGTTATGACGCAGCAGATGTCAACCCCCTTTCTCCACACATGTGCACTCCAAAGTAGCGCTGGGCCGTGGGTGTTCTCAGGCCAAGAGCAGTCCTTGTTCTCGGCTGTACCGGCTCTGTGGTTCAAAGGTTCTTTATCTCTGCTCTTTTGGAAGCCTTTCACCCCTGACCCTATCCCTGGGCTGCAGAAGCAAAGAGGCATAGAGGCCTTTCACCCTGAAGGCATGGGCTTGTTTCACATGGAGAATGTGTCCCTTGCCCCTCCTGTGCTGGAGGCGTGTAAGTTGACACCATTTGTTCTGCCCATGGATATTACAAGTAGGTGTACTCGGTTTGGGCTGCCTGGTGAAACTGTTTTTGCAGTCAGCCAGACCTCTGAGTACTATTCCTCAAGTTTGATTCCTAGCTAGGTAAACCCGGACTTCGGTGGCTACATGGGAGCAAACGTGTTAAGCTTGTGGAGAAAGCCTTTGACCAATGGCAATCTGCTTGTGCTTGTGGCAGGGATTAGGCAGGACCTCTGCCACTCAGGGTTTTTACCTTCCCATAAGCTGGGCCTTTGGGCTGAAGCAGGCGACGTGTCTGTATCACATCCTGGGAAGTAGGGCCTGAGGGGAGTCTGCCACCTGATTGGCCTCCATTATAGGCAACTGAGAAAATGGGGCAAGGCTTACGGAACCCGCTTACAACGAAATGTTTCTATTGAGAAGAGGAGATTTTGCTACTACACGTCAGCAGCTCCTCTCCCTCAGAGTGCTGTTCCTGTGTAGACTAGGGAAAACCACCACGGTTTCCAGGGTTTGATCGGCTCTTTTCCCAGTTGGTATCCTCCGTGAAAGAGCTAGAAGGACTGATCTCAACCAATCGGCCTGCACACCGTGAGTCCTTGGGGTAGGGCAGTCCTGAGTCAATGTGTCTCCTAAAGAACGAAAGCAAAGTTTCCTGCCACAGGAAAGCACAGAGAGGCCTGGTGCTTTCTCTAGGCAATTCAAGTGGGCTTGAAAGTTGAGGCCTAGTCTACATTGTGGAAAAATTCGCGATTACGGCTATCTTTCTCCCTCTCTCTGTCCCGTACCCTGGGCTCAGCCTTGTGGGAATGCTGATTGGGAGAGTCTGCCTCTCTGCCGGGCTCAGAAGGCTTCTTCCCGTTTGGGCAATTCCGTTTGTGTCTTACTTCGTGGAGGAGGAATGAGGGTGCCCAGAGATTCTCTGACGTGAAATCACTAATGACAGAGCACCTGGAGGAGCTGGTTTCTCGGTGGAAGAAGCCAAAAAGCCAGCATTCCTAAGGTCTCTTTGAGAGCTGCCAGACACTCTGCCGTCATAGGCCTAAGAATTGGCCATTGTGACGGCATGGCAACACTTGGAATCCTAGGACACTGTGGAAGGGCGACTCGCAAACTGGATGGAAGAAGCTTCCAAGCCCAGTGTTCTTTCATCTACCAAAGAGAACGCAAGTGTCTGAGGCTGGTAGCATTGTTGCTGGAGAGCACTGCCTCCTCGTGGGCCTGTCGGCTACTTTCCTATTTCCGACGCTCTCAGGAAACTCTTCCAAAACGAGGTTGGGACATGCTTAGAGAGAACAGCTGCGAAGTGGATGCACAGAACATTAACCTAGATACCAGCCCAGGGTCCCAAGCATCCATTTTCCTCTGGAGGGTACGTACCCCACGCAGGGATTCAAGCAGGGAGTTTGCCTTGGACAACTTACACAGAAAACTGGGATGAGACGTTGGGCCACTCTGCTTGTGCTCACACTACGTGGCCCGGAGAAGTTATGACGCAGCAGATGTCAAGCCCCTTTCTCCACACATGTGCACCCCAAAGAAGCGCTGGGCCGTGGGTGTTCTCAGGCCAAGAGCAGTCCTTGTTCTCGGCTGCACCGTCTCTGTGGTTCAAAGGTTCTTTATCTCTGCTCTTTTGGAAGCCTTTCAGACCTGACCGTATCCCTGGGCTGCAGAAGCAAAGAGGCATAGAGGCCTTTCACCCTGAAGGCATGGGCTTGTTTCACATGGAGAATGTGTCCCTCGCCCCTCCAGTGCTGGAGGCGTGTATGTTGACAACATTTGTTCTGCCCATGGATATTTCAAGTAGGTGTACTCGGTTTGGGCTGCCTGGTGAAACTGTTTTTGCAGTCAGCCAGCCTTCTGAGTACTATTCCTCCAGTTTGATTCCTAGTTAGGTAAACCCGGACTTCGGTGACTACATGGGAGCAAACGTGTTAAGCTTGTGGAGAAAGCCTTTGACCAATGGCAATCTGCTTGTGCTTGTGGCAGGGATTAGGCAGGAACTCTGCCACTCAGGGTTTTTACCTTCCCATAAGCTGTGCCTTTGGGGTGAAGCAGGCGACGTGTCTGTATCACATCCTGGGAAGTAGGGCCTGAGGGTCGTCTGCCACCTGATTGGCCTCCATTATAGGCAACTGAGAAAATGGGGCAAGGCTTACGGAACCCGCTTACAACGAAATGTTTCTATTGAGAAGAGGAGATTTTGCTACTACACGTCAGCAGCTCCTCTCCCTCAGAGTGCTGTTCCTGTGTAGACTAGGGAAAACCACCACGGTTTCCAGGGTTTGATCGGCTCTTTTCCCAGTTGGTGTCCTCCGTGAAAGAGCTAGAAGGGCTGATCTCAACCAATCGGCCTGCACACCGTGAGTCCTTGGGGTAGGGCAGTCCTGAGTCAATGTGTCTCCTAAAGAACGAAAGCAAAGTTTCCTGCCACAGGAAAGCACAGAGAGGCCTGGTGCTTTCTCTAGGCAATTCAAGTGGGCTGGAAAGGTGAGGCCTAGTCTACATTGTGGAAATGTTCGCGATTACGGCTATCTTTCTCCCTCTCTCTGCCCCGTACCCTGGGCTCAGCCTTGTGGGAATGCTGATTGGGAGAGTCTGCCTCTCTGCCGGGCTCAGAAGGCTTCTTCCCGTTTGGGCAATTCCGTTTGTGTCTTACTTCGTGGAGGAGGAATGAGGGTGCCCAGAGATTCTCGGACGTGAAATCACTAATGACAGAGCACCTGGAGGAGCTGGTTTCTCGGTGGAAGAAGCCAAAAAGCCAGCATTCCTAAGGTCTCTTTGAGAGCTGCCAGACACTCTGCCGTCATAGGCCTAAGAATTGGCCATTGTGACGGCATGGCAACACTTGGAATCCTAGGACACTGTGGAAGGGCGACTCGCAAACTGGATGGAAGAAGCTTCCAAGCCCAGTGTTCTTTCATCTACCAAAGAGAACGCAAGTGTCTGAGGCTGGTAGCATTGTTGCTGGAGAGCACTGCCTCCTCGTGGGCCTGTCGGCTACTTTCCTATTTCCGACGCTCTCAGGAAACTCTTCCAAAACGAGGTTGGGACATGCTTAGAGAGAACAGCTGCGAAGTGGATGCACAGAACATTAACCTAGATACCAGCACAGGGTCCCAAGCATCCATTTTTCTCTGGAGGGTACGTACCCCACGCAGGGATTCAAGCAGGGAGTTTGCCTTGGACAACTTACACAGAAAACTGGGATGAGACGTTGGGTCACTCTGCTTGTGCTCACACTACGTGGCCCGGAGAAGTTATGACGCAGCAGATGTCAACCCCCTTTCTCCACACATGTGCACTCCAAAGTAGCGCTGGGCCGTGGGTGTTCTCAGGCCAAGAGCAGTCCTTGTTCTCGGCTGTACCGGCTCTGTGGTTCAAAGGTTCTTTATCTCTGCTCTTTTGGAAGCCTTTCACCCCTGACCCTATCCCTGGGCTGCAGAAGCAAAGAGGCATAGAGGCCTTTCACCCTGAAGGCATGGGCTTGTTTCACATGGAGAATGTGGCCGGCGCCCCTCCCGTGCTGGAGGCGTGTAAGTTGACACCATTTGTTCTGCCCATGGATATTACAAGTAGGTGTACTCGGTTTGGGCTGCCTTGTGAAACTGTTTTTGCAGTCAGCCAGACCTCTGAGTACTATTCCTCAAGTTTGATTCCTAGCTAGGTAAACCCGGACTTCGGTGGCTACATGGGAGCAAACGTGTTAAGCTTGTGGAGAAAGCCTTTGACCAATGGCAATCTGCTTGTGCTTGTGGCAGGGATTAGGCAGGAACTCTGCCACTCAGGGTTTTTACCTTCCGATAAGCTGTGCCTTTGGGCTGAAGCAGGCGACGTGTCTGTATCACATCCTGGGAAGTAGGGCCTGAGGGGAGTCTGCCACCTGATTGGCCTCCATTATAGGCAACTGAGAAAATGGGGCAAGGCTTACGGAACCCGCTTACAACGAAATGTTTCTATTGAGAAGAGGAGATTTTGCTACTATACGTCAGCAGCTCCTCTCCCTCAGAGTGCTGTTCCTGTGTAGACTAGGGAAAACCACCACGGTTTCCAGGGTTTGATCGGCTCTTTTCCCAGTTGGTATCCTCCGTGAAAGAGCTAGAAGGGCTGATCTCAACCAATCGGCCTGCACACCGTGAGTCCTTGGGGTAGGGCAGTCCTGAGTCAATGTGTCTCCTAAAGAACGAAAGCAAAGTTTCCTGCCACAGGAAAGCACAGAGAGGCCTGGTGCTTTCTCTAGGCAATTCAAGTGGGCTGGAAAGGTGAGGCCTAGTCTACATTGTGGAAAAGTTCGCGATTATGGCTATCTTTCTCCCTCTCTCTGTCCCATACCCTGGGCTCAGCCTTGTGGGAATGCTGATTGGGAGAGTCGGCCTCTCTGCCGGGCTCAGAAGGCTTCTTCCCGTTTGGGCAATTCCGTTTGTGTCTTACTTCGTGGAGGAGGAATGAGGGTGCCCAGAGATTCTCGGACGTGAAATCACTAATGACAGAGCACCTGGAGGAGCAGGTTTCTCGGTGGAAGAAGCCAAAAAGCCAGCATTCCTAAGGTCTCTTTGAGAGCTGCCAGACACTCTGCCGTCATAGGCCTAAGAATTGGCCATTGTGACGGCATGGCAACACTTGGAATCCTAGGACACTGTGGAAGGGCGACTCGCAAACTGGATGGAAGAAGCTTCCAAGCCCAGTGTTCTTTCATCTACCAAAGAGAACGCAAGTGTCTGAGGCTGGTAGCATTGTTGCTGGAGAGCACTGCCTCCTCGTGGGCCTGTCGGCTACTTTCCTATTTCCGACGCTCTCAGGAAACTCTTCCAAAACGAGGTTGGGACATGCTTAGAGAGAACAGCTGCGAAGTGGATGCACAGAACATTAACCTAGATACCAGCCCAGGGTCCCAAGCATCCATTTTCCTCTGGAGGGTACGTACCCCACGCAGGGATTCAAGCAGGGAGTTTGCCTTGGACAACTTACACAGAAAACTGGGATGAGACGTTGGGCCACTCTGCTTGTGCTCACACTACGTGGCCCGGAGAAGTTATGACGCAGCAGATGTCAAGCCCCTTTCTCCACACATGTGCACCCCAAAGAAGCGCTGGGCCGTGGGTGTTCTCAGGCCAAGAGCAGTCCTTGTTCTCGGCTGCACCGTCTCTGTGGTTCAAAGGTTCTTTATCTCTGCTCTTTTGGAAGCCTTTCAGACCTGACCGTATCCCTGGGCTGCAGAAGCAAAGAGGCATAGAGGCCTTTCACCCTGAAGGCATGGGCTTGTTTCACATGGAGAATGTGTCCCTCGCCCCTCCAGTGCTGGAGGCGTGTATGTTGACAACATTTGTTCTGCCCATGGATATTTCAAGTAGGTGTACTCGGTTTGGGCTGCCTGGTGAAACTGTTTTTGCAGTCAGCCAGCCTTCTGAGTACTATTCCTCCAGTTTGATTCCTAGTTAGGTAAACCCGGACTTCGGTGGCTACATGGGAGCAAACGTGTTAAGCTTGTGGAGAAAGCCTTTGACCAATGGCAGTCTGCTTGTGCTTGTGGCAGGGATTAGGCAGGAACTCTGCCACTCAGGGTTTTTACCTTCCCATAAGCTGTGCCTTTGGGCTGAAGCAGGCGACGTGTCTGTATCACATCCTGGGAAGTAGGGCCTGAGGGTCGTCTGCCACCTGATTGGCCTCCATTATAGGCAACTGAGAAAATGGGGCAAGGCTTACGGAACCCGCTTACAACGAAATGTTTCTATTGAGAAGAGGAGATTTTGCTACTACACGTCAGCAGCTCCTCTCCCTCAGAGTGCTGTTCCTGTGTAGACTAGGGAAAACCACCACGGTTTCCAGGGTTTGATCGGCTCTTTTCCCAGTTGGTGTCCTCCGTGAAAGAGCTAGAAGGGCTGATCTCAACCAATCGGCCTGCACACCGTGAGTCCTTGGGGTAGGGCAGTCCTGAGTCAATGTGTCTCCTAAAGAACGAAAGCAAAGTTTCCTGCCACAGGAAAGCACAGAGAGGCCTGGTGCTTTCTCTAGGCAATTCAAGTGGGCTGGAAAGGTGAGGCCTAGTCTACATTGTGGAAATGTTCGCGATTACGGCTATCTTTCTCCCTCTCTCTGCCCCGTACCCTGGGCTCAGCCTTGTGGGAATGCTGATTGGGAGAGTCTGCCTCTCTGCCGGGCTCAGAAGGCTTCTTCCCGTTTGGGCAATTCCGTTTGTGTCTTACTTCGTGGAGGAGGAATGAGGGTGCCCAGAGATTCTCGGACGTGAAATCACTAATGACAGAGCACCTGGAGGAGCTGGTTTCTCGGTGGAAGAAGCCAAAACGCCAGCATTCCTAAGGTCTCTTTGAGAGCTGCCAGACACTCTGCCGTCATAGGCCTAAGAATTGGCCATTGTGACGGCATGGCAACACTTGGAATCCTAGGACACTGTGGAAGGGCGACTCGCAAACTGGATGGAAGAAGCTTCCAAGCCCAGTGTTCTTTCATCTACCAAAGAGAACGCAAGTGTCTGAGGCTGGTAGCATTGTTGCTGGAGAGCACTGCCTCCTCGTGGGCCTGTCGGCTACTTTCCTATTTCCGACGCTCTCAGGAAACTCTTCCAAAACGAGGTTGGGACATGCTTAGAGAGAACAGCTGCGAAGTGGATGCACAGAACATTAACCTAGATACCAGCACAGGGTCCCAAGCATCCATTTTTCTCTGGAGGGTACGTACCCCACGCAGGGATTCAAGCAGGGAGTTTGCCTTGGACAACTTACACAGAAAACTGGGATGAGACGTTGGGTCACTCTGCTTGTGCTCACACTACGTGGCCCGGAGAAGTTATGACGCAGCAGATGTCAACCCCCTTTCTCCACACATGTGCACTCCAAAGTAGCGCTGGGCCGTGGGTGTTCTCAGGCCAAGAGCAGTCCTTGTTCTCGGCTGTACCGGCTCTGTGGTTCAAAGGTTCTTTATCTCTGCTCTTTTGGAAGCCTTTCACCCCTGACCCTATCCCTGGGCTGCAGAAGCAAAGAGGCATAGAGGCCTTTCACCCTGAAGGCATGGGCTTGTTTCACATGGAGAATGTGGCCGGCGCCCCTCCCGTGCTGGAGGCGTGTAAGTTGACACCATTTGTTCTGCCCATGGATATTACAAGTAGGTGTACTCGGTTTGGGCTGCCTTGTGAAACTGTTTTTGCAGTCAGCCAGACCTCTGAGTACTATTCCTCAAGTTTGATTCCTAGCTAGGTAAACCCGGACTTCGGTGGCTACATGGGAGCAAACGTGTTAAGCTTGTGGAGAAAGCCTTTGACCAATGGCAATCTGCTTGTGCTTGTGGCAGGGATTAGGCAGGAACTCTGCCACTCAGGGTTTTTACCTTCCGATAAGCTGTGCCTTTGGGCTGAAGCAGGCGACGTGTCTGTATCACATCCTGGGAAGTAGGGCCTGAGGGGAGTCTGCCACCTGATTGGCCTCCATTATAGGCAACTGAGAAAATGGGGAAAGGCTTACGGAACCCGCTTACAACGAAATGTTTCTATTGAGAAGAGGAGATTTTGCTACTACACGTCAGCAGCTCCTCTCCCTCAGAGTGCTCTTCCTGTGTAGACTAGGGAAAACCACCACGGTTTCCAGGGTTTGATCGGCTCTTTTCCCAGTTGGTATCCTCCGTGAAAGAGCTAGAAGGACTGATCTCAACCAATCGGCCTGCACACCGTGAGTCCTTGGGGTAGGGCAGTCCTGAGTCAATGTGTCTCCTAAAGAACGAAAGCAAAGTTTCCTGCCACAGGAAAGCACAGAGAGGCCTGGTGCTTTCTCTAGGCAATTCAAGTGGGCTTGAAAGTTGAGGCCTAGTCTACATTGTGGAAAAATTCGCGATTACGGCTATCTTTCTCCCTCTCTCTGTCCCGTACCCTGGGCTCAGCCTTGTGGGAATGCTGATTGGGAGAGTCTGCCTCTCTGCCGGGCTCAGAAGGCTTCTTCCCGTTTGGGCAATTCCGTTTGTGTCTTACTTCGTGGAGGAGGAATGAGGGTGCCCAGAGATTCTCTGACGTGAAATCACTAATGACAGAGCACCTGGAGGAGCTGGTTTCTCGGTGGAAGAAGCCAAAAAGCCAGCATTCCTAAGGTCTCTTTGAGAGCTGCCAGACACTCTGCCGTCATAGGCCTAAGAATTGGCCATTGTGACGGCATGGCAACACTTGGAATCCTAGGACACTGTGGAAGGGCGACTCGCAAACTGGATGGAAGAAGCTTCCAAGCCCAGTGTTCTTTCATGTACCAAAGAGAACGCAAGTGTCTGAGGCTGGTAGCATTGTTGCTGGAGAGCACTGCCTCCTCGTGGGCCTGTCGGCTACTTTCCTATTTCCGACGCTCTCAGGAAACTCTTCCAAAACGAGGTTGGGACATGCTTAGAGAGAACAGCTGCGAAGTGGATGCACAGAACATTAACCTAGATATCAGCCCAGGGTCCCAAGCATCCATTTTTCTCTGGAGGGTACGTACCCCACGCAGGGATTCAAGCAGGGAGTTTGCCTTGGACAACTTACACAGAAAACTGGGATGAGACGTTGGGTCACTCTGCTTGTGCTCACACTACGTGGCCCGGAGAAGTTATGACGTAGCAGATATCAAGCCCTTTCTCTACACATGTGGACCCCAAAGAAGCGGTGCGCAGTGGGTGTTCTCAGGCCAACTTCAGTGCTTGTTCTCGGCTGCATCGGCTCTGTGGTTCAAAGGTTCTTTATCTCTGCTCTTTTGGAAGCCTTTCAGACCTGACCGTATCCCTGGGCTGCAGAAGCAAAGAGGCATAGAGGCCTTTCACCCTGAAGGCATGGGCTTGTTTCACATGGAGAATGTGGCCGTCGCCCCTCCCGTGCTGGAGGCGTGTAAGTTGACACCATTTGTTCTGCCCATGGATATTACAAGTAGGTGTACTCGGTTTGGGCTGCCTGGTGAAACTGTTTTTGCAGTCAGCCAGCCCTCTGAGTACTATTCCTCAAGTTTGATTCCTAGCTAGGTAAACCCGGACTTCGGTGGCTACATGGGAGCAAACGTGTTAAGCTTGTGGAGAAAGCCTTTGACCAATGGCAATCTGCTTGTGCTTGTGGCAGGGATTAGGCAGGAACTCTGCCACTCAGGGTTTTTACCTTCCGATAAGCTGTGCCTTTGGGCTGAAGCAGGCGAGGTGTCTGTATCACATCCTGGGAAGTAGGGCCTGAGGGGAGTCTGCCACCTGATTGGCCTCCATTATAGGCAACTGAGAAAATGGGGCAAGGCTTACGGAACCCGCTTACAACGAAATGTTTCTATTGAGAAGAGGAGATTTTGCTACTACACGTCAGCAGCTCCTCTCCCTCAGAGTGCTGTTCCTGTGTAGACTAGGGAAAACCACCACGGTTTCCAGGGTTTGATCGGCTCTTTTCCCAGTTGGTATCCTCCGTGAAAGAGCTAGAAGGGCTGATCTCAACCAATCGGCCTGCACACCGTGAGTCCTTGGGGTAGGGCAGTCCTGAGTCAATGTGTCTCCTAAAGAACGAAAGCAAAGTTTCCTGCCACAGGAAAGCACAGAGAGGCCTGGTGCTTTCTCTAGGCAATTCAAGTGGGCTGGAAAGGTGAGGCCTAGTCTACATTGTGGAAAAGTTCGCGATTACGGCTATCTTTCTCCCTCTCTCTGCCCCGTACCCTGGGCTCAGCCTTGTGGGAATGCTGATTGGGAGAGTCTGCCTCTCTGCTGGGCTCAGAAGGCTTCTTCCCGTTTGGGCAATTCCGTTTGTGTCTTACTTCGTGGAGGAGGAATGAGGGTGCCCAGAGATTCTCTGACGTGAAATCACTAATGACAGAGCACCTGGAGGAGCTGGTTTCTCGGTGGAAGAAGCCAAAAAGCCAGCATTCCTAAGGTCTCTTTGAGAGCTGCCAGACACTCTGCCGTCATAGGCCTAAGAATTGGCCATTGTGACGGCATGGCAACACTTGGAATCCTAGGACACTGTGGAAGGGCGACTCGCAAACTGGATGGAAGAAGCTTCCAAGCCCAGTGTTCTTTCATGTACCAAAGAGAACGCAAGTGTCTGAGGCTGGTAGCATTGTTGCTGGAGAGCACTGCCTCCTCGTGGGCCTGTCGGCTACTTTCCTATTTCCGACGCTCTCAGGAAACTCTTCCAAAACGAGGTTGGGACATGCTTAGAGAGAACAGCTGCGAAGTGGATGCACAGAACATTAACCTAGATATCAGCCCAGGGTCCCAAGCATCCATTTTTCTCTGGAGGGTACGTACCCCACGCAGGGATTCAAGCAGGGAGTTTGCCTTGGACAACTTACACAGAAAACTGGGATGAGACGTTGGGTCACTCTGCTTGTGCTCACACTACGTGGCCCGGAGAAGTTATGACGCAGCAGAAGTCAAGCCCCTTTCTCCACACATGTGCACCCCAAAGAAGCGCTGGGCCGTGGGTGTTCTCAGGCCAAGAGCAGTCCTTGTTCTCGGCTGCACCGTCTCTGTGGTTCAAAGGTTCTTTATCTCTGCTCTTTTGGAAGCCTTTCAGACCTGACCGTATCCCTGGGCTGCAGAAGCAAAGAGGCATAGAGGCCTTTCACCCTGAAGGCATGGGCTTGTTTCACATGGAGAATGTGTCCCTCGCCCCTCCAGTGCTGGAGGCGTGTATGTTGACAACATTTGTTCTGCCCATGGATATTTCAAGTAGGTGTACTCGGTTTGGGCTGCCTGGTGAAACTGTTTTTGCAGTCAGCCAGCCTTCTGAGTACTATTCCTCCAGTTTGATTCCTAGTTAGGTAAACCCGGACTTCGGTGGCTACATGGGAGCAAACGTGTTAAGCTTGTGGAGAAAGCCTTTGACCAATGGCAGTCTGCTTGTGCTTGTGGCAGGGATTAGGCAGGAACTCTGCCACTCAGGGTTTTTACCTTCCCATAAGCTGTGCCTTTGGGCTGAAGCAGGCGACGTGTCTGTATCACATCCTGGGAAGTAGGGCCTGAGGGGAGTCTGCCACCTGATTGGCCTCCATTATAGGCAACTGAGAAAATGGGGCAAGGCTTACGGAACCCGCTTACAACGAAATGTTTCTATTGAGAAGAGGAGATTTTGCTACTACACGTCAGCAGCTCCTCTCCCTCAGAGTGCTGTTCCTGTGTAGACTAGGGAAAACCACCACGGTTTCCAGGGTTTGATCGGCTCTTTTCCCAGTTGGTATCCTCCGTGAAAGAGCTAGAAGGGCTGATCTCAACCAATCGGCCTGCACACCGTGAGTCCTTGGGGTAGGGCAGTCCTGAGTCAATGTGTCTCCTAAAGAACGAAAGCAAAGTTTCCTGCCACAGGAAAGCACAGAGAGGCCTGGTGCTTTCTCTAGGCAATTCAAGTGGGCTGGAAAGGTGAGGCCTAGTCTACATTGTGGAAAAGTTCGCGATTACGGCTATCTTTCTCCCTCTCTCTGCCCCGTACCCTGGGCTCAGCCTTGTGGGAATGCTGATTGGGAGAGTCTGCCTCTCTGCTGGGCTCAGAAGGCTTCTTCCCGTTTGGGCAATTCCGTTTGTGTCTTACTTCGTGGAGGAGGAATGAGGGTGCCCAGAGATTCTCTGACGTGAAATCACTAATGACAGAGCACCTGGAGGAGCTGGTTTCTCGGTGGAAGAAGCCAAAAAGCCAGCATTCCTAAGGTCTCTTTGAGAGCTGCCAGACACTCTGCCGTCATAGGCCTAAGAATTGGCCATTGTGACGGCATGGCAACACTTGGAATCCTAGGACACTGTGGAAGGGCGACTCGCAAACTGGATGGAAGAAGCTTCCAAGCCCAGTGTTCTTTCATGTACCAAAGAGAACGCAAGTGTCTGAGGCTGGTAGCATTGTTGCTGGAGAGCACTGCCTCCTCGTGGGCCTGTCGGCTACTTTCCTATTTCCGACGCTCTCAGGATACTCTTCCAAAACGAGGTTGGGACATGCTTAGAGAGAACAGCTGCGAAGTGGATGCACAGAACATTAACCTAGATACCAGCACAGGGTCCCAAGCATCCATTTTTCTCTGGAGGGTACGTACCCCACGCAGGGATTCAAGCAGGGAGTTTGCCTTGGACAACTTACACAGAAAACTGGGATGAGACGTTGGGTCACTCTGCTTGTGCTCACACTACGTGGCCCGGAGAAGTTATGACGCAGCAGATGTCAACCCCCTTTCTCCACACATGTGCACTCCAAAGTAGCGCTGGGCCGTGGGTGTTCTCAGGCCAAGAGCAGTCCTTGTTCTCGGCTGTACCGGCTCTGTGGTTCAAAGGTTCTTTATCTCTGCTCTTTTGGAAGCCTTTCACCCCTGACCCTATCCCTGGGCTGCAGAAGCAAAGAGGCATAGAGGCCTTTCACCCTGAAGGCATGGGCTTGTTTCACATGGAGAATGTGGCCGGCGCCCCTCCCGTGCTGGAGGCGTGTAAGTTGACACCATTTGTTCTGCCCATGGATATTACAAGTAGGTGTACTCGGTTTGGGCTGCCTTGTGAAACTGTTTTTGCAGTCAGCCAGACCTCTGAGTACTATTCCTCAAGTTTGATTCCTAGCTAGGTAAACCCGGACTTCGGTGGCTACATGGGAGCAAACGTGTTAAGCTTGTGGAGAAAGCCTTTGACCAATGGCAATCTGCTTGTGCTTGTGGCAGGGATTAGGCAGGAACTCTGCCACTCAGGGTTTTTACCTTCCGATAAGCTGTGCCTTTGGGCTGAAGCAGGCGACGTGTCTGTATCACATCCTGGGAAGTAGGGCCTGAGGGGAGTCTGCCACCTGATTGGCCTCCATTATAGGCAACTGAGAAAATGGGGAAAGGCTTACGGAACCCGCTTACAACGAAATGTTTCTATTGAGAAGAGGAGATTTTGCTACTACACGTCAGCAGCTCCTCTCCCTCAGAGTGCTCTTCCTGTGTAGACTAGGGAAAACCACCACGGTTTCCAGGGTTTGATCGGCTCTTTTCCCAGTTGGTATCCTCCGTGAAAGAGCTAGAAGGACTGATCTCAACCAATCGGCCTGCACACCGTGAGTCCTTGGGGTAGGGCAGTCCTGAGTCAATGTGTCTCCTAAAGAACGAAAGCAAAGTTTCCTGCCACAGGAAAGCACAGAGAGGCCTGGTGCTTTCTCTAGGCAATTCAAGTGGGCTTGAAAGTTGAGGCCTAGTCTACATTGTGGAAAAATTCGCGATTACGGCTATCTTTCTCCCTCTCTCTGTCCCGTACCCTGGGCTCAGCCTTGTGGGAATGCTGATTGGGAGAGTCTGCCTCTCTGCCGGGCTCAGAAGGCTTCTTCCCGTTTGGGCAATTCCGTTTGTGTCTTACTTCGTGGAGGAGGAATGAGGGTGCCCAGAGATTCTCTGACGTGAAATCACTAATGACAGAGCACCTGGAGGAGCTGGTTTCTCGGTGGAAGAAGCCAAAAAGCCAGCATTCCTAAGGTCTCTTTGAGAGCTGCCAGACACTCTGCCGTCATAGGCCTAAGAATTGGCCATTGTGACGGCATGGCAACACTTGGAATCCTAGGACACTGTGGAAGGGCGACTCGCAAACTGGATGGAAGAAGCTTCCAAGCCCAGTGTTCTTTCATGTACCAAAGAGAACGCAAGTGTCTGAGGCTGGTAGCATTGTTGCTGGAGAGCACTGCCTCCTCGTGGGCCTGTCGGCTACTTTCCTATTTCCGACGCTCTCAGGAAACTCTTCCAAAACGAGGTTGGGACATGCTTAGAGAGAACAGCTGCGAAGTGGATGCACAGAACATTAACCTAGATATCAGCCCAGGGTCCCAAGCATCCATTTTTCTCTGGAGGGTACGTACCCCACGCAGGGATTCAAGCAGGGAGTTTGCCTTGGACAACTTACACAGAAAACTGGGATGAGACGTTGGGTCACTCTGCTTGTGCTCACACTACGTGGCCCGGAGAAGTTATGACGTAGCAGATATCAAGCCCTTTCTCTACACATGTGGACCCCAAAGAAGCGGTGCGCAGTGGGTGTTCTCAGGCCAACTTCAGTGCTTGTTCTCGGCTGCATCGGCTCTGTGGTTCAAAGGTTCTTTATCTCTGCTCTTTTGGAAGCCTTTCAGACCTGACCGTATCCCTGGGCTGCAGAAGCAAAGAGGCATAGAGGCCTTTCACCCTGAAGGCATGGGCTTGTTTCACATGGAGAATGTGGCCGTCGCCCCTCCCGTGCTGGAGGCGTGTAAGTTGACACCATTTGTTCTGCCCATGGATATTACAAGTAGGTGTACTCGGTTTGGGCTGCCTGGTGAAACTGTTTTTGCAGTCAGCCAGCCCTCTGAGTACTATTCCTCAAGTTTGATTCCTAGCTAGGTAAACCCGGACTTCGGTGGCTACATGGGAGCAAACGTGTTAAGCTTGTGGAGAAAGCCTTTGACCAATGGCAATCTGCTTGTGCTTGTGGCAGGGATTAGGCAGGAACTCTGCCACTCAGGGTTTTTACCTTCCGATAAGCTGTGCCTTTGGGCTGAAGCAGGCGAGGTGTCTGTATCACATCCTGGGAAGTAGGGCCTGAGGGGAGTCTGCCACCTGATTGGCCTCCATTATAGGCAACTGAGAAAATGGGGCAAGGCTTACGGAACCCGCTTACAACGAAATGTTTCTATTGAGAAGAGGAGATTTTGCTACTACACGTCAGCAGCTCCTCTCCCTCAGAGTGCTGTTCCTGTGTAGACTAGGGAAAACCACCACGGTTTCCAGGGTTTGATCGGCTCTTTTCCCAGTTGGTATCCTCCGTGAAAGAGCTAGAAGGGCTGATCTCAACCAATCGGCCTGCACACCGTGAGTCCTTGGGGTAGGGCAGTCCTGAGTCAATGTGTCTCCTAAAGAACGAAAGCAAAGTTTCCTGCCACAGGAAAGCACAGAGAGGCCTGGTGCTTTCTCTAGGCAATTCAAGTGGGCTGGAAAGGTGAGGCCTAGTCTACATTGTGGAAAAGTTCGCGATTACGGCTATCTTTCTCCCTCTCTCTGCCCCGTACCCTGGGCTCAGCCTTGTGGGAATGCTGATTGGGAGAGTCTGCCTCTCTGCTGGGCTCAGAAGGCTTCTTCCCGTTTGGGCAATTCCGTTTGTGTCTTACTTCGTGGAGGAGGAATGAGGGTGCCCAGAGATTCTCTGACGTGAAATCACTAATGACAGAGCACCTGGAGGAGCTGGTTTCTCGGTGGAAGAAGCCAAAAAGCCAGCATTCCTAAGGTCTCTTTGAGAGCTGCCAGACACTCTGCCGTCATAGGCCTAAGAATTGGCCATTGTGACGGCATGGCAACACTTGGAATCCTAGGACACTGTGGAAGGGCGACTCGCAAACTGGATGGAAGAAGCTTCCAAGCCCAGTGTTCTTTCATGTACCAAAGAGAACGCAAGTGTCTGAGGCTGGTAGCATTGTTGCTGGAGAGCACTGCCTCCTCGTGGGCCTGTCGGCTACTTTCCTATTTCCGACGCTCTCAGGATACTCTTCCTAAACGAGGTTGGGACATGCTTAGAGAGAACAGCTGCGAAGTGGATGCACAGAACATTAACCTAGATACCAGCCCAGGGTCCCAAGCATCCATTTTTCTCTGGAGGGTACGTACCCCACGCAGGGATTCAAGCAGGGAGTTTGCCTTCGACAACTTACACAGAAAACTGGGATGAGACGTTGGGTCACTCTGCTTGTGCTCACACTACGTGGCCCGGGGAAGTTATGACGCAGCAGATGTCAAGCCCCTTTCTCCACACATGTGCACCCCAAAGAAGCGCTGGGCCGTGGGTGTTCTCAGGCCAAGAGCAGTCCTTGTTCTCGGCTGCACCGGCTCTGTGGTTCAAAGGTTCTTTATCTCTGCTCTTTTGGAAGCCTTTCACCCCTGACCCTATCCCTGGTCTGCAGAAGCAAAGAGGCATAGAGGCCTTTCACCCTGAAGGCATGGGCTTGTTTCACATGGAGAATGTGTCCGTCGCCCCTCCAGTGATGGAGGCGTGTAAGTTGACACCATTTGTTCTGCCCATGGATATTACAAGTAGGTGTACTCGGTTTGGGCTGCCTGGTGAAACTGTTTTTGCAGTCAGCCAGCCCTCTGAGTACTATTCCTCAAGTTTGATTCCTAGCTAGGTAAACCCGGACTTCGGTGGCTACATGGGAGCAAACGTGTTAAGCTTGTGGAGAAAGCCTTTGACCAATGGCAATCTGCTTGTGCTTGTGGCAGGGATTAGGCAGGAACTCTGCCACTCAGGGTTTTTACCTTCCGATAAGCTGTGCCTTTGGGCTGAAGCAGGCGACGTGTCTGTATCACATCCTGGGAAGTAGGGCCTGAGGGGAGTCTGCCACCTGATTGGCCTCCATTATAGGCAACTGAGAAAATGGGGCAAGGCTTACGGAACCCGCTTACAACGAAATGTTTCTATTGAGAAGAGGAGATTTTGCTACTACACGTCAGCAGCTCCTCTCCCTCAGAGTGCTGTTCCTGTGTAGACTAGGGAAAACCACCACGGTTTCCAGGGTTTGATCGGCTCTTTTCCCAGTTGGTATCCTCCGTGAAAGAGCTAGAAGGGCTGATCTCAACCAATCGGCCTGCACACCGTGAGTCCTTGGGGTAGGGCAGTCCTGAGTCAATGTGTCTCCTAAAGAACGAAAGCAAAGTTTCCTGCCACAGGAAAGCACAGAGAGGCCTGGTGCTTTCTCTAGGCAATTCAAGTGGGCTGGAAAGGTGAGGCCTAGTCTACATTGTGGAAAAGTTCGCGATTATGGCTATCTTTCTCCCTCTCTCTGTCCCGTACCCTGGGCTCAGCCTTGTGGGAATGCTGATTGGGAGAGTCTGCCTCTCTGCCGGGCTCAGAAGGCTTCTTCCTGTTTGGGCAATTCCGTTTGTGTCTTACTTCGTGGAGGAGGAATGAGGGTGCCCAGAGATTCTCGGACGTGAAATCACTAATGACAGAGCACCTGGAGGAGCAGGTTTCTCGGTGGAAGAAGCCAAAAAGCCAGCATTCCTAAGGTCTCTTTGAGAGCTGCCAGACACTCTGCCGTCATAGGCCTAAGAATTGGCCATTGTGACGGCATGGCAACACTTGGAATCCTAGGACACTGTGGAAGGGCGACTCGCAAACTGGATGGAAGAAGCTTCCAAGCCCAGTGTTCTTTCATCTACCAAAGAGAACGCAAGTGTCTGAGGCTGGTAGCATTGTTGCTGGAGAGCACTGCCTCCTCGTGGGCCTGTCGGCTACTTTCCTATTTCCGACGCTCTCAGGAAACTCTTCCAAAACGAGGTTGGGACATGCTTAGAGAGAACAGCTGCGAAGTGGATGCACAGAACATTAACCTAGATACCAGCCCAGGGTCCCAAGCATCCATTTTCCTCTGGAGGGTACGTACCCCACGCAGGGATTCAAGCAGGGAGTTTGCCTTGGACAACTTACACAGAAAACTGGGATGAGACGTTGGGTCACTCTGCTTGTGCTCACACTACGTGGCCCGGAGAAGTTATGACGCAGCAGATGTCAAGCCCCTTTCTCCACACATGTGCACCCCAAAGAAGCGCTGGGCCGTGGGTGTTCTCAGGCCAAGAGCAGTCCTTGTTCTCGGCTGCACCGTCTCTGTGGTTCAAAGGTTCTTTATCTCTGCTCTTTTGGAAGCCTTTCAGACCTGACCGTATCCCTGGGCTGCAGAAGCAAAGAGGCATAGAGGCCTTTCACCCTGAAGGCATGGGCTTGTTTCACATGGAGAATGTGTCCCTCGCCCCTCCAGTGCTGGAGGCGTGTATGTTGACAACATTTGTTCTGCCCATGGATATTTCAAGTAGGTGTACTCGGTTTGGGCTGCCTGGTGAAACTGTTTTTGCAGTCAGCCAGCCTTCTGAGTACTATTCCTCCAGTTTGATTCCTAGTTAGGTAAACCCGGACTTCGGTGGCTACATGGGAGCAAACGTGTTAAGGTTGTGGAGAAAGCCTTTGACCAATGGCAATCTGCTTGTGCTTGTGGCAGGGATTAGGCAGGAACTCTGCCACTCAGGGTTTTTACCTTCCCATAAGCTGTGCCTTTGGGCTGAAGCAGGCGACGTGTCTGTATCACATCCTGGGAAGTAGGGCCTGAGGGTCGTCTGCCACCTGATTGGCCTCCATTATAGGCAACTGAGAAAATGGGGCAAGGCTTACGGAACCCGCTTACAACGAAATGTTTCTATTGAGAAGAGGAGATTTTGCTACTACACGTCAGCAGCTCCTCTCCCTCAGAGTGCTGTTCCTGTGTAGACTAGGGAAAACCACCACGGTTTCCAGGGTTTGATCGGCTCTTTTCCCAGTTGGTATCCTCCGTGAAAGAGCTAGAAGGGCTGATCTCAACCAATCGGCCTGCACACCGTGAGTCCTTGGGGTAGGGCAGTCCTGAGTCAATGTGTCTCCTAAAGAACGAAAGCAAAGTTTCCTGCCACAGGAAAGCACAGAGAGGCCTGGTGCTTTCTCTAGGCAATTCAAGTGGGCTGGAAAGGTGAGGCCTAGTCTACATTGTGGAAAAGTTCGCGATTATGGCTATCTTTCTCCCTCTCTCTGTCCCGTACCCTGGGCTCAGCCTTGTGGGAATGCTGATTGGGAGAGTCGGCCTCTCTGCCGGGCTCAGAAGGCTTCTTCCTGTTTGGGCAATTCCGTTTGTGTCTTACTTCGTGGAGGAGGAATGAGGGTGCCCAGAGATTCTCGGACGTGAAATCACTAATGACAGAGCACCTGGAGGAGCAGGTTTCTCGGTGGAAGAAGCCAAAAAGCCAGCATTCCTAAGGTCTCTTTGAGAGCTGCCAGACACTCTGCCGTCATAGGCCTAAGAATTGGCCATTGTGACGGCATGGCAACACTTGGAATCCTAGGACACTGTGGAAGGGCGACTCGCAAACTGGATGGAAGAAGCTTCCAAGCCCAGTGTTCTTTCATCTACCAAAGAGAACGCAAGTGTCTGAGGCTGGTAGCATTGTTGCTGGAGAGCACTGCCTCCTCGTGGGCCTGTCGGCTACTTTCCTATTTCCGACGCTCTCAGGAAACTCTTCCAAAACGAGGTTGGGACATGCTTAGAGAGAACAGCTGCGAAGTGGATGCACAGAACATTAACCTAGATACCAGCCCAGGGTCCCAAGCATCCATTTTCCTCTGGAGGGTACGTACCCCACGCAGGGATTCAAGCAGGGAGTTTGCCTTGGACAACTTACACAGAAAACTGGGATGAGACGTTGGGTCACTCTGCTTGTGCTCACACTTCGTGGCCCGGAGAAGTTATGACGCAGCAGATGTCAAGCCCCTTTCTCCACACATGTGCACCCCAAAGAAGCGCTGGGCCGTGGGTGTTCTCAGGCCAAGAGCAGTCCTTGTTCTCGGCTGCACCGTCTCTGTGGTTCAAAGGTTCTTTATCTCTGCTCTTTTGGAAGCCTTTCAGACCTGACCGTATCCCTGGGCTGCAGAAGCAAAGAGGCATAGAGGCCTTTCACCCTGAAGGCATGGGCTTGTTTCACATGGAGAATGTGTCCCTCGCCCCTCCAGTGCTGGAGGCGTGTATGTTGACAACATTTGTTCTGCCCATGGATATTTCAAGTAGGTGTACTCGGTTTGGGCTGCCTGGTGAAACTGTTTTTGCAGTCAGCCAGCCTTCTGAGTACTATTCCTCCAGTTTGATTCCTAGTTAGGTAAACCCGGACTTCGGTGGCTACATGGGAGCAAACGTGTTAAGGTTGTGGAGAAAGCCTTTGACCAATGGCAATCTGCTTGTGCTTGTGGCAGGGATTAGGCAGGAACTCTGCCACTCAGGGTTTTTACCTTCCCATAAGCTGTGCCTTTGGGCTGAAGCAGGCGACGTGTCTGTATCACATCCTGGGAAGTAGGGCCTGAGGGTCGTCTGCCACCTGATTGGCCTCCATTATAGGCAACTGAGAAAATGGGGCAAGGCTTACGGAACCCGCTTACAACGAAATGTTTCTATTGAGAAGAGGAGATTTTGCTACTACACGTCAGCAGCTCCTCTCCCTCAGAGTGCTGTTCCTGTGTAGACTAGGGAAAACCACCACGGTTTCCAGGGTTTGATCGGCTCTTTTCCCAGTTGGTATCCTCCGTGAAAGAGCTAGAAGGGCTGATCTCAACCAATCGGCCTGCACACCGTGAGTCCTTGGGGTAGGGCAGTCCTGAGTCAATGTGTCTCCTAAAGAACGAAAGCAAAGTTTCCTGCCACAGGAAAGCACAGAGAGGCCTGGTGCTTTCTCTAGGCAATTCAAGTGGGCTGGAAAGGTGAGGCCTAGTCTACATTGTGGAAAAGTTCGCGATTATGGCTATCTTTCTCCCTCTCTCTGTCCCGTACCCTGGGCTCAGCCTTGTGGGAATGCTGATTGGGAGAGTCGGCCTCTCTGCCGGGCTCAGAAGGCTTCTTCCTGTTTGGGCAATTCCGTTTGTGTCTTACTTCGTGGAGGAGGAATGAGGGTGCCCAGAGATTCTCGGACGTGAAATCACTAATGACAGAGCACCTGGAGGAGCAGGTTTCTCGGTGGAAGAAGCCAAAAAGCCAGCATTCCTAAGGTCTCTTTGAGAGCTGCCAGACACTCTGCCGTCATAGGCCTAAGAATTGGCCATTGTGACGGCATGGCAACACTTGGAATCCTAGGACACTGTGGAAGGGCGACTCGCAAACTGGATGGAAGAAGCTTCCAAGCCCAGTGTTCTTTCATCTACCAAAGAGAACGCAAGTGTCTGAGGCTGGTAGCATTGTTGCTGGAGAGCACTGCCTCCTCGTGGGCCTGTCGGCTACTTTCCTATTTCCGACGCTCTCAGGAAACTCTTCCAAAACGAGGTTGGGACATGCTTAGAGAGAACAGCTGCGAAGTGGATGCACAGAACATTAACCTAGATACCAGCCCAGGGTCCCAAGCATCCATTTTCCTCTGGAGGGTACGTACCCCACGCAGGGATTCAAGCAGGGAGTTTGCCTTGGACAACTTACACAGAAAACTGGGATGAGACGTTGGGTCACTCTGCTTGTGCTCACACTACGTGGCCCGGAGAAGTTATGACGCAGCAGATGTCAAGCCCCTTTCTCCACACATGTGCACCCCAAAGAAGCGCTGGGCCGTGGGTGTTCTCAGGCCAAGAGCAGTCCTTGTTCTCGGCTGCACCGTCTCTGTGGTTCAAAGGTTCTTTATCTCTGCTCTTTTGGAAGCCTTTCAGACCTGACCGTATCCCTGGGCTGCAGAAGCAAAGAGGCATAGAGGCCTTTCACCCTGAAGGCATGGGCTTGTTTCACATGGAGAATGTGTCCCTCGCCCCTCCAGTGCTGGAGGCGTGTATGTTGACAACATTTGTTCTGCCCATGGATATTTCAAGTAGGTGTACTCGGTTTGGGCTGCCTGGTGAAACTGTTTTTGCAGTCAGCCAGCCTTCTGAGTACTATTCCTCCAGTTTGATTCCTAGTTAGGTAAACCCGGACTTCGGTGGCTACATGGGAGCAAACGTGTTAAGCTTGTGGAGAAAGCCTTTGACCAATGGCAATCTGCTTGTGCTTGTGGCAGGGATTAGGCAGGAACTCTGCCACTCAGGGTTTTTACCTTCCCATAAGCTGTGCCTTTGGGCTGAAGCAGGCGACGTGTCTGTATCACATCCTGGGAAGTAGGGCCTGAGGGTCGTCTGCCACCTGATTGGCCTCCATTATAGGCAACTGAGAAAATGGGGCAAGGCTTACGGAACCCGCTTACAACGAAATGTTTCTATTGAGAAGAGGAGATTTTGCTACTACACGTCAGCAGCTCCTCTCCCTCAGAGTGCTGTTCCTGTGTAGACTAGGGAAAACCACCACGGTTTCCAGGGTTTGATCGGCTCTTTTCCCAGTTGGTATCCTCCGTGAAAGAGCTAGAAGGGCTGATCTCAACCAATCGGCCTGCACACCGTGAGTCCTTGGGGTAGGGCAGTCCTGAGTCAATGTGTCTCCTAAAGAACGAAAGCAAAGTTTCCTGCCACAGGAAAGCACAGAGAGGCCTGGTGCTTTCTCTAGGCAATTCAAGTGGGCTGGAAAGGTGAGGCCTAGTCTACATTGTGGAAAAGTTCGCGATTATGGCTATCTTTCTCCCTCTCTCTGTCCCGTACCCTGGGCTCAGCCTTGTGGGAATGCTGATTGGGAGAGTCGGCCTCTCTGCCGGGCTCAGAAGGCTTCTTCCTGTTTGGGCAATTCCGTTTGTGTCTTACTTCGTGGAGGAGGAATGAGGGTGCCCAGAGATTCTCGGACGTGAAATCACTAATGACAGAGCACCTGGAGGAGCAGGTTTCTCGGTGGAAGAAGCCAAAAAGCCAGCATTCCTAAGGTCTCTTTGAGAGCTGCCAGACACTCTGCCGTCATAGGCCTAAGAATTGGCCATTGTGACGGCATGGCAACACTTGGAATCCTAGGACACTGTGGAAGGGCGACTCGCAAACTGGATGGAAGAAGCTTCCAAGCCCAGTGTTCTTTCATCTACCAAAGAGAACGCAAGTGTCTGAGGCTGGTAGCATTGTTGCTGGAGAGCACTGCCTCCTCGTGGGCCTGTCGGCTACTTTCCTATTTCCGACGCTCTCAGGAAACTCTTCCAAAACGAGGTTGGGACATGCTTAGAGAGAACAGCTGCGAAGTGGATGCACAGAATATTAACCTAGATACCAGCCCAGGGTCCCAAGCATCCATTTTCCTCTGGAGGGTACGTACCCCACGCAGGGATTCAAGCAGGGAGTTTGCCTTGGACAACTTACACAGAAAACTGGGATGAGACGTTGGGTCACTCTGCTTGTGCTCACACTACGTGGCCCGGAGAAGTTATGACGCAGCAGATGTCAAGCCCCTTTCTCCACACATGTGCACCCCAAAGAAGCGCTGGGCCGTGGGTGTTCTCAGGCCAAGAGCAGTCCTTGTTCTCGGCTGCACCGTCTCTGTGGTTCAAAGGTTCTTTATCTCTGCTCTTTTGGAAGCCTTTCAGACCTGACCGTATCCCTGGGCTGCAGAAGCAAAGAGGCATAGAGGCCTTTCACCCTGAAGGCATGGGCTTGTTTCACATGGAGAATGTGTCCCTCGCCCCTCCAGTGCTGGAGGCGTGTATGTTGACAACATTTGTTCTGCCCATGGATATTTCAAGTAGGTGTACTCGGTTTGGGCTGCCTGGTGAAACTGTTTTTGCAGTCAGCCAGCCTTCTGAGTACTATTCCTCCAGTTTGATTCCTAGTTAGGTAAACCCGGACTTCGGTGGCTACATGGGAGCAAACGTGTTAAGCTTGTGGAGAAAGCCTTTGACCAATGGCAATCTGCTTGTGCTTGTGGCAGGGATTAGGCAGGAACTCTGCCACTCAGGGTTTTTACCTTCCCATAAGCTGTGCCTTTGGGCTGAAGCAGGCGACGTGTCTGTATCACATCCTGGGAAGTAGGGCCTGAGGGTCGTCTGCCACCTGATTGGCCTCCATTATAGGCAACTGAGAAAATGGGGCAAGGCTTACGGAACCCGCTTACAACGAAATGTTTCTATTGAGAAGAGGAGATTTTGCTACTACACGTCAGCAGCTCCTCTCCCTCAGAGTGCTGTTCCTGTGTAGACTAGGGAAAACCACCACGGTTTCCAGGGTTTGATCGGCTCTTTTCCCAGTTGGTATCCTCCGTGAAAGAGCTAGAAGGGCTGATCTCAACCAATCGGCCTGCACACCGTGAGTCCTTGGGGTAGGGCAGTCCTGAGTCAATGTGTCTCCTAAAGAACGAAAGCAAAGTTTCCTGCCACAGGAAAGCACAGAGAGGCCTGGTGCTTTCTCTAGGCAATTCAAGTGGGCTGGAAAGGTGAGGCCTAGTCTACATTGTGGAAAAGTTCGCGATTATGGCTATCTTTCTCCCTCTCTCTGTCCCGTACCCTGGGCTCAGCCTTGTGGGAATGCTGATTGGGAGAGTCGGCCTCTCTGCCGGGCTCAGAAGGCTTCTTCCTGTTTGGGCAATTCCGTTTGTGTCTTACTTCGTGGAGGAGGAATGAGGGTGCCCAGAGATTCTCGGACGTGAAATCACTAATGACAGAGCACCTGGAGGAGCAGGTTTCTCGGTGGAAGAAGCCAAAAAGCCAGCATTCCTAAGGTCTCTTTGAGAGCTGCCAGACACTCTGCCGTCATAGGCCTAAGAATTGGCCATTGTGACGGCATGGCAACACTTGGAATCCTAGGACACTGTGGAAGGGCGACTCGCAAACTGGATGGAAGAAGCTTCCAAGCCCAGTGTTCTTTCATCTACCAAAGAGAACGCAAGTGTCTGAGGCTGGTAGCATTGTTGCTGGAGAGCACTGCCTCCTCGTGGGCCTGTCGGCTACTTTCCTATTTCCGACGCTCTCAGGAAACTCTTCCAAAACGAGGTTGGGACATGCTTAGAGAGAACAGCTGCGAAGTGGATGCACAGAACATTAACCTAGATACCAGCCCAGGGTCCCAAGCATCCATTTTCCTCTGGAGGGTACGTACCCCACGCAGGGATTCAAGCAGGGAGTTTGCCTTGGACAACTTACACAGAAAACTGGGATGAGACGTTGGGCCACTCTGCTTGTGCTCACACTACGTGGCCCGGAGAAGTTATGACGCAGCAGAAGTCAAGCCCCTTTCTCCACACATGTGCACCCCAAAGAAGCGCTGGGCCGTGGGTGTTCTCAGGCCAAGAGCAGTCCTTGTTCTCGGCTGCACCGTCTCTGTGGTTCAAAGGTTCTTTATCTCTGCTCTTTTGGAAGCCTTTCAGACCTGACCGTATCCCTGGGCTGCAGAAGCAAAGAGGCATAGAGGCCTTTCACCCTGAAGGCATGGGCTTGTTTCACATGGAGAATGTGTCCCTCGCCCCTCCAGTGCTGGAGGCGTGTATGTTGACAACATTTGTTCTGCCCATGGATATTTCAAGTAGGTGTACTCGGTTTGGGCTGCCTGGTGAAACTGTTTTTGCAGTCAGCCAGCCTTCTGAGTACTATTCCTCCAGTTTGATTCCTAGTTAGGTAAACCCGGACTTCGGTGGCTACATGGGAGCAAACGTGTTAAGCTTGTGGAGAAAGCCTTTGACCAATGGCAGTCTGCTTGTGCTTGTGGCAGGGATTAGGCAGGAACTCTGCCACTCAGGGTTTTTACCTTCCCATAAGCTGTGCCTTTGGGCTGAAGCAGGCGACGTGTCTGTATCACATCCTGGGAAGTAGGGCCTGAGGGTCGTCTGCCACCTGATTGGCCTCCATTATAGGCAACTGAGAAAATGGGGCAAGGCTTACGGAACCCGCTTACAACGAAATGTTTCTATTGAGAAGAGGAGATTTTGCTACTACACGTCAGCAGCTCCTCTCCCTCAGAGTGCTGTTCCTGTGTAGACTAGGGAAAACCACCACGGTTTCCAGGGTTTGATCGGCTCTTTTCCCAGTTGGTGTCCTCCGTGAAAGAGCTAGAAGGGCTGATCTCAACCAATCGGCCTGCACACCGTGAGTCCTTGGGGTAGGGCAGTCCTGAGTCAATGTGTCTCCTAAAGAACGAAAGCAAAGTTTCCTGCCACAGGAAAGCACAGAGAGGCCTGGTGCTTTCTCTAGGCAATTCAAGTGGGCTGGAAAGGTGAGGCCTAGTCTACATTGTGGAAATGTTCGCGATTACGGCTATCTTTCTCCCTCTCTCTGCCCCGTACCCTGGGCTCAGCCTTGTGGGAATGCTGATTGGGAGAGTCTGCCTCTCTGCCGGGCTCAGAAGGCTTCTTCCCGTTTGGGCAATTCCGTTTGTGTCTTACTTCGTGGAGGAGGAATGAGGGTGCCCAGAGATTCTCGGACGTGAAATCACTAATGACAGAGCACCTGGAGGAGCTGGTTTCTCGGTGGAAGAAGCCAAAACGCCAGCATTCCTAAGGTCTCTTTGAGAGCTGCCAGACACTCTGCCGTCATAGGCCTAAGAATTGGCCATTGTGACGGCATGGCAACACTTGGAATCCTAGGACACTGTGGAAGGGCGACTCGCAAACTGGATGGAAGAAGCTTCCAAGCCCAGTGTTCTTTCATCTACCAAAGAGAACGCAAGTGTCTGAGGCTGGTAGCATTGTTGCTGGAGAGCACTGCCTCCTCGTGGGCCTGTCGGCTACTTTCCTATTTCCGACGCTCTCAGGAAACTCTTCCAAAACGAGGTTGGGACATGCTTAGAGAGAACAGCTGCGAAGTGGATGCACAGAACATTAACCTAGATACCAGCACAGGGTCCCAAGCATCCATTTTTCTCTGGAGGGTACGTACCCCACGCAGGGATTCAAGCAGGGAGTTTGCCTTGGACAACTTACACAGAAAACTGGGATGAGACGTTGGGTCACTCTGCTTGTGCTCACACTACGTGGCCCGGAGAAGTTATGACGCAGCAGATGTCAACCCCCTTTCTCCACACATGTGCACTCCAAAGTAGCGCTGGGCCGTGGGTGTTCTCAGGCCAAGAGCAGTCCTTGTTCTCGGCTGTACCGGCTCTGTGGTTCAAAGGTTCTTTATCTCTGCTCTTTTGGAAGCCTTTCACCCCTGACCCTATCCCTGGGCTGCAGAAGCAAAGAGGCATAGAGGCCTTTCACCCTGAAGGCATGGGCTTGTTTCACATGGAGAATGTGGCCGGCGCCCCTCCCGTGCTGGAGGCGTGTAAGTTGACACCATTTGTTCTGCCCATGGATATTACAAGTAGGTGTACTCGGTTTGGGCTGCCTTGTGAAACTGTTTTTGCAGTCAGCCAGACCTCTGAGTACTATTCCTCAAGTTTGATTCCTAGCTAGGTAAACCCGGACTTCGGTGGCTACATGGGAGCAAACGTGTTAAGCTTGTGGAGAAAGCCTTTGACCAATGGCAATCTGCTTGTGCTTGTGGCAGGGATTAGGCAGGAACTCTGCCACTCAGGGTTTTTACCTTCCGATAAGCTGTGCCTTTGGGCTGAAGCAGGCGACGTGTCTGTATCACATCCTGGGAAGTAGGGCCTGAGGGGAGTCTGCCACCTGATTGGCCTCCATTATAGGCAACTGAGAAAATGGGGAAAGGCTTACGGAACCCGCTTACAACGAAATGTTTCTATTGAGAAGAGGAGATTTTGCTACTACACGTCAGCAGCTCCTCTCCCTCAGAGTGCTCTTCCTGTGTAGACTAGGGAAAACCACCACGGTTTCCAGGGTTTGATCGGCTCTTTTCCCAGTTGGTATCCTCCGTGAAAGAGCTAGAAGGACTGATCTCAACCAATCGGCCTGCACACCGTGAGTCCTTGGGGTAGGGCAGTCCTGAGTCAATGTGTCTCCTAAAGAACGAAAGCAAAGTTTCCTGCCACAGGAAAGCACAGAGAGGCCTGGTGCTTTCTCTAGGCAATTCAAGTGGGCTTGAAAGTTGAGGCCTAGTCTACATTGTGGAAAAATTCGCGATTACGGCTATCTTTCTCCCTCTCTCTGTCCCGTACCCTGGGCTCAGCCTTGTGGGAATGCTGATTGGGAGAGTCTGCCTCTCTGCCGGGCTCAGAAGGCTTCTTCCCGTTTGGGCAATTCCGTTTGTGTCTTACTTCGTGGAGGAGGAATGAGGGTGCCCAGAGATTCTCTGACGTGAAATCACTAATGACAGAGCACCTGGAGGAGCTGGTTTCTCGGTGGAAGAAGCCAAAAAGCCAGCATTCCTAAGGTCTCTTTGAGAGCTGCCAGACACTCTGCCGTCATAGGCCTAAGAATTGGCCATTGTGACGGCATGGCAACACTTGGAATCCTAGGACACTGTGGAAGGGCGACTCGCAAACTGGATGGAAGAAGCTTCCAAGCCCAGTGTTCTTTCATGTACCAAAGAGAACGCAAGTGTCTGAGGCTGGTAGCATTGTTGCTGGAGAGCACTGCCTCCTCGTGGGCCTGTCGGCTACTTTCCTATTTCCGACGCTCTCAGGAAACTCTTCCAAAACGAGGTTGGGACATGCTTAGAGAGAACAGCTGCGAAGTGGATGCACAGAACATTAACCTAGATATCAGCCCAGGGTCCCAAGCATCCATTTTTCTCTGGAGGGTACGTACCCCACGCAGGGATTCAAGCAGGGAGTTTGCCTTGGACAACTTACACAGAAAACTGGGATGAGACGTTGGGTCACTCTGCTTGTGCTCACACTACGTGGCCCGGAGAAGTTATGACGTAGCAGATATCAAGCCCTTTCTCTACACATGTGGACCCCAAAGAAGCGGTGCGCAGTGGGTGTTCTCAGGCCAACTTCAGTGCTTGTTCTCGGCTGCATCGGCTCTGTGGTTCAAAGGTTCTTTATCTCTGCTCTTTTGGAAGCCTTTCAGACCTGACCGTATCCCTGGGCTGCAGAAGCAAAGAGGCATAGAGGCCTTTCACCCTGAAGGCATGGGCTTGTTTCACATGGAGAATGTGGCCGTCGCCCCTCCCGTGCTGGAGGCGTGTAAGTTGACACCATTTGTTCTGCCCATGGATATTACAAGTAGGTGTACTCGGTTTGGGCTGCCTGGTGAAACTGTTTTTGCAGTCAGCCAGCCCTCTGAGTACTATTCCTCAAGTTTGATTCCTAGCTAGGTAAACCCGGACTTCGGTGGCTACATGGGAGCAAACGTGTTAAGCTTGTGGAGAAAGCCTTTGACCAATGGCAATCTGCTTGTGCTTGTGGCAGGGATTAGGCAGGAACTCTGCCACTCAGGGTTTTTACCTTCCGATAAGCTGTGCCTTTGGGCTGAAGCAGGCGAGGTGTCTGTATCACATCCTGGGAAGTAGGGCCTGAGGGGAGTCTGCCACCTGATTGGCCTCCATTATAGGCAACTGAGAAAATGGGGCAAGGCTTACGGAACCCGCTTACAACGAAATGTTTCTATTGAGAAGAGGAGATTTTGCTACTACACGTCAGCAGCTCCTCTCCCTCAGAGTGCTGTTCCTGTGTAGACTAGGGAAAACCACCACGGTTTCCAGGGTTTGATCGGCTCTTTTCCCAGTTGGTATCCTCCGTGAAAGAGCTAGAAGGGCTGATCTCAACCAATCGGCCTGCACACCGTGAGTCCTTGGGGTAGGGCAGTCCTGAGTCAATGTGTCTCCTAAAGAACGAAAGCAAAGTTTCCTGCCACAGGAAAGCACAGAGAGGCCTGGTGCTTTCTCTAGGCAATTCAAGTGGGCTGGAAAGGTGAGGCCTAGTCTACATTGTGGAAAAGTTCGCGATTACGGCTATCTTTCTCCCTCTCTCTGCCCCGTACCCTGGGCTCAGCCTTGTGGGAATGCTGATTGGGAGAGTCTGCCTCTCTGCTGGGCTCAGAAGGCTTCTTCCCGTTTGGGCAATTCCGTTTGTGTCTTACTTCGTGGAGGAGGAATGAGGGTGCCCAGAGATTCTCTGACGTGAAATCACTAATGACAGAGCACCTGGAGGAGCTGGTTTCTCGGTGGAAGAAGCCAAAAAGCCAGCATTCCTAAGGTCTCTTTGAGAGCTGCCAGACACTCTGCCGTCATAGGCCTAAGAATTGGCCATTGTGACGGCATGGCAACACTTGGAATCCTAGGACACTGTGGAAGGGCGACTCGCAAACTGGATGGAAGAAGCTTCCAAGCCCAGTGTTCTTTCATGTACCAAAGAGAACGCAAGTGTCTGAGGCTGGTAGCATTGTTGCTGGAGAGCACTGCCTCCTCGTGGGCCTGTCGGCTACTTTCCTATTTCCGACGCTCTCAGGATACTCTTCCTAAACGAGGTTGGGACATGCTTAGAGAGAACAGCTGCGAAGTGGATGCACAGAACATTAACCTAGATACCAGCCCAGGGTCCCAAGCATCCATTTTTCTCTGGAGGGTACGTACCCCACGCAGGGATTCAAGCAGGGAGTTTGCCTTCGACAACTTACACAGAAAACTGGGATGAGACGTTGGGTCACTCTGCTTGTGCTCACACTACGTGGCCCGGGGAAGTTATGACGCAGCAGATGTCAAGCCCCTTTCTCCACACATGTGCACCCCAAAGAAGCGCTGGGCCGTGGGTGTTCTCAGGCCAAGAGCAGTCCTTGTTCTCGGCTGCACCGGCTCTGTGGTTCAAAGGTTCTTTATCTCTGCTCTTTTGGAAGCCTTTCACCCCTGACCCTATCCCTGGTCTGCAGAAGCAAAGAGGCATAGAGGCCTTTCACCCTGAAGGCATGGGCTTGTTTCACATGGAGAATGTGTCCGTCGCCCCTCCAGTGATGGAGGCGTGTAAGTTGACACCATTTGTTCTGCCCATGGATATTACAAGTAGGTGTACTCGGTTTGGGCTGCCTGGTGAAACTGTTTTTGCAGTCAGCCAGCCCTCTGAGTACTATTCCTCAAGTTTGATTCCTAGCTAGGTAAACCCGGACTTCGGTGGCTACATGGGAGCAAACGTGTTAAGCTTGTGGAGAAAGCCTTTGACCAATGGCAATCTGCTTGTGCTTGTGGCAGGGATTAGGCAGGAACTCTGCCACTCAGGGTTTTTACCTTCCGATAAGCTGTGCCTTTGGGCTGAAGCAGGCGACGTGTCTGTATCACATCCTGGGAAGTAGGGCCTGAGGGGAGTCTGCCACCTGATTGGCCTCCATTATAGGCAACTGAGAAAATGGGGCAAGGCTTACGGAACCCGCTTACAACGAAATGTTTCTATTGAGAAGAGGAGATTTTGCTACTACACGTCAGCAGCTCCTCTCCCTCAGAGTGCTGTTCCTGTGTAGACTAGGGAAAACCACCACGGTTTCCAGGGTTTGATCGGCTCTTTTCCCAGTTGGTATCCTCCGTGAAAGAGCTAGAAGGGCTGATCTCAACCAATCGGCCTGCACACCGTGAGTCCTTGGGGTAGGGCAGTCCTGAGTCAATGTGTCTCCTAAAGAACGAAAGCAAAGTTTCCTGCCACAGGAAAGCACAGAGAGGCCTGGTGCTTTCTCTAGGCAATTCAAGTGGGCTGGAAAGGTGAGGCCTAGTCTACATTGTGGAAAAGTTCGCGATTATGGCTATCTTTCTCCCTCTCTCTGTCCCGTACCCTGGGCTCAGCCTTGTGGGAATGCTGATTGGGAGAGTCTGCCTCTCTGCCGGGCTCAGAAGGCTTCTTCCTGTTTGGGCAATTCCGTTTGTGTCTTACTTCGTGGAGGAGGAATGAGGGTGCCCAGAGATTCTCGGACGTGAAATCACTAATGACAGAGCACCTGGAGGAGCAGGTTTCTCGGTGGAAGAAGCCAAAAAGCCAGCATTCCTAAGGTCTCTTTGAGAGCTGCCAGACACTCTGCCGTCATAGGCCTAAGAATTGGCCATTGTGACGGCATGGCAACACTTGGAATCCTAGGACACTGTGGAAGGGCGACTCGCAAACTGGATGGAAGAAGCTTCCAAGCCCAGTGTTCTTTCATCTACCAAAGAGAACGCAAGTGTCTGAGGCTGGTAGCATTGTTGCTGGAGAGCACTGCCTCCTCGTGGGCCTGTCGGCTACTTTCCTATTTCCGACGCTCTCAGGAAACTCTTCCAAAACGAGGTTGGGACATGCTTAGAGAGAACAGCTGCGAAGTGGATGCACAGAACATTAACCTAGATACCAGCCCAGGGTCCCAAGCATCCATTTTCCTCTGGAGGGTACGTACCCCACGCAGGGATTCAAGCAGGGAGTTTGCCTTGGACAACTTACACAGAAAACTGGGATGAGACGTTGGGTCACTCTGCTTGTGCTCACACTACGTGGCCCGGAGAAGTTATGACGCAGCAGATGTCAAGCCCCTTTCTCCACACATGTGCACCCCAAAGAAGCGCTGGGCCGTGGGTGTTCTCAGGCCAAGAGCAGTCCTTGTTCTCGGCTGCACCGTCTCTGTGGTTCAAAGGTTCTTTATCTCTGCTCTTTTGGAAGCCTTTCAGACCTGACCGTATCCCTGGGCTGCAGAAGCAAAGAGGCATAGAGGCCTTTCACCCTGAAGGCATGGGCTTGTTTCACATGGAGAATGTGTCCCTCGCCCCTCCAGTGCTGGAGGCGTGTATGTTGACAACATTTGTTCTGCCCATGGATATTTCAAGTAGGTGTACTCGGTTTGGGCTGCCTGGTGAAACTGTTTTTGCAGTCAGCCAGCCTTCTGAGTACTATTCCTCCAGTTTGATTCCTAGTTAGGTAAACCCGGACTTCGGTGGCTACATGGGAGCAAACGTGTTAAGGTTGTGGAGAAAGCCTTTGACCAATGGCAATCTGCTTGTGCTTGTGGCAGGGATTAGGCAGGAACTCTGCCACTCAGGGTTTTTACCTTCCCATAAGCTGTGCCTTTGGGCTGAAGCAGGCGACGTGTCTGTATCACATCCTGGGAAGTAGGGCCTGAGGGTCGTCTGCCACCTGATTGGCCTCCATTATAGGCAACTGAGAAAATGGGGCAAGGCTTACGGAACCCGCTTACAACGAAATGTTTCTATTGAGAAGAGGAGATTTTGCTACTACACGTCAGCAGCTCCTCTCCCTCAGAGTGCTGTTCCTGTGTAGACTAGGGAAAACCACCACGGTTTCCAGGGTTTGATCGGCTCTTTTCCCAGTTGGTATCCTCCGTGAAAGAGCTAGAAGGGCTGATCTCAACCAATCGGCCTGCACACCGTGAGTCCTTGGGGTAGGGCAGTCCTGAGTCAATGTGTCTCCTAAAGAACGAAAGCAAAGTTTCCTGCCACAGGAAAGCACAGAGAGGCCTGGTGCTTTCTCTAGGCAATTCAAGTGGGCTGGAAAGGTGAGGCCTAGTCTACATTGTGGAAAAGTTCGCGATTATGGCTATCTTTCTCCCTCTCTCTGTCCCGTACCCTGGGCTCAGCCTTGTGGGAATGCTGATTGGGAGAGTCGGCCTCTCTGCCGGGCTCAGAAGGCTTCTTCCTGTTTGGGCAATTCCGTTTGTGTCTTACTTCGTGGAGGAGGAATGAGGGTGCCCAGAGATTCTCGGACGTGAAATCACTAATGACAGAGCACCTGGAGGAGCAGGTTTCTCGGTGGAAGAAGCCAAAAAGCCAGCATTCCTAAGGTCTCTTTGAGAGCTGCCAGACACTCTGCCGTCATAGGCCTAAGAATTGGCCATTGTGACGGCATGGCAACACTTGGAATCCTAGGACACTGTGGAAGGGCGACTCGCAAACTGGATGGAAGAAGCTTCCAAGCCCAGTGTTCTTTCATCTACCAAAGAGAACGCAAGTGTCTGAGGCTGGTAGCATTGTTGCTGGAGAGCACTGCCTCCTCGTGGGCCTGTCGGCTACTTTCCTATTTCCGACGCTCTCAGGAAACTCTTCCAAAACGAGGTTGGGACATGCTTAGAGAGAACAGCTGCGAAGTGGATGCACAGAACATTAACCTAGATACCAGCCCAGGGTCCCAAGCATCCATTTTCCTCTGGAGGGTACGTACCCCACGCAGGGATTCAAGCAGGGAGTTTGCCTTGGACAACTTACACAGAAAACTGGGATGAGACGTTGGGTCACTCTGCTTGTGCTCACACTACGTGGCCCGGAGAAGTTATGACGCAGCAGATGTCAAGCCCCTTTCTCCACACATGTGCACCCCAAAGAAGCGCTGGGCCGTGGGTGTTCTCAGGCCAAGAGCAGTCCTTGTTCTCGGCTGCACCGTCTCTGTGGTTCAAAGGTTCTTTATCTCTGCTCTTTTGGAAGCCTTTCAGACCTGACCGTATCCCTGGGCTGCAGAAGCAAAGAGGCATAGAGGCCTTTCACCCTGAAGGCATGGGCTTGTTTCACATGGAGAATGTGTCCCTCGCCCCTCCAGTGCTGGAGGCGTGTATGTTGACAACATTTGTTCTGCCCATGGATATTTCAAGTAGGTGTACTCGGTTTGGGCTGCCTGGTGAAACTGTTTTTGCAGTCAGCCAGCCTTCTGAGTACTATTCCTCCAGTTTGATTCCTAGTTAGGTAAACCCGGACTTCGGTGGCTACATGGGAGCAAACGTGTTAAGGTTGTGGAGAAAGCCTTTGACCAATGGCAATCTGCTTGTGCTTGTGGCAGGGATTAGGCAGGAACTCTGCCACTCAGGGTTTTTACCTTCCCATAAGCTGTGCCTTTGGGCTGAAGCAGGCGACGTGTCTGTATCACATCCTGGGAAGTAGGGCCTGAGGGTCGTCTGCCACCTGATTGGCCTCCATTATAGGCAACTGAGAAAATGGGGCAAGGCTTACGGAACCCGCTTACAACGAAATGTTTCTATTGAGAAGAGGAGATTTTGCTACTACACGTCAGCAGCTCCTCTCCCTCAGAGTGCTGTTCCTGTGTAGACTAGGGAAAACCACCACGGTTTCCAGGGTTTGATCGGCTCTTTTCCCAGTTGGTATCCTCCGTGAAAGAGCTAGAAGGGCTGATCTCAACCAATCGGCCTGCACACCGTGAGTCCTTGGGGTAGGGCAGTCCTGAGTCAATGTGTCTCCTAAAGAACGAAAGCAAAGTTTCCTGCCACAGGAAAGCACAGAGAGGCCTGGTGCTTTCTCTAGGCAATTCAAGTGGGCTGGAAAGGTGAGGCCTAGTCTACATTGTGGAAAAGTTCGCGATTATGGCTATCTTTCTCCCTCTCTCTGTCCCGTACCCTGGGCTCAGCCTTGTGGGAATGCTGATTGGGAGAGTCGGCCTCTCTGCCGGGCTCAGAAGGCTTCTTCCTGTTTGGGCAATTCCGTTTGTGTCTTACTTCGTGGAGGAGGAATGAGGGTGCCCAGAGATTCTCGGACGTGAAATCACTAATGACAGAGCACCTGGAGGAGCAGGTTTCTCGGTGGAAGAAGCCAAAAAGCCAGCATTCCTAAGGTCTCTTTGAGAGCTGCCAGACACTCTGCCGTCATAGGCCTAAGAATTGGCCATTGTGACGGCATGGCAACACTTGGAATCCTAGGACACTGTGGAAGGGCGACTCGCAAACTGGATGGAAGAAGCTTCCAAGCCCAGTGTTCTTTCATCTACCAAAGAGAACGCAAGTGTCTGAGGCTGGTAGCATTGTTGCTGGAGAGCACTGCCTCCTCGTGGGCCTGTCGGCTACTTTCCTATTTCCGACGCTCTCAGGAAACTCTTCCAAAACGAGGTTGGGACATGCTTAGAGAGAACAGCTGCGAAGTGGATGCACAGAACATTAACCTAGATACCAGCCCAGGGTCCCAAGCATCCATTTTCCTCTGGAGGGTACGTACCCCACGCAGGGATTCAAGCAGGGAGTTTGCCTTGGACAACTTACACAGAAAACTGGGATGAGACGTTGGGTCACTCTGCTTGTGCTCACACTACGTGGCCCGGAGAAGTTATGACGCAGCAGATGTCAAGCCCCTTTCTCCACACATGTGCACCCCAAAGAAGCGCTGGGCCGTGGGTGTTCTCAGGCCAAGAGCAGTCCTTGTTCTCGGCTGCACCGTCTCTGTGGTTCAAAGGTTCTTTATCTCTGCTCTTTTGGAAGCCTTTCAGACCTGACCGTATCCCTGGGCTGCAGAAGCAAAGAGGCATAGAGGCCTTTCACCCTGAAGGCATGGGCTTGTTTCACATGGAGAATGTGTCCCTCGCCCCTCCAGTGCTGGAGGCGTGTATGTTGACAACATTTGTTCTGCCCATGGATATTTCAAGTAGGTGTACTCGGTTTGGGCTGCCTGGTGAAACTGTTTTTGCAGTCAGCCAGCCTTCTGAGTACTATTCCTCCAGTTTGATTCCTAGTTAGGTAAACCCGGACTTCGGTGGCTACATGGGAGCAAACGTGTTAAGGTTGTGGAGAAAGCCTTTGACCAATGGCAATCTGCTTGTGCTTGTGGCAGGGATTAGGCAGGAACTCTGCCACTCAGGGTTTTTACCTTCCCATAAGCTGTGCCTTTGGGCTGAAGCAGGCGACGTGTCTGTATCACATCCTGGGAAGTAGGGCCTGAGGGTCGTCTGCCACCTGATTGGCCTCCATTATAGGCAACTGAGAAAATGGGGCAAGGCTTACGGAACCCGCTTACAACGAAATGTTTCTATTGAGAAGAGGAGATTTTGCTACTACACGTCAGCAGCTCCTCTCCCTCAGAGTGCTGTTCCTGTGTAGACTAGGGAAAACCACCACGGTTTCCAGGGTTTGATCGGCTCTTTTCCCAGTTGGTATCCTCCGTGAAAGAGCTAGAAGGGCTGATCTCAACCAATCGGCCTGCACACCGTGAGTCCTTGGGGTAGGGCAGTCCTGAGTCAATGTGTCTCCTAAAGAACGAAAGCAAAGTTTCCTGCCACAGGAAAGCACAGAGAGGCCTGGTGCTTTCTCTAGGCAATTCAAGTGGGCTGGAAAGGTGAGGCCTAGTCTACATTGTGGAAAAGTTCGCGATTATGGCTATCTTTCTCCCTCTCTCTGTCCCGTACCCTGGGCTCAGCCTTGTGGGAATGCTGATTGGGAGAGTCGGCCTCTCTGCCGGGCTCAGAAGGCTTCTTCCTGTTTGGGCAATTCCGTTTGTGTCTTACTTCGTGGAGGAGGAATGAGGGTGCCCAGAGATTCTCGGACGTGAAATCACTAATGACAGAGCACCTGGAGGAGCAGGTTTCTCGGTGGAAGAAGCCAAAAAGCCAGCATTCCTAAGGTCTCTTTGAGAGCTGCCAGACACTCTGCCGTCATAGGCCTAAGAATTGGCCATTGTGACGGCATGGCAACACTTGGAATCCTAGGACACTGTGGAAGGGCGACTCGCAAACTGGATGGAAGAAGCTTCCAAGCCCAGTGTTCTTTCATCTACCAAAGAGAACGCAAGTGTCTGAGGCTGGTAGCATTGTTGCTGGAGAGCACTGCCTCCTCGTGGGCCTGTCGGCTACTTTCCTATTTCCGACGCTCTCAGGAAACTCTTCCAAAACGAGGTTGGGACATGCTTAGAGAGAACAGCTGCGAAGTGGATGCACAGAACATTAACCTAGATACCAGCCCAGGGTCCCAAGCATCCATTTTCCTCTGGAGGGTACGTACCCCACGCAGGGATTCAAGCAGGGAGTTTGCCTTGGACAACTTACACAGAAAACTGGGATGAGACGTTGGGTCACTCTGCTTGTGCTCACACTACGTGGCCCGGAGAAGTTATGACGCAGCAGATGTCAAGCCCCTTTCTCCACACATGTGCACCCCAAAGAAGCGCTGGGCCGTGGGTGTTCTCAGGCCAAGAGCAGTCCTTGTTCTCGGCTGCACCGTCTCTGTGGTTCAAAGGTTCTTTATCTCTGCTCTTTTGGAAGCCTTTCAGACCTGACCGTATCCCTGGGCTGCAGAAGCAAAGAGGCATAGAGGCCTTTCACCCTGAAGGCATGGGCTTGTTTCACATGGAGAATGTGTCCCTCGCCCCTCCAGTGCTGGAGGCGTGTATGTTGACAACATTTGTTCTGCCCATGGATATTTCAAGTAGGTGTACTCGGTTTGGGCTGCCTGGTGAAACTGTTTTTGCAGTCAGCCAGCCTTCTGAGTACTATTCCTCCAGTTTGATTCCTAGTTAGGTAAACCCGGACTTCGGTGGCTACATGGGAGCAAACGTGTTAAGCTTGTGGAGAAAGCCTTTGACCAATGGCAATCTGCTTGTGCTTGTGGCAGGGATTAGGCAGGAACTCTGCCACTCAGGGTTTTTACCTTCCCATAAGCTGTGCCTTTGGGCTGAAGCAGGCGACGTGTCTGTATCACATCCTGGGAAGTAGGGCCTGAGGGTCGTCTGCCACCTGATTGGCCTCCATTATAGGCAACTGAGAAAATGGGGCAAGGCTTACGGAACCCGCTTACAACGAAATGTTTCTATTGAGAAGAGGAGATTTTGCTACTACACGTCAGCAGCTCCTCTCCCTCAGAGTGCTGTTCCTGTGTAGACTAGGGAAAACCACCACGGTTTCCAGGGTTTGATCGGCTCTTTTCCCAGTTGGTATCCTCCGTGAAAGAGCTAGAAGGGCTGATCTCAACCAATCGGCCTGCACACCGTGAGTCCTTGGGGTAGGGCAGTCCTGAGTCAATGTGTCTCCTAAAGAACGAAAGCAAAGTTTCCTGCCACAGGAAAGCACAGAGAGGCCTGGTGCTTTCTCTAGGCAATTCAAGTGGGCTGGAAAGGTGAGGCCTAGTCTACATTGTGGAAAAGTTCGCGATTATGGCTATCTTTCTCCCTCTCTCTGTCCCGTACCCTGGGCTCAGCCTTGTGGGAATGCTGATTGGGAGAGTCGGCCTCTCTGCCGGGCTCAGAAGGCTTCTTCCTGTTTGGGCAATTCCGTTTGTGTCTTACTTCGTGGAGGAGGAATGAGGGTGCCCAGAGATTCTCGGACGTGAAATCACTAATGACAGAGCACCTGGAGGAGCAGGTTTCTCGGTGGAAGAAGCCAAAAAGCCAGCATTCCTAAGGTCTCTTTGAGAGCTGCCAGACACTCTGCCGTCATAGGCCTAAGAATTGGCCATTGTGACGGCATGGCAACACTTGGAATCCTAGGACACTGTGGAAGGGCGACTCGCAAACTGGATGGAAGAAGCTTCCAAGCCCAGTGTTCTTTCATCTACCAAAGAGAACGCAAGTGTCTGAGGCTGGTAGCATTGTTGCTGGAGAGCACTGCCTCCTCGTGGGCCTGTCGGCTACTTTCCTATTTCCGACGCTCTCAGGAAACTCTTCCAAAACGAGGTTGGGACATGCTTAGAGAGAACAGCTGCGAAGTGGATGCACAGAATATTAACCTAGATACCAGCCCAGGGTCCCAAGCATCCATTTTCCTCTGGAGGGTACGTACCCCACGCAGGGATTCAAGCAGGGAGTTTGCCTTGGACAACTTACACAGAAAACTGGGATGAGACGTTGGGTCACTCTGCTTGTGCTCACACTACGTGGCCCGGAGAAGTTATGACGCAGCAGATGTCAAGCCCCTTTCTCCACACATGTGCACCCCAAAGAAGCGCTGGGCCGTGGGTGTTCTCAGGCCAAGAGCAGTCCTTGTTCTCGGCTGCACCGTCTCTGTGGTTCAAAGGTTCTTTATCTCTGCTCTTTTGGAAGCCTTTCAGACCTGACCGTATCCCTGGGCTGCAGAAGCAAAGAGGCATAGAGGCCTTTCACCCTGAAGGCATGGGCTTGTTTCACATGGAGAATGTGTCCCTCGCCCCTCCAGTGCTGGAGGCGTGTATGTTGACAACATTTGTTCTGCCCATGGATATTTCAAGTAGGTGTACTCGGTTTGGGCTGCCTGGTGAAACTGTTTTTGCAGTCAGCCAGCCTTCTGAGTACTATTCCTCCAGTTTGATTCCTAGTTAGGTAAACCCGGACTTCGGTGGCTACATGGGAGCAAACGTGTTAAGGTTGTGGAGAAAGCCTTTGACCAATGGCAATCTGCTTGTGCTTGTGGCAGGGATTAGGCAGGAACTCTGCCACTCAGGGTTTTTACCTTCCCATAAGCTGTGCCTTTGGGCTGAAGCAGGCGACGTGTCTGTATCACATCCTGGGAAGTAGGGCCTGAGGGTCGTCTGCCACCTGATTGGCCTCCATTATAGGCAACTGAGAAAATGGGGCAAGGCTTACGGAACCCGCTTACAACGAAATGTTTCTATTGAGAAGAGGAGATTTTGCTACTACACGTCAGCAGCTCCTCTCCCTCAGAGTGCTGTTCCTGTGTAG
The DNA here is from genome assembly GCF_965194825.1 of Balaenoptera physalus. Taxonomy (NCBI): domain Eukaryota; kingdom Metazoa; phylum Chordata; class Mammalia; order Artiodactyla; family Balaenopteridae; genus Balaenoptera; species Balaenoptera physalus. The sequence continues at coordinate 36,822,288 of NC_138897.1, read as the reverse complement.
ACTAGGGAAAACCACCACGGTTTCCAGGGTTTGATCGGCTCTTTTCCCAGTTGGTATCCTCCGTGAAAGAGCTAGAAGGGCTGATCTCAAGCAATCGGCCTACACACCGTGAGTCCTTGGGGTAGGGCAGTCCTGAGTCAATGTGTCTCCTAAAGAACGAAAGCAAAGTTTCCTGCCACAGGAAAGCACAGAGAGGCCTGGTGCTTTCTCTAGGCAATTCAAGTGGGCTGGAAAGGTGAGGCCTAGTCTACATTGTGGAAAAGTTCGCGATTATGGCTATCTTTCTCCCTCTCTCTGTCCCGTACCCTGGGCTCAGCCTTGTGGGAATGCTGATTGGGAGAGTCGGCCTCTCTGCCGGGCTCAGAAGGCTTCTTCCTGTTTGGGCAATTCCGTTTGTGTCTTACTTCGTGGAGGAGGAATGAGGGTGCCCAGAGATTCTCGGACGTGAAATCACTAATGACAGAGCACCTGGAGGAGCAGGTTTCTCGGTGGAAGAAGCCAAAAAGCCAGCATTCCTAAGGTCTCTTTGAGAGCTGCCAGACACTCTGCCGTCATAGGCCTAAGAATTGGCCATTGTGACGGCATGGCAACACTTGGAATCCTAGGACACTGTGGAAGGGCGACTCGCAAACTGGATGGAAGAAGCTTCCAAGCCCAGTGTTCTTTCATCTACCAAAGAGAACGCAAGTGTCTGAGGCTGGTAGCATTGTTGCTGGAGAGCACTGCCTCCTCGTGGGCCTGTCGGCTACTTTCCTATTTCCGACGCTCTCAGGAAACTCTTCCAAAACGAGGTTGGGACATGCTTAGAGAGAACAGCTGCGAAGTGGATGCACAGAACATTAACCTAGATACCAGCCCAGGGTCCCAAGCATCCATTTTCCTCTGGAGGGTACGTACCCCACGCAGGGATTCAAGCAGGGAGTTTGCCTTGGACAACTTACACAGAAAACTGGGATGAGACGTTGGGTCACTCTGCTTGTGCTCACACTACGTGGCCCGGAGAAGTTATGACGCAGCAGATGTCAAGCCCCTTTCTCCACACATGTGCACCCCAAAGAAGCGCTGGGCCGTGGGTGTTCTCAGGCCAAGAGCAGTCCTTGTTCTCGGCTGCACCGTCTCTGTGGTTCAAAGGTTCTTTATCTCTGCTCTTTTGGAAGCCTTTCAGACCTGACCGTATCCCTGGGCTGCAGAAGCAAAGAGGCATAGAGGCCTTTCACCCTGAAGGCATGGGCTTGTTTCACATGGAGAATGTGTCCCTCGCCCCTCCAGTGCTGGAGGCGTGTATGTTGACAACATTTGTTCTGCCCATGGATATTTCAAGTAGGTGTACTCGGTTTGGGCTGCCTGGTGAAACTGTTTTTGCAGTCAGCCAGCCTTCTGAGTACTATTCCTCCAGTTTGATTCCTAGTTAGGTAAACCCGGACTTCGGTGGCTACATGGGAGCAAACGTGTTAAGGTTGTGGAGAAAGCCTTTGACCAATGGCAATCTGCTTGTGCTTGTGGCAGGGATTAGGCAGGAACTCTGCCACTCAGGGTTTTTACCTTCCCATAAGCTGTGCCTTTGGGCTGAAGCAGGCGACGTGTCTGTATCACATCCTGGGAAGTAGGGCCTGAGGGTCGTCTGCCACCTGATTGGCCTCCATTATAGGCAACTGAGAAAATGGGGCAAGGCTTACGGAACCCGCTTACAACGAAATGTTTCTATTGAGAAGAGGAGATTTTGCTACTACACGTCAGCAGCTCCTCTCCCTCAGAGTGCTGTTCCTGTGTAGACTAGGGAAAACCACCACGGTTTCCAGGGTTTGATCGGCTCTTTTCCCAGTTGGTATCCTCCGTGAAAGAGCTAGAAGGGCTGATCTCAACCAATCGGCCTGCACACCGTGAGTCCTTGGGGTAGGGCAGTCCTGAGTCAATGTGTCTCCTAAAGAACGAAAGCAAAGTTTCCTGCCACAGGAAAGCACAGAGAGGCCTGGTGCTTTCTCTAGGCAATTCAAGTGGGCTGGAAAGGTGAGGCCTAGTCTACATTGTGGAAAAGTTCGCGATTATGGCTATCTTTCTCCCTCTCTCTGTCCCGTACCCTGGGCTCAGCCTTGTGGGAATGCTGATTGGGAGAGTCGGCCTCTCTGCCGGGCTCAGAAGGCTTCTTCCTGTTTGGGCAATTCCGTTTGTGTCTTACTTCGTGGAGGAGGAATGAGGGTGCCCAGAGATTCTCGGACGTGAAATCACTAATGACAGAGCACCTGGAGGAGCAGGTTTCTCGGTGGAAGAAGCCAAAAAGCCAGCATTCCTAAGGTCTCTTTGAGAGCTGCCAGACACTCTGCCGTCATAGGCCTAAGAATTGGCCATTGTGACGGCATGGCAACACTTGGAATCCTAGGACACTGTGGAAGGGCGACTCGCAAACTGGATGGAAGAAGCTTCCAAGCCCAGTGTTCTTTCATCTACCAAAGAGAACGCAAGTGTCTGAGGCTGGTAGCATTGTTGCTGGAGAGCACTGCCTCCTCGTGGGCCTGTCGGCTACTTTCCTATTTCCGACGCTCTCAGGAAACTCTTCCAAAACGAGGTTGGGACATGCTTAGAGAGAACAGCTGCGAAGTGGATGCACAGAACATTAACCTAGATACCAGCCCAGGGTCCCAAGCATCCATTTTCCTCTGGAGGGTACGTACCCCACGCAGGGATTCAAGCAGGGAGTTTGCCTTGGACAACTTACACAGAAAACTGGGATGAGACGTTGGGTCACTCTGCTTGTGCTCACACTACGTGGCCCGGAGAAGTTATGACGCAGCAGATGTCAAGCCCCTTTCTCCACACATGTGCACCCCAAAGAAGCGCTGGGCCGTGGGTGTTCTCAGGCCAAGAGCAGTCCTTGTTCTCGGCTGCACCGTCTCTGTGGTTCAAAGGTTCTTTATCTCTGCTCTTTTGGAAGCCTTTCAGACCTGACCGTATCCCTGGGCTGCAGAAGCAAAGAGGCATAGAGGCCTTTCACCCTGAAGGCATGGGCTTGTTTCACATGGAGAATGTGTCCCTCGCCCCTCCAGTGCTGGAGGCGTGTATGTTGACAACATTTGTTCTGCCCATGGATATTTCAAGTAGGTGTACTCGGTTTGGGCTGCCTGGTGAAACTGTTTTTGCAGTCAGCCAGCCTTCTGAGTACTATTCCTCCAGTTTGATTCCTAGTTAGGTAAACCCGGACTTCGGTGGCTACATGGGAGCAAACGTGTTAAGCTTGTGGAGAAAGCCTTTGACCAATGGCAATCTGCTTGTGCTTGTGGCAGGGATTAGGCAGGAACTCTGCCACTCAGGGTTTTTACCTTCCCATAAGCTGTGCCTTTGGGCTGAAGCAGGCGACGTGTCTGTATCACATCCTGGGAAGTAGGGCCTGAGGGTCGTCTGCCACCTGATTGGCCTCCATTATAGGCAACTGAGAAAATGGGGCAAGGCTTACGGAACCCGCTTACAACGAAATGTTTCTATTGAGAAGAGGAGATTTTGCTACTACACGTCAGCAGCTCCTCTCCCTCAGAGTGCTGTTCCTGTGTAGACTAGGGAAAACCACCACGGTTTCCAGGGTTTGATCGGCTCTTTTCCCAGTTGGTATCCTCCGTGAAAGAGCTAGAAGGGCTGATCTCAACCAATCGGCCTGCACACCGTGAGTCCTTGGGGTAGGGCAGTCCTGAGTCAATGTGTCTCCTAAAGAACGAAAGCAAAGTTTCCTGCCACAGGAAAGCACAGAGAGGCCTGGTGCTTTCTCTAGGCAATTCAAGTGGGCTGGAAAGGTGAGGCCTAGTCTACATTGTGGAAAAGTTCGCGATTATGGCTATCTTTCTCCCTCTCTCTGTCCCGTACCCTGGGCTCAGCCTTGTGGGAATGCTGATTGGGAGAGTCGGCCTCTCTGCCGGGCTCAAAAGGCTTCTTCCTGTTTGGGCAATTCCGTTTGTGTCTTACTTCGTGGAGGAGGAATGAGGGTGCCCAGAGATTCTCGGACGTGAAATCACTAATGACAGAGCACCTGGAGGAGCAGGTTTCTCGGTGGAAGAAGCCAAAAAGCCAGCATTCCTAAGGTCTCTTTGAGAGCTGCCAGACACTCTGCCGTCATAGGCCTAAGAATTGGCCATTGTGACGGCATGGCAACACTTGGAATCCTAGGACACTGTGGAAGGGCGACTCGCAAACTGGATGGAAGAAGCTTCCAAGCCCAGTGTTCTTTCATCTACCAAAGAGAACGCAAGTGTCTGAGGCTGGTAGCATTGTTGCTGGAGAGCACTGCCTCCTCGTGGGCCTGTCGGCTACTTTCCTATTTCCGACGCTCTCAGGAAACTCTTCCAAAACGAGGTTGGGACATGCTTAGAGAGAACAGCTGCGAAGTGGATGCACAGAACATTAACCTAGATACCAGCCCAGGGTCCCAAGCATCCATTTTCCTCTGGAGGGTACGTACCCCACGCAGGGATTCAAGCAGGGAGTTTGCCTTGGACAACTTACACAGAAAACTGGGATGAGACGTTGGGTCACTCTGCTTGTGCTCACACTACGTGGCCCGGAGAAGTTATGACGCAGCAGATGTCAAGCCCCTTTCTCCACACATGTGCACCCCAAAGAAGCGCTGGGCCGTGGGTGTTCTCAGGCCAAGAGCAGTCCTTGTTCTCGGCTGCACCGTCTCTGTGGTTCAAAGGTTCTTTATCTCTGCTCTTTTGGAAGCCTTTCAGACCTGACCGTATCCCTGGGCTGCAGAAGCAAAGAGGCATAGAGGCCTTTCACCCTGAAGGCATGGGCTTGTTTCACATGGAGAATGTGTCCCTCGCCCCTCCAGTGCTGGAGGCGTGTATGTTGACAACATTTGTTCTGCCCATGGATATTTCAAGTAGGTGTACTCGGTTTGGGCTGCCTGGTGAAACTGTTTTTGCAGTCAGCCAGCCTTCTGAGTACTATTCCTCCAGTTTGATTCCTAGTTAGGTAAACCCGGACTTCGGTGGCTACATGGGAGCAAACGTGTTAAGGTTGTGGAGAAAGCCTTTGACCAATGGCAATCTGCTTGTGCTTGTGGCAGGGATTAGGCAGGAACTCTGCCACTCAGGGTTTTTACCTTCCCATAAGCTGTGCCTTTGGGCTGAAGCAGGCGACGTGTCTGTATCACATCCTGGGAAGTAGGGCCTGAGGGTCGTCTGCCACCTGATTGGCCTCCATTATAGGCAACTGAGAAAATGGGGCAAGGCTTACGGAACCCGCTTACAACGAAATGTTTCTATTGAGAAGAGGAGATTTTGCTACTACACGTCAGCAGCTCCTCTCCCTCAGAGTGCTGTTCCTGTGTAGACTAGGGAAAACCACCACGGTTTCCAGGGTTTGATCGGCTCTTTTCCCAGTTGGTATCCTCCGTGAAAGAGCTAGAAGGGCTGATCTCAACCAATCGGCCTGCACACCGTGAGTCCTTGGGGTAGGGCAGTCCTGAGTCAATGTGTCTCCTAAAGAACGAAAGCAAAGTTTCCTGCCACAGGAAAGCACAGAGAGGCCTGGTGCTTTCTCTAGGCAATTCAAGTGGGCTGGAAAGGTGAGGCCTAGTCTACATTGTGGAAAAGTTCGCGATTATGGCTATCTTTCTCCCTCTCTCTGTCCCGTACCCTGGGCTCAGCCTTGTGGGAATGCTGATTGGGAGAGTCGGCCTCTCTGCCGGGCTCAGAAGGCTTCTTCCTGTTTGGGCAATTCCGTTTGTGTCTTACTTCGTGGAGGAGGAATGAGGGTGCCCAGAGATTCTCGGACGTGAAATCACTAATGACAGAGCACCTGGAGGAGCAGGTTTCTCGGTGGAAGAAGCCAAAAAGCCAGCATTCCTAAGGTCTCTTTGAGAGCTGCCAGACACTCTGCCGTCATAGGCCTAAGAATTGGCCATTGTGACGGCATGGCAACACTTGGAATCCTAGGACACTGTGGAAGGGCGACTCGCAAACTGGATGGAAGAAGCTTCCAAGCCCAGTGTTCTTTCATCTACCAAAGAGAACGCAAGTGTCTGAGGCTGGTAGCATTGTTGCTGGAGAGCACTGCCTCCTCGTGGGCCTGTCGGCTACTTTTCTATTTCCGACGCTCTCAGGAAACTCTTCCAAAACGAGGTTGGGACATGCTTAGAGAGAACAGCTGCGAAGTGGATGCACAGAACATTAACCTAGATACCAGCCCAGGGTCCCAAGCATCCATTTTCCTCTGGAGGATACGTACCCCACGCAGGGATTCAAGCAGGGAGTTTGCCTTGGACAACTTACACAGAAAACTGGGATGAGACGTTGGGTCACTCTGCTTGTGCTCACACTACGTGGCCCGGAGAAGTTATGACGCAGCAGATGTCAAGCCCCTTTCTCCACACATGTGCACCCCAAAGAAGCGCTGGGCCGTGGGTGTTCTCAGGCCAAGAGCAGTCCTTGTTCTCGGCTGCACCGTCTCTGTGGTTCAAAGGTTCTTTATCTCTGCTCTTTTGGAAGCCTTTCAGACCTGACCGTATCCCTGGGCTGCAGAAGCAAAGAGGCATAGAGGCCTTTCACCCTGAAGACATGGGCTTGTTTCACATGGAGAATGTGTCCCTCGCCCCTCCAGTGCTGGAGGCGTGTATGTTGACAACATTTGTTCTGCCCATGGATATTTCAAGTAGGTGTACTCGGTTTGGGCTGCCTGGTGAAACTGTTTTTGCAGTCAGCCAGCCTTCTGAGTACTATTCCTCCAGTTTGATTCCTAGTTAGGTAAACCCGGACTTCGGTGGCTACATGGGAGCAAACGTGTTAAGCTTGTGGAGAAAGCCTTTGACCAATGGCAATCTGCTTGTGCTTGTGGCAGGGATTAGGCAGGAACTCTGCCACTCAGGGTTTTTACCTTCCCATAAGCTGTGCCTTTGGGCTGAAGCAGGCGACGTGTCTGTATCACATCCTGGGAAGTAGGGCCTGAGGGTCGTCTGCCACCTGATTGGCCTCCATTATAGGCAACTGAGAAAATGGGGCAAGGCTTACGGAACCCGCTTACAACGAAATGTTTCTATTGAGAAGAGGAGATTTTGCTACTACACGTCAGAAGCTCCTCTCCCTCCGAGTGCTGTTCCTGTGTAGACTAGGGAAAACCACCACCGTTTCCAGGGTTTGATCGGCTCTTTTCCCAGTTGGTATCCTCCGTGAAAGAGCTAGAAGGGCTGATCTCAACCAATCGGCCTGCACACCGTGAGTCCTTGGGGTAGGGCAGTCCTGAGTCAATGTGTCTCCTAAAGAACGAAAGCAAAGTTTCCTGCCACAGGAAAGCACAGAGAGGCCTGGTGCTTTCTCTAGGCAATTCAAGTGGGCTGGAAAGGTGAGGCCTAGTCTACATTGTGGAAAAGTTCGCGATTATGGCTATCTTTCTCCCTCTCTCTGTCCCGTACCCTGGGCTCAGCCTTGTGGGAATGCTGATTGGGAGAGTCGGCCTCTCTGCCGGGCTCAGAAGGCTTCTTCCTGTTTGGGCAATTCCGTTTGTGTCTTACTTCGTGGAGGAGGAATGAGGGTGCCCAGAGATTCTCGGACGTGAAATCACTAATGACAGAGCACCTGGAGGAGCAGGTTTCTCGGTGGAAGAAGCCAAAAAGCCAGCATTCCTAAGGTCTCTTTGAGAGCTGCCAGACACTCTGCCGTCATAGGCCTAAGAATTGGCCATTGTGACGGCATGGCAACACTTGGAATCCTAGGACACTGTGGAATGGCGACTCGCAAACTGGATGGAAGAAGCTTCCAAGCCCAGTGTTCTTTCATCTACCAAAGAGAACGCAAGTGTCTGAGGCTGGTAGCATTGTTGCTGGAGAGCACTGCCTCCTCGTGGGCCTGTCGGCTACTTTCCTATTTCCGACGCTCTCAGGAAACTCTTCCAAAACGAGGTTGGGACATGCTTAGAGAGAACAGCTGCGAAGTGGATGCACAGAACATTAACCTAGATACCAGCCCAGGGTCCCAAGCATCCATTTTCCTCTGGAGGGTACGTACCCCACGCAGGGATTCAAGCAGGGAGTTTGCCTTGGACAACTTACACAGAAAACTGGGATGAGACGTTGGGTCACTCTGCTTGTGCTCACACTACGTGGCCCGGAGAAGTTATGACGCAGCAGATGTCAAGCCCCTTTCTCCACACATGTGCACCCCAAAGAAGCGCTGGGCCGTGGGTGTTCTCAGGCCAAGAGCAGTCCTTGTTCTCGGCTGCACCGTCTCTGTGGTTCAAAGGTTCTTTATCTCTGCTCTTTTGGAAGCCTTTCAGACCTGACCGTATCCCTGGGCTGCAGAAGCAAAGAGGCATAGAGGCCTTTCACCCTGAAGGCATGGGCTTGTTTCACATGGAGAATGTGTCCCTCGCCCCTCCAGTGCTGGAGGCGTGTATGTTGACAACATTTGTTCTGCCCATGGATATTTCAAGTAGGTGTACTCGGTTTGGGCTGCCTGGTGAAACTGTTTTTGCAGTCAGCCAGCCTTCTGAGTACTATTCCTCCAGTTTGATTCCTAGTTAGGTAAACCCGGACTTCGGTGGCTACATGGGAGCAAACGTGTTAAGCTTGTGGAGAAAGCCTTTGACCAATGGCAATCTGCTTGTGCTTGTGGCAGGGATTAGGCAGGAACTCTGCCACTCAGGGTTTTTACCTTCCCATAAGCTGTGCCTTTGGGCTGAAGCAGGCGACGTGTCTGTATCACATCCTGGGAAGTAGGGCCTGAGGGTCGTCTGCCACCTGATTGGCCTCCATTATAGGCAACTGAGAAAATGGGGCAAGGCTTACGGAACCCGCTTACAACGAAATGTTTCTATTGAGAAGAGGAGATTTTGCTACTACACGTCAGCAGCTCCTCTCCCTCAGAGTGCTGTTCCTGTGTAGACTAGGGAAAACCACCACGGTTTCCAGGGTTTGATCGGCTCTTTTCCCAGTTGGTATCCTCCGTGAAAGAGCTAGAAGGGCTGATCTCAACCAATCGGCCTGCACACCGTGAGTCCTTGGGGTAGGGCAGTCCTGAGTCAATGTGTCTCCTAAAGAACGAAAGCAAAGTTTCCTGCCACAGGAAAGCACAGAGAGGCCTGGTGCTTTCTCTAGGCAATTCAAGTGGGCTGGAAAGGTGAGGCCTAGTCTACATTGTGGAAAAGTTCGCGATTATGGCTATCTTTCTCCCTCTCTCTGTCCCGTACCCTGGGCTCAGCCTTGTGGGAATGCTGATTGGGAGAGTCGGCCTCTCTGCCGGGCTCAGAAGGCTTCTTCCTGTTTGGGCAATTCCGTTTGTGTCTTACTTCGTGGAGGAGGAATGAGGGTGCCCAGAGATTCTCGGACGTGAAATCACTAATGACAGAGCACCTGGAGGAGCAGGTTTCTCGGTGGAAGAAGCCAAAAAGCCAGCATTCCTAAGGTCTCTTTGAGAGCTGCCAGACACTCTGCCGTCATAGGCCTAAGAATTGGCCATTGTGACGGCATGGCAACACTTGGAATCCTAGGACACTGTGGAAGGGCGACTCGCAAACTGGATGGAAGAAGCTTCCAAGCCCAGTGTTCTTTCATCTACCAAAGAGAACGCAAGTGTCTGAGGCTGGTAGCATTGTTGCTGGAGAGCACTGCCTCCTCGTGGGCCTGTCGGCTACTTTCCTATTTCCGACGCTCTCAGGAAACAATTCCAAAACGAGGTTGGGACATGCTTAGAGAGAACAGCTGCGAAGTGGATGCACAGAACATTAACCTAGATACCAGCCCAGGGTCCCAAGCATCCATTTTCCTCTGGAGGGTACGTACCCCACGCAGGGATTCAAGCAGGGAGTTTGCCTTGGACAACTTACACAGAAAACTGGGATGAGACGTTGGGTCACTCTGCTTGTGCTCACACTACGTGGCCCGGAGAAGTTATGACGCAGCAGATGTCAAGCCCCTTTCTCCACACATGTGCACCCCAAAGAAGCGCTGGGCCGTGGGTGTTCTCAGGCCAAGAGCAGTCCTTGTTCTCGGCTGCACCGTCTCTGTGGTTCAAAGGTTCTTTATCTCTGCTCTTTTGGAAGCCTTTCAGACCTGACCGTATCCCTGGGCTGCAGAAGCAAAGAGGCATAGAGGCCTTTCACCCTGAAGGCATGGGCTTGTTTCACATGGAGAATGTGTCCCTCGCCCCTCCAGTGCTGGAGGCGTGTATGTTGACAACATTTGTTCTGCCCATGGATATTTCAAGTAGGTGTACTCGGTTTGGGCTGCCTGGTGAAACTGTTTTTGCAGTCAGCCAGCCTTCTGAGTACTATTCCTCCAGTTTGATTCCTAGTTAGGTAAACCCGGACTTCGGTGGCTACATGGGAGCAAACGTGTTAAGCTTGTGGAGAAAGCCTTTGACCAATGGCAATCTGCTTGTGCTTGTGGCAGGGATTAGGCAGGAACTCTGCCACTCAGGGTTTTTACCTTCCCATAAGCTGTGCCTTTGGGCTGAAGCAGGCGACGTGTCTGTATCACATCCTGGGAAGTAGGGCCTGAGGGTCGTCTGCCACCTGATTGGCCTCCATTATAGGCAACTGAGAAAATGGGGCAAGGCTTACGGAACCCGCTTACAACGAAATGTTTCTATTGAGAAGAGGAGATTTTGCTACTACACGTCAGCAGCTCCTCTCCCTCAGAGTGCTGTTCCTGTGTAGACTAGGGAAAACCACCACGGTTTCCAGGGTTTGATCGGCTCTTTTCCCAGTTGGTATCCTCCGTGAAAGAGCTAGAAGGGCTGATCTCAACCAATCGGCCTGCACACCGTGAGTCCTTGGGGTAGGGCAGTCCTGAGTCAATGTGTCTCCTAAAGAACGAAAGCAAAGTTTCCTGCCACAGGAAAGCACAGAGAGGCCTGGTGCTTTCTCTAGGCAATTCAAGTGGGCTGGAAAGGTGAGGCCTAGTCTACATTGTGGAAAAGTTCGCGATTATGGCTATCTTTCTCCCTCTCTCTGTCCCGTACCCTGGGCTCAGCCTTGTGGGAATGCTGATTGGGAGAGTCGGCCTCTCTGCCGGGCTCAGAAGGCTTCTTCCTGTTTGGGCAATTCCGTTTGTGTCTTACTTCGTGGAGGAGGAATGAGGGTGCCCAGAGATTCTCGGACGTGAAATCACTAATGACAGAGCACCTGGAGGAGCAGGTTTCTCGGTGGAAGAAGCCAAAAAGCCAGCATTCCTAAGGTCTCTTTGAGAGCTGCCAGACACTCTGCCGTCATAGGCCTAAGAATTGGCCATTGTGACGGCATGGCAACACTTGGAATCCTAGGACACTGTGGAAGGGCGACTCGCAAACTGGATGGAAGAAGCTTCCAAGCCCAGTGTTCTTTCATCTACCAAAGAGAACGCAAGTGTCTGAGGCTGGTAGCATTGTTGCTGGAGAGCACTGCCTCCTCGTGGGCCTGTCGGCTACTTTCCTATTTCCGACGCTCTCAGGAAACTCTTCCAAAACGAGGTTGGGACATGCTTAGAGAGAACAGCTGCGAAGTGGATGCACAGAACATTAACCTAGATACCAGCCCAGGGTCCCAAGCATCCATTTTCCTCTGGAGGGTACGTACCCCACGCAGGGATTCAAGCAGGGAGTTTGCCTTGGACAACTTACACAGAAAACTGGGATGAGACGTTGGGTCACTCTGCTTGTGCTCACACTACGTGGCCCGGAGAAGTTATGACGCAGCAGATGTCAAGCCCCTTTCTCCACACATGTGCACCCCAAAGAAGCGCTGGGCCGTGGGTGTTCTCAGGCCAAGAGCAGTCCTTGTTCTCGGCTGCACCGTCTCTGTGGTTCAAAGGTTCTTTATCTCTGCTCTTTTGGAAGCCTTTCAGACCTGACCGTATCCCTGGGCTGCAGAAGCAAAGAGGCATAGAGGCCTTTCACCCTGAAGGCATGGGCTTGTTTCACATGGAGAATGTGTCCCTCGCCCCTCCAGTGCTGGAGGCGTGTATGTTGACAACATTTGTTCTGCCCATGGATATTTCAAGTAGGTGTACTCGGTTTGGGCTGCCTGGTGAAACTGTTTTTGCAGTCAGCCAGCCTTCTGAGTACTATTCCTCCAGTTTGATTCCTAGTTAGGTAAACCCGGACTTCGGTGGCTACATGGGAGCAAACGTGTTAAGGTTGTGGAGAAAGCCTTTGACCAATGGCAATCTGCTTGTGCTTGTGGCAGGGATTAGGCAGGAACTCTGCCACTCAGGGTTTTTACCTTCCCATAAGCTGTGCCTTTGGGCTGAAGCAGGCGACGTGTCTGTATCACATCCTGGGAAGTAGGGCCTGAGGGTCGTCTGCCACCTGATTGGCCTCCATTATAGGCAACTGAGAAAATGGGGCAAGGCTTACGGAACCCGCTTACAACGAAATGTTTCTATTGAGAAGAGGAGATTTTGCTACTACACGTCAGCAGCTCCTCTCCCTCAGAGTGCTGTTCCTGTGTAGACTAGGGAAAACCACCACGGTTTCCAGGGTTTGATCGGCTCTTTTCCCAGTTGGTATCCTCCGTGAAAGAGCTAGAAGGGCTGATCTCAACCAATCGGCCTTCACACCGTGAGTCCTTGGGGTAGGGCAGTCCTGAGTCAATGTGTCTCCTAAAGAAGGAAAGCAAAGTTTCCTGCCACAGGAAAGCACAGAGAGGCCTGGTGCTTTCTCTAGGCAATTCAAGTGGGCTGGAAAGGTGAGGCCTAGTCTACATTGTGGAAAAGTTCGCGATTATGGCTATCTTTCTCCCTCTCTCTGTCCCGTACCCTGGGCTCAGCCTTGTGGGAATGCTGATTGGGAGAGTCGGCCTCTCTGCCGGGCTCAGAAGGCTTCTTCCTGTTTGGGCAATTCCGTTTGTGTCTTACTTCGTGGAGGAGGAATGAGGGTGCCCAGAGATTCTCGGACGTGAAATCACTAATGACAGAGCACCTGGAGGAGCAGGTTTCTCGGTGGAAGAAGCCAAAAAGCCAGCATTCCTAAGGTCTCTTTGAGAGCTGCCAGACACTCTGCCGTCATAGGCCTAAGAATTGGCCATTGTGACGGCATGGCAACACTTGGAATCCTAGGACACTGTGGAAGGGCGACTCGCAAACTGGATGGAAGAAGCTTCCAAGCCCAGTGTTCTTTCATCTACCAAAGAGAACGCAAGTGTCTGAGGCTGGTAGCATTGTTGCTGGAGAGCACTGCCTCCTCGTGGGCCTGTCGGCTACTTTCCTATTTCCGACGCTCTCAGGAAACTCTTCCAAAACGAGGTTGGGACATGCTTAGAGAGAACAGCTGCGAAGTGGATGCACAGAACATTAACCTAGATACCAGCCCAGGGTCCCAAGCATCCATTTTCCTCTGGAGGGTACGTACCCCACGCAGGGATTCAAGCAGGGAGTTTGCCTTGGACAACTTACACAGAAAACTGGGATGAGACCTTGGGTCACTCTGCTTGTGCTCACACTACGTGGCCCGGAGAAGTTATGACGCAGCAGATGTCAAGCCCCTTTCTCCACACATGTGCACCCCAAAGAAGCGCTGGGCCGTGGGTGTTCTCAGGCCAAGAGCAGTCCTTGTTCTCGGCTGCACCGTCTCTGTGGTTCAAAGGTTCTTTATCTCTGCTCTTTTGGAAGCCTTTCAGACCTGACCGTATCCCTGGGCTGCAGAAGCAAAGAGGCATAGAGGCCTTTCACCCTGAAGGCATGGGCTTGTTTCACATGGAGAATGTGTCCCTCGCCCCTCCAGTGCTGGAGGCGTGTATGTTGACAACATTTGTTCTGCCCATGGATATTTCAAGTAGGTGTACTCGGTTTGGGCTGCCTGGTGAAACTGTTTTTGCAGTCAGCCAGCCTTCTGAGTACTATTCCTCCAGTTTGATTCCTAGTTAGGTAAACCCGGACTTCGGTGGCTACATGGGAGCAAACGTGTTAAGGTTGTGGAGAAAGCCTTTGACCAATGGCAATCTGCTTGTGCTTGTGGCAGGGATTAGGCAGGAACTCTGCCACTCAGGGTTTTTACCTTCCCATAAGCTGTGCCTTTGGGCTGAAGCAGGCGACGTGTCTGTATCACATCCTGGGAAGTAGGGCCTGAGGGTCGTCTGCCACCTGATTGGCCTCCATTATAGGCAACTGAGAAAATGGGGCAAGGCTTACGGAACCCGCTTACAACGAAATGTTTCTATTGAGAAGAGGAGATTTTGCTACTACACGTCAGCAGCTCCTCTCCCTCAGAGTGCTGTTCCTGTGTAGACTAGGGAAAACCACCACGGTTTCCAGGGTTTGATCGGCTCTTTTCCCAGTTGGTATCCTCCGTGAAAGAGCTAGAAGGGCTGATCTCAACCAATCGGCCTGCACACCGTGAGTCCTTGGGGTAGGGCAGTCCTGAGTCAATGTGTCTCCTAAAGAACGAAAGCAAAGTTTCCTGCCACAGGAAAGCACAGAGAGGCCTGGTGCTTTCTCTAGGCAATTCAAGTGGGCTGGAAAGGTGAGGCCTAGTCTACATTGTGGAAAAGTTCTCGATTATGGCTATCTTTCTCCCTCTCTCTGTCCCGTACCCTGGGCTCAGCCTTGTGGGAATGCTGATTGGGAGAGTCGGCCTCTCTGCCGGGCTCAAAAGGCTTCTTCCTGTTTGGGCAATTCCGTTTGTGTCTTACTTCGTGGAGGAGGAATGAGGGTGCCCAGAGATTCTCGGACGTGAAATCACTAATGACAGAGCACCTGGAGGAGCAGGTTTCTCGGTGGAAGAAGCCAAAAAGCCAGCATTCCTAAGGTCTCTTTGAGAGCTGCCAGACACTCTGCCGTCATAGGCCTAAGAATTGGCCATTGTGACGGCATGGCAACACTTGGAATCCTAGGACACTGTGGAAGGGCGACTCGCAAACTGGATGGAAGAAGCTTCCAAGCCCAGTGTTCTTTCATCTACCAAAGAGAACGCAAGTGTCTGAGGCTGGTAGCATTGTTGCTGGAGAGCACTGCCTCCTCGTGGGCCTGTCGGCTACTTTCCTATTTCCGACGCTCTCAGGAAAGTCTTCCAAAACGAGGTTGGGACATGCTTAGAGAGAACAGCTGCGAAGTGGATGCACAGAACATTAACCTAGATACCAGCCCAGGGTCCCAAGCATCCATTTTCCTCTGGAGGGTACGTACCCCACGCAGGGATTCAAGCAGGGAGTTTGCCTTGGACAACTTACACAGAAAACTGGGATGAGACGTTGGGTCACTCTGCTTGTGCTCACACTACGTGGCCCGGAGAAGTTATGACGCAGCAGATGTCAAGCCCCTTTCTCCACACATGTGCACCCCAAAGAAGCGCTGGGCCGTGGGTGTTCTCAGGCCAAGAGCAGTCCTTGTTCTCGGCTGCACCGTCTCTGTGGTTCAAAGGTTCTTTATCTCTGCTCTTTTGGAAGCCTTTCAGACCTGACCGTATCCCTGGGCTGCAGAAGCAAAGAGGCATAGAGGCCTTTCACCCTGAAGGCATGGGCTTGTTTCACATGGAGAATGTGTCCCTCGCCCCTCCAGTGCTGGAGGCGTGTATGTTGACAACATTTGTTCTGCCCATGGATATTTCAAGTAGGTGTACTCGGTTTGGGCTGCCTGGTGAAACTGTTTTTGCAGTCAGCCAGCCTTCTGAGTACTATTCCTCCAGTTTGATTCCTAGTTAGGTAAACCCGGACTTCGGTGGCTACATGGGAGCAAACGTGTTAAGGTTGTGGAGAAAGCCTTTGACCAATGGCAATCTGCTTGTGCTTGTGGCAGGGATTAGGCAGGAACTCTGCCACTCAGGGTTTTTACCTTCCCATAAGCTGTGCCTTTGGGCTGAAGCAGGCGACGTGTCTGTATCACATCCTGGGAAGTAGGGCCTGAGGGTCGTCTGCCACCTGATTGGCCTCCATTATAGGCAACTGAGAAAATGGGGCAAGGCTTACGGAACCCGCTTACAACGAAATGTTTCTATTGAGAAGAGGAGATTTTGCTACTACACGTCAGCAGCTCCTCTCCCTCAGAGTGCTGTTCCTGTGTAGACTAGGGAAAACCACCACGGTTTCCAGGGTTTGATCGGCTCTTTTCCCAGTTGGTATCCTCCGTGAAAGAGCTAGAAGGGCTGATCTCAACCAATCGGCCTGCACACCGTGAGTCCTTGGGGTAGGGCAGTCCTGAGTCAATGTGTCTCCTAAAGAACGAAAGCAAAGTTTCCTGCCACAGGAAAGCACAGAGAGGCCTGGTGCTTTCTCTAGGCAATTCAAGTGGGCTGGAAAGGTGAGGCCTAGTCTACATTGTGGAAAAGTTCGCGATTATGGCTATCTTTCTCCCTCTCTCTGTCCCGTACCCTGGGCTCAGCCTTGTGGGAATGCTGATTGGGAGAGTCGGCCTCTCTGCCGGGCTCAGAAGGCTTCTTCCTGTTTGGGCAATTCCGTTTGTGTCTTACTTCGTGGAGGAGGAATGAGGGTGCCCAGAGATTCTCGGACGTGAAATCACTAATGACAGAGCACCTGGAGGAGCAGGTTTCTCGGTGGAAGAAGCCAAAAAGCCAGCATTCCTAAGGTCTCTTTGAGAGCTGCCAGACACTCTGCCGTCATAGGCCTAAGAATTGGCCATTGTGACGGCATGGCAACACTTGGAATCCTAGGACACTGTGGAAGGGCGACTCGCAAACTGGATGGAAGAAGCTTCCAAGCCCAGTGTTCTTTCATCTACCAAAGAGAACGCAAGTGTCTGAGGCTGGTAGCATTGTTGCTGGAGAGCACTGCCTCCTCGTGGGCCTGTCGGCTACTTTTCTATTTCCGACGCTCTCAGGAAACTCTTCCAAAACGAGGTTGGGACATGCTTAGAGAGAACAGCTGCGAAGTGGATGCACAGAACATTAACCTAGATACCAGCCCAGGGTCCCAAGCATCCATTTTCCTCTGGAGGATACGTACCCCACGCAGGGATTCAAGCAGGGAGTTTGCCTTGGACAACTTACACAGAAAACTGGGATGAGACGTTGGGTCACTCTGCTTGTGCTCACACTACGTGGCCCGGAGAAGTTATGACGCAGCAGATGTCAAGCCCCTTTCTCCACACATGTGCACCCCAAAGAAGCGCTGGGCCGTGGGTGTTCTCAGGCCAAGAGCAGTCCTTGTTCTCGGCTGCACCGTCTCTGTGGTTCAAAGGTTCTTTATCTCTGCTCTTTTGGAAGCCTTTCAGACCTGACCGTATCCCTGGGCTGCAGAAGCAAAGAGGCATAGAGGCCTTTCACCCTGAAGGCATGGGCTTGTTTCACATGGAGAATGTGTCCCTCGCCCCTCCAGTGCTGGAGGCGTGTATGTTGACAACATTTGTTCTGCCCATGGATATTTCAAGTAGGTGTACTCGGTTTGGGCTGCCTGGTGAAACTGTTTTTGCAGTCAGCCAGCCTTCTGAGTACTATTCCTCCAGTTTGATTCCTAGTTAGGTAAACCCGGACTTCGGTGGCTACATGGGAGCAAACGTGTTAAGGTTGTGGAGAAAGCCTTTGACCAATGGCAATCTGCTTGTGCTTGTGGCAGGGATTAGGCAGGAACTCTGCCACTCAGGGTTTTTACCTTCCCATAAGCTGTGCCTTTGGGCTGAAGCAGGCGACGTGTCTGTATCACATCCTGGGAAGTAGGGCCTGAGGGTCGTCTGCCACCTGATTGGCCTCCATTATAGGCAACTGAGAAAATGGGGCAAGGCTTACGGAACCCGCTTACAACGAAATGTTTCTATTGAGAAGAGGAGATTTTGCTACTACACGTCAGCAGCTCCTCTCCCTCAGAGTGCTGTTCCTGTGTAGACTAGGGAAAACCACCACGGTTTCCAGGGTTTGATCGGCTCTTTTCCCAGTTGGTATCCTCCGTGAAAGAGCTAGAAGGGCTGATCTCAACCAATCGGCCTGCACACCGTGAGTCCTTGGGGTAGGGCAGTCCTGAGTCAATGTGTCTCCTAAAGAACGAAAGCAAAGTTTCCTGCCACAGGAAAGCACAGAGAGGCCTGGTGCTTTCTCTAGGCAATTCAAGTGGGCTGGAAAGGTGAGGCCTAGTCTACATTGTGGAAAAGTTCGCGATTATGGCTATCTTTCTCCCTCTCTCTGTCCCGTACCCTGGGCTCAGCCTTGTGGGAATGCTGATTGGGAGAGTCGGCCTCTCTGCCGGGCTCAGAAGGCTTCTTCCTGTTTGGGCAATTCCGTTTGTGTCTTACTTCGTGGAGGAGGAATGAGGGTGCCCAGAGATTCTCGGACGTGAAATCACTAATGACAGAGCACCTGGAGGAGCAGGTTTCTCGGTGGAAGAAGCCAAAAAGCCAGCATTCCTAAGGTCTCTTTGAGAGCTGCCAGACACTCTGCCGTCATAGGCCTAAGAATTGGCCATTGTGACGGCATGGCAACACTTGGAATCCTAGGACACTGTGGAATGGCGACTCGCAAACTGGATGGAAGAAGCTTCCAAGCCCAGTGTTCTTTCATCTACCAAAGAGAACGCAAGTGTCTGAGGCTGGTAGCATTGTTGCTGGAGAGCACTGCCTCCTCGTGGGCCTGTCGGCTACTTTCCTATTTCCGACGCTCTCAGGAAACTCTTCCAAAACGAGGTTGGGACATGCTTAGAGAGAACAGCTGCGAAGTGGATGCACAGAACATTAACCTAGATACCAGCCCAGGGTCCCAAGCATCCATTTTCCTCTGGAGGGTACGTACCCCACGCAGGGATTCAAGCAGGGAGTTTGCCTTGGACAACTTACACAGAAAACTGGGATGAGACGTTGGGTCACTCTGCTTGTGCTCACACTACGTGGCCCGGAGAAGTTATGACGCAGCAGATGTCAAGCCCCTTTCTCCACACATGTGCACCCCAAAGAAGCGCTGGGCCGTGGGTGTTCTCAGGCCAAGAGCAGTCCTTGTTCTCGGCTGCACCGTCTCTGTGGTTCAAAGGTTCTTTATCTCTGCTCTTTTGGAAGCCTTTCAGACCTGACCGTATCCCTGGGCTGCAGAAGCAAAGAGGCATAGAGGCCTTTCACCCTGAAGGCATGGGCTTGTTTCACATGGAGAATGTGTCCCTCGCCCCTCCAGTGCTGGAGGCGTGTATGTTGACAACATTTGTTCTGCCCATGGATATTTCAAGTAGGTGTACTCGGTTTGGGCTGCCTGGTGAAACTGTTTTTGCAGTCAGCCAGCCTTCTGAGTACTATTCCTCCAGTTTGATTCCTAGTTAGGTAAACCCGGACTTCGGTGGCTACATGGGAGCAAACGTGTTAAGCTTGTGGAGAAAGCCTTTGACCAATGGCAATCTGCTTGTGCTTGTGGCAGGGATTAGGCAGGAACTCTGCCACTCAGGGTTTTTACCTTCCCATAAGCTGTGCCTTTGGGCTGAAGCAGGCGACGTGTCTGTATCACATCCTGGGAAGTAGGGCCTGAGGGTCGTCTGCCACCTGATTGGCCTCCATTATAGGCAACTGAGAAAATGGGGCAAGGCTTACGGAACCCGCTTACAACGAAATGTTTCTATTGAGAAGAGGAGATTTTGCTACTACACGTCAGCAGCTCCTCTCCCTCAGAGTGCTGTTCCTGTGTAGACTAGGGAAAACCACCACGGTTTCCAGGGTTTGATCGGCTCTTTTCCCAGTTGGTATCCTCCGTGAAAGAGCTAGAAGGGCTGATCTCAACCAATCGGCCTGCACACCGTGAGTCCTTGGGGTAGGGCAGTCCTGAGTCAATGTGTCTCCTAAAGAACGAAAGCAAAGTTTCCTGCCTCAGGAAAGCACAGAGAGGCCTGGTGCTTTCTCTAGGCAATTCAAGTGGGCTGGAAAGGTGAGGCCTAGTCTACATTGTGGAAAAGTTCGCGATTATGGCTATCTTTCTCCCTCTCTCTGTCCCGTACCCTGGGCTCAGCCTTGTGGGAATGCTGATTGGGAGAGTCGGCCTCTCTGCCGGGCTCAGAAGGCTTCTTCCTGTTTGGGCAATTCCGTTTGTGTCTTACTTCGTGGAGGAGGAATGAGGGTGCCCAGAGATTCTCGGACGTGAAATCACTAATGACAGAGCACCTGGAGGAGCAGGTTTCTCGGTGGAAGAAGCCAAAAAGCCAGCATTCCTAAGGTCTCTTTGAGAGCTGCCAGACACTCTGCCGTCATAGGCCTAAGAATTGGCCATTGTGACGGCATGGCAACACTTGGAATCCTAGGACACTGTGGAAGGGCGACTCGCAAACTGGATGGAAGAAGCTTCCAAGCCCAGTGTTCTTTCATCTACCAAAGAGAACGCAAGTGTCTGAGGCTGGTAGCATTGTTGCTGGAGAGCACTGCCTCCTCGTGGGCCTGTCGGCTACTTTCCTATTTCCGACGCTCTCAGGAAACAATTCCAAAACGAGGTTGGGACATGCTTAGAGAGAACAGCTGCGAAGTGGATGCACAGAACATTAACCTAGATACCAGCCCAGGGTCCCAAGCATCCATTTTCCTCTGGAGGGTACGTACCCCACGCAGGGATTCAAGCAGGGAGTTTGCCTTGGACAACTTACACAGAAAACTGGGATGAGACGTTGGGTCACTCTGCTTGTGCTCACACTACGTGGCCCGGAGAAGTTATGACGCAGCAGATGTCAAGCCCCTTTCTCCACACATGTGCACCCCAAAGAAGCGCTGGGCCGTGGGTGTTCTCAGGCCAAGAGCAGTCCTTGTTCTCGGCTGCACCGTCTCTGTGGTTCAAAGGTTCTTTATCTCTGCTCTTTTGGAAGCCTTTCAGACCTGACCCTATCACTGGGCTGCAGAAGCATAGAGGCATAGAGGCCTTTCACCCTGTAGGCATGGGCTTGTTTCACATGGAGAATGTGGCCATCGCCCCTCCCGTGCTGGAGGCCTGTAAGTTGACACCATTTGTTCTGCCCATGGATATTACAAGTAGGTGTACTCGGTTTGGGCTGCCTGGTGAAACAGTTTTTGCAGTCAGCCAGCCTTCTGAGTAATATTCCTCAAGTTTGATTCCTAGCTAGGTAAACCCGGACTTCGGTGGCTACATGGGAGCAAACGTGTTAAGCTTGTGGAGAAAGCCTTTGACCAATGGCAATCTGCTTGTGCTTGTGGCAGGGATTAGGCAGGAACTCTGCCACTCAGGGTTTTTACCTTCCGATAAGCTGTGCCTTTGGGCTGAAGCAGGCGACCTGTCTGTATCACATCCAGGGAATTAGGGCCTGAGGGTCGTCTGCCACCTGATTGGCCTCCATTATAGGCAACTGAGAAAATGGGGCAAGGCTTACGGAACCCGCTTACAACGAAATGTTTCTATTGAGAAGAGGAGATTTTGCTACTACACGTCAGCAGCTCCTCTCCCTCAGAGTGCTGTTCCTGTGTAGACTAGGGAAAACCACCACGGTTTCCAGGGTTTGATCGGCTCTTTTCCCAGTTGGTATCCTCCGTGAAAGAGCTAGAAGGGCTGATCTCAACCAATCGGCCTGCACACCGTGAGTCCTTGGGGTAGGGCAGTCCTGAGTCAATGTGTCTCCTAAAGAACGAAAGCAAAGTTTCCTGCCACAGGAAAGCACAGAGAGGCCTGGTGCTTTCTCTAGGCAATTCAAGTGGGCTGGAAAGGTGAGGCCTAGTCTACATTGTGGAAAAGTTCGCGATTATGGCTATCTTTCTCCCTCTCTCTGTCCCGTACCCTGGGCTCAGCCTTGTGGGAATGCTGATTGGGAGAGTCGGCCTCTCTGCCGGGCTCAGAAGGCTTCTTCCTGTTTGGGCAATTCCGTTTGTGTCTTACTTCGTGGAGGAGGAATGAGGGTGCCCAGAGATTCTCGGACGTGAAATCACTAATGACAGAGCACCTGGAGGAGCAGGTTTCTCGGTGGAAGAAGCCAAAAAGCCAGCATTCCTAAGG
The DNA here is from genome assembly GCF_965194825.1 of Balaenoptera physalus. Lineage (NCBI taxonomy): Eukaryota > Metazoa > Chordata > Mammalia > Artiodactyla > Balaenopteridae > Balaenoptera > Balaenoptera physalus. The sequence goes on along the minus strand of NC_138897.1, from coordinate 36,800,503 downwards.
TCTCTTTGAGAGCTGCCAGACACTCTGCCGTCATAGGCCTAAGAATTGGCCATTGTGACGGCATGGCAACACTTGGAATCCTAGGACACTGTGGAAGGGCGACTCGCAAACTGGATGGAAGAAGCTTCCAAGCCCAGTGTTCTTTCATCTACCAAAGAGAACGCAAGTGTCTGAGGCTGGTAGCATTGTTGCTGGAGAGCACTGCCTCCTCGTGGGCCTGTCGGCTACTTTCCTATTTCCGACGCTCTCAGGAAACAATTCCAAAACGAGGTTGGGACATGCTTAGAGAGAACAGCTGCGAAGTGGATGCACAGAACATTAACCTAGATACCAGCCCAGGGTCCCAAGCATCCATTTTCCTCTGGAGGGTACGTACCCCACGCAGGGATTCAAGCAGGGAGTTTGCCTTGGACAACTTACACAGAAAACTGGGATGAGACGTTGGGTCACTCTGCTTGTGCTCACACTACGTGGCCCGGAGAAGTTATGACGCAGCAGATGTCAAGCCCCTTTCTCCACACATGTGCACCCCAAAGAAGCGCTGGGCCGTGGGTGTTCTCAGACCAAGAGCAGTCCTTGTTCTCGGCTGCACCGGCTCTGTGGTTCAAAGGTTCTTTATCTCTGCTCTTTTGGAAGCCTTTCAGACCTGACCCTATCACTGGGCTGCAGAAGCATAGAGGCATAGAGGCCTTTCACCCTGTAGGCATGGGATTGTTTCACATGGAGAATGTGGCCATCGCCCCTCCCGTGCTGGAGGCCTGTAAGTTGACACCATTTGTTCTGCCCATGGATATTACAAGTAGGTGTACTCGGTTTGGGCTGCCTGGTGAAACAGTTTTTGCAGTCAGCCAGCCTTCTGAGTAATATTCCTCAAGTTTGATTCCTAGCTAGGTAAACCCGGACTTCGGTGGCTACATGGGAGCAAACGTGTTAAGCTTGTGGAGAAAGCCTTTGACCAATGGCAATCTGCTTGTGCTTGTGGCAGGGATTAGGCAGGAACTCTGCCACTCAGGGTTTTTACCTTCCGATAAGCTGTGCCTTTGGGCTGAAGCAGGCGACCTGTCTGTATCACATCCAGGGAATTAGGGCCTGAGGGGAGTCTGCCACCTGATTGGCCTCCATTATAGGCAACTGAGAAAATGGGGCAAGGCTTACGGAACCCGCTTACAACGAAATGTTTCTATTGAGAAGAGGAGATTTTGCTACTACACGTCAGCAGGTCCTCTCGCTCAGAGTGCTGTTCCTGTGTAGACAAGGGAGAACCACCACCGTTTCCAGGGTTTGATTGGCTCTTTTCCCAGTTGGTATTCTCCATGAAAGAGCTAGAAGGGCTGATCTCAACCAATCGGCCTGCACACCGTGAGTCCTTGGGGTAGGGCAGTCCTGAGTCAATGTGTCTCCTAAAGAACGAAAGCAAAGTTTCCTGCCACAGGAAAGCACAGAGAGGCCTGGTGCTTTCTCTAGGCAATTCAAGTGGGCTGGAAAGGTGAGGCCTAGTCTACATTGTGGAAAAGTTCGCGATTATGGCTATCTTTCTCCCTCTCTCTGTCCCGTACCCTGGGCTCAGCCTTGTGGGAATGCTGATTGGGAGAGTCGGCCTCTCTGCCGGGCTCAGAAGGCTTCTTCCTGTTTGGGCAATTCCGTTTGTGTCTTACTTCGTGGAGGAGGAATGAGGGTGCCCAGAGATTCTCGGACGTGAAATCACTAATGACAGAGCACCTGGAGGAGCAGGTTTCTCGGTGGAAGAAGCCAAAAAGCCAGCATTCCTAAGGTCTCTTTGAGAGCTGCCAGACACTCTGCCGTCATAGGCCTAAGAATTGGCCATTGTGACGGCATGGCAACACTTGGAATCCTAGGACACTGTGGAAGGGCGACTCGCAAACTGGATGGAAGAAGATTCCAAGCCCAGTGTTCTTTCATCTACCAAAGAGAACGCAAGTGTCTGAGGCTGGTAGCATTGTTGCTGGAGAGCACTGCCTCCTCGTGGGCCTGTCGGCTACTTTCCTATTTCCGACGCTCTCAGGAAACTCTTCCAAAACGAGGTTGGGACATGCTTAGAGAGAACAGCTGCGAAGTGGATGCACAGAATATTAACCTAGATACCAGCCCAGGGTCCCAAGCATCCATTTTCCTCTGGAGGGTACGTACCCCACGCAGGGATTCAAGCAGGGAGTTTGCCTTGGACAACTTACACAGAAAACTGGGATGAGACGTTGGGTCACTCTGCTTGTGCTCACACTACGTGGCCCGGAGAAGTTATGACGCAGCAGATGTCAAGCCCCTTTCTCCACACATGTGCACCCCAAAGAAGCGCTGGGCCGTGGGTGTTCTCAGGCCAAGAGCAGTCCTTGTTCTCGGCTGCACCGTCTCTGTGGTTCAAAGGTTCTTTATCTCTGCTCTTTTGGAAGCCTTTCAGACCTGACCGTATCCCTGGGCTGCAGAAGCAAAGAGGCATAGAGGCCTTTCACCCTGAAGGCATGGGCTTGTTTCACATGGAGAATGTGTCCCTCGCCCCTCCAGTGCTGGAGGCGTGTATGTTGACAACATTTGTTCTGCCCATGGATATTTCAAGTAGGTGTACTCGGTTTGGGCTGCCTGGTGAAACTGTTTTTGCAGTCAGCCAGCCTTCTGAGTACTATTCCTCCAGTTTGATTCCTAGTTAGGTAAACCCGGACTTCGGTGGCTACATGGGAGCAAACGTGTTAAGGTTGTGGAGAAAGCCTTTGACCAATGGCAATCTGCTTGTGCTTGTGGCAGGGATTAGGCAGGAACTCTGCCACTCAGGGTTTTTACCTTCCCATAAGCTGTGCCTTTGGGCTGAAGCAGGCGACGTGTCTGTATCACATCCTGGGAAGTAGGGCCTGAGGGTCGTCTGCCACCTGATTGGCCTCCATTATAGGCAACTGAGAAAATGGGGCAAGGCTTACGGAACCCGCTTACAACGAAATGTTTCTATTGAGAAGAGGAGATTTTGCTACTACACGTCAGCAGCTCCTCTCCCTCAGAGTGCTGTTCCTGTGTAGACTAGGGAAAACCACCACGGTTTCCAGGGTTTGATCGGCTCTTTTCCCAGTTGGTATCCTCCGTGAAAGAGCTAGAAGGGCTGATCTCAACCAATCGGCCTGCACACCGTGAGTCCTTGGGGTAGGGCAGTCCTGAGTCAATGTGTCTCCTAAAGAACGAAAGCAAAGTTTCCTGCCACAGGAAAGCACAGAGAGGCCTGGTGCTTTCTCTAGGCAATTCAAGTGGGCTGGAAAGGTGAGGCCTAGTCTACATTGTGGAAAAGTTCGCGATTATGGCTATCTTTCTCCCTCTCTCTGTCCCGTACCCTGGGCTCAGCCTTGTGGGAATGCTGATTGGGAGAGTCGGCCTCTCTGCCGGGCTCAGAAGGCTTCTTCCTGTTTGGGCAATTCCGTTTGTGTCTTACTTCGTGGAGGAGGAATGAGGGTGCCCAGAGATTCTCGGACGTGAAATCACTAATGACAGAGCACCTGGAGGAGCAGGTTTCTCGGTGGAAGAAGCCAAAAAGCCAGCATTCCTAAGGTCTCTTTGAGAGCTGCCAGACACTCTGCCGTCATAGGCCTAAGAATTGGCCATTGTGACGGCATGGCAACACTTGGAATCCTAGGACACTGTGGAAGGGCGACTCGCAAACTGGATGGAAGAAGCTTCCAAGCCCAGTGTTCTTTCATCTACCAAAGAGAACGCAAGTGTCTGAGGCTGGTAGCATTGTTGCTGGAGAGCACTGCCTCCTCGTGGGCCTGTCGGCTACTTTCCTATTTCCGACGCTCTCAGGAAACTCTTCCAAAACGAGGTTGGGACATGCTTAGAGAGAACAGCTGCGAAGTGGATGCACAGAACATTAACCTAGATACCAGCCCAGGGTCCCAAGCATCCATTTTCCTCTGGAGGGTACGTACCCCACGCAGGGATTCAAGCAGGGAGTTTGCCTTGGACAACTTACACAGAAAACTGGGATGAGACGTTGGGTCACTCTGCTTGTGCTCACACTACGTGGCCCGGAGAAGTTATGACGCAGCAGATGTCAAGCCCCTTTCTCCACACATGTGCACCCCAAAGAAGCGCTGGGCCGTGGGTGTTCTCAGGCCAAGAGCAGTCCTTGTTCTCGGCTGCACCGTCTCTGTGGTTCAAAGGTTCTTTATCTCTGCTCTTTTGGAAGCCTTTCAGACCTGACCCTATCACTGGGCTGCAGAAGCATAGAGGCATAGAGGCCTTTCACCCTGTAGGCATGGGCTTGTTTCACATGGAGAATGTGGCCATCGCCCCTCCCGTGCTGGAGGCCTGTAAGTTGACACCATTTGTTCTGCCCATGGATATTACAAGTAGGTGTACTCGGTTTGGGCTGCCTGGTGAAACAGTTTTTGCAGTCAGCCAGCCTTCTGAGTAATATTCCTCAAGTTTGATTCCTAGCTAGGTAAACCCGGACTTCGGTGGCTACATGGGAGCAAACGTGTTAAGCTTGTGGAGAAAGCCTTTGACCAATGGCAATCTGCTTGTGCTTGTGGCAGGGATTAGGCAGGAACTCTGCCACTCAGGGTTTTTACCTTCCGATAAGCTGTGCCTTTGGGCTGAAGCAGGCGACCTGTCTGTATCACATCCAGGGAATTAGGGCCTGAGGGTCGTCTGCCACCTGATTGGCCTCCATTATAGGCAACTGAGAAAATGGGGCAAGGCTTACGGAACCCGCTTACAACGAAATGTTTCTATTGAGAAGAGGAGATTTTGCTACTACACGTCAGCAGCTCCTCTCCCTCAGAGTGCTGTTCCTGTGTAGACTAGGGAAAACCACCACGGTTTCCAGGGTTTGATCGGCTCTTTTCCCAGTTGGTATCCTCCGTGAAAGAGCTAGAAGGGCTGATCTCAACCAATCGGCCTGCACACCGTGAGTCCTTGGGGTAGGGCAGTCCTGAGTCAATGTGTCTCCTAAAGAACGAAAGCAAAGTTTCCTGCCACAGGAAAGCACAGAGAGGCCTGGTGCTTTCTCTAGGCAATTCAAGTGGGCTGGAAAGGTGAGGCCTAGTCTACATTGTGGAAAAGTTCGCGATTATGGCTATCTTTCTCCCTCTCTCTGTCCCGTACCCTGGGCTCAGCCTTGTGGGAATGCTGATTGGGAGAGTCGGCCTCTCTGCCGGGCTCAGAAGGCTTCTTCCTGTTTGGGCAATTCCGTTTGTGTCTTACTTCGTGGAGGAGGAATGAGGGTGCCCAGAGATTCTCGGACGTGAAATCACTAATGACAGAGCACCTGGAGGAGCAGGTTTCTCGGTGGAAGAAGCCAAAAAGCCAGCATTCCTAAGGTCTCTTTGAGAGCTGCCAGACACTCTGCCGTCATAGGCCTAAGAATTGGCCATTGTGACGGCATGGCAACACTTGGAATCCTAGGACACTGTGGAAGGGCGACTCGCAAACTGGATGGAAGAAGCTTCCAAGCCCAGTGTTCTTTCATCTACCAAAGAGAACGCAAGTGTCTGAGGCTGGTAGCATTGTTGCTGGAGAGCACTGCCTCCTCGTGGGCCTGTCGGCTACTTTCGTATTTCCGACGCTCTCAGGAAACTCTTCCAAAACGAGGTTGGGACATGCTTAGAGAGAACAGCTGCGAAGTGGATGCACAGAACATTAACCTAGATACCAGCCCAGGGTCCCAAGCATCCATTTTCCTCTGGAGGGTACGTACCCCACGCAGGGATTCAAGCAGGGAGTTTGCCTTGGACAACTTACACAGAAAACTGGGATGAGACGTTGGGTCACTCTGCTTGTGCTCACACTACGTGGCCCGGAGAAGTTATGACGCAGCAGATGTCAAGCCCCTTTCTCCACACATGTGCACCCCAAAGAAGCGCTGGGCCGTGGGTGTTCTCAGACCAAGAGCAGTCCTTGTTCTCGGCTGCACCGGCTCTGTGGTTCAAAGGTTCTTTATCTCTGCTCTTTTGGAAGCCTTTCAGACCTGACCCTATCACTGGGCTGCAGAAGCATAGAGGCATAGAGGCCTTTCACCCTGTAGGCATGGGCTTGTTTCACATGGAGAATGTGGCCATCGCCCCTCCCGTGCTGGAGGCCTGTAAGTTGACACCATTTGTTCTGCCCATGGATATTACAAGTAGGTGTACTCGGTTTGGGCTGCCTGGTGAAACAGTTTTTGCAGTCAGCCAGCCTTCTGAGTAATATTCCTCCAGTTTGATTCCTAGCTAGGTAAACCCGGACTTCGGTGGCTGCATGGGAGCAAACGTGTTAAGCTTGTGGAGAAAGCCTTTGACCAATGGCAATCTGCTTGTGCTTGTGGCAGGGATTAGGCAGGAACTCTGCCACTCAGGGTTTTTACCTTCCGATAAGCTGTGCCTTTGGGCTGAAGCAGGCGACCTGTCTGTATCACATCCAGGGAATTAGGGCCTGAGGGGAGTCTGCCACCTGATTGGCCTCCATTATAGGCAACTGAGAAAATGGGGCAAGGCTTACGGAACCCGCTTACAACGAAATGTTTCTATTGAGAAGAGGAGATTTTGCTACTACACGTCAGCAGGTCCTCTCGCTCAGAGTGCTGTTCCTGTGTAGACAAGGGAGAACCACCACCGTTTCCAGGGTTTGATTGGCTCTTTTCCCAGTTGGTATTCTCCATGAAAGAGCTAGAAGGGCTGATCTCAACCAATCGGCCTGCACACCGTGAGTCCTTGGGGTAGGGCAGTCCTGAGTCAATGTGTCTCCTAAAGAACGAAAGCAAAGTTTCCTGCCACAGGAAAGCACAGAGAGGCCTGGTGCTTTCTCTAGGCAATTCAAGTGGGCTGGAAAGGTGAGGCCTAGTCTACATTGTGGAAAAGTTCGCGATTACGGCTATTTTTCTCCCTCTCTCTGTCCCGTACCCTGGGCTCAGCCTTGTGGGAATGCTGATTGGGAGAGTCTGCCTCTCTGCCGGGCTCAGAAGGCTTCTTCCCGTTTGGGCAATTCCGTTTGTGTCTTACTTCGTGGAGGAGGAATGAGGGTGCCCAGAGATTCTCGGACGTGAAATCACTAATGACAGAGCACCTGGAGGAGCAGGTTTCTCGGTGGAAGAAGCCAAAAAGCCAGCATTCCTAAGGTCTCTTTGAGAGCTGCCAGACACTCTGCCGTCATAGGCCTAAGAATTGGCCATTGTGACGGCATGGCAACACTTGGAATCCTAGGACACTGTGGAAGGGCGACTCGCAAACTGGATGGAAGAAGCTTCCAAGCCCAGTGTTCTTTCATCTACCAAAGAGAACGCAAGTGTCTGAGGCTGGTAGCATTGTTGCTGGAGAGCACTGCCTCCTCGTGGGCCTGTCGGCTACTTTCGTATTTCCGACGCTCTCAGGAAACTCTTCCAAAACGAGGTTGGGACATGCTTAGAGAGAACAGCTGCGAAGTGGATGCACAGAACATTAACCTAGATACCAGCCCAGGGTCCCAAGCATCCATTTTCCTCTGGAGGGTACGTACCCCACGCAGGGATTCAAGCAGGGAGTTTGCCTTGGACAACTTACACAGAAAACTGGGATGAGACGTTGGGTCACTCTGCTTGTGCTCACACTACGTGGCCCGGAGAAGTTATGACGCAGCAGATGTCAAGCCCCTTTCTCCACACATGTGCACCCCAAAGAAGCGCTGGGCCGTGGGTGTTCTCAGGCCAAGAGCAGTCCTTGTTCTCGGCTGCACCGTCTCTGTGGTTCAAAGGTTCTTTATCTCTGCTCTTTTGGAAGCCTTTCAGACCTGACCCTATCACTGGGCTGCAGAAGCATAGAGGCATAGAGGCCTTTCACCCTGTAGGCATGGGCTTGTTTCACATGGAGAATGTGGCCATCGCCCCTCCCGTGCTGGAGGCCTGTAAGTTGACACCATTTGTTCTGCCCATGGATATTACAAGTAGGTGTACTCGGTTTGGGCTGCCTGGTGAAACAGTTTTTGCAGTCAGCCAGCCTTCTGAGTAATATTCCTCAAGTTTGATTCCTAGCTAGGTAAACCCGGACTTCGGTGGCTACATGGGAGCAAACGTGTTAAGCTTGTGGAGAAAGCCTTTGACCAATGGCAATCTGCTTGTGCTTGTGGCAGGGATTAGGCAGGAACTCTGCCACTCAGGGTTTTTACCTTCCGATAAGCTGTGCCTTTGGGCTGAAGCAGGCGACCTGTCTGTATCACATCCAGGGAATTAGGGCCTGAGGGGAGTCTGCCACCTGATTGGCCTCCATTATAGGCAACTGAGAAAATGGGGCAAGGCTTACGGAACCCGCTTACAACGAAATGTTTCTATTGAGAAGAGGAGATTTTGCTACTACACGTCAGCAGGTCCTCTCGCTCAGAGTGCTGTTCCTGTGTAGACAAGGGAGAACCACCACCGTTTCCAGGGTTTGATTGGCTCTTTTCCCAGTTGGTATTCTCCATGAAAGAGCTAGAAGGGCTGATCTCAACCAATCGGCCTGCACACCGTGAGTCCTTGGGGTAGGGCAGTCCTGAGTCAATGTGTCTCCTAAAGAACGAAAGCAAAGTTTCCTGCCACAGGAAAGCACAGAGAGGCCTGGTGCTTTCTCTAGGCAATTCAAGTGGGCTGGAAAGGTGAGGCCTAGTCTACATTGTGGAAAAGTTCGCGATTACGGCTATTTTTCTCCCTCTCTCTGTCCCGTACCCTGGGCTCAGCCTTGTGGGAATGCTGATTGGGAGAGTCTGCCTCTCTGCCGGGCTCAGAAGGCTTCTTCCCGTTTGGGCAATTCCGTTTGTGTCTTACTTCGTGGAGGAGGAATGAGGGTGCCCAGAGATTCTCGGACGTGAAATCACTAATGACAGAGCACCTGGAGGAGCAGGTTTCTCGGTGGAAGAAGCCAAAAAGCCAGCATTCCTAAGGTCTCTTTGAGAGCTGCCAGACACTCTGCCGTCATAGGCCTAAGAATTGGCCATTGTGACGGCATGGCAACACTTGGAATCCTAGGACACTGTGGAAGGGCGACTCGCAAACTGGATGGAAGAAGCTTCCAAGCCCAGTGTTCTTTCATCTACCAAAGAGAACGCAAGTGTCTGAGGCTGGTAGCATTGTTGCTGGAGAGCACTGCCTCCTCGTGGGCCTGTCGGCTACTTTCCTATTTCCGACGCTCTCAGGAAACTCTTCCAAAACGAGGTTGGGACATGCTTAGAGAGAACAGCTGCGAAGTGGATGCACAGAACATTAACCTAGATACCAGCCCAGGGTCCCAAGCATCCATTTTCCTCTGGAGGGTACGTACCCCACGCAGGGATTCAAGCAGGGAGTTTGCCTTGGACAACTTACACAGAAAACTGGGATGAGACGTTGGGTCACTCTGCTTGTGCTCACACTACGTGGCCCGGAGAAGTTATGACGCAGCAGATGTCAAGCCCCTTTCTCCACACATGTGCACCCCAAAGAAGCGCTGGGCCGTGGGTGTTCTCAGGCCAAGAGCAGTCCTTGTTCTCGGCTGCACCGTCTCTGTGGTTCAAAGGTTCTTTATCTCTGCTCTTTTGGAAGCCTTTCAGACCTGACCCTATCACTGGGCTGCAGAAGCATAGAGGCATAGAGGCCTTTCACCCTGTAGGCATGGGCTTGTTTCACATGGAGAATGTGGCCATCGCCCCTCCCGTGCTGGAGGCCTGTAAGTTGACACCATTTGTTCTGCCCATGGATATTACAAGTAGGTGTACTCGGTTTGGGCTGCCTGGTGAAACAGTTTTTGCAGTCAGCCAGCCTTCTGAGTAATATTCCTCAAGTTTGATTCCTAGCTAGGTAAACCCGGACTTCGGTGGCTACATGGGAGCAAACGTGTTAAGCTTGTGGAGAAAGCCTTTGACCAATGGCAATCTGCTTGTGCTTGTGGCAGGGATTAGGCAGGAACTCTGCCACTCAGGGTTTTTACCTTCCGATAAGCTGTGCCTTTGGGCTGAAGCAGGCGACCTGTCTGTATCACATCCAGGGAATTAGGGCCTGAGGGGAGTCTGCCACCTGATTGGCCTCCATTATAGGCAACTGAGAAAATGGGGCAAGGCTTACGGAACCCGCTTACAACGAAATGTTTCTATTGAGAAGAGGAGATTTTGCTACTACACGTCAGCAGGTCCTCTCGCTCAGAGTGCTGTTCCTGTGTAGACAAGGGAGAACCACCACCGTTTCCAGGGTTTGATTGGCTCTTTTCCCAGTTGGTATTCTCCATGAAAGAGCTAGAAGGGCTGATCTCAACCAATCGGCCTGCACACCGTGAGTCCTTGGGGTAGGGCAGTCCTGAGTCAATGTGTCTCCTAAAGAACGAAAGCAAAGTTTCCTGCCACAGGAAAGCACAGAGAGGCCTGGTGCTTTCTCTAGGCAATTCAAGTGGGCTGGAAAGGTGAGGCCTAGTCTACATTGTGGAAAAGTTCGCGATTACGGCTATTTTTCTCCCTCTCTCTGTCCCGTACCCTGGGCTCAGCCTTGTGGGAATGCTGATTGGGAGAGTCTGCCTCTCTGCCGGGCTCAGAAGGCTTCTTCCCGTTTGGGCAATTCCGTTTGTGTCTTACTTCGTGGAGGAGGAATGAGGGTGCCCAGAGATTCTCGGACGTGAAATCACTAATGACAGAGCACCTGGAGGAGCAGGTTTCTCGGTGGAAGAAGCCAAAAAGCCAGCATTCCTAAGGTCTCTTTGAGAGCTGCCAGACACTCTGCCGTCATAGGCCTAAGAATTGGCCATTGTGACGGCATGGCAACACTTGGAATCCTAGGACACTGTGGAAGGGCGACTCGCAAACTGGATGGAAGAAGCTTCCAAGCCCAGTGTTCTTTCATCTACCAAAGAGAACGCAAGTGTCTGAGGCTGGTAGCATTGTTGCTGGAGAGCACTGCCTCCTCGTGGGCCTGTCGGCTACTTTCCTATTTCCGACGCTCTCAGGAAACTCTTCCAAAACGAGGTTGGGACATGCTTAGAGAGAACAGCTGCGAAGTGGATGCACAGAACATTAACCTAGATACCAGCCCAGGGTCCCAAGCATCCATTTTCCTCTGGAGGGTACGTACCCCACGCAGGGATTCAAGCAGGGAGTTTGCCTTGGACAACTTACACAGAAAACTGGGATGAGACGTTGGGTCACTCTGCTTGTGCTCACACTACGTGGCCCGGAGAAGTTATGACGCAGCAGATGTCAAGCCCCTTTCTCCACACATGTGCACCCCAAAGAAGCGCTGGGCCGTGGGTGTTCTCAGGCCAAGAGCAGTCCTTGTTCTCGGCTGCACCGTCTCTGTGGTTCAAAGGTTCTTTATCTCTGCTCTTTTGGAAGCCTTTCAGACCTGACCGTATCCCTGGGCTGCAGAAGCAAAGAGGCATAGAGGCCTTTCACCCTGAAGGCATGGGCTTGTTTCACATGGAGAATGTGTCCCTCGCCCCTCCAGTGCTGGAGGCGTGTATGTTGACAACATTTGTTCTGCCCATGGATATTTCAAGTAGGTGTACTCGGTTTGGGCTGCCTGGTGAAACTGTTTTTGCAGTCAGCCAGCCTTCTGAGTACTATTCCTCCAGTTTGATTCCTAGTTAGGTAAACCCGGACTTCGGTGGCTACATGGGAGCAAACGTGTTAAGCTTGTGGAGAAAGCCTTTGACCAATGGCAATCTGCTTGTGCTTGTGGCAGGGATTAGGCAGGAACTCTGCCACTCAGGGTTTTTACCTTCCCATAAGCTGTGCCTTTGGGCTGAAGCAGGCGACGTGTCTGTATCACATCCTGGGAAGTAGGGCCTGAGGGTCGTCTGCCACCTGATTGGCCTCCATTATAGGCAACTGAGAAAATGGGGCAAGGCTTACGGAACCCGCTTACAACGAAATGTTTCTATTGAGAAGAGGAGATTTTGCTACTACACGTCAGCAGCTCCTCTCCCTCAGAGTGCTGTTCCTGTGTAGACTAGGGAAAACCACCACGGTTTCCAGGGTTTGATCGGCTCTTTTCCCAGTTGGTATCCTCCGTGAAAGAGCTAGAAGGGCTGATCTCAACCAATCGGCCTGCACACCGTGAGTCCTTGGGGTAGGGCAGTCCTGAGTCAATGTGTCTCCTAAAGAACGAAAGCAAAGTTTCCTGCCACAGGAAAGCACAGAGAGGCCTGGTGCTTTCTCTAGGCAATTCAAGTGGGCTGGAAAGGTGAGGCCTAGTCTACATTGTGGAAAAGTTCGCGATTATGGCTATCTTTCTCCCTCTCTCTGTCCCGTACCCTGAGCCAGCCTTGTGGGAATGCTGATTGGGAGAGTCGGCCTCTCTGCCGGGCTCAGAAGGCTTCTTCCTGTTTGGGCAATTCCGTTTGTGTCTTACTTCGTGGAGGAGGAATGAGGGTGCCCAGAGATTCTCGGACGTGAAATCACTAATGACAGAGCACCTGGAGGAGCAGGTTTCTCGGTGGAAGAAGCCAAAAAGCCAGCATTCCTAAGGTCTCTTTGAGAGCTGCCAGACACTCTGCCGTCATAGGCCTAAGAATTGGCCATTGTGACGGCATGGCAACACTTGGAATCCTAGGACACTGTGGAAGGGCGACTCGCAAACTGGATGGAAGAAGCTTCCAAGCCCAGTGTTCTTTCATCTACCAAAGAGAACGCAAGTGTCTGAGGCTGGTAGCATTGTTGCTGGAGAGCACTGCCTCCTCGTGGACCTGTCGGCTACTTTCCTATTTCCGACGCTCTCAGGAAACTCTTCCAAAACGAGGTTGGGACATGCTTAGAGAGAACAGCTGCGAAGTGGATGCACAGAACATTAACCTAGATACCAGCCCAGGGTCCCAAGCATCCATTTTCCTCTGGAGGGTACGTACCCCACGCAGGGATTCAAGCAGGGAGTTTGCCTTGGACAACTTACACAGAAAACTGGGATGAGACGTTGGGTCACTCTGCTTGTGCCCACACTACGTGGCCCGGAGAAGTTATGACGCAGCAGATGTCAAGCCCCTTTCTCCACACATGTGCACCCCAAAGAAGCGCTGGGCCGTGGGTGTTCTCAGACCAAGAGCAGTCCTTGTTCTCGGCTGCACCGTCTCTGTGGTTCAAAGGTTCTTTATCTCTGCTCTTTTGGAAGCCTTTCAGACCTGACCCTATCACTGGGCTGCAGAAGCATAGAGGCATAGAGGCCTTTCACCCTGTAGGCATGGGCTTGTTTCACATGGAGAATGTGGCCATCGCCCCTCCCGTGCTGGAGGCCTGTAAGTTGACACCATTTGTTCTGCCCATGGATATTACAAGTAGGTGTACTCGGTTTGGGCTGCCTGGTGAAACAGTTTTTGCAGTCAGCCAGCCTTCTGAGTAATATTCCTCAAGTTTGATTCCTAGCTAGGTAAACCCGGACTTCGGTGGCTACATGGGAGCAAACGTGTTAAGCTTGTGGAGAAAGCCTTTGACCAATGGCAATCTGCTTGTGCTTGTGGCAGGGATTAGGCAGGAACTCTGCCACTCAGGGTTTTTACCTTCCGATAAGCTGTGCCTTTGGGCTGAAGCAGGCGACCTGTCTGTATCACATCCAGGGAATTAGGGCCTGAGGGGAGTCTGCCACCTGATTGGCCTCCATTATAGGCAACTGAGAAAATGGGGCAAGGCTTACGGAACCCGCTTACAACGAAATGTTTCTATTGAGAAGAGGAGATTTTGCTACTACACGTCAGCAGGTCCTCTCGCTCAGAGTGCTGTTCCTGTGTAGACAAGGGAGAACCACCACCGTTTCCAGGGTTTGATTGGCTCTTTTCCCAGTTGGTATTCTCCATGAAAGAGCTAGAAGGGCTGATCTCAACCAATCGGCCTGTACACCGTGAGTCCTTGGGGTAGGGCAGTCCTGAGTCAATGTGTCTCCTAAAGAACGAAAGCAAAGTTTCCTGCCACAGGAAAGCACAGAGAGGCCTGGTGCTTTCTCTAGGCAATTCAAGTGGGCTGGAAAGGTGAGGCCTAGTCTACATTGTGGAAAAGTTCGCGATTACGGCTATTTTTCTCCCTCTCTCTGTCCGTACCCTGGGCTCAGCCTTGTGGGAATGCTGATTGGGAGAGTCTGCCTCTCTGCCGGGCTCAGAAGGCTTCTTCCCGTTTGGGCAATTCCGTTTGTGTCTTACTTCGTGGAGGAGGAATGAGGGTGCCCAGAGATTCTCGGACGTGAAATCACTAATGACAGAGCACCTGGAGGAGCTGGTTTCTCGGTGGAAGAAGCCAAAAAGCCAGCATTCCTAAGGTCTCTTTGAGAGCTGCCAGACACTCTGCCGTCATAGGCCTAAGAATTGGCCATTGTGACGGCATGGCAACACTTGGAATCCTAGGACACTGTGGAAGGGCGACTCGCAAACTGGATGGAAGAAGCTTCCAAGCCCAGTGTTCTTTCATCTACCAAAGAGAACGCAAGTGTCTGAGGCTGGTAGCATTGTTGCTGGAGAGCACTGCCTCCTCGTGGGCCTGTCGGCTACTTTCCTATTTCCGACGCTCTCAGGAAACTCTTCCAAAACGAGGTTGGGACATGCTTAGAGAGAACAGCTGCGAAGTGGATGCACAGAACATTAACCTAGATACCAGCCCAGGGTCCCAAGCATCCATTTTCCTCTGGAGGGTACGTACCCCACCCAGGGATTCAAGCAGGGAGTTTGCCTTGGACAACTTACACAGAAAACTGGGATGAGACGTTGGGTCACTCTGCTTGTGCTCACACTACGTGGCCCGGAGAAGTTATGACGCAGCAGATGTCAAGCCCCTTTCTCCACACATGTGCACCCCAAAGAAGCGCTGGGCCGTGGGTGTTCTCAGGCCAAGAGCAGTCCTTGTTCTCGGCTGCACCGTCTCTGTGGTTCAAAGGTTCTTTATCTCTGCTCTTTTGGAAGCCTTTCAGACCTGACCGTATCCCTGGGCTGCAGAAGCAAAGAGGCATAGAGGCCTTTCACCCTGAAGGCATGGGCTTGTTTCACATGGAGAATGTGTCCCTCGCCCCTCCAGTGCTGGAGGCGTGTATGTTGACAACATTTGTTCTGCCCATGGATATTTCAAGTAGGTGTACTCGGTTTGGGCTGCCTGGTGAAACTGTTTTTGCAGTCAGCCAGCCTTCTGAGTACTATTCCTCCAGTTTGATTCCTAGTTAGGTAAACCCGGACTTCGGTGGCTACATGGGAGCAAACGTGTTAAGCTTGTGGAGAAAGCCTTTGACCAATGGCAATCTGCTTGTGCTTGTGGCAGGGATTAGGCAGGAACTCTGCCACTCAGGGTTTTTACCTTCCCATAAGCTGTGCCTTTGGGCTGAAGCAGGCGACGTGTCTGTATCACATCCTGGGAAGTAGGGCCTGAGGGTCGTCTGCCACCTGATTGGCCTCCATTATAGGCAACTGAGAAAAAGGGGCAAGGCTTACGGAACCCGCTTACAACGAAATGTTTCTATTGAGAAGAGGAGATTTTGCTACTACACGTCAGCAGCTCCTCTCCCTCAGAGTGCTGTTCCTGTGTAGACTAGGGAAAACCACCACGGTTTCCAGGGTTTGATCGGCTCTTTTCCCAGTTGGTATCCTCCGTGAAAGAGCTAGAAGGGCTGATCTCAACCAATCGGCCTGCACACCGTGAGTCCTTGGGGTAGGGCAGTCCTGAGTCAATGTGTCTCCTAAAGAACGAAAGCAAAGTTTCCTGCCACAGGAAAGCACAGAGAGGCCTGGTGCTTTCTCTAGGCAATTCAAGTGGGCTGGAAAGGTGAGGCCTAGTCTACATTGTGGAAAAGTTCGCGATTATGGCTATCTTTCTCCCTCTCTCTGTCCCGTACCCTGGGCTCAGCCTTGTGGGAATGCTGATTGGGAGAGTCGGCCTCTCTGCCGGGCTCAGAAGGCTTCTTCCTGTTTGGGCAATTCCGTTTGTGTCTTACTTCGTGGAGGAGGAATGAGGGTGCCCAGAGATTCTCGGACGTGAAATCACTAATGACAGAGCACCTGGAGGAGCAGGTTTCTCGGTGGAAGAAGCCAAAAAGCCAGCATTCCTAAGGTCTCTTTGAGAGCTGCCAGACACTCTGCCGTCATAGGCCTAAGAATTGGCCATTGTGACGGCATGGCAACACTTGGAATCCTAGGACACTGTGGAAGGGCGACTCGCAAACTGGATGGAAGAAGCTTCCAAGCCCAGTGTTCTTTCATCTACCAAAGAGAACGCAAGTGTCTGAGGCTGGTAGCATTGTTGCTGGAGAGCACTGCCTCCTCGTGGGCCTGTCGGCTACTTTCCTATTTCCGACGCTCTCAGGAAACTCTTCCAAAACGAGGTTGGGACATGCTTAGAGAGAACAGCTGCGAAGTGGATGCACAGAACATTAACCTAGATACCAGCCCAGGGTCCCAAGCATCCATTTTCCTCTGGAGGGTACGTACCCCACGCAGGGATTCAAGCAGGGAGTTTGCCTTGGACAACTTACACAGAAAACTGGGATGAGACGTTGGGTCACTCTGCTTGTGCTCACACTACGTGGCCCGGAGAAGTTATGACGCAGCAGATGTCAAGCCCCTTTCTCCACACATGTGCACCCCAAAGAAGCGCTGGGCCGTGGGTGTTCTCAGGCCAAGAGCAGTCCTTGTTCTCGGCTGCACCGTCTCTGTGGTTCAAAGGTTCTTTATCTCTGCTCTTTTGGAAGCCTTTCAGACCTGACCGTATCCCTGGGCTGCAGAAGCAAAGAGGCATAGAGGCCTTTCACCCTGAAGGCATGGGCTTGTTTCACATGGAGAATGTGTCCCTCGCCCCTCCAGTGCTGGAGGCGTGTATGTTGACAACATTTGTTCTGCCCATGGATATTTCAAGTAGGTGTACTCGGTTTGGGCTGCCTGGTGAAACTGTTTTTGCAGTCAGCCAGCCTTCTGAGTACTATTCCTCCAGTTTGATTCCTAGTTAGGTAAACCCGGACTTCGGTGGCTACATGGGAGCAAACGTGTTAAGGTTGTGGAGAAAGCCTTTGACCAATGGCAATCTGCTTGTGCTTGTGGCAGGGATTAGGCAGGAACTCTGCCACTCAGGGTTTTTACCTTCCCATAAGCTGTGCCTTTGGGCTGAAGCAGGCGACGTGTCTGTATCACATCCTGGGAAGTAGGGCCTGAGGGTCGTCTGCCACCTGATTGGCCTCCATTATAGGCAACTGAGAAAATGGGGCAAGGCTTACGGAACCCGCTTACAACGAAATGTTTCTATTGAGAAGAGGAGATTTTGCTACTACACGTCAGCAGCTCCTCTCCCTCAGAGTGCTGTTCCTGTGTAGACTAGGGAAAACCACCACGGTTTCCAGGGTTTGATCGGCTCTTTTCCCAGTTGGTATCCTCCGTGAAAGAGCTAGAAGGGCTGATCTCAACCAATCGGCCTGCACACCGTGAGTCCTTGGGGTAGGGCAGTCCTGAGTCAATGTGTCTCCTAAAGAACGAAAGCAAAGTTTCCTGCCACAGGAAAGCACAGAGAGGCCTGGTGCTTTCTCTAGGCAATTCAAGTGGGCTGGAAAGGTGAGGCCTAGTCTACATTGTGGAAAAGTTCGCGATTATGGCTATCTTTCTCCCTCTCTCTGTCCCGTACCCTGAGCCAGCCTTGTGGGAATGCTGATTGGGAGAGTCGGCCTCTCTGCCGGGCTCAGAAGGCTTCTTCCTGTTTGGGCAATTCCGTTTGTGTCTTACTTCGTGGAGGAGGAATGAGGGTGCCCAGAGATTCTCGGACGTGAAATCACTAATGACAGAGCACCTGGAGGAGCAGGTTTCTCGGTGGAAGAAGCCAAAAAGCCAGCATTCCTAAGGTCTCTTTGAGAGCTGCCAGACACTCTGCCGTCATAGGCCTAAGAATTGGCCATTGTGACGGCATGGCAACACTTGGAATCCTAGGACACTGTGGAAGGGCGACTCGCAAACTGGATGGAAGAAGCTTCCAAGCCCAGTGTTCTTTCATCTACCAAAGAGAACGCAAGGGTCTGAGGCTGGTAGCATTGTTGCTGGAGAGCACTGCCTCCTCGTGGACCTGTCGGCTACTTTCCTATTTCCGACGCTCTCAGGAAACTCTTCCAAAACGAGGTTGGGAAATGCTTAGAGAGAACAGCTGCGAAGTGGATGCACAGAACATTAACCTAGATACCAGCCCAGGGTCCCAAGCATCCATTTTCCTCTGGAGGGTACGTACCCCACGCAGGGATTCAAGCAGGGAGTTTGCCTTGGACAACTTACACAGAAAACTGGGATGAGACGTTGGGTCACTCTGCTTGTGCCCACACTACGTGGCCCGGAGAAGTTATGACGCAGCAGATGTCAAGCCCCTTTCTCCACACATGTGCACCCCAAAGAAGCGCTGGGCCGTGGGTGTTCTCAGACCAAGAGCAGTCCTTGTTCTCGGCTGCACCGGCTCTGTGGTTCAAAGGTTCTTTATCTCTGCTCTTTTGGAAGCCTTTCAGACCTGACCCTATCACTGGGCTGCAGAAGCATAGAGGCATAGAGGCCTTTCACCCTGTAGGCATGGGCTTGTTTCACATGGAGAATGTGGCCATCGCCCCTCCCGTGCTGGAGGCCTGTAAGTTGACACCATTTGTTCTGCCCATGGATATTACAAGTAGGTGTACTCGGTTTGGGCTGCCTGGTGAAACAGTTTTTGCAGTCAGCCAGCCTTCTGAGTAATATTCCTCAAGTTTGATTCCTAGCTAGGTAAACCCGGACTTCGGTGGCTACATGGGAGCAAACGTGTTAAGCTTGTGGAGAAAGCCTTTGACCAATGGCAATCTGCTTGTGCTTGTGGCAGGGATTAGGCAGGAACTCTGCCACTCAGGGTTTTTACCTTCCGATAAGCTGTGCCTTTGGGCTGAAGCAGGCGACCTGTCTGTATCACATCCAGGGAATTAGGGCCTGAGGGGAGTCTGCCACCTGATTGGCCTCCATTATAGGCAACTGAGAAAATGGGGCAAGGCTTACGGAACCCGCTTACAACGAAATGTTTCTATTGAGAAGAGGAGATTTTGCTACTACACGTCAGCAGGTCCTCTCGCTCAGAGTGCTGTTCCTGTGTGGACAAGGGAGAACCACCACCGTTTCCAGGGTTTGATTGGCTCTTTTCCCAGTTGGTATTCTCCATGAAAGAGCTAGAAGGGCTGATCTCAACCAATCGGCCTGTACACCGTGAGTCCTTGGGGTAGGGCAGTCCTGAGTCAATGTGTCTCCTAAAGAACGAAAGCAAAGTTTCCTGCCACAGGAAAGCACAGAGAGGCCTGGTGCTTTCTCTAGGCAATTCAAGTGGGCTGGAAAGGTGAGGCCTAGTCTACATTGTGGAAAAGTTCGCGATTACGGCTATTTTTCTCCCTCTCTCTGTCCGTACCCTGGGCTCAGCCTTGTGGGAATGCTGATTGGGAGAGTCTGCCTCTCTGCTGGGCTCAGAAGGCTTCTTCCCGTTTGGGCAATTCCGTTTGTGTCTTACTTCGTGGAGGAGGAATGAGGGTGCCCAGAGATTCTCGGACGTGAAATCACTAATGACAGAGCACCTGGAGGAGCTGGTTTCTCGGTGGAAGAAGCCAAAAAGCCAGCATTCCTAAGGTCTCTTTGAGAGCTGCCAGACACTCTGCCGTCATAGGCCTAAGAATTGGCCATTGTGACGGCATGGCAACACTTGGAATCCTAGGACACTGTGGAAGGGCGACTCGCAAACTGGATGGAAGAAGCTTCCAAGCCCAGTGTTCTTTCATCTACCAAAGAGAACGCAAGTGTCTGAGGCTGGTAGCATTGTTGCTGGAGAGCACTGCCTCCTCGTGGGCCTGTCGGCTACTTTCCTATTTCCGACGCTCTCAGGAAACTCTTCCAAAACGAGGTTGGGACATGCTTAGAGAGAACAGCTGCGAAGTGGATGCACAGAACATTAACCTAGATACCAGCCCAGGGTCCCAAGCATCCATTTTCCTCTGGAGGGTACGTACCCCACGCAGGGATTCAAGCAGGGAGTTTGCCTTGGACAACTTACACAGAAAACTGGGATGAGACGTTGGGTCACTCTGCTTGTGCTCACACTACGTGGCCCGGAGAAGTTATGACGCAGCAGATGTCAAGCCCCTTTCTCCACACATGTGCACCCCAAAGAAGCGCTGGGCCGTGGGTGTTCTCAGGCCAAGAGCAGTCCTTGTTCTCGGCTGCACCGTCTCTGTGGTTCAAAGGTTCTTTATCTCTGCTCTTTTGGAAGCCTTTCAGACCTGACCGTATCCCTGGGCTGCAGAAGCAAAGAGGCATAGAGGCCTTTCACCCTGAAGGCATGGGCTTGTTTCACATGGAGAATGTGTCCCTCGCCCCTCCAGTGCTGGAGGCGTGTATGTTGACAACATTTGTTCTGCCCATGGATATTTCAAGTAGGTGTACTCGGTTTGGGCTGCCTGGTGAAACTGTTTTTGCAGTCAGCCAGCCTTCTGAGTACTATTCCTCCAGTTTGATTCCTAGTTAGGTAAACCCGGACTTCGGTGGCTACATGGGAGCAAACGTGTTAAGCTTGTGGAGAAAGCCTTTGACCAATGGCAATCTGCTTGTGCTTGTGGCAGGGATTAGGCAGGAACTCTGCCACTCAGGGTTTTTACCTTCCCATAAGCTGTGCCTTTGGGCTGAAGCAGGCGACGTGTCTGTATCACATCCTGGGAAGTAGGGCCTGAGGGTCGTCTGCCACCTGATTGGCCTCCATTATAGGCAACTGAGAAAAAGGGGCAAGGCTTACGGAACCCGCTTACAACGAAATGTTTCTATTGAGAAGAGGAGATTTTGCTACTACACGTCAGCAGCTCCTCTCCCTCAGAGTGCTGTTCCTGTGTAGACTAGGGAAAACCACCACGGTTTCCAGGGTTTGATCGGCTCTTTTCCCAGTTGGTATCCTCCGTGAAAGAGCTAGAAGGGCTGATCTCAACCAATCGGCCTGCACACCGTGAGTCCTTGGGGTAGGGCAGTCCTGAGTCAATGTGTCTCCTAAAGAACGAAAGCAAAGTTTCCTGCCACAGGAAAGCACAGAGAGGCCTGGTGCTTTCTCTAGGCAATTCAAGTGGGCTGGAAAGGTGAGGCCTAGTCTACATTGTGGAAAAGTTCGCGATTATGGCTATCTTTCTCCCTCTCTCTGTCCCGTACCCTGGGCTCAGCCTTGTGGGAATGCTGATTGGGAGAGTCGGCCTCTCTGCCGGGCTCAGAAGGCTTCTTCCTGTTTGGGCAATTCCGTTTGTGTCTTACTTCGTGGAGGAGGAATGAGGGTGCCCAGAGATTCTCGGACGTGAAATCACTAATGACAGAGCACCTGGAGGAGCAGGTTTCTCGGTGGAAGAAGCCAAAAAGCCAGCATTCCTAAGGTCTCTTTGAGAGCTGCCAGACACTCTGCCGTCATAGGCCTAAGAATTGGCCATTGTGACGGCATGGCAACACTTGGAATCCTAGGACACTGTGGAAGGGCGACTCGCAAACTGGATGGAAGAAGCTTCCAAGCCCAGTGTTCTTTCATCTACCAAAGAGAACGCAAGTGTCTGAGGCTGGTAGCATTGTTGCTGGAGAGCACTGCCTCCTCGTGGGCCTGTCGGCTACTTTCCTATTTCCGACGCTCTCAGGAAACTCTTCCAAAACGAGGTTGGGACATGCTTAGAGAGAACAGCTGCGAAGTGGATGCACAGAACATTAACCTAGATACCAGCCCAGGGTCCCAAGCATCCATTTTCCTCTGGAGGGTACGTACCCCACGCAGGGATTCAAGCAGGGAGTTTGCCTTGGACAACTTACACAGAAAACTGGGATGAGACGTTGGGTCACTCTGCTTGTGCTCACACTACGTGGCCCGGAGAAGTTATGACGCAGCAGATGTCAAGCCCCTTTCTCCACACATGTGCACCCCAAAGAAGCGCTGGGCCGTGGGTGTTCTCAGGCCAAGAGCAGTCCTTGTTCTCGGCTGCACCGTCTCTGTGGTTCAAAGGTTCTTTATCTCTGCTCTTTTGGAAGCCTTTCAGACCTGACCCTATCACTGGGCTGCAGAAGCATAGAGGCATAGAGGCCTTTCACCCTGTAGGCATGGGCTTGTTTCACATGGAGAATGTGGCCATCGCCCCTCCCGTGCTGGAGGCCTGTAAGTTGACACCATTTGTTCTGCCCATGGATATTACAAGTAGGTGTACTCGGTTTGGGCTGCCTGGTGAAACAGTTTTTGCAGTCAGCCAGCCTTCTGAGTAATATTCCTCAAGTTTGATTCCTAGCTAGGTAAACCCGGACTTCGGTGGCTACATGGGAGCAAACGTGTTAAGCTTGTGGAGAAAGCCTTTGACCAATGGCAATCTGCTTGTGCTTGTGGCAGGGATTAGGCAGGAACTCTGCCACTCAGGGTTTTTACCTTCCGATAAGCTGTGCCTTTGGGCTGAAGCAGGCGACCTGTCTGTATCACATCCAGGGAATTAGGGCCTGAGGGGAGTCTGCCACCTGATTGGCCTCCATTATAGGCAACTGAGAAAATGGGGCAAGGCTTACGGAACCCGCTTACAACGAAATGTTTCTATTGAGAAGAGGAGATTTTGCTACTACACGTCAGCAGGTCCTCTCGCTCAGAGTGCTGTTCCTGTGTAGACAAGGGAGAACCACCACCGTTTCCAGGGTTTGATTGGCTCTTTTCCCAGTTGGTATTCTCCATGAAAGAGCTAGAAGGGCTGATCTCAACCAATCGGCCTGCACACCGTGAGTCCTTGGGGTAGGGCAGTCCTGAGTCAATGTGTCTCCTAAAGAACGAAAGCAAAGTTTCCTGCCACAGGAAAGCACAGAGAGGCCTGGTGCTTTCTCTAGGCAATTCAAGTGGGCTGGAAAGGTGAGGCCTAGTCTACATTGTGGAAAAGTTCGCGATTACGGCTATTTTTCTCCCTCTCTCTGTCCCGTACCCTGGGCTCAGCCTTGTGGGAATGCTGATTGGGAGAGTCTGCCTCTCTGCCGGGCTCAGAAGGCTTCTTCCCGTTTGGGCAATTCCGTTTGTGTCTTACTTCGTGGAGGAGGAATGAGGGTGCCCAGAGATTCTCGGACGTGAAATCACTAATGACAGAGCACCTGGAGGAGCAGGTTTCTCGGTGGAAGAAGCCAAAAAGCCAGCATTCCTAAGGTCTCTTTGAGAGCTGCCAGACACTCTGCCGTCATAGGCCTAAGAATTGGCCATTGTGACGGCATGGCAACACTTGGAATCCTAGGACACTGTGGAAGGGCGACTCGCAAACTGGATGGAAGAAGCTTCCAAGCCCAGTGTTCTTTCATCTACCAAAGAGAACGCAAGTGTCTGAGGCTGGTAGCATTGTTGCTGGAGAGCACTGCCTCCTCGTGGGCCTGTCGGCTACTTTCGTATTTCCGACGCTCTCAGGAAACTCTTCCAAAACGAGGTTGGGACATGCTTAGAGAGAACAGCTGCGAAGTGGATGCACAGAACATTAACCTAGATACCAGCCCAGGGTCCCAAGCATCCATTTTCCTCTGGAGGGTACGTACCCCACGCAGGGATTCAAGCAGGGAGTTTGCCTTGGACAACTTACACAGAAAACTGGGATGAGACGTTGGGTCACTCTGCTTGTGCTCACACTACGTGGCCCGGAGAAGTTATGACGCAGCAGATGTCAAGCCCCTTTCTCCACACATGTGCACCCCAAAGAAGCGCTGGGCCGTGGGTGTTCTCAGGCCAAGAGCAGTCCTTGTTCTCGGCTGCACCGTCTCTGTGGTTCAAAGGTTCTTTATCTCTGCTCTTTTGGAAGCCTTTCAGACCTGACCCTATCACTGGGCTGCAGAAGCATAGAGGCATAGAGGCCTTTCACCCTGTAGGCATGGGCTTGTTTCACATGGAGAATGTGGCCATCGCCCCTCCCGTGCTGGAGGCCTGTAAGTTGACACCATTTGTTCTGCCCATGGATATTACAAGTAGGTGTACTCGGTTTGGGCTGCCTGGTGAAACAGTTTTTGCAGTCAGCCAGCCTTCTGAGTAATATTCCTCAAGTTTGATTCCTAGCTAGGTAAACCCGGACTTCGGTGGCTACATGGGAGCAAACGTGTTAAGCTTGTGGAGAAAGCCTTTGACCAATGGCAATCTGCTTGTGCTTGTGGCAGGGATTAGGCAGGAACTCTGCCACTCAGGGTTTTTACCTTCCGATAAGCTGTGCCTTTGGGCTGAAGCAGGCGACCTGTCTGTATCACATCCAGGGAATTAGGGCCTGAGGGGAGTCTGCCACCTGATTGGCCTCCATTATAGGCAACTGAGAAAATGGGGCAAGGCTTACGGAACCCGCTTACAACGAAATGTTTCTATTGAGAAGAGGAGATTTTGCTACTACACGTCAGCAGGTCCTCTCGCTCAGAGTGCTGTTCCTGTGTAGACAAGGGAGAACCACCACCGTTTCCAGGGTTTGATTGGCTCTTTTCCCAGTTGGTATTCTCCATGAAAGAGCTAGAAGGGCTGATCTCAACCAATCGGCCTGCACACCGTGAGTCCTTGGGGTAGGGCAGTCCTGAGTCAATGTGTCTCCTAAAGAACGAAAGCAAAGTTTCCTGCCACAGGAAAGCACAGAGAGGCCTGGTGCTTTCTCTAGGCAATTCAAGTGGGCTGGAAAGGTGAGGCCTAGTCTACATTGTGGAAAAGTTCGCGATTACGGCTATTTTTCTCCCTCTCTCTGTCCCGTACCCTGGGCTCAGCCTTGTGGGAATGCTGATTGGGAGAGTCTGCCTCTCTGCCGGGCTCAGAAGGCTTCTTCCCGTTTGGGCAATTCCGTTTGTGTCTTACTTCGTGGAGGAGGAATGAGGGTGCCCAGAGATTCTCGGACGTGAAATCACTAATGACAGAGCACCTGGAGGAGCAGGTTTCTCGGTGGAAGAAGCCAAAAAGCCAGCATTCCTAAGGTCTCTTTGAGAGCTGCCAGACACTCTGCCGTCATAGGCCTAAGAATTGGCCATTGTGACGGCATGGCAACACTTGGAATCCTAGGACACTGTGGAAGGGCGACTCGCAAACTGGATGGAAGAAGCTTCCAAGCCCAGTGTTCTTTCATCTACCAAAGAGAACGCAAGTGTCTGAGGCTGGTAGCATTGTTGCTGGAGAGCACTGCCTCCTCGTGGGCCTGTCGGCTACTTTCCTATTTCCGACGCTCTCAGGAAACTCTTCCAAAACGAGGTTGGGACATGCTTAGAGAGAACAGCTGCGAAGTGGATGCACAGAACATTAACCTAGATACCAGCCCAGGGTCCCAAGCATCCATTTTCCTCTGGAGGGTACGTACCCCACGCAGGGATTCAAGCAGGGAGTTTGCCTTGGACAACTTACACAGAAAACTGGGATGAGACGTTGGGTCACTCTGCTTGTGCTCACACTACGTGGCCCGGAGAAGTTATGACGCAGCAGATGTCAAGCCCCTTTCTCCACACATGTGCACCCCAAAGAAGCGCTGGGCCGTGGGTGTTCTCAGGCCAAGAGCAGTCCTTGTTCTCGGCTGCACCGTCTCTGTGGTTCAAAGGTTCTTTATCTCTGCTCTTTTGGAAGCCTTTCAGACCTGACCCTATCACTGGGCTGCAGAAGCATAGAGGCATAGAGGCCTTTCACCCTGTAGGCATGGGCTTGTTTCACATGGAGAATGTGGCCATCGCCCCTCCCGTGCTGGAGGCCTGTAAGTTGACACCATTTGTTCTGCCCATGGATATTACAAGTAGGTGTACTCGGTTTGGGCTGCCTGGTGAAACAGTTTTTGCAGTCAGCCAGCCTTCTGAGTAATATTCCTCAAGTTTGATTCCTAGCTAGGTAAACCCGGACTTCGGTGGCTACATGGGAGCAAACGTGTTAAGCTTGTGGAGAAAGCCTTTGACCAATGGCAATCTGCTTGTGCTTGTGGCAGGGATTAGGCAGGAACTCTGCCACTCAGGGTTTTTACCTTCCGATAAGCTGTGCCTTTGGGCTGAAGCAGGCGACCTGTCTGTATCACATCCAGGGAATTAGGGCCTGAGGGGAGTCTGCCACCTGATTGGCCTCCATTATAGGCAACTGAGAAAATGGGGCAAGGCTTACGGAACCCGCTTACAACGAAATGTTTCTATTGAGAAGAGGAGATTTTGCTACTACACGTCAGCAGGTCCTCTCGCTCAGAGTGCTGTTCCTGTGTAGACAAGGGAGAACCACCACCGTTTCCAGGGTTTGATTGGCTCTTTTCCCAGTTGGTATTCTCCATGAAAGAGCTAGAAGGGCTGATCTCAACCAATCGGCCTGCACACCGTGAGTCCTTGGGGTAGGGCAGTCCTGAGTCAATGTGTCTCCTAAAGAACGAAAGCAAAGTTTCCTGCCACAGGAAAGCACAGAGAGGCCTGGTGCTTTCTCTAGGCAATTCAAGTGGGCTGGAAAGGTGAGGCCTAGTCTACATTGTGGAAAAGTTCGCGATTACGGCTATTTTTCTCCCTCTCTCTGTCCCGTACCCTGGGCTCAGCCTTGTGGGAATGCTGATTGGGAGAGTCTGCCTCTCTGCCGGGCTCAGAAGGCTTCTTCCCGTTTGGGCAATTCCGTTTGTGTCTTACTTCGTGGAGGAGGAATGAGGGTGCCCAGAGATTCTCGGACGTGAAATCACTAATGACAGAGCACCTGGAGGAGCAGGTTTCTCGGTGGAAGAAGCCAAAAAGCCAGCATTCCTAAGGTCTCTTTGAGAGCTGCCAGACACTCTGCCGTCATAGGCCTAAGAATTGGCCATTGTGACGGCATGGCAACACTTGGAATCCTAGGACACTGTGGAAGGGCGACTCGCAAACTGGATGGAAGAAGCTTCCAAGCCCAGTGTTCTTTCATCTACCAAAGAGAACGCAAGTGTCTGAGGCTGGTAGCATTGTTGCTGGAGAGCACTGCCTCCTCGTGGGCCTGTCGGCTACTTTCCTATTTCCGACGCTCTCAGGAAACTCTTCCAAAACGAGGTTGGGACATGCTTAGAGAGAACAGCTGCGAAGTGGATGCACAGAACATTAACCTAGATACCAGCCCAGGGTCCCAAGCATCCATTTTCCTCTGGAGGGTACGTACCCCACGCAGGGATTCAAGCAGGGAGTTTGCCTTGGACAACTTACACAGAAAACTGGGATGAGACGTTGGGTCACTCTGCTTGTGCTCACACTACGTGGCCCGGAGAAGTTATGACGCAGCAGATGTCAAGCCCCTTTCTCCACACATGTGCACCCCAAAGAAGCGCTGGGCCGTGGGTGTTCTCAGGCCAAGAGCAGTCCTTGTTCTCGGCTGCACCGTCTCTGTGGTTCAAAGGTTCTTTATCTCTGCTCTTTTGGAAGCCTTTCAGACCTGACCGTATCCCTGGGCTGCAGAAGCAAAGAGGCATAGAGGCCTTTCACCCTGAAGGCATGGGCTTGTTTCACATGGAGAATGTGTCCCTCGCCCCTCCAGTGCTGGAGGCGTGTATGTTGACAACATTTGTTCTGCCCATGGATATTTCAAGTAGGTGTACTCGGTTTGGGCTGCCTGGTGAAACTGTTTTTGCAGTCAGCCAGCCTTCTGAGTACTATTCCTCCAGTTTGATTCCTAGTTAGGTAAACCCGGACTTCGGTGGCTACATGGGAGCAAACGTGTTAAGCTTGTGGAGAAAGCCTTTGACCAATGGCAATCTGCTTGTGCTTGTGGCAGGGATTAGGCAGGAACTCTGCCACTCAGGGTTTTTACCTTCCCATAAGCTGTGCCTTTGGGCTGAAGCAGGCGACGTGTCTGTATCACATCCTGGGAAGTAGGGCCTGAGGGTCGTCTGCCACCTGATTGGCCTCCATTATAGGCAACTGAGAAAATGGGGCAAGGCTTACGGAACCCGCTTACAACGAAATGTTTCTATTGAGAAGAGGAGATTTTGCTACTACACGTCAGCAGCTCCTCTCCCTCAGAGTGCTGTTCCTGTGTAGACTAGGGAAAACCACCACGGTTTCCAGGGTTTGATCGGCTCTTTTCCCAGTTGGTATCCTCCGTGAAAGAGCTAGAAGGGCTGATCTCAACCAATCGGCCTGCACACCGTGAGTCCTTGGGGTAGGGCAGTCCTGAGTCAATGTGTCTCCTAAAGAACGAAAGCAAAGTTTCCTGCCACAGGAAAGCACAGAGAGGCCTGGTGCTTTCTCTAGGCAATTCAAGTGGGCTGGAAAGGTGAGGCCTAGTCTACATTGTGGAAAAGTTCGCGATTATGGCTATCTTTCTCCCTCTCTCTGTCCCGTACCCTGAGCCAGCCTTGTGGGAATGCTGATTGGGAGAGTCGGCCTCTCTGCCGGGCTCAGAAGGCTTCTTCCTGTTTGGGCAATTCCGTTTGTGTCTTACTTCGTGGAGGAGGAATGAGGGTGCCCAGAGATTCTCGGACGTGAAATCACTAATGACAGAGCACCTGGAGGAGCAGGTTTCTCGGTGGAAGAAGCCAAAAAGCCAGCATTCCTAAGGTCTCTTTGAGAGCTGCCAGACACTCTGCCGTCATAGGCCTAAGAATTGGCCATTGTGACGGCATGGCAACACTTGGAATCCTAGGACACTGTGGAAGGGCGACTCGCAAACTGGATGGAAGAAGCTTCCAAGCCCAGTGTTCTTTCATCTACCAAAGAGAACGCAAGTGTCTGAGGCTGGTAGCATTGTTGCTGGAGAGCACTGCCTCCTCGTGGACCTGTCGGCTACTTTCCTATTTCCGACGCTCTCAGGAAACTCTTCCAAAACGAGGTTGGGACATGCTTAGAGAGAACAGCTGCGAAGTGGATGCACAGAACATTAACCTAGATACCAGCCCAGGGTCCCAAGCATCCATTTTCCTCTGGAGGGTACGTACCCCACGCAGGGATTCAAGCAGGGAGTTTGCCTTGGACAACTTACACAGAAAACTGGGATGAGACGTTGGGTCACTCTGCTTGTGCCCACACTACGTGGCCCGGAGAAGTTATGACGCAGCAGATGTCAAGCCCCTTTCTCCACACATGTGCACCCCAAAGAAGCGCTGGGCCGTGGGTGTTCTCAGACCAAGAGCAGTCCTTGTTCTCGGCTGCACCGGCTCTGTGGTTCAAAGGTTCTTTATCTCTGCTCTTTTGGAAGCCTTTCAGACCTGACCCTATCACTGGGCTGCAGAAGCATAGAGGCATAGAGGCCTTTCACCCTGTAGGCATGGGCTTGTTTCACATGGAGAATGTGGCCATCGCCCCTCCCGTGCTGGAGGCCTGTAAGTTGACACCATTTGTTCTGCCCATGGATATTACAAGTAGGTGTACTCGGTTTGGGCTGCCTGGTGAAACAGTTTTTGCAGTCAGCCAGCCTTCTGAGTAATATTCCTCAAGTTTGATTCCTAGCTAGGTAAACCCGGACTTCGGTGGCTACATGGGAGCAAACGTGTTAAGCTTGTGGAGAAAGCCTTTGACCAATGGCAATCTGCTTGTGCTTGTGGCAGGGATTAGGCAGGAACTCTGCCACTCAGGGTTTTTACCTTCCGATAAGCTGTGCCTTTGGGCTGAAGCAGGCGACCTGTCTGTATCACATCCAGGGAATTAGGGCCTGAGGGGAGTCTGCCACCTGATTGGCCTCCATTATAGGCAACTGAGAAAATGGGGCAAGGCTTACGGAACCCGCTTACAACGAAATGTTTCTATTGAGAAGAGGAGATTTTGCTACTACACGTCAGCAGGTCCTCTCGCTCAGAGTGCTGTTCCTGTGTAGACAAGGGAGAACCACCACCGTTTCCAGGGTTTGATTGGCTCTTTTCCCAGTTGGTATTCTCCATGAAAGAGCTAGAAGGGCTGATCTCAACCAATCGGCCTGTACACCGTGAGTCCTTGGGGTAGGGCAGTCCTGAGTCAATGTGTCTCCTAAAGAACGAAAGCAAAGTTTCCTGCCACAGGAAAGCACAGAGAGGCCTGGTGCTTTCTCTAGGCAATTCAAGTGGGCTGGAAAGGTGAGGCCTAGTCTACATTGTGGAAAAGTTCGCGATTACGGCTATTTTTCTCCCTCTCTCTGTCCGTACCCTGGGCTCAGCCTTGTGGGAATGCTGATTGGGAGAGTCTGCCTCTCTGCCGGGCTCAGAAGGCTTCTTCCCGTTTGGGCAATTCCGTTTGTGTCTTACTTCGTGGAGGAGGAATGAGGGTGCCCAGAGATTCTCGGACGTGAAATCACTAATGACAGAGCACCTGGAGGAGCTGGTTTCTCGGTGGAAGAAGCCAAAAAGCCAGCATTCCTAAGGTCTCTTTGAGAGCTGCCAGACACTCTGCCGTCATAGGCCTAAGAATTGGCCATTGTGACGGCATGGCAACACTTGGAATCCTAGGACACTGTGGAAGGGCGACTCGCAAACTGGATGGAAGAAGCTTCCAAGCCCAGTGTTCTTTCATCTACCAAAGAGAACGCAAGTGTCTGAGGCTGGTAGCATTGTTGCTGGAGAGCACTGCCTCCTCGTGGGCCTGTCGGCTACTTTCCTATTTCCGACGCTCTCAGGAAACTCTTCCAAAACGAGGTTGGGACATGCTTAGAGAGAACAGCTGCGAAGTGGATGCACAGAACATTAACCTAGATACCAGCCCAGGGTCCCAAGCATCCATTTTCCTCTGGAGGGTACGTACCCCACCCAGGGATTCAAGCAGGGAGTTTGCCTTGGACAACTTACACAGAAAACTGGGATGAGACGTTGGGTCACTCTGCTTGTGCTCACACTACGTGGCCCGGAGAAGTTATGACGCAGCAGATGTCAAGCCCCTTTCTCCACACATGTGCACCCCAAAGAAGCGCTGGGCCGTGGGTGTTCTCAGGCCAAGAGCAGTCCTTGTTCTCGGCTGCACCGTCTCTGTGGTTCAAAGGTTCTTTATCTCTGCTCTTTTGGAAGCCTTTCAGACCTGACCGTATCCCTGGGCTGCAGAAGCAAAGAGGCATAGAGGCCTTTCACCCTGAAGGCATGGGCTTGTTTCACATGGAGAATGTGTCCCTCGCCCCTCCAGTGCTGGAGGCGTGTATGTTGACAACATTTGTTCTGCCCATGGATATTTCAAGTAGGTGTACTCGGTTTGGGCTGCCTGGTGAAACTGTTTTTGCAGTCAGCCAGCCTTCTGAGTACTATTCCTCCAGTTTGATTCCTAGTTAGGTAAACCCGGACTTCGGTGGCTACATGGGAGCAAACGTGTTAAGCTTGTGGAGAAAGCCTTTGACCAATGGCAATCTGCTTGTGCTTGTGGCAGGGATTAGGCAGGAACTCTGCCACTCAGGGTTTTTACCTTCCCATAAGCTGTGCCTTTGGGCTGAAGCAGGCGACGTGTCTGTATCACATCCTGGGAAGTAGGGCCTGAGGGTCGTCTGCCACCTGATTGGCCTCCATTATAGGCAACTGAGAAAAAGGGGCAAGGCTTACGGAACCCGCTTACAACGAAATGTTTCTATTGAGAAGAGGAGATTTTGCTACTACACGTCAGCAGCTCCTCTCCCTCAGAGTGCTGTTCCTGTGTAGACTAGGGAAAACCACCACGGTTTCCAGGGTTTGATCGGCTCTTTTCCCAGTTGGTATCCTCCGTGAAAGAGCTAGAAGGGCTGATCTCAACCAATCGGCCTGCACACCGTGAGTCCTTGGGGTAGGGCAGTCCTGAGTCAATGTGTCTCCTAAAGAACGAAAGCAAAGTTTCCTGCCACAGGAAAGCACAGAGAGGCCTGGTGCTTTCTCTAGGCAATTCAAGTGGGCTGGAAAGGTGAGGCCTAGTCTACATTGTGGAAAAGTTCGCGATTATGGCTATCTTTCTCCCTCTCTCTGTCCCGTACCCTGGGCTCAGCCTTGTGGGAATGCTGATTGGGAGAGTCGGCCTCTCTGCCGGGCTCAGAAGGCTTCTTCCTGTTTGGGCAATTCCGTTTGTGTCTTACTTCGTGGAGGAGGAATGAGGGTGCCCAGAGATTCTCGGACGTGAAATCACTAATGACAGAGCACCTGGAGGAGCAGGTTTCTCGGTGGAAGAAGCCAAAAAGCCAGCATTCCTAAGGTCTCTTTGAGAGCTGCCAGACACTCTGCCGTCATAGGCCTAAGAATTGGCCATTGTGACGGCATGGCAACACTTGGAATCCTAGGACACTGTGGAAGGGCGACTCGCAAACTGGATGGAAGAAGCTTCCAAGCCCAGTGTTCTTTCATCTACCAAAGAGAACGCAAGTGTCTGAGGCTGGTAGCATTGTTGCTGGAGAGCACTGCCTCCTCGTGGGCCTGTCGGCTACTTTCCTATTTCCGACGCTCTCAGGAAACTCTTCCAAAACGAGGTTGGGACATGCTTAGAGAGAACAGCTGCGAAGTGGATGCACAGAACATTAACCTAGATACCAGCCCAGGGTCCCAAGCATCCATTTTCCTCTGGAGGGTACGTACCCCACGCAGGGATTCAAGCAGGGAGTTTGCCTTGGACAACTTACACAGAAAACTGGGATGAGACGTTGGGTCACTCTGCTTGTGCTCACACTACGTGGCCCGGAGAAGTTATGACGCAGCAGATGTCAAGCCCCTTTCTCCACACATGTGCACCCCAAAGAAGCGCTGGGCCGTGGGTGTTCTCAGGCCAAGAGCAGTCCTTGTTCTCGGCTGCACCGTCTCTGTGGTTCAAAGGTTCTTTATCTCTGCTCTTTTGGAAGCCTTTCAGACCTGACCGTATCCCTGGGCTGCAGAAGCAAAGAGGCATAGAGGCCTTTCACCCTGAAGGCATGGGCTTGTTTCACATGGAGAATGTGTCCCTCGCCCCTCCAGTGCTGGAGGCGTGTATGTTGACAACATTTGTTCTGCCCATGGATATTTCAAGTAGGTGTACTCGGTTTGGGCTGCCTGGTGAAACTGTTTTTGCAGTCAGCCAGCCTTCTGAGTACTATTCCTCCAGTTTGATTCCTAGTTAGGTAAACCCGGACTTCGGTGGCTACATGGGAGCAAACGTGTTAAGGTTGTGGAGAAAGCCTTTGACCAATGGCAATCTGCTTGTGCTTGTGGCAGGGATTAGGCAGGAACTCTGCCACTCAGGGTTTTTACCTTCCCATAAGCTGTGCCTTTGGGCTGAAGCAGGCGACGTGTCTGTATCACATCCTGGGAAGTAGGGCCTGAGGGTCGTCTGCCACCTGATTGGCCTCCATTATAGGCAACTGAGAAAATGGGGCAAGGCTTACGGAACCCGCTTACAACGAAATGTTTCTATTGAGAAGAGGAGATTTTGCTACTATACGTCAGCAGCTCCTCTCCCTCAGAGTGCTGTTCCTGTGTAGACTAGGGAAAACCACCACGGTTTCCAGGGTTTGATCGGCTCTTTTCCCAGTTGGTATCCTCCGTGAAAGAGCTAGAAGGGCTGATCTCAACCAATCGGCCTGCACACCGTGAGTCCTTGGGGTAGGGCAGTCCTGAGTCAATGTGTCTCCTAAAGAACGAAAGCAAAGTTTCCTGCCACAGGAAAGCACAGAGAGGCCTGGTGCTTTCTCTAGGCAATTCAAGTGGGCTGGAAAGGTGAGGCCTAGTCTACATTGTGGAAAAGTTCGCGATTATGGCTATCTTTCTCCCTCTCTCTGTCCCGTACCCTGAGCCAGCCTTGTGGGAATGCTGATTGGGAGAGTCGGCCTCTCTGCCGGGCTCAGAAGGCTTCTTCCTGTTTGGGCAATTCCGTTTGTGTCTTACTTCGTGGAGGAGGAATGAGGGTGCCCAGAGATTCTCGGACGTGAAATCACTAATGACAGAGCACCTGGAGGAGCAGGTTTCTCGGTGGAAGAAGCCAAAAAGCCAGCATTCCTAAGGTCTCTTTGAGAGCTGCCAGACACTCTGCCGTCATAGGCCTAAGAATTGGCCATTGTGACGGCATGGCAACACTTGGAATCCTAGGACACTGTGGAAGGGCGACTCGCAAACTGGATGGAAGAAGCTTCCAAGCCCAGTGTTCTTTCATCTACCAAAGAGAACGCAAGGGTCTGAGGCTGGTAGCATTGTTGCTGGAGAGCACTGCCTCCTCGTGGACCTGTCGGCTACTTTCCTATTTCCGACGCTCTCAGGAAACTCTTCCAAAACGAGGTTGGGACATGCTTAGAGAGAACAGCTGCGAAGTGGATGCACAGAACATTAACCTAGATACCAGCCCAGGGTCCCAAGCATCCATTTTCCTCTGGAGGGTACGTACCCCACGCAGGGATTCAAGCAGGGAGTTTGCCTTGGACAACTTACACAGAAAACTGGGATGAGACGTTGGGTCACTCTGCTTGTGCCCACACTACGTGGCCCGGAGAAGTTATGACGCAGCAGATGTCAAGCCCCTTTCTCCACACATGTGCACCCCAAAGAAGCGCTGGGCCGTGGGTGTTCTCAGACCAAGAGCAGTCCTTGTTCTCGGCTGCACCGGCTCTGTGGTTCAAAGGTTCTTTATCTCTGCTCTTTTGGAAGCCTTTCAGACCTGACCCTATCACTGGGCTGCAGAAGCATAGAGGCATAGAGGCCTTTCACCCTGTAGGCATGGGCTTGTTTCACATGGAGAATGTGGCCATCGCCCCTCCCGTGCTGGAGGCCTGTAAGTTGACACCATTTGTTCTGCCCATGGATATTACAAGTAGGTGTACTCGGTTTGGGCTGCCTGGTGAAACAGTTTTTGCAGTCAGCCAGCCTTCTGAGTAATATTCCTCAAGTTTGATTCCTAGCTAGGTAAACCCGGACTTCGGTGGCTACATGGGAGCAAACGTGTTAAGCTTGTGGAGAAAGCCTTTGACCAATGGCAATCTGCTTGTGCTTGTGGCAGGGATTAGGCAGGAACTCTGCCACTCAGGGTTTTTACCTTCCGATAAGCTGTGCCTTTGGGCTGAAGCAGGCGACCTGTCTGTATCACATCCAGGGAATTAGGGCCTGAGGGGAGTCTGCCACCTGATTGGCCTCCATTATAGGCAACTGAGAAAATGGGGCAAGGCTTACGGAACCCGCTTACAACGAAATGTTTCTATTGAGAAGAGGAGATTTTGCTACTACACGTCAGCAGGTCCTCTCGCTCAGAGTGCTGTTCCTGTGTGGACAAGGGAGAACCACCACCGTTTCCAGGGTTTGATTGGCTCTTTTCCCAGTTGGTATTCTCCATGAAAGAGCTAGAAGGGCTGATCTCAACCAATCGGCCTGTACACCGTGAGTCCTTGGGGTAGGGCAGTCCTGAGTCAATGTGTCTCCTAAAGAACGAAAGCAAAGTTTCCTGCCACAGGAAAGCACAGAGAGGCCTGGTGCTTTCTCTAGGCAATTCAAGTGGGCTGGAAAGGTGAGGCCTAGTCTACATTGTGGAAAAGTTCGCGATTACGGCTATTTTTCTCCCTCTCTCTGTCCGTACCCTGGGCTCAGCCTTGTGGGAATGCTGATTGGGAGAGTCTGCCTCTCTGCCGGGCTCAGAAGGCTTCTTCCCGTTTGGGCAATTCCGTTTGTGTCTTACTTCGTGGAGGAGGAATGAGGGTGCCCAGAGATTCTCGGACGTGAAATCACTAATGACAGAGCACCTGGAGGAGCTGGTTTCTCGGTGGAAGAAGCCAAAAAGCCAGCATTCCTAAGGTCTCTTTGAGAGCTGCCAGACACTCTGCCGTCATAGGCCTAAGAATTGGCCATTGTGACGGCATGGCAACACTTGGAATCCTAGGACACTGTGGAAGGGCGACTCGCAAACTGGATGGAAGAAGCTTCCAAGCCCAGTGTTCTTTCATCTACCAAAGAGAACGCAAGTGTCTGAGGCTGGTAGCATTGTTGCTGGAGAGCACTGCCTCCTCGTGGGCCTGTCGGCTACTTTCCTATTTCCGACGCTCTCAGGAAACTCTTCCAAAACGAGGTTGGGACATGCTTAGAGAGAACAGCTGCGAAGTGGATGCACAGAACATTAACCTAGATACCAGCCCAGGGTCCCAAGCATCCATTTTCCTCTGGAGGGTACGTACCCCACGCAGGGATTCAAGCAGGGAGTTTGCCTTGGACAACTTACACAGAAAACTGGGATGAGACGTTGGGTCACTCTGCTTGTGCTCACACTACGTGGCCCGGAGAAGTTATGACGCAGCAGATGTCAAGCCCCTTTCTCCACACATGTGCACCCCAAAGAAGCGCTGGGCCGTGGGTGTTCTCAGGCCAAGAGCAGTCCTTGTTCTCGGCTGCACCGTCTCTGTGGTTCAAAGGTTCTTTATCTCTGCTCTTTTGGAAGCCTTTCAGACCTGACCGTATCCCTGGGCTGCAGAAGCAAAGAGGCATAGAGGCCTTTCACCCTGAAGGCATGGGCTTGTTTCACATGGAGAATGTGTCCCTCGCCCCTCCAGTGCTGGAGGCGTGTATGTTGACAACATTTGTTCTGCCCATGGATATTTCAAGTAGGTGTACTCGGTTTGGGCTGCCTGGTGAAACTGTTTTTGCAGTCAGCCAGCCTTCTGAGTACTATTCCTCCAGTTTGATTCCTAGTTAGGTAAACCCGGACTTCGGTGGCTACATGGGAGCAAACGTGTTAAGCTTGTGGAGAAAGCCTTTGACCAATGGCAATCTGCTTGTGCTTGTGGCAGGGATTAGGCAGGAACTCTGCCACTCAGGGTTTTTACCTTCCCATAAGCTGTGCCTTTGGGCTGAAGCAGGCGACGTGTCTGTATCACATCCTGGGAAGTAGGGCCTGAGGGTCGTCTGCCACCTGATTGGCCTCCATTATAGGCAACTGAGAAAAAGGGGCAAGGCTTACGGAACCCGCTTACAACGAAATGTTTCTATTGAGAAGAGGAGATTTTGCTACTACACGTCAGCAGCTCCTCTCCCTCAGAGTGCTGTTCCTGTGTAGACTAGGGAAAACCACCACGGTTTCCAGGGTTTGATCGGCTCTTTTCCCAGTTGGTATCCTCCGTGAAAGAGCTAGAAGGGCTGATCTCAACCAATCGGCCTGCACACCGTGAGTCCTTGGGGTAGGGCAGTCCTGAGTCAATGTGTCTCCTAAAGAACGAAAGCAAAGTTTCCTGCCACAGGAAAGCACAGAGAGGCCTGGTGCTTTCTCTAGGCAATTCAAGTGGGCTGGAAAGGTGAGGCCTAGTCTACATTGTGGAAAAGTTCGCGATTATGGCTATCTTTCTCCCTCTCTCTGTCCCGTACCCTGGGCTCAGCCTTGTGGGAATGCTGATTGGGAGAGTCGGCCTCTCTGCCGGGCTCAGAAGGCTTCTTCCTGTTTGGGCAATTCCGTTTGTGTCTTACTTCGTGGAGGAGGAATGAGGGTGCCCAGAGATTCTCGGACGTGAAATCACTAATGACAGAGCACCTGGAGGAGCAGGTTTCTCGGTGGAAGAAGCCAAAAAGCCAGCATTCCTAAGGTCTCTTTGAGAGCTGCCAGACACTCTGCCGTCATAGGCCTAAGAATTGGCCATTGTGACGGCATGGCAACACTTGGAATCCTAGGACACTGTGGAAGGGCGACTCGCAAACTGGATGGAAGAAGCTTCCAAGCCCAGTGTTCTTTCATCTACCAAAGAGAACGCAAGTGTCTGAGGCTGGTAGCATTGTTGCTGGAGAGCACTGCCTCCTCGTGGGCCTGTCGGCTACTTTCCTATTTCCGACGCTCTCAGGAAACTCTTCCAAAACGAGGTTGGGACATGCTTAGAGAGAACAGCTGCGAAGTGGATGCACAGAACATTAACCTAGATACCAGCCCAGGGTCCCAAGCATCCATTTTCCTCTGGAGGGTACGTACCCCACGCAGGGATTCAAGCAGGGAGTTTGCCTTGGACAACTTACACAGAAAACTGGGATGAGACGTTGGGTCACTCTGCTTGTGCTCACACTACGTGGCCCGGAGAAGTTATGACGCAGCAGATGTCAAGCCCCTTTCTCCACACATGTGCACCCCAAAGAAGCGCTGGGCCGTGGGTGTTCTCAGGCCAAGAGCAGTCCTTGTTCTCGGCTGCACCGTCTCTGTGGTTCAAAGGTTCTTTATCTCTGCTCTTTTGGAAGCCTTTCAGACCTGACCCTATCACTGGGCTGCAGAAGCATAGAGGCATAGAGGCCTTTCACCCTGTAGGCATGGGCTTGTTTCACATGGAGAATGTGGCCATCGCCCCTCCCGTGCTGGAGGCCTGTAAGTTGACACCATTTGTTCTGCCCATGGATATTACAAGTAGGTGTACTCGGTTTGGGCTGCCTGGTGAAACAGTTTTTGCAGTCAGCCAGCCTTCTGAGTAATATTCCTCAAGTTTGATTCCTAGCTAGGTAAACCCGGACTTCGGTGGCTACATGGGAGCAAACGTGTTAAGCTTGTGGAGAAAGCCTTTGACCAATGGCAATCTGCTTGTGCTTGTGGCAGGGATTAGGCAGGAACTCTGCCACTCAGGGTTTTTACCTTCCGATAAGCTGTGCCTTTGGGCTGAAGCAGGCGACCTGTCTGTATCACATCCAGGGAATTAGGGCCTGAGGGGAGTCTGCCACCTGATTGGCCTCCATTATAGGCAACTGAGAAAATGGGGCAAGGCTTACGGAACCCGCTTACAACGAAATGTTTCTATTGAGAAGAGGAGATTTTGCTACTACACGTCAGCAGGTCCTCTCGCTCAGAGTGCTGTTCCTGTGTAGACAAGGGAGAACCACCACCGTTTCCAGGGTTTGATTGGCTCTTTTCCCAGTTGGTATTCTCCATGAAAGAGCTAGAAGGGCTGATCTCAACCAATCGGCCTGCACACCGTGAGTCCTTGGGGTAGGGCAGTCCTGAGTCAATGTGTCTCCTAAAGAACGAAAGCAAAGTTTCCTGCCACAGGAAAGCACAGAGAGGCCTGGTGCTTTCTCTAGGCAATTCAAGTGGGCTGGAAAGGTGAGGCCTAGTCTACATTGTGGAAAAGTTCGCGATTACGGCTATTTTTCTCCCTCTCTCTGTCCCGTACCCTGGGCTCAGCCTTGTGGGAATGCTGATTGGGAGAGTCTGCCTCTCTGCCGGGCTCAGAAGGCTTCTTCCCGTTTGGGCAATTCCGTTTGTGTCTTACTTCGTGGAGGAGGAATGAGGGTGCCCAGAGATTCTCGGACGTGAAATCACTAATGACAGAGCACCTGGAGGAGCAGGTTTCTCGGTGGAAGAAGCCAAAAAGCCAGCATTCCTAAGGTCTCTTTGAGAGCTGCCAGACACTCTGCCGTCATAGGCCTAAGAATTGGCCATTGTGACGGCATGGCAACACTTGGAATCCTAGGACACTGTGGAAGGGCGACTCGCAAACTGGATGGAAGAAGCTTCCAAGCCCAGTGTTCTTTCATCTACCAAAGAGAACGCAAGTGTCTGAGGCTGGTAGCATTGTTGCTGGAGAGCACTGCCTCCTCGTGGGCCTGTCGGCTACTTTCCTATTTCCGACGCTCTCAGGAAACTCTTCCAAAACGAGGTTGGGACATGCTTAGAGAGAACAGCTGCGAAGTGGATGCACAGAACATTAACCTAGATACCAGCCCAGGGTCCCAAGCATCCATTTTCCTCTGGAGGGTACGTACCCCACGCAGGGATTCAAGCAGGGAGTTTGCCTTGGACAACTTACACAGAAAACTGGGATGAGAGGTTGGGTTACTCTGCTTGTGCTCACACTACGTGGCCCGGAGAAGTTATGACGCAGCAGATGTCAAGCCCCTTTCTCCACACATGTGCACCCCAAAGAAGCGCTGGGCCGTGGGTGTTCTCAGGCCAAGAGCAGTCCTTGTTCTCGGCTGCACCGTCTCTGTGGTTCAAAGGTTCTTTATCTCTGCTCTTTTGGAAGCCTTTCAGACCTGACCGTATCCCTGGGCTGCAGAAGCAAAGAGGCATAGAGGCCTTTCACCCTGAAGGCATGGGCTTGTTTCACATGGAGAATGTGTCCCTCGCCCCTCCAGTGCTGGAGGCGTGTATGTTGACAACATTTGTTCTGCCCATGGATATTTCAAGTAGGTGTACTCGGTTTGGGCTGCCTGGTGAAACTGTTTTTGCAGTCAGCCAGCCTTCTGAGTACTATTCCTCCAGTTTGATTCCTAGTTAGGTAAACCCGGACTTCGGTGGCTACATGGGAGCAAACGTGTTAAGGTTGTGGAGAAAGCCTTTGACCAATGGCAATCTGCTTGTGCTTGTGGCAGGGATTAGGCAGGAACTCTGCCACTCAGGGTTTTTACCTTCCCATAAGCTGTGCCTTTGGGCTGAAGCAGGCGACGTGTCTGTATCACATCCTGGGAAGTAGGGCCTGAGGGTCGTCTGCCGCCTGATTGGCCTCCATTATAGGCAACTGAGAAAATGGGGCAAGGCTTACGGAACCCGCTTACAACGAAATGTTTCTATTGAGAAGAGGAGATTTTGCTACTACACGTCAGCAACTCCTCTCCCTCAGAGTGCTGTTCCTGGGTAGACTAGGGAAAACCACCACCGTTTCCAGGGTTTGATCGGCTCTTTTCCCAGTTGGTATCCTCCGTGAAAGAGCTAGAAGGGCTGATCTCAACCAATCGGCCTGCACACCGTGAGTCCTTGGGGTAGGGCAGTCCTGAGTCAATGTGTCTCCTAAAGAACGAAAGCAAAGTTTCCTGCCACAGCAAAGCACAGAGAGGCCTGGTGCTTTCTCTAGGCAATTCAAGTGGGCTTGAAAGGTGAGGCCTAGTCTACATTGTGGAAAAGTTCGCGATTACGGCTATCTTTCTCCCTCTCTCTGTCCCGTACCCTGCGCTCAGCCTTGTGGGAATGCTGATTGGGAGAGTCTGCCTCTCTGCCGGGCTCAGAAGGCTTCTTCCCGTTTGGGCAATTCCGTTTGTGTCTTACTTCGTGGAGGAGGAATGAGGGTGCCCAGAGATCCTCTGACGTGAAATCACTAATGACAGAGCACCTGGAGGAGCTGGTTTCTCGGTGGAAGAAAAAAAAAGCCAGCATTCCTAAGGTCTCTTTGAGAGCTGCCAGAGACTCTGCCGTCATAGGCCTAAGAATTGGCCATTGTGACGGCATGTCAACACTTGGAATCCTAGGACACTGTGGAAGGGCGACTCGCAAACTGGATGGAAGAAGCTTCCAAGCCCAGTGTTCTTTCATGTACCAAAGAGAACGCAAGTGTCTGAGGCTGGTAGCATTGTTGCTGGAGAGCACTGCCTCCTCGTGGGCCTGTCGGCTACTTTCCTATTTCCGACGCTCTCAGGAAACTCTTCCAAAACGAGGTTGGGACATGCTTAGAGAGAACAGCTGCGAAGTGGATGCACAGAACATTAACCTAGATACCAGCCCAGGGTCCCAAGCATCCATTTTCCTCTGGAGGGTACGTACCCCACGCAGGGATTCAAGCAGGGAGTTTGCCTTGGACAACTTACACAGAAAACTGGGATGAGACGTTGGGTCACTCTGCTTGTGCTCACACTACGTGGCCCGGAGAAGTTATGACGCAGCAGATGTCAAGCCCCTTTCTCCACACATGTGCACCCCAAAGAAGCGCTGGGCCGTGGGTGTTCTCAGACCAAGAGCAGTCCTTGTTCTCGGCTGCACCGGCTCTGTGGTTCAAAGGTTCTTTATCTCTGCTCTTTTGGAAGCCTTTCAGACCTGACCCTATCACTGGGCTGCAGAAGCATAGAGGCATAGAGGCCTTTCACCCTGTAGGCATGGGCTTGTTTCACATGGAGAATGTGGCCATCGCCCCTCCCGTGCTGGAGGCCTGTAAGTTGACACCATTTGTTCTGCCCATGGATATTACAAGTAGGTGTACTCGGTTTGGGCTGCCTGGTGAAACAGTTTTTGCAGTCAGCCAGCCTTCTGAGTAATATTCCTCAAGTTTGATTCCTAGCTAGGTAAACCCGGACTTCGGTGGCTACATGGGAGCAAACGTGTTAAGCTTGTGGAGAAAGCCTTTGACCAATGGCAATCTGCTTGTGCTTGTGGCAGGGATTAGGCAGGAACTCTGCCACTCAGGGTTTTTACCTTCCCATAAGCTGTGCCTTTGGGCTGAAGCAGGCGACGTGTCTGTATCACATCCTGGGAAGTAGGGCCTGAGGGTCGTCTGCCGCCTGATTGGCCTCCATTATAGGCAACTGAGAAAATGGGGCAAGGCTTACGGAACCCGCTTACAACGAAATGTTTCTATTGAGAAGAGGAGATTTTGCTACTACACGTCAGCAACTCCTCTCCCTCAGAGTGCTGTTCCTGGGTAGACTAGGGAAAACCACCACCGTTTCCAGGGTTTGATCGGCTCTTTTCCCAGTTGGTATCCTCCGTGAAAGAGCTAGAAGGGCTGATCTCAACCAATCGGCCTGCACACCGTGAGTCCTTGGGGTAGGGCAGTCCTGAGTCAATGTGTCTCCTAAAGAACGAAAGCAAAGTTTCCTGCCACAGCAAAGCACAGAGAGGCCTGGTGCTTTCTCTAGGCAATTCAAGTGGGCTTGAAAGGTGAGGCCTAGTCTACATTGTGGAAAAGTTCGCGATTACGGCTATCTTTCTCCCTCTCTCTGTCCCGTACCCTGCGCTCAGCCTTGTGGGAATGCTGATTGGGAGAGTCTGCCT
Organism: Balaenoptera physalus; assembly: GCF_965194825.1. NCBI lineage: Eukaryota > Metazoa > Chordata > Mammalia > Artiodactyla > Balaenopteridae > Balaenoptera > Balaenoptera physalus. The sequence continues at coordinate 36,758,156 of NC_138897.1, read as the reverse complement.
CTCTGCCGGGCTCAGAAGGCTTCTTCCCGTTTGGGCAATTCCGTTTGTGTCTTACTTCGTGGAGGAGGAATGAGGGTGCCCAGAGATCCTCTGACGTGAAATCACTAATGACAGAGCACCTGGAGGAGCTGGTTTCTCGGTGGAAGAAAAAAAAAGCCAGCATTCCTAAGGTCTCTTTGAGAGCTGCCAGAGACTCTGCCGTCATAGGCCTAAGAATTGGCCATTGTGACGGCATGTCAACACTTGGAATCCTAGGACACTGTGGAAGGGCGACTCGCAAACTGGATGGAAGAAGCTTCCAAGCCCAGTGTTCTTTCATGTACCAAAGAGAACGCAAGTGTCTGAGGCTGGTAGCATTGTTGCTGGAGAGCACTGCCTCCTCGTGGGCCTGTCGGCTACTTTCCTATTTCCGACGCTCTCAGGAAAGTCTTCCAAAACGAGGTTGGGACATGCTTAGAGAGAACAGCTGCGAAGTGGATGCACAGAACATTAACCTAGATACCAGCCCAGGGTCCCAAGCATCCATTTTCCTCTGGAGGGTACGTACCCCACGCAGGGATTCAAGCAGGGAGTTTGCCTTGGACAACTTACACAGAAAACTGGGATGAGACGTTGGGTCACTCTGCTTGTGCTCACACTACGTGGCCCGGAGAAGTTATGACGCAGCAGATGTCAAGCCCCTTTCTCCACACATGTGCACCCCAAAGAAGCGCTGGGCCGTGGGTGTTCTCAGACCAAGAGCAGTCCTTGTTCTCGGCTGCACCGGCTCTGTGGTTCAAAGGTTCTTTATCTCTGCTCTTTTGGAAGCCTTTCAGACCTGACCCTATCACTGGGCTGCAGAAGCATAGAGGCATAGAGGCCTTTCACCCTGTAGGCATGGGCTTGTTTCACATGGAGAATGTGGCCATCGCCCCTCCCGTGCTGGAGGCCTGTAAGTTGACACCATTTGTTCTGCCCATGGATATTACAAGTAGGTGTACTCGGTTTGGGCTGCCTGGTGAAACAGTTTTTGCAGTCAGCCAGCCTTCTGAGTAATATTCCTCAAGTTTGATTCCTAGCTAGGTAAACCCGGACTTCGGTGGCTACATGGGAGCAAACGTGTTAAGCTTGTGGAGAAAGCCTTTGACCAATGGCAATCTGCTTGTGCTTGTGGCAGGGATTAGGCAGGAACTCTGCCACTCAGGGTTTTTACCTTCCGATAAGCTGTGCCTTTGGGCTGAAGCAGGCGACCTGTCTGTATCACATCCAGGGAATTAGGGCCTGAGGGGAGTCTGCCACCTGATTGGCCTCCATTATAGGCAACTGAGAAAATGGGGCAAGGCTTACGGAACCCGCTTACAACGAAATGTTTCTATTGAGAAGAGGAGATTTTGCTACTACACGTCAGCAGGTCCTCTCGCTCAGAGTGCTGTTCCTGTGTAGACTAGGGAGAACCACCACCGTTTCCAGGGTTTGATTGGCTCTTTTCCCAGTTGGTATTCTCCATGAAAGAGCTAGAAGGGCTGATCTCAACCAATCGGCCTGCACACCGTGAGTCCTTGGGGTAGGGCAGTCCTGAGTCAATGTGTCTCCTAAAGAACGAAAGCAAAGTTTCCTGCCACAGGAAAGCACAGAGAGGCCTGGTGCTTTCTCTAGGCAATTCAAGTGGGCTGGAAAGGTGAGGCCTAGTCTACATTGTGGAAAAGTTCGCGATTACGGCTATTTTTCTCCCTCTCTCTGTCCCGTACCCTGGGCTCAGCCTTGTGGGAATGCTGATTGGGAGAGTCTGCCTCTCTGCCGGGCTCAGAAGGCTTCTTCCCGTTTGGGCAATTCCGTTTGTGTCTTACTTCGTGGAGGAGGAATGAGGGTGCCCAGAGATCCTCTGACGTGAAATCACTAATGACAGAGCACCTGGAGGAGCTGGTTTCTCGGTGGAAGAAAAAAAAAGCCAGCATTCCTAAGGTCTCTTTGAGAGCTGCCAGAGACTCTGCCGTCATAGGCCTAAGAATTGGCCATTGTGACGGCATGTCAACACTTGGAATCCTAGGACACTGTGGAAGGGCGACTCGCAAACTGGATGGAAGAAGCTTCCAAGCCCAGTGTTCTTTCATGTACCAAAGAGAACGCAAGTGTCTGAGGCTGGTAGCATTGTTGCTGGAGAGCACTGCCTCCTCGTGGGCCTGTCGGCTACTTTCCTATTTCCGACGCTCTCAGGAAAGTCTTCCAAAACGAGGTTGGGACATGCTTAGAGAGAACAGCTGCGAAGTGGATGCACAGAACATTAACCTAGATACCAGCCCAGGGTCCCAAGCATCCATTTTCCTCTGGAGGGTACGTACCCCACGCAGGGATTCAAGCAGGGAGTTTGCCTTGGACAACTTACACAGAAAACTGGGATGAGACGTTGGGTCACTCTTCTTGTGCTCACACTACGTGGCCCGGAGAAGTTATGACGCAGCAGATGTCAAGCCCCTTTCTCCACACATGTGCACCCCAAAGAAGCGCTGGGCCGTGGGTGTTCTCAGGCCAAGAGCAGTCCTTGTTCTCGGCTGCACCGTCTCTGTGGTTCAAAGGTTCTTTATCTCTGCTCTTTTGGAAGCCTTTCAGACCTGACCCTATCACTGGGCTGCAGAAGCATAGAGGCATGGAGGCCTTTCACCCTGAAGGCATGGGCTTGTTTCACATGGAGAATGTGGGCGTCGCCCCTCCCTTGCTGGAGGCCTGTACGTTGACACCATTTGTTCTGCCCATGGATCTTACAAGTAGGTGTACTCGGTTTGGGCTGCCTGGTGAAACTGTTTTTGCAGTCAGCCAGCCCTCTGAGTACTATTCCTCAAGTTTGATTCCTAGCTAGGTAAACCCGGACTTCGGTGGCTACATGGGAGCAAACGTGTTAAGCTTGTGGAGAAAGCCTTTGACCAATGGCAATCTGCTTGTGCTTGTGGCAGGGATTAGGCAGGAACTCTGCCACTCAGGGTTTTTACCTTCCGATAAGCTGTGCCTTTGGGCTGAAGCAGGCGACCTGTCTGTATCACATCCAGGGAATTAGGGCCTGAGGGGAGTCTGCCACCTGATTGGCCTCCATTATAGGCAACTGAGAAAATGGGGCAAGGCTTACGGAACCCGCTTACAACGAAATGTTTCTATTGAGAAGAGGAGATTTTGTTACTACACGTCAGCAGCTCCTCTCCCTCAGAGTGCTGTTTCTGTGTAGACTAGGGAGAACCACCACCGTTTCCAGGGTTTGATTGGCTCTTTTCCCAGTTGGTATTCTCCATGAAAGAGCTAGAAGGGCTGATCTCAACCAATCGGCCTGCACACCGTGAGTCCTTGGGGTAGGGCAGTCCTGAGTCAATGTGTCTCCTAAAGAACGAAAGCAAAGTTTTCTGCCACAGGAAAGCACAGAGAGGCCTGGTGCTTTCTCTAGGCAATTCAAGTGGGCTGGAAAGGTGAGGCCTAGTCTACATTGTGGAAAAGTTCGCGATTACGGCTATCTTTCTCCCTCTCTCTGTCCCGTACCCTGGGCTCAGCCTTGTGGGAATGCTGATTGGGAGAGTCTGCCTCTCTGCCGGGCTCAGAAGGCTTCTTCCCGTTTGGGCAATTCCGTTTGTGTCTTACTTCGTGGAGGAGGAATGAGGGTGCCCAGAGATTCTCTGACGTGAAATCACTAATGACAGAGCACCTGGAGGAGCAGGTTTCTCGGTGGAAGAAGCCAAAAAGCCAGCATTCCTAAGGTCTCTTTGAGAGCTGCCAGACACTCTGCCGTCATAGGCCTAAGAATTGGCCATTGTGACGGCATGGCAACACTTGGAATCCTAGGACACTGTGGAAGGGCGACTCGCAAACTGGATGGAAGAAGCTTCCAAGCCCAATGTTCTTTCATCTACCAAAGAGAACGCAAGTGTCTGAGGCTGGTAGCATTGTTGCTGGAGAGCACTGCCTCCTCGTGGGCCTGTCGGCTACTTTCCTATTTCCGACGCTCTCAGGAAACTCTTCCAAAACGAGGTTGGGACATGCTTAGAGAGAACAGCTGCGAAGTGGATGCACAGAACATTAACCTAGATACCAGCCCAGGGTCCCAAGCATCCATTTTTCTCTGGAGGGTACGTACCCCACGCAGGCATTCAAGCAGGGAGTTTGCCTTGGACAACTTACACAGAAAACTGGGATGAGACGTTGGGTCACTCTGCTTGTGCTCACACTACGTGGCCCGGAGAAGTTATGACGCAGCAGATGTCAAGCCCCTTTCTCCACACATGTGCACCCCAAAGAAGCGCTGGGCCGTGGGTGTTCTCAGACCAAGAGCAGTCCTTGTTCTCGGCTGCACCGGCTCTGTGGTTCAAAGGTTCTTTATCTCTGCTCTTTTGGAAGCCTTTCAGACCTGACCCTATCACTGGGCTGCAGAAGCATAGAGGCATAGAGGCCTTTCACCCTGTAGGCATGGGCTTGTTTCACATGGAGAATGTGGCCATCGCCCCTCCCGTGCTGGAGGCCTGTAAGTTGACACCATTTGTTCTGCCCATGGATATTACAAGTAGGTGTACTCGGTTTGGGCTGCCTGGTGAAACAGTTTTTGCAGTCAGCCAGCCTTCTGAGTAATATTCCTCAAGTTTGATTCCTAGCTAGGTAAACCCGGACTTCGGTGGCTACATGGGAGCAAACGTGTTAAGCTTGTGGAGAAAGCCTTTGACCAATGGCAATCTGCTTGTGCTTGTGGCAGGGATTAGGCAGGAACTCTGCCACTCAGGGTTTTTACCTTCCGATAAGCTGTGCCTTTGGGCTGAAGCAGGCGACCTGTCTGTATCACATCCAGGGAATTAGGGCCTGAGGGGAGTCTGCCACCTGATTGGCCTCCATTATAGGCAACTGAGAAAATGGGGCAAAGCTTACGGAACCCGCTTACAACGAAATGTTTCTATTGAGAAGAGGAGATTTTGCTACTACACGTCAGCAGGTCCTCTCGCTCAGAGTGCTGTTCCTGTGTAGACTAGGGAGAACCACCACCGTTTCCAGGGTTTGATTGGCTCTTTTCCCAGTTGGTATTCTCCATGAAAGAGCTAGAAGGGCTGATCTCAACCAATCGGCCTGCACACCGTGAGTCCTTGGGGTAGGGCAGTCCTGAGTCAATGTGTCTCCTAAAGAACGAAAGCAAAGTTTCCTGCCACAGGAAAGCACAGAGAGGCCTGGTGCTTTCTCTAGGCAATTCAAGTGGGCTGGAAAGGTGAGGCCTAGTCTACATTGTGGAAAAGTTCGCGATTACGGCTATTTTTCTCCCTCTCTCTGTCCCGTACCCTGGGCTCAGCCTTGTGGGAATGCTGATTGGGAGAGTCTGCCTCTCTGCCGGGCTCAGAAGGCTTCTTCCCGTTTGGGCAATTCCGTTTGTGTCTTACTTCGTGGAGGAGGAATGAGGGTGCCCAGAGATTCTCGGACGTGAAATCACTAATGACAGAGCACCTGGAGGAGCAGGTTTCTTGGTGGAAGAAGCCAAAAAGCCAGCATTCCTAAGGTCTCTTTGAGAGCTGCCAGACACTCTGCCGTCATAGGCCTAAGAATTGGCCATTGTGACGGCATGGCAACACTTGGAATCCTAGGACACTGTGGAAGGGCGACTCGCAAACTGGATGGAAGAAGCTTCCAAGCCCAGTGTTCTTTCATCTACCAAAGAGAACGCAAGTGTCTGAGGCTGTTAACATTGTTGCTGGAGAGCACTGCCTCCTCGTGGGCCTGTCGGCTACTTTCCTATTTCCGACGCTCTCAGGAAACTCTTCCAAAACGAGGTTGGGACATGCTTAGAGAGAACAGCTGCGAAGTGGATGCACAGAACATTAACCTAGATACCAGCCCAGGGTCCCAAGCATCCATTTTCCTCTGGAGGGTACGTACCCCACGCAGGGATTCAAGCAGGGAGTTTGCCTTGGACAACTTACACAGAAAACTGGGATGAGACGTTGGGTCACTCTGCTTGTGCTCACACTACGTGGCCCGGAGAAGTTATGACGCAGCAGATGTCAAGCCCCTTTCTCCACACATGTGCACCCCAAAGAAGCGCTGGGCCGTGGGTGTTCTCAGACCAAGAGCAGTCCTTGTTCTCGGCTGCACTGGCTCTGTGGTTCAAAGGTTCTTTATCTCTGCTCTTTTGGAAGCCTTTCAGACCTGACCCTATCACTGGGCTGCAGAAGCATAGAGGCATAGAGGCCTTTCACCCTGTAGGCATGGGCTTGTTTCACATGGAGAATGTGGCCATCGCCCCTCCCGTGCTGGAGGCCTGTAAGTTGACACCATTTGTTCTGCCCATGGATATTACAAGTAGGTGTACTCGGTTTGGGCTGCCTGGTGAAACAGTTTTTGCAGTCAGCCAGCCTTCTGAGTAATATTCCTCAAGTTTGATTCCTAGCTAGGTAAACCCGGACTTCGGTGGCTACATGGGAGCAAACGTGTTAAGCTTGTGGAGAAAGCCTTTGACCAATGGCAATCTGCTTGTGCTTGTGGCAGGGATTAGGCAGGAACTCTGCCACTCAGGGATTTTACCTTCCGATAAGCTGTGCCTTTGGGCTGAAGCAGGCGACCTGTCTGTATCACATCCAGGGAATTAGGGCCTGAAGGGAGTCTGCCACCTGATTGGCCTCCATTATAGGCAACTGAGAAAATGGGGCAAGGCTTACGGAACCCGCTTACAACGAAATGTTTCTATTGAGAAGAGGAGGTTTTGCTACTACACGTCAGCAGGTCCTCTCGCTCAGAGTGCTGTTCCTGTGTAGACTAGGGAGAACCACCACCGTTTCCAGGGTTTGATTGGCTCTTTTCCCAGTTGGTATTCTCCATGAAAGAGCTAGAAGGGCTGATCTCAACCAATCGGCCTGCACACCGTGAGACCTTGGGGTAGGGCAGTCCTGAGTCAATGTGTCTCCTAAAGAACGAAAGCAAAGTTTCCTGCCACAGGAAAGCACAGAGAGGCCTGGTGCTTTCTCTAGGCAATTCAAGTGGGCTGGAAAGGTGAGGCCTAGTCTACATTGTGGAAAAGTTCGCGATTACGGCTATTTTTCTCCCTCTCTCTGTCCCGTACCCTGGGTTCAGCCTTGTGGGAATGCTGATTGGGAGAGTCTGCCTCTCTGCCGGGCTCAGAAGGCTTCTTCCCGTTTGGGCAATTCCGTTTGTGTCTTACTTCGTGGAGGAGGAATGAGGGTGCCCAGAGATTCTCGGACGTGAAATCACTAATGACAGAGCACCTGGAGGAGCAGGTTTCTCGGTGGAAGAAGCCAAAAAGCCAGCATTCCTAAGGTCTCTTTGAGAGCTGCCAGACACTCTGCCGTCATAGGCCTAAGAATTGGCCATTGTGACGGCATGGCAACACTTGGAATCCTAGGACACTGTGGAAGGGCGACTCGCAAACTGGATGGAAGAAGCTTCCAAGCCCAGTGTTCTTTCATCTACCAAAGAGAACGCAAGTGTCTGAGGCTGGTAGCATTGTTGCTGGAGAGCACTGCCTCCTCGTGGGCCTGTCGGCTACTTTCCTATTTCCGACGCTCTCAGGAAACTCTTCCAAAACGAGGTTGGGACATGCTTAGAGAGAACAGCTGCGAAGTGGATGCACAGAACATTAACCTAGATACCAGCCCAGGGTCCCAAGCATCCATTTTCCTCTGGAGGGTACGTACCCCACGCAGGGATTCAAGCAGGGAGTTTGCCTTGGACAACTTACACAGAAAACTGGGATGAGACGTTGGGTCACTCTGCTTGTGCTCACACTACGTGGCCCGGAGAAGTTATGACGCAGCAGATGTCAAGCCCCTTTCTCCACACATGTGCACCCCAAAGAAGCGCTGGGCCGTGGGTGTTCTCAGACCAAGAGCAGTCCTTGTTCTCGGCTGCACTGGCTCTGTGGTTCAAAGGTTCTTTATCTCTGCTCTTTTGGAAGCCTTTCAGACCTGACCCTATCACTGGGCTGCAGAAGCATAGAGGCATAGAGGCCTTTCACCCTGTAGGCATGGGCTTGTTTCACATGGAGAATGTGGCCATCGCCCCTCCCGTGCTGGAGGCCTGTAAGTTGACACCATTTGTTCTGCCCATGGATATTACAAGTAGGTGTACTCGGTTTGGGCTGCCTGGTGAAACAGTTTTTGCAGTCAGCCAGCCTTCTGAGTAATATTCCTCAAGTTTGATTCCTAGCTAGGTAAACCCGGACTTCGGTGGCTACATGGGAGCAAACGTGTTAAGCTTGTGGAGAAAGCCTTTGACCAATGGCAATCTGCTTGTGCTTGTGGCAGGGATTAGGCAGGAACTCTGCCACTCAGGGATTTTACCTTCCGATAAGCTGTGCCTTTGGGCTGAAGCAGGCGACCTGTCTGTATCACATCCAGGGAATTAGGGCCTGAAGGGAGTCTGCCACCTGATTGGCCTCCATTATAGGCAACTGAGAAAATGGGGCAAGGCTTACGGAACCCGCTTACAACGAAATGTTTCTATTGAGAAGAGGAGGTTTTGCTACTACACGTCAGCAGGTCCTCTCGCTCAGAGTGCTGTTCCTGTGTAGACTAGGGAGAACCACCACCGTTTCCAGGGTTTGATTGGCTCTTTTCCCAGTTGGTATTCTCCATGAAAGAGCTAGAAGGGCTGATCTCAACCAATCGGCCTGCACACCGTGAGACCTTGGGGTAGGGCAGTCCTGAGTCAATGTGTCTCCTAAAGAACGAAAGCAAAGTTTCCTGCCACAGGAAAGCACAGAGAGGCCTGGTGCTTTCTCTAGGCAATTCAAGTGGGCTGGAAAGGTGAGGCCTAGTCTACATTGTGGAAAAGTTCGCGATTACGGCTATTTTTCTCCCTCTCTCTGTCCCGTACCCTGGGTTCAGCCTTGTGGGAATGCTGATTGGGAGAGTCTGCCTCTCTGCCGGGCTCAGAAGGCTTCTTCCCGTTTGGGCAATTCCGTTTGTGTCTTACTTCGTGGAGGAGGAATGAGGGTGCCCAGAGATTCTCGGACGTGAAATCACTAATGACAGAGCACCTGGAGGAGCAGGTTTCTCGGTGGAAGAAGCCAAAAAGCCAGCATTCCTAAGGTCTCTTTGAGAGCTGCCAGACACTCTGCCGTCATAGGCCTAAGAATTGGCCATTGTGACGGCATGGCAACACTTGGAATCCTAGGACACTGTGGAAGGGCGACTCGCAAACTGGATGGAAGAAGCTTCCAAGCCCAGTGTTCTTTCATCTACCAAAGAGAACGCAAGTGTCTGAGGCTGGTAGCATTGTTGCTGGAGAGCACTGCCTCCTCGTGGGCCTGTCGGCTACTTTCCTATTTCCGACGCTCTCAGGAAACTCTTCCAAAACGAGGTTGGGACATGCTTAGAGAGAACAGCTGCGAAGTGGATGCACAGAACATTAACCTAGATACCAGCCCAGGGTCCCAAGCATCCATTTTCCTCTGGAGGGTACGTACCCCACGCAGGGATTCAAGCAGGGAGTTTGCCTTGGACAACTTACACAGAAAACTGGGATGAGACGTTGGGTCACTCTGCTTGTGCTCACACTACGTGGCCCGGAGAAGTTATGACGCAGCAGATGTCAAGCCCCTTTCTCCACACATGTGCACCCCAAAGAAGCGCTGGGCCGTGGGTGTTCTCAGGCCAAGAGCAGTCCTTGTTCTCGGCTGCACCGTCTCTGTGATTCAAAGGTTCTTTATCTCTGCTCTTTTGGAAGCCTTTCAGACCTGACCGTATCCCTGGGCTGCAGAAGCAAAGAGGCATAGAGGCCTTTCACCCTGAAGGCATGGGCTTGTTTCACATGGAGAATGTGTCCCTCGCCCCTCCAGTGCTGGAGGCGTGTATGTTGACAACATTTGTTCTGCCCATGGATATTTCAAGTAGGTGTACTCGGTTTGGGCTGCCTGGTGAAACTGTTTTTGCAGTCAGCCAGCCTTCTGACTACTGTTCCTCCAGTTTGATTCCTAGTTAGGTAAACCCGGACTTCGGTGGCTACATGGGAGCAAACGTGTTAAGCTTGTGGAGAAAGCCTTTGACCAATGGCAATCTGCTTGTGCTTGTGGCAGGGATTAGGCAGGAACTCTGCCACTCAGGGTTTTTACCTTCCCATAAGCTGTGCCTTTGGGCTGAAGCAGGCGACGTGTCTGTATCACATCCTGGGAAGTAGGGCCTGAGGGTCGTCTGCCACCTGATTGGCCTCCATTATAGGCAAGTGAGAAAATGGGGCAAGGCTTACGGAACCCGCTTACAACGAAATGTTTCTATTGAGAAGAGGAGATTTTGCTACTACACGTCAGCAGCTCCTCTCCCTCAGAGTGCTGTTCCTGGGTAGACTAGGGAAAACCACCACCGTTTCCAGGGTTTGATCGGCTCTTTTCCCAGTTGGTATCCTCCGTGAAAGAGCTAGAAGGGCTGATCTCAACCAATCGGCCTGCACACCGTGAGTCCTTGGGGTAGGGCAGTCCTGAGTCAATGTGTCTCCTAAAGAACGAAAGCAAAGTTTCCTGCCACAGGAAAGCACAGAGAGGCCTGGTGCTTTCTCTAGGCAATTCAAGTGGGCTTGAAAGGTGAGGCCTAGTCTACATTGTGGAAAAGTTCGCGATTACGGCTATCTTTCTCCCTCTCTCTGTCCCGTACCCTGGGCTCAGCCTTGTGGGAATGCTGATTGGGAGAGTCTGCCTCTCTGCCGGGCTCAGAAGGCTTCTACCCGTTTGGGCAATTCCGTTTGTGTCTTACTTCGTGGAGGAGGAATGAGGGTTCCCAGAGATCCTCTGACGTAAAATCACTAATGACAGAGCACCTGGAGGAGCTGGTTTCTCGGTGGAAGAAAAAAAAAGCCAGCATTCCTAAGGTCTCTTTGAGAGCTGCCAGACACTCTGCCGTCATAGGCCTAAGAATTGGCCATTGTGACGGCATGTCAACACTTGGAATCCTAGGACACTGTGGAAGGGCGACTCGCAAACTGGATGGAAGAAGCTTCCAAGCCCAGTGTTCTTTCATGTACCAAAGAGAACGCAAGTGTCTGAGGCTGGTAGCATTGTTGCTGGAGAGCACTGCCTCCTCGTGGGCCTGTCGGCTACTTTCCTATTTCCGACGCTCTCAGGAAACTCTTCCAAAACGAGGTTGGGACATGCTTAGAGAGAACAGCTGCGAAGTGGATGCACAGAACATTAACCTAGATACCAGCCCAGGGTCCCAAGCATCCATTTTTCTCTGGAGGGTACGTACCCCACGCAGGGATTCAAGCAGGGAGTTTGCCTTGGACAACTTACACAGAAAACTGGGATGAGACGTTGGGTCACTCTGCTTGTGCTCACACTACGTGGCCCGGAGAAGTTATGACGCAGCAGATGTCAAGCCCCTTTCTCCACACATGTGCACCCCAAAGAAGCGCTGGGCCGTGGGTGTTCTCAGGCCAAGAGCAGTCCTTGTTCTCGGCTGCACCGTCTCTGTGGTTCAAAGGTTCTTTATCTCTGCTCTTTTGGAAGCCTTTCAGACCTGACCCTATCACTGGGCTGCAGAAGCATAGAGGCATAGAGGCCTTTCACCCTGAAGGCATGGGCTTGTTTCACATGGAGAATGTGGGCGTCGCCCCTCCCTTGCTGGAGGCCTGTAAGTTGACACCATTTGTTCTGCCCATGGATCTTACAAGTAGGTGTACTCGGTTTGGGCTGCCTGGTGAAACTGTTTTTGCAGTCAGCCAGCCCTCTGAGTACTATTCCTCAAGTTTGATTCCTAGCTAGGTAAACCCGGACTTCGGTGGCTACATGGGAGCAAACGTGTTAAGCTTGTGGAGAAAGCCTTTGACCAATGGCAATCTGCTTGTGCTTGTGGCAGGGATTAGGCAGGAACTCTGCCACTCAGGGTTTTTACCTTCCGATAAGCTGTGCCTTTGGGCTGAAGCAGGCGACCTGTCTGTATCACATCCAGGGAATTAGGGCCTGAGGGGAGTCTGCCACCTGATTGGCCTCCATTATAGGCAACTGAGAAAATGGGGCAAGGCTTACGGAACCCGCTTACAACGAAATGTTTCTATTGAGAAGAGGAGATTTTGTTACTACACGTCAGCAGCTCCTCTCCCTCAGAGTGCTGTTTCTGTGTAGACTAGGGAGAACCACCACCGTTTCCAGGGTTTGATTGGCTCTTTTCCCAGTTGGTATTCTCCATGAAAGAGCTAGAAGGGCTGATCTCAACCAATCGGCCTGCACACCGTGAGTCCCTGGGGTAGGGCAGTCCTGAGTCAATGTGTCTCCTAAAGAACGAAAGCAAAGTTTCCTGCCACAGGAAAGCACAGAGAGGCCTGGTGCTTTCTCTAGGCAATTCAAGTGGGCTGGAAAGGTGAGGCCTAGTCTACATTGTGGAAAAGTTCGCGATTACGGCTATCTTTCTCCCTCTCTCTGTCCCGTACCCTGGGCTCAGCCTTGTGGGAATGCTGATTGGGAGAGTCTGCCTCTCTGCCGGGCTCAGAAGGCTTCTTCCCGTTTGGGCAATTCCGTTTGTGTCTTACTTCGTGGAGGAGGAATGAGGGTGCTCAGAGATTCTCTGACGTGAAATCACTAATGACAGAGCACCTGGAGGAGCAGGTTTCTCGGTGGAAGAAGCCAAAAAGCCAGCATTCCTAAGGTCTCTTTGAGAGCTGCCAGACACTCTGCCGTCATAGGCCTAAGAATTGGCCATTGTGACGGCATGGCAACACTTGGAATCCTAGGACACTGTGGAAGGGCGACTCGCAAACTGGATGGAAGAAGCTTCCAAGCCCAATGTTCTTTCATCTACCAAAGAGAACGCAAGTGTCTGAGGCTGGTAGCATTGTTGCTGGAGAGCACTGCCTCCTCGTGGGCCTGTCGGCTACTTTCCTATTTCCGACGCTCTCAGGAAACTCTTCCAAAACGAGGTTGGGACATGCTTAGAGAGAACAGCTGCGAAGTGGATGCACAGAACATTAACCTAGATACCAGCCCAGGGTCCCAAGCATCCATTTTCCTCTGGAGGGTACGTACCCAACGCAGGGATTCAAGCAGGGAGTTTGCCTTGGACAACTTACACAGAAAACTGGGATGAGACGTTGGGTCACTCTGCTTGTGCTCACACTACGTGGCCCGGAGAAGTTATGACGCAGCAGATGTCAAGCCCCTTTCTCCACACATGTGCACCCCAAAGAAGCGCTGGGCCGTGGGTGTTCTCAGACCAAGAGCAGTCCTTGTTCTCGGCTGCACCGGCTCTGTGGTTCAAAGGTTCTTTATCTCTGCTCTTTTGGAAGCCTTTCAGACCTGACCCTATCACTGGGCTGCAGAAGCATAGAGGCATAGAGGCCTTTCACCCTGTAGGCATGGGCTTGTTTCACATGGAGAATGTGGCCATCGCCCCTCCCGTGCTGGAGGCCTGTAAGTTGACACCATTTGTTCTGCCCATGGATATTTCAAGTAGGTGTACTCGGTTTGGGCTGCCTGGTGAAACAGTTTTTGCAGTCAGCCAGCCTTCTGAGTAATATTCCTCAAGTTTGATTCCTAGCTAGGTAAACCCGGACTTCGGTGGCTACATGGGAGCAAACGTGTTAAGCTTGTGGAGAAAGCCTTTGACCAATGGCAATCTGCTTGTGCTTGTGGCAGGGATTAGGCAGGAACTCTGCCACTCAGGGTTTTTACCTTCCGATAAGCTGTGCCTTTGGGCTGAAGCAGGCGACCTGTCTGTATCACATCCAGGGAATTAGGGCCTGAAGGGAGTCTGCCACCTGATTGGCCTCCATTATAGGCAACTGAGAAAATGGGGCAAGGCTTACGGAACCCGCTTACAACGAAATGTTTCTATTGAGAAGAGGAGATTTTGCTACTACACGTCAGCAGGTCCTCTCGCTCAGAGTGCTGTTCCTGTGTAGACTAGGGAGAACCACCACCGTTTCCAGGGTTTGATTGGCTCTTTTCCCAGTTGGTATTCTCCATGAAAGAGCTAGAAGGGCTGATCTCAACCAATCGGCCTGCACAACGTGAGACCTTGGGGTAGGGCAGTCCTGAGTCAATGTGTCTCCTAAAGAACGAAAGCAAAGTTTCCTGCCACAGGAAAGCACAGAGAGGCCTGGTGCTTTCTCTAGGCAATTCAAGTGGGCTGGAAAGGTGAGGCCTAGTCTACATTGTGGAAAAGTTCGCGATTACGGCTATTTTTCTCCCTCTCTCTGTCCCGTACCCTGGGCTCAGCCTTGTGGGAATGCTGATTGGGAGAGTCTGCCTCTCTGCCGGGCTCAGAAGGCTTCTTCCCGTTTGGGCAATTCCGTTTGTGTCTTACTTCGTGGAGGAGGAATGAGGGTGCCCAGAGATTCTCGGACGTGAAATCACTAATGACAGAGCACCTGGAGGAGCAGGTTTCTCGGTGGAAGAAGCCAAAAAGCCAGCATTCCTAAGGTCTCTTTGAGAGCTGCCAGACACTCTGCCGTCATAGGCCTAAGAATTGGCCATTGTGACGGCATGGCAACACTTGGAATCCTAGGACACTGTGGAAGGGCGACTCGCAAACTGGATGGAAGAAGCTTCCAAGCCCAGTGTTCTTTCATCTACCAAAGAGAACGCAAGTGTCTGAGGCTGGTAGCATTGTTGCTGGAGAGCACTGCCTCCTCGTGGGCCTGTCGGCTACTTTCCTATTTCCGACGCTCTCAGGAAACTCTTCCAAAACGAGGTTGGGACATGCTTAGAGAGAACAGCTGCGAAGTGGATGCACAGAACATTAACCTAGATACCAGCCCAGGGTCCCAAGCATCCATTTTCCTCTGGAGGGTACGTACCCCACGCAGGGATTCAAGCAGGGAGTTTGCCTTGGACAACTTACACAGAAAACTGGGATGAGACGTTGGGTCACTCTGCTTGTGCTCACACTACGTGGCCCGGAGAAGTTATGACGCAGCAGATGTCAAGCCCCTTTCTCCACACATGTGCACCCCAAAGAAGCGCTGGGCCGTGGGTGTTCTCAGGCCAAGAGCAGTCCTTGTTCTCGGCTGCACCGTCTCTGTGATTCAAAGGTTCTTTATCTCTGCTCTTTTGGAAGCCTTTCAGACCTGACCGTATCCCTGGGCTGCAGAAGCAAAGAGGCATAGAGGCCTTTCACCCTGAAGGCATGGGCTTGTTTCACATGGAGAATGTGTCCCTCGCCCCTCCAGTGCTGGAGGCGTGTATGTTGACAACATTTGTTCTGCCCATGGATATTTCAAGTAGGTGTACTCGGTTTGGGCTGCCTGGTGAAACTGTTTTTGCAGTCAGCCAGCCTTCTGACTACTGTTCCTCCAGTTTGATTCCTAGTTAGGTAAACCCGGACTTCGGTGGCTACATGGGAGCAAACGTGTTAAGCTTGTGGAGAAAGCCTTTGACCAATGGCAATCTGCTTGTGCTTGTGGCAGGGATTAGGCAGGAACTCTGCCACTCAGGGTTTTTACCTTCCGATAAGCTGTGCCTTTGGGCTGAAGCAGGCGACGTGTCTGTATCACATCCTGGGAAGTAGGGCCTGAGGGTCGTCTGCCACCTGATTGGCCTCCATTATAGGCAAGTGAGAAAATGGGGCAAGGCTTACGGAACCCGCTTACAACGAAATGTTTCTATTGAGAAGAGGAGATTTTGCTACTACACGTCAGCAGCTCCTCTCCCTCAGAGTGCTGTTCCTGGGTAGACTAGGGAAAACCACCACCGTTTCCAGGGTTTGATCGGCTCTTTTCCCAGTTGGTATCCTCCGTGAAAGAGCTAGAAGGGCTGATCTCAACCAATCGGCCTGCACACCGTGAGTCCTTGGGGTAGGGCAGTCCTGAGTCAATGTGTCTCCTAAAGAACGAAAGCAAAGTTTCCTGCCACAGGAAAGCACAGAGAGGCCTGGTGCTTTCTCTAGGCAATTCAAGTGGGCTTGAAAGGTGAGGCCTAGTCTACATTGTGGAAAAGTTCGCGATTACGGCTATCTTTCTCCCGCTCTCTCTCCCGTACCCTGGGCTCAGCCTTGTGGGAATGCTGATTGGGAGAGTCTGCCTCTCTGCCGGGCTCAGAAGGCTTCTTCCCGTTTGGGCAATTCCGTTTGTGTCTTACTTCGTGGAGGAGGAATGAGGGTTCCCAGAGATCCTCTGACGTGAAATCACTAATGACAGAGCACCTGGAGGAGCTGGTTTCTCGGTGGAAGAAAAAAAAAGCCAGCATTCCTAAGGTCTCTTTGAGAGCTGCCAGAGACTCTGCCGTCATAGGCCTAAGAATTGGCCATTGTGACGGCATGTCAACACTTGGAATCCTAGGACACTGTGGAAGGGCGACTCGCAAACTGGATGGAAGAAGCTTCCAAGCCCAGTGTTCTTTCATGTACCAAAGAGAACGCAAGTGTCTGAGGCTGGTAGCATTGTTGCTGGAGAGCACTGCCTCCTCGTGGGCCTGTCGGCTACTTTCCTATTTCCGACGCTCTCAGGAAACTCTTCCAAAACGAGGTTGGGACATGCTTAGAGAGAACAGCTGCGAAGTGGATGCACAGAACATTAACCTAGATACCAGCCCAGGGTCCCAAGCATCCATTTTTCTCTGGAGGGTACGTACCCCACGCAGGGATTCAAGCAGGGAGTTTGCCTTGGACAACTTACACAGAAAACTGGGATGAGACGTTGGGTCACTCTGCTTGTGCTCACACTACGTGGCCCGGAGAAGTTATGACGCAGCAGATGTCAAGCCCCTTTCTCCACACATGTGCACCCCAAAGAAGCGCTGGGCCGTGGGTGTTCTCAGGCCAAGAGCAGTCCTTGTTCTCGGCTGCACCGTCTCTGTGGTTCAAAGGTTCTTTATCTCTGCTCTTTTGGAAGCCTTTCAGACCTGACCCTATCACTGGGCTGCAGAAGCATAGAGGCATAGAGGCCTTTCACCCTGAAGGCATGGGCTTGTTTCACATGGAGAATGTGGGCGACGCCCCTCCCTTGCTGGAGGCCTGTAAGTTGACACCATTTGTTCTGCCCATGGATCTTACAAGTAGGTGTACTCGGTTTGGGCTGCCTGGTGAAACTGTTTTTGCAGTCAGCCAGCCCTCTGAGTACTATTCCTCAAGTTTGATTCCTAGCTAGGTAAACCCGGACTTCGGTGGCTACATGGGAGCAAACGTGTTAAGCTTGTGGAGAAAGCCTTTGACCAATGGCAATCTGCTTGTGCTTGTGGCAGGGATTAGGCAGGAACTCTGCCACTCAGGGTTTTTACCTTCCGATAAGCTGTGCCTTTGGGCTGAAGCAGGCGACCTGTCTGTATCACATCCAGGGAATTAGGGCCTGAGGGGAGTCTGCCACCTGATTGGCCTCCATTATAGGCAACTGAGAAAATGGGGCAAGGCTTACGGAACCCGCTTACAACGAAATGTTTCTATTGAGAAGAGGAGATTTTGTTACTACACGTCAGCAGCTCCTCTCCCTCAGAGTGCTGTTTCTGTGTAGACTAGGGAGAACCACCACCGTTTCCAGGGTTTGATTGGCTCTTTTCCCAGTTGGTATTCTCCATGAAAGAGCTAGAAGGGCTGATCTCAACCAATCGGCCTGCACACCGTGAGTCCTTGGGGTAGGGCAGTCCTGAGTCAATGTGTCTCCTAAAGAACGAAAGCAAAGTTTCCTGCCACAGGAAAGCACAGAGAGGCCTGGTGCTTTCTCTAGGCAATTCAAGTGGGCTGGAAAGGTGAGGCCTAGTCTACATTGTGGAAAAGTTCGCGATTACGGCTATCTTTCTCCCTCTCTCTGTCCCGTACCCTGGGCTCAGCCTTGTGGGAATGCTGATTGGGAGAGTCTGCCTCTCTGCCGGGCTCAGAAGGCTTCTTCCCGTTTGGGCAATTCCGTTTGTGTCTTACTTCGTGGAGGAGGAATGAGGGTGCCCAGAGATTCTCTGACGTGAAATCACTAATGACAGAGCACCTGGAGGAGCAGGTTTCTCGGTGGAAGAAGCCAAAAAGCCAGCATTCCTAAGGTCTCTTTGAGAGCTGCCAGACACTCTGCCGTCATAGGCCTAAGAATTGGCCATTGTGACGGCATGGCAACACTTGGAATCCTAGGACACTGTGGAAGGGCGAATCGCAAACTGGATGGAAGAAGCTTCCAAGCCCAGTGTTCTTTCATCTACCAAAGAGAACGCAAGTGTCTGAGGCTGGTAGCATTGTTGCAGGAGAGCACTGCCTCCTCGTGGGCCTGTCGGCTACTTTCCTATTTCCGACGCTCTCAGGAAACTCTTCCAAAACGAGGTTGGGACATGCTTAGAGAGAACAGCTGCGAAGTGGATGCACAGAACATTAACCTAGATACCAGCCCAGGGTCCCAAGCATCCATTTTTCTCTGGAGGGTACGTACCCCACGCAGGGATTCAAGCAGGGAGTTTGCCTTGGACAACTTACACAGAAAACTGGGATGAGACGTTGGGTCACTCTGTTTGTGCTCACACTACGTAGCCCGGAGAAGTTATGACGCAGCAGATGTCAACCCCCTTTCTCCACACATGTGCACTCCAAAGTAGCGCTGGGCCGTGGGTGTTCTCAGGCCAAGAGCAGTCCTTGTTCTCGGCTGTACCGGCTCTGTGGTTCAAAGGTTCTTTATCTCTGTTCTTTTGGAAGCCTTTCACCCCTGACCCTATCCCTGGGCTGCAGAAGCAAAGAGGCATAGAGGCCTTTCACCCTGAAGGCATGGGCTTGTTTCACATGGAGAATGTGGCCGTCGCCCCTCCCGTGCTGGAGGCGTGTAAGTTGACACCATTTGTTCTGCCCATGGATATTACAAGTAGGTGTACTCGGTTTGGGCTGCCTGGTGAAACTGTTTTTGCAGTCAGCCAGCCTTCTGAGTACTATTCCTCAAGTTTGATTCCTAGCTAGGTAAACCCGGACTTCGGTGGCTACATGGGAGCAAACGTGTTAAGCTTGTGGAGAAAGCCTTTGACCAATTTCAATCTGCTTGTGCTTGTGGCAGGGATTAGGCAGGAACTCTGCCACTCAGGGTTTTTACCTTCCGATAAGCTGTGCCTTTGGGCTGAAGCAGGCGACATGTCTGTATCACATCCTGGGAAGTAGGGCCTGAGGGGAGTCTGCCACCTGATTGGCCTCCATTATAGGCAACTGAGAAAATGGGGCAAGGCTTACGGAACCCGCTTACAACGAAATGTTTCTATTGAGAAGAGGAGATTTTGCTACTACACGTCAGAAGCTCCTCTCCCTCCGAGTGCTGTTCCTGTGTAGACTAGGGAAAACCACCACCGTTTCCAGGGTTTGATCGGCTCTTTTCCCAGTTGGTATCCTCCGTGAAAGAGCTAGAAGGGCTGATCTCAACCAATCGGCCTGCACACCGTGAGTCCTTGGGGTAGGGCAGTCCTGAGTCAATGTGTCTCCTAAAGAACGAAAGCAAAGTTTCCTGCCACAGGAAAGCACAGAGAGGCCTGGTGCTTTCTCTAGGCAATTCAAGTGGGCTTGAAAGTTGAGGCCTAGTCTACATTGTGGAAAAATTCGCGATTACGGCTATCTTTCTCCCTCTCTGTGTCCCGTACCCTGGGCTCAGCCTTGTGGGAATGCTGATTGGGAGAGTCTGCCTCTCTGCCGGGCTCAGAAGGCTTCTTCCCGTTTGGGCAATTCCGTTTGTGTCTTACTTCGTGGAGGAGGAATGAGGGTGCCCAGAGATTCTCGGACGTGAAATCACTAATGACAGAGCACCTGGAGGAGCAGGTTTCTCGGTGGAAGAAGCCAAAAAGCCAGCATTCCTAAGGTCTCTTTGAGAGCTGCCAGACACTCTGCCGTCATAGGCCTAAGAATTGGCCATTGTGACGGCATGGCAACACTTGGAATCCTAGGACACTGTGGAAGGGCGACTCGCAAACTGGATGAAAGAAGCTTCCAAGCCCAGTGTTCTTTCATGTACCAAAGAGAACGCAAGTGTCTGAGGCTGGTAGCATTGTTGCTGGAGAGCACTGCCTCCTCGTGGGCCTGTCGGCTACTTTCCTATTTCCGACGCTCTCAGGAAACTCTTCCAAAACGAGGTTGGGACATGCTTAGAGAGAACAGCTGCGAAGTGGATGCACAGAACATTAACCTAGATACCAGCCCAGGGTCCCAAGCATCCATTTTTCTCTGGAGGGTACGTACCCCACGCAGGGATTCAAGCAGGGAGTTTGCCTTGGACAACTTACACAGAAAACTGGGATGAGACGTTGGGTCACTCTGCTTGTGCTCACACTACGTGGCCCGGAGAAGTTATGACGCAGCAGATGTCAACCCCCTTTCTCCACACATGTGCACCTCAAAGAAGCGCTGGGCCGTGGGTGTTCTCAGGCCAAGAGCAGTACTTGTTCTCTGCTGCACCGTCTCTGTGGTTCAAAGGTTCTTTATCTCTGCTCTTTTGGAAGCCTTTCACCCCTGACCCTATCCCTGGGCTGCAGAAGCAAAGAGGCATAGAGGCCTTTCACCCTGAAGGCATGGGCTTGTTTCACATGGAGAATGTGTCCCTTGCCCCTCCTGTGCTGGAGGCGTGTAAGTTGACACCATTTGTTCTGCCCATGGATATTACAAGTAGGTGTACTCGGTTTGGGCTGCCTGGTGAAACTGTTTTTGCAGTCAGCCAGCCCTCTGAGTACTATTCCTCAAGTTTGATTCCTAGCTAGGTAAACCCGGACTTCGGTGGCTACATGGGAGCAAACGTGTTAAGCTTGTGGAGAAAGCCTTTGACCAATTTCAATCTGCTTGTGCTTGTGGCAGGGATTAGGCAGGAACTCTGCCACTCAGGGTTTTTACCTTCCGATAAGCTGTGCCTTTGGGCTGAAGCAGGCGACATGTCTGTATCACATCCTGGGAAGTAGGGCCTGAGGGGAGTCTGCCACCTGATTGGCCTCCATTATAGGCAACTGAGAAAATGGGGCAAGGCTTACGGAACCCGCTTACAACGAAATGTTTCTATTGAGAAGAGGAGATTTTGCTACTACACGTCAGAAGCTCCTCTCCCTCCGAGTGCTGTTCCTGTGTAGACTAGGGAAAACCACCACCGTTTCCAGGGTTTGATCGGCTCTTTTCCCAGTTGGTATCCTCCGTGAAAGAGCTAGAAGGGCTGATCTCAACCAATCGGCCTGCACACCGTGAGTCCTTGGGGTAGGGCAGTCCTGAGTCAATGTGTCTCCTAAAGAACGAAAGCAAAGTTTCCTGCCACAGGAAAGCACAGAGAGGCCTGGTGCTTTCTCTAGGCAATTCACGTGGGCTTGAAAGTTGAGGCCTAGTCTACATTGTGGAAAAATTCGCGATTACGGCTATCTTTCTCCCTCTCTGTGTCCCGTACCCTGGGCTCAGCCTTGTGGGAATGCTGATTGGGAGAGTCTGCCTCTCTGCCGGGCTCAGAAGGCTTCTTCCCGTTTGGGCAATTCCGTTTGTGTCTTACTTCGTGGAGGAGGAATGAGGGTGCCCAGAGATTCTCGGACGTGAAATCACTAATGACAGAGCACCTGGAGGAGCTGGTTTCTCGGTGGAAGAAGCCAAAAAGCCAGCATTCCTAAGGTCTCTTTGAGAGCTGCCAGACACTCTGCCGTCATAGGCCTAAGAATTGGCCATTGTGACGGCATGGCAACACTTGGAATCCTAGGACACTGTGGAAGGGCGACTCGCAAACTGGATGGAAGAAGCTTCCAAGCCCAGTGTTCTTTCATCTACCAAAGAGAACGCAAGTGTCTGAGGCTGGTAGCATTGTTGCAGGAGAGCACTGCCTCCTCGTGGGCCTGTCGGCTACTTTCCTATTTCCGACGCTCTCAGGAAACTCTTCCAAAACGAGGTTGGGACATGCTTAGAGAGAACAGCTGCGAAGTGGATGCACAGAACATTAACCTAGATACCAGCCCAGGGTCCCAAGCATCCATTTTTCTCTGGAGGGTACGTACCCCACGCAGGGATTCAAGCAGGGAGTTTGCCTTGGACAACTTACACAGAAAACTGGGATGAGACGTTGGGTCACTCTGTTTGTGCTCACACTACGTAGCCCGGAGAAGTTATGACGCAGCAGATGTCAACCCCCTTTCTCCACACATGTGCACTCCAAAGTAGCGCTGGGCCGTGGGTGTTCTCAGGCCAAGAGCAGTCCTTGTTCTCGGCTGTACCGGCTCTGTGGTTCAAAGGTTCTTTATCTCTGTTCTTTTGGAAGCCTTTCACCCCTGACCCTATCCCTGGGCTGCAGAAGCAAAGAGGCATAGAGGCCTTTCACCCTGAAGGCATGGGCTTGTTTCACATGGAGAATGTGGCCGTCGCCCCTCCCGTGCTGGAGGCGTGTAAGTTGACACCATTTGTTCTGCCCATGGATATTACAAGTAGGTGTACTCGGTTTGGGCTGCCTGGTGAAACTGTTTTTGCAGTCAGCCAGCCTTCTGAGTACTATTCCTCAAGTTTGATTCCTAGCTAGGTAAACCCGGACTTCGGTGGCTACATGGGAGCAAACGTGTTAAGCTTGTGGAGAAAGCCTTTGACCAATTTCAATCTGCTTGTGCTTGTGGCAGGGATTAGGCAGGAACTCTGCCACTCAGGGTTTTTACCTTCCGATAAGCTGTGCCTTTGGGCTGAAGCAGGCGACATGTCTGTATCACATCCTGGGAAGTAGGGCCTGAGGGGAGTCTGCCACCTGATTGGCCTCCATTATAGGCAACTGAGAAAATGGGGCAAGGCTTACGGAACCCGCTTACAACGAAATGTTTCTATTGAGAAGAGGAGATTTTGCTACTACACGTCAGAAGCTCCTCTCCCTCCGAGTGCTGTTCCTGTGTAGACTAGGGAAAACCACCACCGTTTCCAGGGTTTGATCGGCTCTTTTCCCAGTTGGTATCCTCCGTGAAAGAGCTAGAAGGGCTGATCTCAACCAATCGGCCTGCACACCGTGAGTCCTTGGGGTAGGGCAGTCCTGAGTCAATGTGTCTCCTAAAGAACGAAAGCAAAGTTTCCTGCCACAGGAAAGCACAGAGAGGCCTGGTGCTTTCTCTAGGCAATTCAAGTGGGCTTGAAAGTTGAGGCCTAGTCTACATTGTGGAAAAATTCGCGATTACGGCTATCTTTCTCCCTCTCTGTGTCCCGTACCCTGGGCTCAGCCTTGTGGGAATGCTGATTGGGAGAGTCTGCCTCTCTGCCGGGCTCAGAAGGCTTCTTCCCGTTTGGGCAATTCCGTTTGTGTCTTACTTCGTGGAGGAGGAATGAGGGTGCCCAGAGATTCTCGGACGTGAAATCACTAATGACAGAGCACCTGGAGGAGCAGGTTTCTCGGTGGAAGAAGCCAAAAAGCCAGCATTCCTAAGGTCTCTTTGAGAGCTGCCAGACACTCTGCCGTCATAGGCCTAAGAATTGGCCATTGTGACGGCATGGCAACACTTGGAATCCTAGGACACTGTGGAAGGGCGACTCGCAAACTGGATGAAAGAAGCTTCCAAGCCCAGTGTTCTTTCATGTACCAAAGAGAACGCAAGTGTCTGAGGCTGGTAGCATTGTTGCTGGAGAGCACTGCCTCCTCGTGGGCCTGTCGGCTACTTTCCTATTTCCGACGCTCTCAGGAAACTCTTCCAAAACGAGGTTGGGACATGCTTAGAGAGAACAGCTGCGAAGTGGATGCACAGAACATTAACCTAGATACCAGCCCAGGGTCCCAAGCATCCATTTTTCTCTGGAGGGTACGTACCCCACGCAGGGATTCAAGCAGGGAGTTTGCCTTGGACAACTTACACAGAAAACTGGGATGAGACGTTGGGTCACTCTGCTTGTGCTCACACTACGTGGCCCGGAGAAGTTATGACGCAGCAGATGTCAACCCCCTTTCTCCACACATGTGCACCTCAAAGAAGCGCTGGGCCGTGGGTGTTCTCAGGCCAAGAGCAGTACTTGTTCTCTGCTGCACCGTCTCTGTGGTTCAAAGGTTCTTTATCTCTGCTCTTTTGGAAGCCTTTCACCCCTGACCCTATCCCTGGGCTGCAGAAGCAAAGAGGCATAGAGGCCTTTCACCCTGAAGGCATGGGCTTGTTTCACATGGAGAATGTGTCCCTTGCCCCTCCTGTGCTGGAGGCGTGTAAGTTGACACCATTTGTTCTGCCCATGGATATTACAAGTAGGTGTACTCGGTTTGGGCTGCCTGGTGAAACTGTTTTTGCAGTCAGCCAGCCCTCTGAGTACTATTCCTCAAGTTTGATTCCTAGCTAGGTAAACCCGGACTTCGGTGGCTACATGGGAGCAAACGTGTTAAGCTTGTGGAGAAAGCCTTTGACCAATGGCAATCTGCTTGTGCTTGTGGCAGGGATTAGGCAGGAACTCTGCCACTCAGGGTTTTTACCTTCCGATAAGCTGTGCCTTTGGGCTGAAGCAGGCGACGTGTCTGTATCACATCCTGGGAAGTAGGGCCTGAAGGGAGTCTGCCACCTGATTGGCCTCCATTATAGGCAACTGAGAAAATGGGGCAAGGCTTACGGAACCCGCTTACAACGAAATGTTTCTATTGAGAAGAGGAGATTTTGCTACTACACGTCAGCAGCTCCTCTCCCTCAGAGTGCTGTTCCTGTGTAGACTAGGGAAAACCACCACGGTTTCCAGGGTTTGATCGGCTCTTTTCCCAGTTGGTATCCTCCGTGAAAGAGCTAGAAGGGCTGATCTCAACCAATCGGCCTGCACACCGTGAGTCCTTGGGGTAGGGCAGTCCTGAGTCAATGTGTCTCCTAAAGAACGAAAGCAAAGTTTCCTGACACAGGAAAGCACAGAGAGGCCTGGTGCTTTCTGTAGGCAATTGAAGTGGGCTGGAAAGGTGAGGCCTAGTCTACATTGTGGAAAAGTTCGCGATTACGGCTATCTTTCTCCCTCTCTCTGCCCCGTACCCTGGGCTCAGCCTTGTGGGAATGCTGATTGGGAGAGTCTGCCTCTCTGCCGGGCTCAGAAGGCTTCTTCCCGTTTGGGCAATTCCGTTTGTGTCTTACTTCGTGGAGGAGGAATGAGGGTGCCCAGAGATTCTCTGACGTGAAATCACTAATGACAGAGCACCTGGAGGAGCTGGTTTCTCGGTGGAAGAAGCCAAAAAGCCAGCATTCCTAAGGTCTCTTTGATAGCTGCCAGACACTCTGCCGTCATAGGCCTAAGAATTGGACATTGTGACGGCATGGCAACACTTGGAATCCTAGGACACTGTGGAAGGGCGACTCGCAAACTGGATGGAAGAAGCTTCCAAGCCCAGTGTTCTTTCATGTACCAAATAGAACGCAAGTGTCTGAGGCTGGTAGCATTGTTGCTGGAGAGCACTGCCTCCTCGTGGGCCTGTCGGCTACTTTCCTATTTCCGACGCTCTCAGGAAACTCTTCCAAAACGAGGTTGGGACATGCTTAGAGAGAACAGCTGCGAAGTGGATGCACAGAACATTAACCTAGATACCAGCCCAGGGTCCCAAGCATCCATTTTTCTCTGGAGGGTACGTACCCCACGCAGGGATTCAAGCAGGGAGTTTGCCTTGGACAACTTACACAGAAAACTGGGATGAGACGTTGGGTCACTCTGTTTGTGCTCACACTACGTGGCCCGGAGAAGTTATGACGCAGCAGATGTCAACCCCCTTTCTCCACACATGTGCACTCCAAAGTAGCGCTGGGCCGTGGGTGTTCTCAGGCCAAGAGCAGTCCTTGTTCTCGGCTGTACCGGCTCTGTGGTTCAAAGGTTCTTTATCTCTGCTCTTTTTGAAGCCTTTCACCCCTGACCCTATCCCTGGGCTGCAGAAGCAAAGAGGCATAGAGGCCTTTCACCCTGAAGGCATTTGCTTGTTTCACATGGAGAATGTGGCCGTCGCCCCTCCCGTGCTGGAGGCGTGTAAGTTGACACCATTTGTTCTGCCCATGGATATTACAAGTAGGTGTACTCGGTTTGGGCTGCCTGGTGAAACTGTTTTTGCAGTCAGCCAGCCCTCTGAGTACTATTCCTCAAGTTTGATTCCTAGCTAGGTAAACCCGGACTTCGGTGGCTACATGGGAGCAAACGTGTTAAGCTTGTGGAGAAAGCCTTTGACCAATTTCAATCTGCTTGTGCTTGTGGCAGGGATTAGGCAGGAACTCTGCCACTCAGGGTTTTTACCTTCCGATAAGCTGTGCCTTTGGGCTGAAGCAGGCGACATGTCTGTATCACATCCTGGGAAGTAGGGCCTGAGGGGAGTCTGCCACCTGATTGGCCTCCATTATAGGCAACTGAGAAAATGGGGCAAGGCTTACGGAACCCGCTTACAACGAAATGTTTCTATTGAGAAGAGGAGATTTTGCTACTACACGTCAGAAGCTCCTCTCCCTCCGAGTGCTGTTCCTGTGTAGACTAGGGAAAACCACCACCGTTTCCAGGGTTTGATCGGCTCTTTTCCCAGTTGGTATCCTCCGTGAAAGAGCTAGAAGGGCTGATCTCAACCAATCGGCCTGCACACCGTGAGTCCTTGGGGTAGGGCAGTCCTGAGTCAATGTGTCTCCTAAAGAACGAAAGCAAAGTTTCCTGCCACAGGAAAGCACAGAGAGGCCTGGTGCTTTCTCTAGGCAATTCACGTGGGCTTGAAAGTTGAGGCCTAGTCTACATTGTGGAAAAATTCGCGATTACGGCTATCTTTCTCCCTCTCTGTGTCCCGTACCCTGGGCTCAGCCTTGTGGGAATGCTGATTGGGAGAGTCTGCCTCTCTGCCGGGCTCAGAAGGCTTCTTCCCGTTTGGGCAATTCCGTTTGTGTCTTACTTCGTGGAGGAGGAATGAGGGTGCCCAGAGATTCTCGGACGTGAAATCACTAATGACAGAGCACCTGGAGGAGCTGGTTTCTCGGTGGAAGAAGCCAAAAAGCCAGCATTCCTAAGGTCTCTTTGAGAGCTGCCAGACACTCTGCCGTCATAGGCCTAAGAATTGGCCATTGTGACGGCATGGCAACACTTGGAATCCTAGGACACTGTGGAAGGGCGAATCGCAAACTGGATGGAAGAAGCTTCCAAGCCCAGTGTTCTTTCATCTACCAAAGAGAACGCAAGTGTCTGAGGCTGGTAGCATTGTTGCAGGAGAGCACTGCCTCCTCGTGGGCCTGTCGGCTACTTTCCTATTTCCGACGCTCTCAGGAAACTCTTCCAAAACGAGGTTGGGACATGCTTAGAGAGAACAGCTGCGAAGTGGATGCACAGAACATTAACCTAGATACCAGCCCAGGGTCCCAAGCATCCATTTTTCTCTGGAGGGTACGTACCCCACGCAGGGATTCAAGCAGGGAGTTTGCCTTGGACAACTTACACAGAAAACTGGGATGAGACGTTGGGTCACTCTGCTTGTGCTCACACTACGTGGCCCGGAGAAGTTATGACGCAGCAGATGTCAACCCCCTTTCTCCACACATGTGCACCTCAAAGAAGCGCTGGGCCGTGGGTGTTCTCAGGCCAAGAGCAGTACTTGTTCTCTGCTGCACCGTCTCTGTGGTTCAAAGGTTCTTTATCTCTGCTCTTTTGGAAGCCTTTCACCCCTGACCCTATCCCTGGGCTGCAGAAGCAAAGAGGCATAGAGGCCTTTCACCCTGAAGGCATGGGCTTGTTTCACATGGAGAATGTGTCCCTTGCCCCTCCTGTGCTGGAGGCGTGTAAGTTGACACCATTTGTTCTGCCCATGGATATTACAAGTAGGTGTACTCGGTTTGGGCTGCCTGGTGAAACTGTTTTTGCAGTCAGCCAGCCCTCTGAGTACTATTCCTCAAGTTTGATTCCTAGCTAGGTAAACCCGGACTTCGGTGGCTACATGGGAGCAAACGTGTTAAGCTTGTGGAGAAAGCCTTTGACCAATGGCAATCTGCTTGTGCTTGTGGCAGGGATTAGGCAGGAACTCTGCCACTCAGGGTTTTTACCTTCCGATAAGCTGTGCCTTTGGGCTGAAGCAGGCGACGTGTCTGTATCACATCCTGGGAAGTAGGGCCTGAGGGGAGTCTGCCACCTGATTGGCCTCCATTATAGGCAACTGAGAAAATGGGGCAAGGCTTACGGAACCCGCTTACAACGAAATGTTTCTATTGAGAAGAGGAGATTTTGCTACTACACGTCAGCAGCTCCTCTCCCTCAGAGTGCTGTTCCTGTGTAGACTAGGGAAAACCACCACGGTTTCCAGGGTTTGATCGGCTCTTTTCCCAGTTGGTATCCTCCGTGAAAGAGCTAGAAGGGCTGATCTCAACCAATCGGCCTGCACACCGTGAGTCCTTGGGGTAGGGCAGTCCTGAGTCAATGTGTCTCCTAAAGAACGAAAGCAAAGTTTCCTGACACAGGAAAGCACAGAGAGGCCTGGTGCTTTCTGTAGGCAATTGAAGTGGGCTGGAAAGGTGAGGCCTAGTCTACATTGTGGAAAAGTTCGCGATTACGGCTATCTTTCTCCCTCTCTCTGCCCCGTACCCTGGGCTCAGCCTTGTGGGAATGCTGATTGGGAGAGTCTGCCTCTCTGCCGGGCTCAGAAGGCTTCTTCCCGTTTGGGCAATTCCGTTTGTGTCTTACTTCGTGGAGGAGGAATGAGGGTGCCCAGAGATTCTCTGACGTGAAATCACTAATGACAGAGCACCTGGAGGAGCTGGTTTCTCGGTGGAAGAAGCCAAAAAGCCAGCATTCCTAAGGTCTCTTTGAGAGCTGCCAGACACTCTGCCGTCATAGGCCTAAGAATTGGACATTGTGACGGCATGGCAACACTTGGAATCCTAGGACACTGTGGAAGGGCGACTCGCAAACTGGATGGAAGAAGCTTCCAAGCCCAGTGTTCTTTCATGTACCAAAGAGAACGCAAGTGTCTGAGGCTGGTAGCATTGTTGCTGGAGAGCACTGCCTCCTCGTGGGCCTGTCGGCTACTTTCCTATTTCCGACGCTCTCAGGAAACTCTTCCAAAACGAGGTTGGGACATGCTTAGAGAGAACAGCTGCGAAGTGGATGCACAGAACATTAACCTAGATACCAGCCCAGGGTCCCAAGCATCCATTTTTCTCTGGAGGGTACGTACCCCACGCAGGGATTCAAGCAGGGAGTTTGCCTTGGACAACTTACACAGAAAACTGGGATGAGACGTTGGGTCACTCTGTTTGTGCTCACACTACGTGGCCCAGAGAAGTTATGACGCAGCAGATGTCAACCCCCTTTCTCCACACATGTGCACTCCAAAGTAGCGCTGGGCCGTGGGTGTTCTCAGGCCAAGAGCAGTCCTTGTTCTCGGCTGTACCGGCTCTGTGGTTCAAAGGTTCTTTATCTCTGCTCTTTTGGAAGCCTTTCACCCCTGACCCTATCCCTGGGCTGCAGAAGCAAAGAGGCATAGAGGCCTTTCACCCTGAAGGCATTTGCTTGTTTCACATGGAGAATGTGGCCGTCGCCCCTCCCGTGCTGGAGGCGTGTAAGTTGACACCATTTGTTCTGCCCATGGATATTACAAGTAGGTGTACTCGGTTTGGGCTGCCTGGTGAAACTGTTTTTGCAGTCAGCCAGCCCTCTGAGTACTATTCCTCAAGTTTGATTCCTAGCTAGGTAAACCCGGACTTCGGTGGCTACATGGGAGCAAACGTGTTAAGCTTGTGGAGAAAGCCTTTGACCAATTTCAATCTGCTTGTGCTTGTGGCAGGGATTAGGCAGGAACTCTGCCACTCAGGGTTTTTACCTTCCGATAAGCTGTGCCTTTGGGCTGAAGCAGGCGACCTGTCTGTATCACATCCTGGGAAGTAGGGCCTGAGGGGAGTCTGCCACCTGATTGGCCTCCATTATAGGCAACTGAGAAAATGGGGCAAGGCTTACGGAACCCGCTTACAACGAAATGTTTCTATTGAGAAGAGGAGATTTTGCTACTACACGTCAGAAGCTCCTCTCCCTCCGAGTGCTGTTCCTGTGTAGACTAGGGAAAACCACCACCGTTTCCAGGGTTTGATCGGCTCTTTTCCCAGTTGGTATCCTCCGTGAAAGAGCTAGAAGGGCTGATCTCAACCAATCGGCCTGCACACCGTGAGTCCTTGGGGTAGGGCAGTCCTGAGTCAATGTGTCTCCTAAAGAACGAAAGCAAAGTTTCCTGCCACAGGAAAGCACAGAGAGGCCTGGTGCTTTCTCTAGGCAATTCAAGTGGGCTTGAAAGTTGAGGCCTAGTCTACATTGTGGAAAAATTCGCGATTACGGCTATCTTTCTCCCTCTCTGTGTCCCGTACCCTGGGCTCAGCCTTGTGGGAATGCTGATTGGGAGAGTCTGCCTCTCTGCCAGGCTCAGAAGGCTTCTTCCCGTTTGGGCAATTCCGTTTGTGTCTTACTTCGTGGAGGAGGAATGAGGGTGCCCAGAGATTCTCGGACGTGAAATCACTAATGACAGAGCACCTGGAGGAGCAGGTTTCTCGGTGGAAGAAGCCAAAAAGCCAGCATTCCTAAGGTCTCTTTGAGAGCTGCCAGACACTCTGCCGTCATAGGCCTAAGAATTGGCCATTGTGACGGCATGGCAACACTTGGAATCCTAGGACACTGTGGAAGGGCGACTCGCAAACTGGATGAAAGAAGCTTCCAAGCCCAGTGTTCTTTCATGTACCAAAGAGAACGCAAGTGTCTGAGGCTGGTAGCATTGTTGCTGGAGAGCACTGCCTCCTCGTGGGCCTGTCGGCTACTTTCCTATTTCCGACGCTCTCAGGAAACTCTTCCAAAACGAGGTTGGGACATGCTTAGATAGAACAGCTGCGAAGTGGATGCACAGAACATTAACCTAGATACCAGCCCAGGGTCCCAAGCATCCATTTTTCTCTGGAGGGTACGTACCCCACGCAGGGATTCAAGCAGGGAGTTTGCCTTGGACAACTTACACAGAAAACTGGGATGAGACGTTGGGTCACTCTGCTTGTGCTCACACTACGTGGCCCGGAGAAGTTATGACGCAGCAGATGTCAACCCCCTTTCTCCACACATGTGCACCTCAAAGAAGCGCTGGGCCGTGGGTGTTCTCAGGCCAAGAGCAGTACTTGTTCTCTGCTGCACCGTCTCTGTGGTTCAAAGGTTCTTTATCTCTGCTCTTTTGGAAGCCTTTCACCCCTGACCCTATCCCTGGGCTGCAGAAGCAAAGAGGCATAGAGGCCTTTCACCCTGAAGGCATGGGCTTGTTTCACATGGAGAATGTGTCCCTTGCCCCTCCTGTGCTGGAGGCGTGTAAGTTGACACCATTTGTTCTGCCCATGGATATTACAAGTAGGTGTACTCGGTTTGGGCTGCCTGGTGAAACTGTTTTTGCAGTCAGCCAGCCCTCTGAGTACTATTCCTCAAGTTTGATTCCTAGCTAGGTAAACCCGGACTTCGGTGGCTACATGGGAGCAAACGTGTTAAGCTTGTGGAGAAAGCCTTTGACCAATGGCAATCTGCTTGTGCTTGTGGCAGGGATTAGGCAGGAACTCTGCCACTCAGGGTTTTTACCTTCCGATAAGCTGTGCCTTTGGGCTGAAGCAGGCGACCTGTCTGTATCACATCCAGGGAATTAGGGCCTGAGGGGAGTCTGCCACCTGATTGGCCTCCATTATAGGCAACTGAGAAAATGGGGCAAAGCTTACGGAACCCGCTTACAACGAAATGTTTCTATTGAGAAGAGGAGATTTTGCTACTACACGTCAGCAGGTCCTCTCGCTCAGAGTGCTGTTCCTGTGTAGACTAGGGAGAACCACCACCGTTTCCAGGGTTTGATTGGCTCTTTTCCCAGTTGGTATTCTCCATGAAAGAGCTAGAAGGGCTGATCTCAACCAATCGGCCTGCACACCGTGAGTCCTTGGGGTAGGGCAGTCCTGAGTCAATGTGTCTCCTAAAGAACGAAAGCAAAGTTTCCTGCCACAGGAAAGCACAGAGAGGCCTGGTGCTTTCTCTAGGCAATTCAAGTGGGCTGGAAAGGTGAGGCCTAGTCTACATTGTGGAAAAGTTCGCGATTACGGCTATTTTTCTCCCTCTCTCTGTCCCGTACCCTGGGCTCAGCCTTGTGGGAATGCTGATTGGGAGAGTCTGCCTCTCTGCCGGGCTCAGAAGGCTTCTTCCCGTTTGGGCAATTCCGTTTGTGTCTTACTTCGTGGAGGAGGAATGAGGGTGCCCAGAGATTCTCGGACGTGAAATCACTAATGACAGAGCACCTGGAGGAGCAGGTTTCTTGGTGGAAGAAGCCAAAAAGCCAGCATTCCTAAGGTCTCTTTGAGAGCTGCCAGACACTCTGCCGTCATAGGCCTAAGAATTGGCCATTGTGACGGCATGGCAACACTTGGAATCCTAGGACACTGTGGAAGGGCGACTCGCAAACTGGATGGAAGAAGCTTCCAAGCCCAGTGTTCTTTCATCTACCAAAGAGAACGCAAGTGTCTGAGGCTGTTAACATTGTTGCTGGAGAGCACTGCCTCCTCGTGGGCCTGTCGGCTACTTTCCTATTTCCGACGGTCTCAGGAAACTCTTCCAAAACGAGGTTGGGACATGCTTAGAGAGAACAGCTGCGAAGTGGATGCACAGAACATTAACCTAGATACCAGCCCAGGGTCCCAAGCATCCATTTTCCTCTGGAGGGTACGTACCCCACGCAGGGATTCAAGCAGGGAGTTTGCCTTGGACAACTTACACAGAAAACTGGGATGAGACGTTGGGTCACTCTGCTTGTGCTCACACTACGTGGCCCGGAGAAGTTATGACGCAGCAGATGTCAAGCCCCTTTCTCCACACATGTGCACCCCAAAGAAGCGCTGGGCCGTGGGTGTTCTCAGACCAAGAGCAGTCCTTGTTCTCGGCTGCACTGGCTCTGTGGTTCAAAGGTTCTTTATCTCTGCTCTTTTGGAAGCCTTTCAGACCTGACCCTATCACTGGGCTGCAGAAGCATAGAGGCATAGAGGCCTTTCACCCTGTAGGCATGGGCTTGTTTCACATGGAGAATGTGGCCATCGCCCCTCCCGTGCTGGAGGCCTGTAAGTTGACACCATTTGTTCTGCCCATGGATATTACAAGTAGGTGTACTCGGTTTGGGCTGCCTGGTGAAACAGTTTTTGCAGTCAGCCAGCCTTCTGAGTAATATTCCTCAAGTTTGATTCCTAGCTAGGTAAACCCGGACTTCGGTGGCTACATGGGAGCAAACGTGTTAAGCTTGTGGAGAAAGCCTTTGACCAATGGCAATCTGCTTGTTCTTGTGGCAGGGATTAGGCAGGAACTCTGCCACTCAGGGTTTTTACCTTCCGATAAGCTGTGCCTTTGGGCTGAAGCAGGCGACCTGTCTGTATCACATCCAGGGAATTAGGGCCTGAAGGGAGTCTGCCACCTGATTGGCCTCCATTATAGGCAACTGAGAAAATGGGGCAAGGCTTACGGAACCCGCTTACAACGAAATGTTTCTATTGAGAAGAGGAGGTTTTGCTACTACACGTCAGCAGGTCCTCTCGCTCAGAGTGCTGTTCCTGTGTAGACTAGGGAGAACCACCACCGTTTCCAGGGTTTGATTGGCTCTTTTCCCAGTTGGTATTCTCCATGAAAGAGCTAGAAGGGCTGATCTCAACCAATCGGCCTGCACACCGTGAGACCTTGGGGTAGGGCAGTCCTGAGTCAATGTGTCTCCTAAAGAACGAAAGCAAAGTTTCCTGCCACAGGAAAGCACAGAGAGGCCTGGTGCTTTCTCTAGGCAATTCAAGTGGGCTGGAAAGGTGAGGCCTAGTCTACATTGTGGAAAAGTTCGCGATTACGGCTATTTTTCTCCCTCTCTCTGTCCCGTACCCTGGGTTCAGCCTTGTGGGAATGCTGATTGGGAGAGTCTGCCTCTCTGCCGGGCTCAGAAGGCTTCTTCCCGTTTGGGCAATTCCGTTTGTGTCTTACTTCGTGGAGGAGGAATGAGGGTGCCCAGAGATTCTCGGACGTGAAATCACTAATGACAGAGCACCTGGAGGAGCAGGTTTCTCGGTGGAAGAAGCCAAAAAGCCAGCATTCCTAAGGTCTCTTTGAGAGCTGCCAGACACTCTGCCGTCATAGGCCTAAGAATTGGCCATTGTGACGGCATGGCAACACTTGGAATCCTAGGACACTGTGGAAGGGCGACTCGCAAACTGGATGGAAGAAGCTTCCAAGCCCAGTGTTCTTTCATCTACCAAAGAGAACGCAAGTGTCTGAGGCTGGTAGCATTGTTGCTGGAGAGCACTGCCTCCTCGTGGGCCTGTCGGCTACTTTCCTATTTCCGACGCTCTCAGGAAACTCTTCCAAAACGAGGTTGGGACATGCTTAGAGAGAACAGCTGCGAAGTGGATGCACAGAACATTAACCTAGATACCAGCCCAGGGTCCCAAGCATCCATTTTCCTCTGGAGGGTACGTACCCCACGCAGGGATTCAAGCAGGGAGTTTGCCTTGGACAACTTACACAGAAAACTGGGATGAGACGTTGGGTCACTCTGCTTGTGCTCACACTACGTGGCCCGGAGAAGTTATGACGCAGCAGATGTCAAGCCCCTTTCTCCACACATGTGCACCCCAAAGAAGCGCTGGGCCGTGGGTGTTCTCAGGCCAAGAGCAGTCCTTGTTCTCGGCTGCACCGTCTCTGTGATTCAAAGGTTCTTTATCTCTGCTCTTTTGGAAGCCTTTCAGACCTGACCGTATCCCTGGGCTGCAGAAGCAAAGAGGCATAGAGGCCTTTCACCCTGAAGGCATGGGCTTGTTTCACATGGAGAATGTGTCCCTCGCCCCTCCAGTGCTGGAGGCGTGTATGTTGACAACATTTGTTCTGCCCATGGATATTTCAAGTAGGTGTACTCGGTTTGGGCTGCCTGGTGAAACTGTTTTTGCAGTCAGCCAGCCTTCTGACTACTGTTCCTCCAGTTTGATTCCTAGTTAGGTAAACCCGGACTTCGGTGGCTACATGGGAGCAAACGTGTTAAGCTTGTGGAGAAAGCCTTTGACCAATGGCAATCTGCTTGTGCTTGTGGCAGGGATTAGGCAGGAACTCTGCCACTCAGGGTTTTTACCTTCCCATAAGCTGTGCCTTTGGGCTGAAGCAGGCGACGTGTCTGTATCACATCCTGGGAAGTAGGGCCTGAGGGTCGTCTGCCACCTGATTGGCCTCCATTATAGGCAAGTGAGAAAATGGGGCAAGGCTTACGGAACCCGCTTACAACGAAATGTTTCTATTGAGAAGAGGAGATTTTGCTACTACACGTCAGCAGCTCCTCTCCCTCAGAGTGCTGTTCCTGGGTAGACTAGGGAAAACCACCACCGTTTCCAGGGTTTGATCGGCTCTTTTCCCAGTTGGTATCCTCCGTGAAAGAGCTAGAAGGGCTGATCTCAACCAATCGGCCTGCACACCGTGAGTCCTTGGGGTAGGGCAGTCCTGAGTCAATGTGTCTCCTAAAGAACGAAAGCAAAGTTTCCTGCCACAGGAAAGCACAGAGAGGCCTGGTGCTTTCTCTAGGCAATTCAAGTGGGCTTGAAAGGTGAGGCCTAGTCTACATTGTGGAAAAGTTCGCGATTACGGCTATCTTTCTCCCTCTCTCTGTCCCGTACCCTGGGCTCAGCCTTGTGGGAATGCTGATTGGGAGAGTCTGCCTCTCTGCCGGGCTCAGAAGGCTTCTTCCCGTTTGGGCAATTCCGTTTGTGTCTTACTTCGTGGAGGAGGAATGAGGGTTCCCAGAGATCCTCTGACGTAAAATCACTAATGACAGAGCACCTGGAGGAGCTGGTTTCTCGGTGGAAGAAAAAAAAAGCCAGCATTCCTAAGGTCTCTTTGAGAGCTGCCAGACACTCTGCCGTCATAGGCCTAAGAATTGGCCATTGTGACGGCATGTCAACACTTGGAATCCTAGGACACTGTGGAAGGGCGACTCGCAAACTGGATGGAAGAAGCTTCCAAGCCCAGTGTTCTTTCATGTACCAAAGAGAACGCAAGTGTCTGAGGCTGGTAGCATTGTTGCTGGAGAGCACTGCCTCCTCGTGGGCCTGTCGGCTACTTTCCTATTTCCGACGCTCTCAGGAAACTCTTCCAAAACGAGGTTGGGACATGCTTAGAGAGAACAGCTGCGAAGTGGATGCACAGAACATTAACCTAGATACCAGCCCAGGGTCCCAAGCATCCATTTTTCTCTGGAGGGTACGTACCCCACGCAGGGATTCAAGCAGGGAGTTTGCCTTGGACAACTTACACAGAAAACTGGGATGAGACGTTGGGTCACTCTGCTTGTGCTCACACTACGTGGCCCGGAGAAGTTATGACGCAGCAGATGTCAAGCCCCTTTCTCCACACATGTGCACCCCAAAGAAGCGCTGGGCCGTGGGTGTTCTCAGGCCAAGAGCAGTCCTTGTTCTCGGCTGCACCGTCTCTGTGGTTCAAAGGTTCTTTATCTCTGCTCTTTTGGAAGCCTTTCAGACCTGACCCTATCACTGGGCTGCAGAAGCATAGAGGCATAGAGGCCTTTCACCCTGAAGGCATGGGCTTGTTTCACATGGAGAATGTGGGCGTCGCCCCTCCCTTGCTGGAGGCCTGTAAGTTGACACCATTTGTTCTGCCCATGGATCTTACAAGTAGGTGTACTCGGTTTGGGCTGCCTGGTGAAACTGTTTTTGCAGTCAGCCAGCCCTCTGAGTACTATTCCTCAAGTTTGATTCCTAGCTAGGTAAACCCGGACTTCGGTGGCTACATGGGAGCAAACGTGTTAAGCTTGTGGAGAAAGCCTTTGACCAATGGCAATCTGCTTGTGCTTGTGGCAGGGATTAGGCAGGAACTCTGCCACTCAGGGTTTTTACCTTCCGATAAGCTGTGCCTTTGGGCTGAAGCAGGCGACCTGTCTGTATCACATCCAGGGAATTAGGGCCTGAGGGGAGTCTGCCACCTGATTGGCCTCCATTATAGGCAACTGAGAAAATGGGGCAAGGCTTACGGAACCCGCTTACAACGAAATGTTTCTATTGAGAAGAGGAGATTTTGTTACTACACGTCAGCAGCTCCTCTCCCTCAGAGTGCTGTTTCTGTGTAGACTAGGGAGAACCACCACCGTTTCCAGGGTTTGATTGGCTCTTTTCCCAGTTGGTATTCTCCATGAAAGAGCTAGAAGGGCTGATCTCAACCAATCGGCCTGCACACCGTGAGTCCCTGGGGTAGGGCAGTCCTGAGTCAATGTGTCTCCTAAAGAACGAAAGCAAAGTTTCCTGCCACAGGAAAGCACAGAGAGGCCTGGTGCTTTCTCTAGGCAATTCAAGTGGGCTGGAAAGGTGAGGCCTAGTCTACATTGTGGAAAAGTTCGCGATTACGGCTATCTTTCTCCCTCTCTCTGTCCCGTACCCTGGGCTCAGCCTTGTGGGAATGCTGATTGGGAGAGTCTGCCTCTCTGCCGGGCTCAGAAGGCTTCTTCCCGTTTGGGCAATTCCGTTTGTGTCTTACTTCGTGGAGGAGGAATGAGGGTGCCCAGAGATTCTCGGACGTGAAATCACTAATGACAGAGCACCTGGAGGAGCAGGTTTCTCGGTGGAAGAAGCCAAAAAGCCAGCATTCCTAAGGTCTCTTTGAGAGCTGCCAGACACTCTGCCGTCATAGGCCTAAGAATTGGCCATTGTGACGGCATGGCAACACTTGGAATCCTAGGACACTGTGGAAGGGCGACTCGCAAACTGGATGGAAGAAGCTTCCAAGCCCAGTGTTCTTTCATCTACCAAAGAGAACGCAAGTGTCTGAGGCTGGTAGCATTGTTGCTGGAGAGCACTGCCTCCTCGTGGGCCTGTCGGCTACTTTCCTATTTCCGACGCTCTCAGGAAACTCTTCCAAAACGAGGTTGGGACATGCTTAGAGAGAACAGCTGCGAAGTGGATGCACAGAACATTAACCTAGATACCAGCCCAGGGTCCCAAGCATCCATTTTCCTCTGGAGGGTACGTACCCCACGCAGGGATTCAAGCAGGGAGTTTGCCTTGGACAACTTACACAGAAAACTGGGATGAGACGTTGGGTCACTCTGCTTGTGCTCACACTACGTGGCCCGGAGAAGTTATGACGCAGCAGATGTCAAGCCCCTTTCTCCACACATGTGCACCCCAAAGAAGCGCTGGGCCGTGGGTGTTCTCAGGCCAAGAGCAGTCCTTGTTCTCGGCTGCACCGTCTCTGTGATTCAAAGGTTCTTTATCTCTGCTCTTTTGGAAGCCTTTCAGACCTGACCGTATCCCTGGGCTGCAGAAGCAAAGAGGCATAGAGGCCTTTCACCCTGAAGGCATGGGCTTGTTTCACATGGAGAATGTGTCCCTCGCCCCTCCAGTGCTGGAGGCGTGTATGTTGACAACATTTGTTCTGCCCATGGATATTTCAAGTAGGTGTACTCGGTTTGGGCTGCCTGGTGAAACTGTTTTTGCAGTCAGCCAGCCTTCTGACTACTGTTCCTCCAGTTTGATTCCTAGTTAGGTAAACCCGGACTTCGGTGGCTACATGGGAGCAAACGTGTTAAGCTTGTGGAGAAAGCCTTTGACCAATGGCAATCTGCTTGTGCTTGTGGCAGGGATTAGGCAGGAACTCTGCCACTCAGGGTTTTTACCTTCCGATAAGCTGTGCCTTTGGGCTGAAGCAGGCGACGTGTCTGTATCACATCCTGGGAAGTAGGGCCTGAGGGTCGTCTGCCACCTGATTGGCCTCCATTATAGGCAAGTGAGAAAATGGGGCAAGGCTTACGGAACCCGCTTACAACGAAATGTTTCTATTGAGAAGAGGAGATTTTGCTACTACACGTCAGCAGCTCCTCTCCCTCAGAGTGCTGTTCCTGGGTAGACTAGGGAAAACCACCACCGTTTCCAGGGTTTGATCGGCTCTTTTCCCAGTTGGTATCCTCCGTGAAAGAGCTAGAAGGGCTGATCTCAACCAATCGGCCTGCACACCGTGAGTCCTTGGGGTAGGGCAGTCCTGAGTCAATGTGTCTCCTAAAGAACGAAAGCAAAGTTTCCTGCCACAGGAAAGCACAGAGAGGCCTGGTGCTTTCTCTAGGCAATTCAAGTGGGCTTGAAAGGTGAGGCCTAGTCTACATTGTGGAAAAGTTCGCGATTACGGCTATCTTTCTCCCGCTCTCTGTCCCGTACCCTGGGCTCAGCCTTGTGGGAATGCTGATTGGGAGAGTCTGCCTCTCTGCCGGGCTCAGAAGGCTTCTTCCCGTTTGGGCAATTCCGTTTGTGTCTTACTTCGTGGAGGAGGAATGAGGGTTCCCAGAGATCCTCTGACGTGAAATCACTAATGACAGAGCACCTGGAGGAGCTGGTTTCTCGGTGGAAGAAAAAAAAAGCCAGCATTCCTAAGGTCTCTTTGAGAGCTGCCAGAGACTCTGCCGTCATAGGCCTAAGAATTGGCCATTGTGACGGCATGTCAACACTTGGAATCCTAGGACACTGTGGAAGGGCGACTCGCAAACTGGATGGAAGAAGCTTCCAAGCCCAGTGTTCTTTCATGTACCAAAGAGAACGCAAGTGTCTGAGGCTGGTAGCATTGTTGCTGGAGAGCACTGCCTCCTCGTGGGCCTGTCGGCTACTTTCCTATTTCCGACGCTCTCAGGAAACTCTTCCAAAACGAGGTTGGGACATGCTTAGAGAGAACAGCTGCGAAGTGGATGCACAGAACATTAACCTAGATACCAGCCCAGGGTCCCAAGCATCCATTTTTCTCTGGAGGGTACGTACCCCACGCAGGGATTCAAGCAGGGAGTTTGCCTTGGACAACTTACACAGAAAACTGGGATGAGACGTTGGGTCACTCTGCTTGTGCTCACACTACGTGGCCCGGAGAAGTTATGACGCAGCAGATGTCAAGCCCCTTTCTCCACACATGTGCACCCCAAAGAAGCGCTGGGCCGTGGGTGTTCTCAGGCCAAGAGCAGTCCTTGTTCTCGGCTGCACCGTCTCTGTGGTTCAAAGGTTCTTTATCTCTGCTCTTTTGGAAGCCTTTCAGACCTGACCCTATCACTGGGCTGCAGAAGCATAGAGGCATAGAGGCCTTTCACCCTGAAGGCATGGGCTTGTTTCACATGGAGAATGTGGGCGTCGCCCCTCCCTTGCTGGAGGCCTGTAAGTTGACACCATTTGTTCTGCCCATGGATCTTACAAGTAGGTGTACTCGGTTTGGGCTGCCTGGTGAAACTGTTTTTGCAGTCAGCCAGCCCTCTGAGTACTATTCCTCAAGTTTGATTCCTAGCTAGGTAAACCCGGACTTCGGTGGCTACATGGGAGCAAACGTGTTAAGCTTGTGGAGAAAGCCTTTGACCAATGGCAATCTGCTTGTGCTTGTGGCAGGGATTAGGCAGGAACTCTGCCACTCAGGGTTTTTACCTTCCGATAAGCTGTGCCTTTGGGCTGAAGCAGGCGACCTGTCTGTATCACATCCAGGGAATTAGGGCCTGAGGGGAGTCTGCCACCTGATTGGCCTCCATTATAGGCAACTGAGAAAATGGGGCAAGGCTTACGGAACCCGCTTACAACGAAATGTTTCTATTGAGAAGAGGAGATTTTGTTACTACACGTCAGCAGCTCCTCTCCCTCAGAGTGCTGTTTCTGTGTAGACTAGGGAGAACCACCACCGTTTCCAGGGTTTGATTGGCTCTTTTCCCAGTTGGTATTCTCCATGAAAGAGCTAGAAGGGCTGATCTCAACCAATCGGCCTGCACACCGTGAGTCCTTGGGGTAGGGCAGTCCTGAGTCAATGTGTCTCCTAAAGAACGAAAGCAAAGTTTCCTGCCACAGGAAAGCACAGAGAGGCCTGGTGCTTTCTCTAGGCAATTCAAGTGGGCTGGAAAGGTGAGGCCTAGTCTACATTGTGGAAAAGTTCGCGATTACGGCTATCTTTCTCCCTCTCTCTGTCCCGTACCCTGGGCTCAGCCTTGTGGGAATGCTGATTGGGAGAGTCTGCCTCTCTGCCGGGCTCAGAAGGCTTCTTCCCGTTTGGGCAATTCCGTTTGTGTCTTACTTCGTGGAGGAGGAATGAGGGTGCCCAGAGATTCTCTGACGTGAAATCACTAATGACAGAGCACCTGGAGGAGCAGGTTTCTCGGTGGAAGAAGCCAAAAAGCCAGCATTCCTAAGGTCTCTTTGAGAGCTGCCAGACACTCTGCCGTCATAGGCCTAAGAATTGGCCATTGTGACGGCATGGCAACACTTGGAATCCTAGGACACTGTGGAAGGGCGACTCGCAAACTGGATGGAAGAAGCTTCCAAGCCCAATGTTCTTTCATCTGCCAAAGAGAACGCAAGTGTCTGAGGCTGGTAGCATTGTTGCTGGAGAGCACTGCCTCCTCGTGGGCCTGTCGGCTACTTTCCTATTTCCGACGCTCTCAGGAAACTCTTCCAAAACGAGGTTGGGACATGCTTAGAGAGAACAGCTGCGAAGTGGATGCACAGAACATTAACCTAGATACCAGCCCAGGGTCCCAAGCATCCATTTTTCTCTGGAGGGTACGTACCCCACGCAGGGATTCAAGCAGGGAGTTTGCTTTGGACAACTTACACAGAAAACTGGGATGAGACGTTGGGTCACTCTGCTTGTGCTCACACTACGTGGCCCGGAGAAGTTATGACGCAGCAGATGTCAACCCCCTTTCTCCACACATGTGCACCCCAAAGAAGCGCTGGGCCGTGGGTGTTCTCAGG
Organism: Balaenoptera physalus; assembly: GCF_965194825.1. Classification (NCBI taxonomy): domain Eukaryota; kingdom Metazoa; phylum Chordata; class Mammalia; order Artiodactyla; family Balaenopteridae; genus Balaenoptera; species Balaenoptera physalus. The sequence goes on along the minus strand of NC_138897.1, from coordinate 36,716,671 downwards.
CCAAGAGCAGTCCTTGTTCTCGGCTGCACCATCTCTGTGGTTCAAAGGTTCTTTATATCTGCTCTTTTGGAAGCCTTTCAGACCTGACCCTATCACTGGGCTGCAGAAGCAAAGAGGCATAGAGGCCTTTCACCCTGAAGGCATGGGCTTGTTTCACATGGAGAATGTGGCCGTCGCCCCTCCCGTGCTGGAGGCCTGTAAGTTGACACCATTTGTTCTGCCCATGGATATTACAAGTAGGTGTACTCGGTTTGGGCTGCCTGGTGAAACTGTTTTTGCAGTCAGCCAGCCTTCTGAGTACTATTCCTCAAGTTTGATTCCTAGCTAGGTAAACCCGGACTTCGGTGGCTACATGGGAGCAAACGTGTTAAGCTTGTGGAGAAAGCCTTTGACCAATGGCAATCTGCTTGTGCTTGTGGCAGGGATTAGGCAGGAACTCTGCCACTCAGGGTTTTTACCTTCCGATAAGCTGTGCCTTTGGGCTGAAGCAGGCGACCTGTCTGTATCACATCCAGGGAATTAGGGCCTGAGGGGAGTCTGCCACCTGATTGGCCTCCATTATAGGCAACTGAGAAAATGGGGCAAGGCTTACGGAACCCGCTTACAACGAAATGTTTCTATTGAGAAGAGGAGATTTTGCTACTACACGTCAGCAGCTCCTCTCCCTCAGAGTGCTGTTCCTGTGTAGACTAGGGAGATCCACCACCGTTTCCAGGGTTTGATTGGCTCTTTTCCCAGTTGGTATTCTCCATGAAAGAGCTAGAAGGGCTGATCTCAACCAATCGGCCTGCACACCGTGAGTCCTTGGGGTAGGGCAGTCCTGAGTCAATGTGTCTCCTAAAGAACGAAAGCAAAGTTTCCTGACACAGGAAAGCACAGAGAGGCCTGGTGCTTTCTCTAGGCAATTGAAGTGGGCTGGAAAGGTGAGGCCTAGTCTACATTGTGGAAAAGTTCGCGATTACGGCTATCTTTCTCCCTCTCTCTGCCCCGTACCCTGGGCTCAGCCTTGTGGGAATGCTGATTGGGAGAGTCTGCCTCTCTGCCGGGCTCAGAAGGCTTCTTCCCGTTTGGGCAATTCCGTTTGTGTCTTACTTCGTGGAGGAGGAATGAGGGTGCCCAGAGATTCTCTGACGTGAAATCACTAATGACAGAGCACCTGGAGGAGCTGGTTTCTCGGTGGAAGAAGCCAAAAAGCCAGCATTCCTAAGGTCTCTTTGAGAGCTGCCAGACACTCTGCCGTCATAGGCCTAAGAATTGGACATTGTGACGGCATGGCAACACTTGGAATCCTAGGACACTGTGGAAGGGCGACTCGCAAACTGGATGGAAGAAGCTTCCAAGCCCAGTGTTCTTTCATGTACCAAAGAGAACGCAAGTGTCTGAGGCTGGTAGCATTGTTGCTGGAGAGCACTGCCTCCTCGTGGGCCTGTCGGCTACTTTCCTATTTCCGACGCTCTCAGGAAACTCTTCCAAAACGAGGTTGGGACATGCTTAGAGAGAACAGCTGCGAAGTGGATGCACAGAACATTAACCTAGATACCAGCCCAGGGTCCCAAGCATCCATTTTTCTCTGGAGGGTACGTACCCCACGCAGGGATTCAAGCAGGGAGTTTGCCTTGGACAACTTACACAGAAAACTGGGATGAGACGTTGGGTCACTCTGTTTGTGCTCACACTACGTGGCCCGGAGAAGTTATGACGCAGCAGATGTCAACCCCCTTTCTCCACACATGTGCACTCCAAAGTAGCGCTGGGCCGTGGGTGTTCTCAGGCCAAGAGCAGTCCTTGTTCTCGGCTGTACCGGCTCTGTGGTTCAAAGGTTCTTTATCTCTGCTCTTTTGGAAGCCTTTCACCCCTGACCCTATCCCTGGGCTGCAGAAGCAAAGAGGCATAGAGGCCTTTCACCCTGAAGGCATTTGCTTGTTTCACATGGAGAATGTGGCCGTCGCCCCTCCCGTGCTGGAGGCGTGTAAGTTGACACCATTTGTTCTGCCCATGGATATTACAAGTAGGTGTACTCGGTTTGGGCTGCCTGGTGAAACTGTTTTTGCAGTCAGCCAGCCCTCTGAGTACTATTCCTCAAGTTTGATTCCTAGCTAGGTAAACCCGGACTTCGGTGGCTACATGGGAGCAAACGTGTTAAGCTTGTGGAGAAAGCCTTTGACCAATTTCAATCTGCTTGTGCTTGTGGCAGGGATTAGGCAGGAACTCTGCCACTCAGGGTTTTTACCTTCCGATAAGCTGTGCCTTTGGGCTGAAGCAGGCGACATGTCTGTATCACATCCTGGGAAGTAGGGCCTGAGGGGAGTCTGCCACCTGATTGGCCTCCATTATAGGCAACTGAGAAAATGGGGCAAGGCTTACGGAACCCGCTTACAACGAAATGTTTCTATTGAGAAGAGGAGATTTTGCTACTACACGTCAGAAGCTCCTCTCCCTCCGAGTGCTGTTCCTGTGTAGACTAGGGAAACCACCACCGTTTCCAGGGTTTGATCGGCTCTTTTCCCAGTTGGTATCCTCCGTGAAAGAGCTAGAAGGGCTGATCTCAACCAATCGGCCTGCACACCGTGAGTCCTTGGGGTAGGGCAGTCCTGAGTCAATGTGTCTCCTAAAGAACGAAAGCAAAGTTTCCTGCCACAGGAAAGCACAGAGAGGCCTGGTGCTTTCTCTAGGCAATTCACGTGGGCTTGAAAGTTGAGGCCTAGTCTACATTGTGGAAAAATTCGCGATTACGGCTATCTTTCTCCCTCTCTGTGTCCCGTACCCTGGGCTCAGCCTTGTGGGAATGCTGATTGGGAGAGTCTGCCTCTCTGCCGGGCTCAGAAGGCTTCTTCCCGTTTGGGCAATTCCGTTTGTGTCTTACTTCGTGGAGGAGGAATGAGGGTGCCCAGAGATTCTCGGACGTGAAATCACTAATGACAGAGCACCTGGAGGAGCTGGTTTCTCGGTGGAAGAAGCCAAAAAGCCAGCATTCCTAAGGTCTCTTTGAGAGCTGCCAGACACTCTGCCGTCATAGGCCTAAGAATTGGCCATTGTGACGGCATGGCAACACTTGGAATCCTAGGACACTGTGGAAGGGCGACTCGCAAACTGGATGGAAGAAGCTTCCAAGCCCAGTGTTCTTTCATCTACCAAAGAGAACGCAAGTGTCTGAGGCTGGTAGCATTGTTGCAGGAGAGCACTGCCTCCTCGTGGGCCTGTCGGCTACTTTCCTATTTCCGACGCTCTCAGGAAACTCTTCCAAAACGAGGTTGGGACATGCTTAGAGAGAACAGCTGCGAAGTGGATGCACAGAACATTAACCTAGATACCAGCCCAGGGTCCCAAGCATCCATTTTTCTCTGGAGGGTACGTACCCCACGCAGGGATTCAAGCAGGGAGTTTGCCTTGGACAACTTACACAGAAAACTGGGATGAGACGTTGGGTCACTCTGTTTGTGCTCACACTACGTAGCCCGGAGAAGTTATGACGCAGCAGATGTCAACCCCCTTTCTCCACACATGTGCACTCCAAAGTAGCGCTGGGCCGTGGGTGTTCTCAGGCCAAGAGCAGTCCTTGTTCTCGGCTGTACCGGCTCTGTGGTTCAAAGGTTCTTTATCTCTGTTCTTTTGGAAGCCTTTCACCCCTGACCCTATCCCTGGGCTGCAGAAGCAAAGAGGCATAGAGGCCTTTCACCCTGAAGGCATGGGCTTGTTTCACATGGAGAATGTGGCCGTCGCCCCTCCCGTGCTGGAGGCGTGTAAGTTGACACCATTTGTTCTGCCCATGGATATTACAAGTAGGTGTACTCGGTTTGGGCTGCCTGGTGAAACTGTTTTTGCAGTCAGCCAGCCTTCTGAGTACTATTCCTCAAGTTTGATTCCTAGCTAGGTAAACCCGGACTTCGGTGGCTACATGGGAGCAAACGTGTTAAGCTTGTGGAGAAAGCCTTTGACCAATTTCAATCTGCTTGTGCTTGTGGCAGGGATTAGGCAGGAACTCTGCCACTCAGGGTTTTTACCTTCCGATAAGCTGTGCCTTTGGGCTGAAGCAGGCGACATGTCTGTATCACATCCTGGGAAGTAGGGCCTGAGGGGAGTCTGCCACCTGATTGGCCTCCATTATAGGCAACTGAGAAAATGGGGCAAGGCTTACGGAACCCGCTTACAACGAAATGTTTCTATTGAGAAGAGGAGATTTTGCTACTACACGTCAGAAGCTCCTCTCCCTCCGAGTGCTGTTCCTGTGTAGACTAGGGAAAACCACCACCGTTTCCAGGGTTTGATCGGCTCTTTTCCCAGTTGGTATCCTCCGTGAAAGAGCTAGAAGGGCTGATCTCAACCAATCGGCCTGCACACCGTGAGTCCTTGGGGTAGGGCAGTCCTGAGTCAATGTGTCTCCTAAAGAACGAAAGCAAAGTTTCCTGCCACAGGAAAGCACAGAGAGGCCTGGTGCTTTCTCTAGGCAATTCAAGTGGGCTTGAAAGTTGAGGCCTAGTCTACATTGTGGAAAAATTCGCGATTACGGCTATCTTTCTCCCTCTCTGTGTCCCGTACCCTGGGCTCAGCCTTGTGGGAATGCTGATTGGGAGAGTCTGCCTCTCTGCCGGGCTCAGAAGGCTTCTTCCCGTTTGGGCAATTCCGTTTGTGTCTTACTTCGTGGAGGAGGAATGAGGGTGCCCAGAGATTCTCGGACGTGAAATCACTAATGACAGAGCACCTGGAGGAGCAGGTTTCTCGGTGGAAGAAGCCAAAAAGCCAGCATTCCTAAGGTCTCTTTGAGAGCTGCCAGACACTCTGCCGTCATAGGCCTAAGAATTGGCCATTGTGACGGCATGGCAACACTTGGAATCCTAGGACACTGTGGAAGGGCGACTCGCAAACTGGATGAAAGAAGCTTCCAAGCCCAGTGTTCTTTCATGTACCAAAGAGAACGCAAGTGTCTGAGGCTGGTAGCATTGTTGCTGGAGAGCACTGCCTCCTCGTGGGCCTGTCGGCTACTTTCCTATTTCCGACGCTCTCAGGAAACTCTTCCAAAACGAGGTTGGGACATGCTTAGAGAGAACAGCTGCGAAGTGGATGCACAGAACATTAACCTAGATACCAGCCCAGGGTCCCAAGCATCCATTTTTCTCTGGAGGGTACGTACCCCACGCAGGGATTCAAGCAGGGAGTTTGCCTTGGACAACTTACACAGAAAACTGGGATGAGACGTTGGGTCACTCTGCTTGTGCTCACACTACGTGGCCCGGAGAAGTTATGACGCAGCAGATGTCAACCCCCTTTCTCCACACATGTGCACCTCAAAGAAGCGCTGGGCCGTGGGTGTTCTCAGGCCAAGAGCAGTACTTGTTCTCTGCTGCACCGTCTCTGTGGTTCAAAGGTTCTTTATCTCTGCTCTTTTGGAAGCCTTTCACCCCTGACCCTATCCCTGGGCTGCAGAAGCAAAGAGGCATAGAGGCCTTTCACCCTGAAGGCATGGGCTTGTTTCACATGGAGAATGTGTCCCTTGCCCCTCCTGTGCTGGAGGCGTGTAAGTTGACACCATTTGTTCTGCCCATGGATATTACAAGTAGGTGTACTCGGTTTGGGCTGCCTGGTGAAACTGTTTTTGCAGTCAGCCAGCCCTCTGAGTACTATTCCTCAAGTTTGATTCCTAGCTAGGTAAACCCGGACTTCGGTGGCTACATGGGAGCAAACGTGTTAAGCTTGTGGAGAAAGCCTTTGACCAATGGCAATCTGCTTGTGCTTGTGGCAGGGATTAGGCAGGAACTCTGCCACTCAGGGTTTTTACCTTCCGATAAGCTGTGCCTTTGGGCTGAAGCAGGCGACCTGTCTGTATCACATCCAGGGAATTAGGGCCTGAGGGGAGTCTGCCACCTGATTGGCCTCCATTATAGGCAACTGAGAAAATGGGGCAAGGCTTACGGAACCCGCTTACAACGAAATGTTTCTATTGAGAAGAGGAGATTTTGCTACTACACGTCAGCAGCTCCTCTCCCTCAGAGTGCTGTTCCTGTGTAGACTAGGGAGATCCACCACCGTTTCCAGGGTTTGATTGGCTCTTTTCCCAGTTGGTATTCTCCATGAAAGAGCTAGAAGGGCTGATCTCAACCAATCGGCCTGCACACCGTGAGTCCTTGGGGTAGGGCAGTCCTGAGTCAATGTGTCTCCTAAAGAACGAAAGCAAAGTTTCCTGACACAGGAAAGCACAGAGAGGCCTGGTGCTTTCTCTAGGCAATTGAAGTGGGCTGGAAAGGTGAGGCCTAGTCTACATTGTGGAAAAGTTCGCGATTACGGCTATCTTTCTCCCTCTCTCTGCCCCGTACCCTGGGCTCAGCCTTGTGGGAATGCTGATTGGGAGAGTCTGCCTCTCTGCCGGGCTCAGAAGGCTTCTTCCCGTTTGGGCAATTCCGTTTGTGTCTTACTTCGTGGAGGAGGAATGAGGGTGCCCAGAGATTCTCTGACGTGAAATCACTAATGACAGAGCACCTGGAGGAGCTGGTTTCTCGGTGGAAGAAGCCAAAAAGCCAGCATTCCTAAGGTCTCTTTGAGAGCTGCCAGACACTCTGCCGTCATAGGCCTAAGAATTGGCCATTGTGACGGCATGGCAACACTTGGAATCCTAGGACACTGTGGAAGGGCGACTCGCAAACTGGATGGAAGAAGCTTCCAAGCCCAGTGTTCTTTCATGTACCAAAGAGAACGCAAGTGTCTGAGGCTGGTAGCATTGTTGCTGGAGAGCACTGCCTCCTCGTGGGCCTGTCGGCTACTTTCCTATTTCCGACGCTCTCAGGAAACTCTTCCAAAACGAGGTTGGGACATGCTTAGAGAGAACAGCTGCGAAGTGGATGCACAGAACATTAACCTAGATACCAGCCCAGGGTCCCAAGCATCCATTTTTCTCTGGAGGGTACGTACCCCACGCAGGGATTCAAGCAGGGAGTTTGCCTTGGACAACTTACACAGAAAACTGGGATGAGACGTTGGGTCACTCTGTTTGTGCTCACACTACGTGGCCCGGAGAAGTTATGACGCAGCAGATGTCAACCCCCTTTCTCCACACATGTGCACTCCAAAGTAGCGCTGGGCCGTGGGTGTTCTCAGGCCAAGAGCAGTCCTTGTTCTCGGCTGTACCGGCTCTGTGGTTCAAAGGTTCTTTATCTCTGCTCTTTTGGAAGCCTTTCACCCCTGACCCTATCCCTGGGCTGCAGAAGCAAAGAGGCATAGAGGCCTTTCACCCTGAAGGCATTTGCTTGTTTCACATGGAGAATGTGGCCGTCGCCCCTCCCGTGCTGGAGGCGTGTAAGTTGACACCATTTGTTCTGCCCATGGATATTACAAGTAGGTGTACTCGGTTTGGGCTGCCTGGTGAAACTGTTTTTGCAGTCAGCCAGCCCTCTGAGTACTATTCCTCAAGTTTGATTCCTAGCTAGGTAAACCCGGACTTCGGTGGCTACATGGGAGCAAACGTGTTAAGCTTGTGGAGAAAGCCTTTGACCAATTTCAATCTGCTTGTGCTTGTGGCAGGGATTAGGCAGGAACTCTGCCACTCAGGGTTTTTACCTTCCGATAAGCTGTGCCTTTGGGCTGAAGCAGGCGACATGTCTGTATCACATCCTGGGAAGTAGGGCCTGAGGGGAGTCTGCCACCTGATTGGCCTCCATTATAGGCAACTGAGAAAATGGGGCAAGGCTTACGGAACCCGCTTACAACGAAATGTTTCTATTGAGAAGAGGAGATTTTGCTACTACACGTCAGAAGCTCCTCTCCCTCCGAGTGCTGTTCCTGTGTAGACTAGGGAAAACCACCACCGTTTCCAGGGTTTGATCGGCTCTTTTCCCAGTTGGTATCCTCCGTGAAAGAGCTAGAAGGGCTGATCTCAACCAATCGGCCTGCACACCGTGAGTCCTTGGGGTAGGGCAGTCCTGAGTCAATGTGTCTCCTAAAGAACGAAAGCAAAGTTTCCTGCCACAGGAAAGCACAGAGAGGCCTGGTGCTTTCTCTAGGCAATTCACGTGGGCTTGAAAGTTGAGGCCTAGTCTACATTGTGGAAAAATTCGCGATTACGGCTATCTTTCTCCCTCTCTGTGTCCCGTACCCTGGGCTCAGCCTTGTGGGAATGCTGATTGGGAGAGTCTGCCTCTCTGCCGGGCTCAGAAGGCTTCTTCCCGTTTGGGCAATTCCGTTTGTGTCTTACTTCGTGGAGGAGGAATGAGGGTGCCCAGAGATTCTCGGACGTGAAATCACTAATGACAGAGCACCTGGAGGAGCTGGTTTCTCGGTGGAAGAAGCCAAAAAGCCAGCATTCCTAAGGTCTCTTTGAGAGCTGCCAGACACTCTGCCGTCATAGGCCTAAGAATTGGCCATTGTGACGGCATGGCAACACTTGGAATCCTAGGACACTGTGGAAGGGCGACTCGCAAACTGGATGGAAGAAGCTTCCAAGCCCAGTGTTCTTTCATCTACCAAAGAGAACGCAAGTGTCTGAGGCTGGTAGCATTGTTGCAGGAGAGCACTGCCTCCTCGTGGGCCTGTCGGCTACTTTCCTATTTCCGACGCTCTCAGGAAACTCTTCCAAAACGAGGTTGGGACATGCTTAGAGAGAACAGCTGCGAAGTGGATGCACAGAACATTAACCTAGATACCAGCCCAGGGTCCCAAGCATCCATTTTTCTCTGGAGGGTACGTACCCCACGCAGGGATTCAAGCAGGGAGTTTGCCTTGGACAACTTACACAGAAAACTGGGATGAGACGTTGGGTCACTCTGTTTGTGCTCACACTACGTAGCCCGGAGAAGTTATGACGCAGCAGATGTCAACCCCCTTTCTCCACACATGTGCACTCCAAAGTAGCGCTCGGCCGTGGGTGTTCTCAGGCCAAGAGCAGTCCTTGTTCTCGGCTGTACCGGCTCTGTGGTTCAAAGGTTCTTTATCTCTGTTCTTTTGGAAGCCTTTCACCCCTGACCCTATCCCTGGGCTGCAGAAGCAAAGAGGCATAGAGGCCTTTCACCCTGAAGGCATGGGCTTGTTTCACATGGAGAATGTGGCCGTCGCCCCTCCCGTGCTGGAGGCGTGTAAGTTGACACCATTTGTTCTGCCCATGGATATTACAAGTAGGTGTACTCGGTTTGGGCTGCCTGGTGAAACTGTTTTTGCAGTCAGCCAGCCTTCTGAGTACTATTCCTCAAGTTTGATTCCTAGCTAGGTAAACCCGGACTTCGGTGGCTACATGGGAGCAAACGTGTTAAGCTTGTGGAGAAAGCCTTTGACCAATTTCAATCTGCTTGTGCTTGTGGCAGGGATTAGGCAGGAACTCTGCCACTCAGGGTTTTTACCTTCCGATAAGCTGTGCCTTTGGGCTGAAGCAGGCGACATGTCTGTATCACATCCTGGGAAGTAGGGCCTGAGGGGAGTCTGCCACCTGATTGGCCTCCATTATAGGCAACTGAGAAAATGGGGCAAGGCTTACGGAACCCGCTTACAACGAAATGTTTCTATTGAGAAGAGGAGATTTTGCTACTACACGTCAGAAGCTCCTCTCCCTCCGAGTGCTGTTCCTGTGTAGACTAGGGAAAACCACCACCGTTTCCAGGGTTTGATCGGCTCTTTTCCCAGTTGGTATCCTCCGTGAAAGAGCTAGAAGGGCTGATCTCAACCAATCGGCCTGCACACCGTGAGTCCTTGGGGTAGGGCAGTCCTGAGTCAATGTGTCTCCTAAAGAACGAAAGCAAAGTTTCCTGCCACAGGAAAGCACAGAGAGGCCTGGTGCTTTCTCTAGGCAATTCAAGTGGGCTTGAAAGTTGAGGCCTAGTCTACATTGTGGAAAAATTCGCGATTACGGCTATCTTTCTCCCTCTCTGTGTCCCGTACCCTGGGCTCAGCCTTGTGGGAATGCTGATTGGGAGAGTCTGCCTCTCTGCCGGGCTCAGAAGGCTTCTTCCCGTTTGGGCAATTCCGTTTGTGTCTTACTTCGTGGAGGAGGAATGAGGGTGCCCAGAGATTCTCGGACGTGAAATCACTAATGACAGAGCACCTGGAGGAGCAGGTTTCTCGGTGGAAGAAGCCAAAAAGCCAGCATTCCTAAGGTCTCTTTGAGAGCTGCCAGACACTCTGCCGTCATAGGCCTAAGAATTGGCCATTGTGACGGCATGGCAACACTTGGAATCCTAGGACACTGTGGAAGGGCGACTCGCAAACTGGATGAAAGAAGCTTCCAAGCCCAGTGTTCTTTCATGTACCAAAGAGAACGCAAGTGTCTGAGGCTGGTAGCATTGTTGCTGGAGAGCACTGCCTCCTCGTGGGCCTGTCGGCTACTTTCCTATTTCCGACGCTCTCAGGAAACTCTTCCAAAACGAGGTTGGGACATGCTTAGAGAGAACAGCTGCGAAGTGGATGCACAGAACATTAACCTAGATACCAGCCCAGGGTCCCAAGCATCCATTTTTCTCTGGAGGGTACGTACCCCACGCAGGGATTCAAGCAGGGAGTTTGCCTTGGACAACTTACACAGAAAACTGGGATGAGACGTTGGGTCACTCTGCTTGTGCTCACACTACGTGGCCCGGAGAAGTTATGACGCAGCAGATGTCAACCCCCTTTCTCCACACATGTGCACCTCAAAGAAGCGCTGGGCCGTGGGTGTTCTCAGGCCAAGAGCAGTACTTGTTCTCTGCTGCACCGTCTCTGTGGTTCAAAGGTTCTTTATCTCTGCTCTTTTGGAAGCCTTTCACCCCTGACCCTATCCCTGGGCTGCAGAAGCAAAGAGGCATAGAGGCCTTTCACCCTGAAGGCATGGGCTTGTTTCACATGGAGAATGTGTCCCTTGCCCCTCCTGTGCTGGAGGCGTGTAAGTTGACACCATTTGTTCTGCCCATGGATATTACAAGTAGGTGTACTCGGTTTGGGCTGCCTGGTGAAACTGTTTTTGCAGTCAGCCAGCCCTCTGAGTACTATTCCTCAAGTTTGATTCCTAGCTAGGTAAACCCGGACTTCGGTGGCTACATGGGAGCAAACGTGTTAAGCTTGTGGAGAAAGCCTTTGACCAATGGCAATCTGCTTGTGCTTGTGGCAGGGATTAGGCAGGAACTCTGCCACTCAGGGTTTTTACCTTCCGATAAGCTGTGCCTTTGGGCTGAAGCAGGCGACGTGTCTGTATCACATCCTGGGAAGTAGGGCCTGAAGGGAGTCTGCCACCTGATTGGCCTCCATTATAGGCAACTGAGAAAATGGGGCAAGGCTTACGGAACCCGCTTACAACGAAATGTTTCTATTGAGAAGAGGAGATTTTGCTACTACACGTCAGCAGCTCCTCTCCCTCAGAGTGCTGTTCCTGTGTAGACTAGGGAAAACCACCACGGTTTCCAGGGTTTGATCGGCTCTTTTCCCAGTTGGTATCCTCCGTGAAAGAGCTAGAAGGGCTGATCTCAACCAATCGGCCTGCACACCGTGAGTCCTTGGGGTAGGGCAGTCCTGAGTCAATGTGTCTCCTAAAGAACGAAAGCAAAGTTTCCTGACACAGGAAAGCACAGAGAGGCCTGGTGCTTTCTGTAGGCAATTGAAGTGGGCTGGAAAGGTGAGGCCTAGTCTACATTGTGGAAAAGTTCGCGATTACGGCTATCTTTCTCCCTCTCTCTGCCCCGTACCCTGGGCTCAGCCTTGTGGGAATGCTGATTGGGAGAGTCTGCCTCTCTGCCGGGCTCAGAAGGCTTCTTCCCGTTTGGGCAATTCCGTTTGTGTCTTACTTCGTGGAGGAGGAATGAGGGTGCCCAGAGATTCTCTGACGTGAAATCACTAATGACAGAGCACCTGGAGGAGCTGGTTTCTCGGTGGAAGAAGCCAAAAAGCCAGCATTCCTAAGGTCTCTTTGATAGCTGCCAGACACTCTGCCGTCATAGGCCTAAGAATTGGACATTGTGACGGCATGGCAACACTTGGAATCCTAGGACACTGTGGAAGGGCGACTCGCAAACTGGATGGAAGAAGCTTCCAAGCCCAGTGTTCTTTCATGTACCAAATAGAACGCAAGTGTCTGAGGCTGGTAGCATTGTTGCTGGAGAGCACTGCCTCCTCGTGGGCCTGTCGGCTACTTTCCTATTTCCGACGCTCTCAGGAAACTCTTCCAAAACGAGGTTGGGACATGCTTAGAGAGAACAGCTGCGAAGTGGATGCACAGAACATTAACCTAGATACCAGCCCAGGGTCCCAAGCATCCATTTTTCTCTGGAGGGTACGTACCCCACGCAGGGATTCAAGCAGGGAGTTTGCCTTGGACAACTTACACAGAAAACTGGGATGAGACGTTGGGTCACTCTGTTTGTGCTCACACTACGTGGCCCGGAGAAGTTATGACGCAGCAGATGTCAACCCCCTTTCTCCACACATGTGCACTCCAAAGTAGCGCTGGGCCGTGGGTGTTCTCAGGCCAAGAGCAGTCCTTGTTCTCGGCTGTACCGGCTCTGTGGTTCAAAGGTTCTTTATCTCTGCTCTTTTTGAAGCCTTTCACCCCTGACCCTATCCCTGGGCTGCAGAAGCAAAGAGGCATAGAGGCCTTTCACCCTGAAGGCATTTGCTTGTTTCACATGGAGAATGTGGCCGTCGCCCCTCCCGTGCTGGAGGCGTGTAAGTTGACACCATTTGTTCTGCCCATGGATATTACAAGTAGGTGTACTCGGTTTGGGCTGCCTGGTGAAACTGTTTTTGCAGTCAGCCAGCCCTCTGAGTACTATTCCTCAAGTTTGATTCCTAGCTAGGTAAACCCGGACTTCGGTGGCTACATGGGAGCAAACGTGTTAAGCTTGTGGAGAAAGCCTTTGACCAATTTCAATCTGCTTGTGCTTGTGGCAGGGATTAGGCAGGAACTCTGCCACTCAGGGTTTTTACCTTCCGATAAGCTGTGCCTTTGGGCTGAAGCAGGCGACATGTCTGTATCACATCCTGGGAAGTAGGGCCTGAGGGGAGTCTGCCACCTGATTGGCCTCCATTATAGGCAACTGAGAAAATGGGGCAAGGCTTACGGAACCCGCTTACAACGAAATGTTTCTATTGAGAAGAGGAGATTTTGCTACTACACGTCAGAAGCTCCTCTCCCTCCGAGTGCTGTTCCTGTGTAGACTAGGGAAAACCACCACCGTTTCCAGGGTTTGATCGGCTCTTTTCCCAGTTGGTATCCTCCGTGAAAGAGCTAGAAGGGCTGATCTCAACCAATCGGCCTGCACACCGTGAGTCCTTGGGGTAGGGCAGTCCTGAGTCAATGTGTCTCCTAAAGAACGAAAGCAAAGTTTCCTGCCACAGGAAAGCACAGAGAGGCCTGGTGCTTTCTCTAGGCAATTCACGTGGGCTTGAAAGTTGAGGCCTAGTCTACATTGTGGAAAAATTCGCGATTACGGCTATCTTTCTCCCTCTCTGTGTCCCGTACCCTGGGCTCAGCCTTGTGGGAATGCTGATTGGGAGAGTCTGCCTCTCTGCCGGGCTCAGAAGGCTTCTTCCCGTTTGGGCAATTCCGTTTGTGTCTTACTTCGTGGAGGAGGAATGAGGGTGCCCAGAGATTCTCGGACGTGAAATCACTAATGACAGAGCACCTGGAGGAGCTGGTTTCTCGGTGGAAGAAGCCAAAAAGCCAGCATTCCTAAGGTCTCTTTGAGAGCTGCCAGACACTCTGCCGTCATAGGCCTAAGAATTGGCCATTGTGACGGCATGGCAACACTTGGAATCCTAGGACACTGTGGAAGGGCGAATCGCAAACTGGATGGAAGAAGCTTCCAAGCCCAGTGTTCTTTCATCTACCAAAGAGAACGCAAGTGTCTGAGGCTGGTAGCATTGTTGCAGGAGAGCACTGCCTCCTCGTGGGCCTGTCGGCTACTTTCCTATTTCCGACGCTCTCAGGAAACTCTTCCAAAACGAGGTTGGGACATGCTTAGAGAGAACAGCTGCGAAGTGGATGCACAGAACATTAACCTAGATACCAGCCCAGGGTCCCAAGCATCCATTTTTCTCTGGAGGGTACGTACCCCACGCAGGGATTCAAGCAGGGAGTTTGCCTTGGACAACTTACACAGAAAACTGGGATGAGACGTTGGGTCACTCTGCTTGTGCTCACACTACGTGGCCCGGAGAAGTTATGACGCAGCAGATGTCAACCCCCTTTCTCCACACATGTGCACCTCAAAGAAGCGCTGGGCCGTGGGTGTTCTCAGGCCAAGAGCAGTACTTGTTCTCTGCTGCACCGTCTCTGTGGTTCAAAGGTTCTTTATCTCTGCTCTTTTGGAAGCCTTTCACCCCTGACCCTATCCCTGGGCTGCAGAAGCAAAGAGGCATAGAGGCCTTTCACCCTGAAGGCATGGGCTTGTTTCACATGGAGAATGTGTCCCTTGCCCCTCCTGTGCTGGAGGCGTGTAAGTTGACACCATTTGTTCTGCCCATGGATATTACAAGTAGGTGTACTCGGTTTGGGCTGCCTGGTGAAACTGTTTTTGCAGTCAGCCAGCCCTCTGAGTACTATTCCTCAAGTTTGATTCCTAGCTAGGTAAACCCGGACTTCGGTGGCTACATGGGAGCAAACGTGTTAAGCTTGTGGAGAAAGCCTTTGACCAATGGCAATCTGCTTGTGCTTGTGGCAGGGATTAGGCAGGAACTCTGCCACTCAGGGTTTTTACCTTCTGATAAGCTGTGCCTTTGGGCTGAAGCAGGCGACGTGTCTGTATCACATCCTGGGAAGTAGGGCCTGAGGGGAGTCTGCCACCTGATTGGCCTCCATTATAGGCAACTGAGAAAATGGGGCAAGGCTTACGGAACCCGCTTACAACGAAATGTTTCTATTGAGAAGAGGAGATTTTGCTACTACACGTCAGCAGCTCCTCTCCCTCAGAGTGCTGTTCCTGTGTAGACTAGGGAAAACCACCACGGTTTCCAGGGTTTGATCGGCTCTTTTCCCAGTTGGTATCCTCCGTGAAAGAGCTAGAAGGGCTGATCTCAACCAATCGGCCTGCACACCGTGAGTCCTTGGGGTAGGGCAGTCCTGAGTCAATGTGTCTCCTAAAGAACGAAAGCAAAGTTTCCTGACACAGGAAAGCACAGAGAGGCCTGGTGCTTTCTGTAGGCAATTGAAGTGGGCTGGAAAGGTGAGGCCTAGTCTACATTGTGGAAAAGTTCGCGATTACGGCTATCTTTCTCCCTCTCTCTGCCCCGTACCCTGGGCTCAGCCTTGTGGGAATGCTGATTGGGAGAGTCTGCCTCTCTGCCGGGCTCAGAAGGCTTCTTCCCGTTTGGGCAATTCCGTTTGTGTCTTACTTCGTGGAGGAGGAATGAGGGTGCCCAGAGATTCTCTGACGTGAAATCACTAATGACAGAGCACCTGGAGGAGCTGGTTTCTCGGTGGAAGAAGCCAAAAAGCCAGCATTCCTAAGGTCTCTTTGAGAGCTGCCAGACACTCTGCCGTCATAGGCCTAAGAATTGGACATTGTGACGGCATGGCAACACTTGGAATCCTAGGACACTGTGGAAGGGCGACTCGCAAACTGGATGGAAGAAGCTTCCAAGCCCAGTGTTCTTTCATGTACCAAAGAGAACGCAAGTGTCTGAGGCTGGTAGCATTGTTGCTGGAGAGCACTGCCTCCTCGTGGGCCTGTCGGCTACTTTCCTATTTCCGACGCTCTCAGGAAACTCTTCCAAAACGAGGTTGGGACATGCTTAGAGAGAACAGCTGCGAAGTGGATGCACAGAACATTAACCTAGATACCAGCCCAGGGTCCCAAGCATCCATTTTTCTCTGGAGGGTACGTACCCCACGCAGGGATTCAAGCAGGGAGTTTGCCTTGGACAACTTACACAGAAAACTGGGATGAGACGTTGGGTCACTCTGTTTGTGCTCACACTACGTGGCCCAGAGAAGTTATGACGCAGCAGATGTCAACCCCCTTTCTCCACACATGTGCACTCCAAAGTAGCGCTGGGCCGTGGGTGTTCTCAGGCCAAGAGCAGTCCTTGTTCTCGGCTGTACCGGCTCTGTGGTTCAAAGGTTCTTTATCTCTGCTCTTTTGGAAGCCTTTCACCCCTGACCCTATCCCTGGGCTGCAGAAGCAAAGAGGCATAGAGGCCTTTCACCCTGAAGGCATTTGCTTGTTTCACATGGAGAATGTGGCCGTCGCCCCTCCCGTGCTGGAGGCGTGTAAGTTGACACCATTTGTTCTGCCCATGGATATTACAAGTAGGTGTACTCGGTTTGGGCTGCATGGTGAAACTGTTTTTGCAGTCAGCCAGCCCTCTGAGTACTATTCCTCAAGTTTGATTCCTAGCTAGGTAAACCCGGACTTCGGTGGCTACATGGGAGCAAACGTGTTAAGCTTGTGGAGAAAGCCTTTGACCAATTTCAATCTGCTTGTGCTTGTGGCAGGGATTAGGCAGGAACTCTGCCACTCAGGGTTTTTACCTTCCGATAAGCTGTGCCTTTGGGCTGAAGCAGGCGACCTGTCTGTATCACATCCTGGGAAGTAGGGCCTGAGGGGAGTCTGCCACCTGATTGGCCTCCATTATAGGCAACTGAGAAAATGGGGCAAGGCTTACGGAACCCGCTTACAACGAAATGTTTCTATTGAGAAGAGGAGATTTTGCTACTACACGTCAGAAGCTCCTCTCCCTCCGAGTGCTGTTCCTGTGTAGACTAGGGAAAACCACCACCGTTTCCAGGGTTTGATCGGCTCTTTTCCCAGTTGGTATCCTCCGTGAAAGAGCTAGAAGGGCTGATCTCAACCAATCGGCCTGCACACCGTGAGTCCTTGGGGTAGGGCAGTCCTGAGTCAATGTGTCTCCTAAAGAACGAAAGCAAAGTTTCCTGCCACAGGAAAGCACAGAGAGGCCTGGTGCTTTCTCTAGGCAATTCAAGTGGGCTTGAAAGTTGAGGCCTAGTCTACATTGTGGAAAAATTCGCGATTACGGCTATCTTTCTCCCTCTCTGTGTCCCGTACCCTGGGCTCAGCCTTGTGGGAATGCTGATTGGGAGAGTCTGCCTCTCTGCCAGGCTCAGAAGGCTTCTTCCCGTTTGGGCAATTCCGTTTGTGTCTTACTTCGTGGAGGAGGAATGAGGGTGCCCAGAGATTCTCTGACGTGAAATCACTAATGACAGAGCACCTGGAGGAGCTGGTTTCTCGGTGGAAGAAGCCAAAAAGCCAGCATTCCTAAGGTCTCTTTGATAGCTGCCAGACACTCTGCCGTCATAGGCCTAAGAATTGGACATTGTGACGGCATGGCAACACTTGGAATCCTAGGACACTGTGGAAGGGCGACTCGCAAACTGGATGGAAGAAGCTTCCAAGCCCAGTGTTCTTTCATGTACCAAATAGAACGCAAGTGTCTGAGGCTGGTAGCATTGTTGCTGGAGAGCACTGCCTCCTCGTGGGCCTGTCGGCTACTTTCCTATTTCCGACGCTCTCAGGAAACTCTTCCAAAACGAGGTTGGGACATGCTTAGAGAGAACACCTGCGAAGTGGATGCACAGAACATTAACCTAGATACCAGCCCAGGGTCCCAAGCATCCATTTTTCTCTGGAGGGTACGTACCCCACGCAGGGATTCAAGCAGGGAGTTTGCCTTGGACAACTTACACAGAAAACTGGGATGAGACGTTGGGTCACTCTGTTTGTGCTCACACTACGTGGCCCGGAGAAGTTATGACGCAGCAGATGTCAACCCCCTTTCTCCACACATGTGCACTCCAAAGTAGCGCTGGGCCGTGGGTGTTCTCAGGCCAAGAGCAGTCCTTGTTCTCGGCTGTACCGGCTCTGTGGTTCAAAGGTTCTTTATCTCTGCTCTTTTTGAAGCCTTTCACCCCTGACCCTATCCCTGGGCTGCAGAAGCAAAGAGGCATAGAGGCCTTTCACCCTGAAGGCATTTGCTTGTTTCACATGGAGAATGTGGCCGTCGCCCCTCCCGTGCTGGAGGCGTGTAAGTTGACAGCATTTGTTCTGCCCATGGATATTACAAGTAGGTGTACTCGGTTTGGGCTGCCTGGTGAAACTGTTTTTGCAGTCAGCCAGCCCTCTGAGTACTATTCCTCAAGTTTGATTCCTAGCTAGGTAAACCCGGACTTCGGTGGCTACATGGGAGCAAACGTGTTAAGCTTGTGGAGAAAGCCTTTGACCAATTTCAATCTGCTTGTGCTTGTGGCAGGGATTAGGCAGGAACTCTGCCACTCAGGGTTTTTACCTTCCGATAAGCTGTGCCTTTGGGCTGAAGCAGGCGACATGTCTGTATCACATCCTGGGAAGTAGGGCCTGAGGGGAGTCTGCCACCTGATTGGCCTCCATTATAGGCAACTGAGAAAATGGGGCAAGGCTTACGGAACCCGCTTACAACGAAATGTTTCTATTGAGAAGAGGAGATTTTGCTACTACACGTCAGAAGCTCCTCTCCCTCCGAGTGCTGTTCCTGTGTAGACTAGGGAAAACCACCACCGTTTCCAGGGTTTGATCGGCTCTTTTCCCAGTTGGTATCCTCCGTGAAAGAGCTAGAAGGGCTGATCTCAACCAATCGGCCTGCACACCGTGAGTCCTTGGGGTAGGGCAGTCCTGAGTCAATGTGTCTCCTAAAGAACGAAAGCAAAGTTTCCTGCCACAGGAAAGCACAGAGAGGCCTGGTGCTTTCTCTAGGCAATTCACGTGGGCTTGAAAGTTGAGGCCTAGTCTACATTGTGGAAAAATTCGCGATTACGGCTATCTTTCTCCCTCTCTGTGTCCCGTACCCTGGGCTCAGCCTTGTGGGAATGCTGATTGGGAGAGTCTGCCTCTCTGCCGGGCTCAGAAGGCTTCTTCCCGTTTGGGCAATTCCGTTTGTGTCTTACTTCGTGGAGGAGGAATGAGGGTGCCCAGAGATTCTCGGACGTGAAATCACTAATGACAGAGCACCTGGAGGAGCTGGTTTCTCGGTGGAAGAAGCCAAAAAGCCAGCATTCCTAAGGTCTCTTTGAGAGCTGCCAGACACTCTGCCGTCATAGGCCTAAGAATTGGCCATTGTGACGGCATGGCAACACTTGGAATCCTAGGACACTGTGGAAGGGCGAATCGCAAACTGGATGGAAGAAGCTTCCAAGCCCAGTGTTCTTTCATCTACCAAAGAGAACGCAAGTGTCTGAGGCTGGTAGCATTGTTGCAGGAGAGCACTGCCTCCTCGTGGGCCTGTCGGCTACTTTCCTATTTCCGACGCTCTCAGGAAACTCTTCCAAAACGAGGTTGGGACATGCTTAGAGAGAACAGCTGCGAAGTGGATGCACAGAACATTAACCTAGATACCAGCCCAGGGTCCCAAGCATCCATTTTTCTCTGGAGGGTACGTACCCCACGCAGGGATTCAAGCAGGGAGTTTGCCTTGGACAACTTACACAGAAAACTGGGATGAGACGTTGGGTCACTCTGCTTGTGCTCACACTACGTGGCCCGGAGAAGTTATGACGCAGCAGATGTCAACCCCCTTTCTCCACACATGTGCACCTCAAAGAAGCGCTGGGCCGTGGGTGTTCTCAGGCCAAGAGCAGTACTTGTTCTCTGCTGCACCGTCTCTGTGGTTCAAAGGTTCTTTATCTCTGCTCTTTTGGAAGCCTTTCACCCCTGACCCTATCCCTGGGCTGCAGAAGCAAAGAGGCATAGAGGCCTTTCACCCTGAAGGCATGGGCTTGTTTCACATGGAGAATGTGTCCCTTGCCCCTCCTGTGCTGGAGGCGTGTAAGTTGACACCATTTGTTCTGCCCATGGATATTACAAGTAGGTGTACTCGGTTTGGGCTGCCTGGTGAAACTGTTTTTGCAGTCAGCCAGCCCTCTGAGTACTATTCCTCAAGTTTGATTCCTAGCTAGGTAAACCCGGACTTCGGTGGCTACATGGGAGCAAACGTGTTAAGCTTGTGGAGAAAGCCTTTGACCAATGGCAATCTGCTTGTGCTTGTGGCAGGGATTAGGCAGGAACTCTGCCACTCAGGGTTTTTACCTTCCGATAAGCTGTGCCTTTGGGCTGAAGCAGGCGACGTGTCTGTATCACATCCTGGGAAGTAGGGCCTGAGGGGAGTCTGCCACCTGATTGGCCTCCATTATAGGCAACTGAGAAAATGGGGCAAGGCTTACGGAACCCGCTTACAACGAAATGTTTCTATTGAGAAGAGGAGATTTTGCTACTACACGTCAGCAGCTCCTCTCCCTCAGAGTGCTGTTCCTGTGTAGACTAGGGAAAACCACCACGGTTTCCAGGG
This sequence comes from Balaenoptera physalus, assembly GCF_965194825.1. Taxonomy (NCBI): domain Eukaryota; kingdom Metazoa; phylum Chordata; class Mammalia; order Artiodactyla; family Balaenopteridae; genus Balaenoptera; species Balaenoptera physalus. Next base: position 36,696,463 of record NC_138897.1, on the reverse strand, counting down.
TTTGATCGGCTCTTTTCCCAGTTGGTATCCTCCGTGAAAGAGCTAGAAGGGCTGATCTCAACCAATCGGCCTGCACACCGTGAGTCCTTGGGGTAGGGCAGTCCTGAGTCAATGTGTCTCCTAAAGAACGAAAGCAAAGTTTCCTGACACAGGAAAGCACAGAGAGGCCTGGTGCTTTCTGTAGGCAATTGAAGTGGGCTGGAAAGGTGAGGCCTAGTCTACATTGTGGAAAAGTTCGCGATTACGGCTATCTTTCTCCCTCTCTCTGCCCCGTACCCTGGGCTCAGCCTTGTGGGAATGCTGATTGGGAGAGTCTGCCTCTCTGCCGGGCTCAGAAGGCTTCTTCCCGTTTGGGCAATTCCGTTTGTGTCTTACTTCGTGGAGGAGGAATGAGGGTGCCCAGAGATTCTCTGACGTGAAATCACTAATGACAGAGCACCTGGAGGAGCTGGTTTCTCGGTGGAAGAAGCCAAAAAGCCAGCATTCCTAAGGTCTCTTTGAGAGCTGCCAGACACTCTGCCGTCATAGGCCTAAGAATTGGACATTGTGACGGCATGGCAACACTTGGAATCCTAGGACACTGTGGAAGGGCGACTCGCAAACTGGATGGAAGAAGCTTCCAAGCCCAGTGTTCTTTCATGTACCAAAGAGAACGCAAGTGTCTGAGGCTGGTAGCATTGTTGCTGGAGAGCACTGCCTCCTCGTGGGCCTGTCGGCTACTTTCCTATTTCCGACGCTCTCAGGAAACTCTTCCAAAACGAGGTTGGGACATGCTTAGAGAGAACAGCTGCGAAGTGGATGCACAGAACATTAACCTAGATACCAGCCCAGGGTCCCAAGCATCCATTTTTCTCTGGAGGGTACGTACCCCACGCAGGGATTCAAGCAGGGAGTTTGCCTTGGACAACTTACACAGAAAACTGGGATGAGACGTTGGGTCACTCTGTTTGTGCTCACACTACGTGGCCCAGAGAAGTTATGACGCAGCAGATGTCAACCCCCTTTCTCCACACATGTGCACTCCAAAGTAGCGCTGGGCCGTGGGTGTTCTCAGGCCAAGAGCAGTCCTTGTTCTCGGCTGTACCGGCTCTGTGGTTCAAAGGTTCTTTATCTCTGCTCTTTTGGAAGCCTTTCACCCCTGACCCTATCCCTGGGCTGCAGAAGCAAAGAGGCATAGAGGCCTTTCACCCTGAAGGCATTTGCTTGTTTCACATGGAGAATGTGGCCGTCGCCCCTCCCGTGCTGGAGGCGTGTAAGTTGACACCATTTGTTCTGCCCATGGATATTACAAGTAGGTGTACTCGGTTTGGGCTGCCTGGTGAAACTGTTTTTGCAGTCAGCCAGCCCTCTGAGTACTATTCCTCAAGTTTGATTCCTAGCTAGGTAAACCCGGACTTCGGTGGCTACATGGGAGCAAACGTGTTAAGCTTGTGGAGAAAGCCTTTGACCAATTTCAATCTGCTTGTGCTTGTGGCAGGGATTAGGCAGGAACTCTGCCACTCAGGGTTTTTACCTTCCGATAAGCTGTGCCTTTGGGCTGAAGCAGGCGACCTGTCTGTATCACATCCTGGGAAGTAGGGCCTGAGGGGAGTCTGCCACCTGATTGGCCTCCATTATAGGCAACTGAGAAAATGGGGCAAGGCTTACGGAACCCGCTTACAACGAAATGTTTCTATTGAGAAGAGGAGATTTTGCTACTACACGTCAGAAGCTCCTCTCCCTCCGAGTGCTGTTCCTGTGTAGACTAGGGAAAACCACCACCGTTTCCAGGGTTTGATCGGCTCTTTTCCCAGTTGGTATCCTCCGTGAAAGAGCTAGAAGGGCTGATCTCAACCAATCGGCCTGCACACCGTGAGTCCTTGGGGTAGGGCAGTCCTGAGTCAATGTGTCTCCTAAAGAACGAAAGCAAAGTTTCCTGCCACAGGAAAGCACAGAGAGGCCTGGTGCTTTCTCTAGGCAATTCAAGTGGGCTTGAAAGTTGAGGCCTAGTCTACATTGTGGAAAAATTCGCGATTACGGCTATCTTTCTCCCTCTCTGTGTCCCGTACCCTGGGCTCAGCCTTGTGGGAATGCTGATTGGGAGAGTCTGCCTCTCTGCCAGGCTCAGAAGGCTTCTTCCCGTTTGGGCAATTCCGTTTGTGTCTTACTTCGTGGAGGAGGAATGAGGGTGCCCAGAGATTCTCGGACGTGAAATCACTAATGACAGAGCACCTGGAGGAGCAGGTTTCTCGGTGGAAGAAGCCAAAAAGCCAGCATTCCTAAGGTCTCTTTGAGAGCTGCCAGACACTCTGCCGTCATAGGCCTAAGAATTGGCCATTGTGACGGCATGGCAACACTTGGAATCCTAGGACACTGTGGAAGGGCGACTCGCAAACTGGATGAAAGAAGCTTCCAAGCCCAGTGTTCTTTCATGTACCAAAGAGAACGCAAGTGTCTGAGGCTGGTAGCATTGTTGCTGGAGAGCACTGCCTCCTCGTGGGCCTGTCGGCTACTTTCCTATTTCCGACGCTCTCAGGAAACTCTTCCAAAACGAGGTTGGGACATGCTTAGATAGAACAGCTGCGAAGTGGATGCACAGAACATTAACCTAGATACCAGCCCAGGGTCCCAAGCATCCATTTTTCTCTGGAGGGTACGTACCCCACGCAGGGATTCAAGCAGGGAGTTTGCCTTGGACAACTTACACAGAAAACTGGGATGAGACGTTGGGTCACTCTGCTTGTGCTCACACTACGTGGCCCGGAGAAGTTATGACGCAGCAGATGTCAACCCCCTTTCTCCACACATGTGCACCTCAAAGAAGCGCTGGGCCGTGGGTGTTCTCAGGCCAAGAGCAGTACTTGTTCTCTGCTGCACCGTCTCTGTGGTTCAAAGGTTCTTTATCTCTGCTCTTTTGGAAGCCTTTCACCCCTGACCCTATCCCTGGGCTGCAGAAGCAAAGAGGCATAGAGGCCTTTCACCCTGAAGGCATGGGCTTGTTTCACATGGAGAATGTGTCCCTTGCCCCTCCTGTGCTGGAGGCGTGTAAGTTGACACCATTTGTTCTGCCCATGGATATTACAAGTAGGTGTACTCGGTTTGGGCTGCCTGGTGAAACTGTTTTTGCAGTCAGCCAGCCCTCTGAGTACTATTCCTCAAGTTTGATTCCTAGCTAGGTAAACCCGGACTTCGGTGGCTACATGGGAGCAAACGTGTTAAGCTTGTGGAGAAAGCCTTTGACCAATGGCAATCTGCTTGTGCTTGTGGCAGGGATTAGGCAGGAACTCTGCCACTCAGGGTTTTTACCTTCCGATAAGCTGTGCCTTTGGGCTGAAGCAGGCGACGTGTCTGTATCACATCCTGGGAAGTAGGGCCTGAGGGGAGTCTGCCACCTGATTGGCCTCCATTATAGGCAACTGAGAAAATGGGGCAAGGCTTACGGAACCCGCTTACAACGAAATGTTTCTATTGAGAAGAGGAGATTTTGCTACTACACGTCAGCAGCTCCTCTCCCTCAGAGTGCTGTTCCTGTGTAGACTAGGGAAAACCACCACGGTTTCCAGGGTTTGATCGGCTCTTTTCCCAGTTGGTATCCTCCGTGAAAGAGCTAGAAGGGCTGATCTCAACCAATCGGCCTGCACACCGTGAGTCCTTGGGGTAGGGCAGTCCTGAGTCAATGTGTCTCCTAAAGAACGAAAGCAAAGTTTCCTGACACAGGAAAGCACAGAGAGGCCTGGTGCTTTCTCTAGGCAATTCACGTGGGCTTGAAAGTTGAGGCCTAGTCTACATTGTGGAAAAATTCGCGATTACGGCTATCTTTCTCCCTCTCTGTGTCCCGTACCCTGGGCTCAGCCTTGTGGGAATGCTGATTGGGAGAGTCTGCCTCTCTGCCGGGCTCAGAAGGCTTCTTCCCGTTTGGGCAATTCCGTTTGTGTCTTACTTCGTGGAGGAGGAATGAGGGTGCCCAGAGATCCTCTGACGTGAAATCACTAATGACAGAGCACCTGGAGGAGCTGGTTTCTCGGTGGAAGAAAAAAAAAGCCAGCATTCCTAAGGTCTCTTTGAGAGCTGCCAGAGACTCTGCCGTCATAGGCCTAAGAATTGGCCATTGTGACGGCATGTCAACACTTGGAATCCTAGGACACTGTGGAAGGGCGACTCGCAAACTGGATGGAAGAAGCTTCCAAGCCCAGTGTTCTTTCATGTACCAAAGAGAACGCAAGTGTCTGAGGCTGGTAGCATTGTTGCTGGAGAGCACTGCCTCCTCGTGGGCCTGTCGGCTACTTTCCTATTTCCGACGCTCTCAGGAAACTCTTCCAAAACGAGGTTGGGACATGCTTAGAGAGAACAGCTGCGAAGTGGATGCACAGAACATTAACCTAGATACCAGCCCAGGGTCCCAAGCATCCATTTTCCTCTGGAGGGTACGTACCCCACGCAGGGATTCAAGCAGGGAGTTTGCCTTGGACAACTTACACAGAAAACTGGGATGAGAGGTTGGGTTACTCTGCTTGTGCTCACACTACGTGGCCCGGAGAAGTTATGACGCAGCAGATGTCAAGCCCCTTTCTCCACACATGTGCACCCCAAAGAAGCGCTGGGCCGTGGGTGTTCTCAGACCAAGAGCAGTCCTTGTTCTCGGCTGCACCGGCTCTGTGGTTCAAAGGTTCTTTATCTCTGCTCTTTTGGAAGCCTTTCAGACCTGACCCTATCACTGGGCTGCAGAAGCATAGAGGCATAGAGGCCTTTCACCCTGTAGGCATGGGCTTGTTTCACATGGAGAATGTGGCCATCGCCCCTCCCGTGCTGGAGGCCTGTAAGTTGACACCATTTGTTCTGCCCATGGATATTACAAGTAGGTGTACTCGGTTTGGGCTGCCTGGTGAAACAGTTTTTGCAGTCAGCCAGCCTTCTGAGTAATATTCCTCAAGTTTGATTCCTAGCTAGGTAAACCCGGACTTCGGTGGCTACATGGGAGCAAACGTGTTAAGCTTGTGGAGAAAGCCTTTGACCAATGGCAATCTGCTTGTGCTTGTGGCAGGGATTAGGCAGGAACTCTGCCACTCAGGGTTTTTACCTTCCGATAAGCTGTGCCTTTGGGCTGAAGCAGGCGACCTGTCTGTATCACATCCAGGGAATTAGGGCCTGAGGGGAGTCTGCCACCTGATTGGCCTCCATTATAGGCAACTGAGAAAATGGGGCAAGGCTTACGGAACCCGCTTACAACGAAATGTTTCTATTGAGAAGAGGAGATTTTGCTACTACACGTCAGCAGGTCCTCTCGCTCAGAGTGCTGTTCCTGTGTAGACTAGGGAGAACCACCACCGTTTCCAGGGTTTGATTGGCTCTTTTCCCAGTTGGTATTCTCCATGAAAGAGCTAGAAGGGCTGATCTCAACCAATCGGCCTGCACACCGTGAGTCCTTGGGGTAGGGCAGTCCTGAGTCAATGTGTCTCCTAAAGAACGAAAGCAAAGTTTCCTGCCACAGGAAAGCACAGAGAGGCCTGGTGCTTTCTCTAGGCAATTCAAGTGGGCTGGAAAGGTGAGGCCTAGTCTACATTGTGGAAAAGTTCGCGATTACGGCTATTTTTCTCCCTCTCTCTGTCCCGTACCCTGGGCTCAGCCTTGTGGGAATGCTGATTGGGAGAGTCTGCCTCTCTGCCGGGCTCAGAAGGCTTCTTCCCGTTTGGGCAATTCCGTTTGTGTCTTACTTCGTGGAGGAGGAATGAGGGTGCCCAGAGATTCTCGGACGTGAAATCACTAATGACAGAGCACCTGGAGGAGCAGGTTTCTCGGTGGAAGAAGCCAAAAAGCCAGCATTCCTAAGGTCTCTTTGAGAGCTGCCAGACACTCTGCCGTCATAGGCCTAAGAATTGGCCATTGTGACGGCATGGCAACACTTGGAATCCTAGGACACTGTGGAAGGGCGACTCGCAAACTGGATGGAAGAAGCTTCCAAGCCCAGTGTTCTTTCATCTACCAAAGAGAACGCAAGTGTCTGAGGCTGGTAGCATTGTTGCTGGAGAGCACTGCCTCCTCGTGGGCCTGTCGGCTACTTTCCTATTTCCGACGCTCTCAGGAAACTCTTCCAAAACGAGGTTGGGACATGCTTAGAGAGAACAGCTGCGAAGTGGATGCACAGAACATTAACCTAGATACCAGCCCAGGGTCCCAAGCATCCATTTTCCTCTGGAGGGTACGTACCCCACGCAGGGATTCAAGCAGGGAGTTTGCCTTGGACAACTTACACAGAAAACTGGGATGAGAGGTTGGGTTACTCTGCTTGTGCTCACACTACGTGGCCCGGAGAAGTTATGACGCAGCAGATGTCAAGCCCCTTTCTCCACACATGTGCACCCCAAAGAAGCGCTGGGCCGTGGGTGTTCTCAGGCCAAGAGCAGTCCTTGTTCTCGGCTGCACCGTCTCTGTGGTTCAAAGGTTCTTTATCTCTGCTCTTTTGGAAGCCTTTCAGACCTGACCGTATCCCTGGGCTGCAGAAGCAAAGAGGCATAGAGGCCTTTCACCCTGAAGGCATGGGCTTGTTTCACATGGAGAATGTGTCCCTCGCCCCTCCAGTGCTGGAGGCGTGTATGTTGACAACATTTGTTCTGCCCATGGATATTTCAAGTAGGTGTACTCGGTTTGGGCTGCCTGGTGAAACTGTTTTTGCAGTCAGCCAGCCTTCTGAGTACTATTCCTCCAGTTTGATTCCTAGTTAGGTAAACCCGGACTTCGGTGGCTACATGGGAGCAAACGTGTTAAGGTTGTGGAGAAAGCCTTTGACCAATGGCAATCTGCTTGTGCTTGTGGCAGGGATTAGGCAGGAACTCTGCCACTCAGGGTTTTTACCTTCCCATAAGCTGTGCCTTTGGGCTGAAGCAGGCGACGTGTCTGTATCACATCCTGGGAAGTAGGGCCTGAGGGTCGTCTGCCGCCTGATTGGCCTCCATTATAGGCAACTGAGAAAATGGGGCAAGGCTTACGGAACCCGCTTACAACGAAATGTTTCTATTGAGAAGAGGAGATTTTGCTACTACACGTCAGCAACTCCTCTCCCTCAGAGTGCTGTTCCTGGGTAGACTAGGGAAAACCACCACCGTTTCCAGGGTTTGATCGGCTCTTTTCCCAGTTGGTATCCTCCGTGAAAGAGCTAGAAGGGCTGATCTCAACCAATCGGCCTGCACACCGTGAGTCCTTGGGGTAGGGCAGTCCTGAGTCAATGTGTCTCCTAAAGAACGAAAGCAAAGTTTCCTGCCACAGCAAAGCACAGAGAGGCCTGGTGCTTTCTCTAGGCAATTCAAGTGGGCTTGAAAGGTGAGGCCTAGTCTACATTGTGGAAAAGTTCGCGATTACGGCTATCTTTCTCCCTCTCTCTGTCCCGTACCCTGCGCTCAGCCTTGTGGGAATGCTGATTGGGAGAGTCTGCCTCTCTGCCGGGCTCAGAAGGCTTCTTCCCGTTTGGGCAATTCCGTTTGTGTCTTACTTCGTGGAGGAGGAATGAGGGTGCCCAGAGATCCTCTGACGTGAAATCACTAATGACAGAGCACCTGGAGGAGCTGGTTTCTCGGTGGAAGAAAAAAAAAGCCAGCATTCCTAAGGTCTCTTTGAGAGCTGCCAGAGACTCTGCCGTCATAGGCCTAAGAATTGGCCATTGTGACGGCATGTCAACACTTGGAATCCTAGGACACTGTGGAAGGGCGACTCGCAAACTGGATGGAAGAAGCTTCCAAGCCCAGTGTTCTTTCATGTACCAAAGAGAACGCAAGTGTCTGAGGCTGGTAGCATTGTTGCTGGAGAGCACTGCCTCCTCGTGGGCCTGTCGGCTACTTTCCTATTTCCGACGCTCTCAGGAAAGTCTTCCAAAACGAGGTTGGGACATGCTTAGAGAGAACAGCTGCGAAGTGGATGCACAGAACATTAACCTAGATACCAGCCCAGGGTCCCAAGCATCCATTTTCCTCTGGAGGGTACGTACCCCATGCAGGGATTCAAGCAGGGAGTTTGCCTTGGACAACTTACACAGAAAACTGGGATGAGACGTTGGGTCACTCTGCTTGTGCTCACACTACGTGGCCCGGAGAAGTTATGACGCAGCAGATGTCAAGCCCCTTTCTCCACACATGTGCACCCCAAAGAAGCGCTGGGCCGTGGGTGTTCTCAGACCAAGAGCAGTCCTTGTTCTCGGCTGCACCGGCTCTGTGGTTCAAAGGTTCTTTATCTCTGCTCTTTTGGAAGCCTTTCAGACCTGACCCTATCACTGGGCTGCAGAAGCATAGAGGCATAGAGGCCTTTCACCCTGTAGGCATGGGCTTGTTTCACATGGAGAATGTGGCCATCGCCCCTCCCGTGCTGGAGGCCTGTAAGTTGACACCATTTGTTCTGCCCATGGATATTACAAGTAGGTGTACTCGGTTTGGGCTGCCTGGTGAAACAGTTTTTGCAGTCAGCCAGCCTTCTGAGTAATATTCCTCAAGTTTGATTCCTAGCTAGGTAAACCCGGACTTCGGTGGCTACATGGGAGCAAACGTGTTAAGCTTGTGGAGAAAGCCTTTGACCAATGGCAATCTGCTTGTGCTTGTGGCAGGGATTAGGCAGGAACTCTGCCACTCAGGGTTTTTACCTTCCGATAAGCTGTGCCTTTGGGCTGAAGCAGGCGACCTGTCTGTATCACATCCAGGGAATTAGGGCCTGAGGGGAGTCTGCCACCTGATTGGCCTCCATTATAGGCAACTGAGAAAATGGGGCAAGGCTTACGGAACCCGCTTACAACGAAATGTTTCTATTGAGAAGAGGAGATTTTGCTACTACACGTCAGCAGGTCCTCTCGCTCAGAGTGCTGTTCCTGTGTAGACTAGGGAGAACCACCACCGTTTCCAGGGTTTGATTGGCTCTTTTCCCAGTTGGTATTCTCCATGAAAGAGCTAGAAGGGCTGATCTCAACCAATCGGCCTGCACACCGTGAGTCCTTGGGGTAGGGCAGTCCTGAGTCAATGTGTCTCCTAAAGAACGAAAGCAAAGTTTCCTGCCACAGGAAAGCACAGAGAGGCCTGGTGCTTTCTCTAGGCAATTCAAGTGGGCTGGAAAGGTGAGGCCTAGTCTACATTGTGGAAAAGTTCGCGATTACGGCTATTTTTCTCCCTCTCTCTGTCCCGTACCCTGGGCTCAGCCTTGTGGGAATGCTGATTGGGAGAGTCTGCCTCTCTGCCGGGCTCAGAAGGCTTCTTCCCGTTTGGGCAATTCCGTTTGTGTCTTACTTCGTGGAGGAGGAATGAGGGTGCCCAGAGATCCTCTGACGTGAAATCACTAATGACAGAGCACCTGGAGGAGCTGGTTTCTCGGTGGAAGAAAAAAAAAGCCAGCATTCCTAAGGTCTCTTTGAGAGCTGCCAGAGACTCTGCCGTCATAGGCCTAAGAATTGGCCATTGTGACGGCATGTCAACACTTGGAATCCTAGGACACTGTGGAAGGGTGACTCGCAAACTGGATGGAAGAAGCTTCCAAGCCCAGTGTTCTTTCATGTACCAAAGAGAACGCAAGTGTCTGAGGCTGGTAGCATTGTTGCTGGAGAGCACTGCCTCCTCGTGGGCCTGTCGGCTACTTTCCTATTTCCGACGCTCTCAGGAAAGTCTTCCAAAACGAGGTTGGGACATGCTTAGAGAGAACAGCTGCGAAGTGGATGCACAGAACATTAACCTAGATACCAGCCCAGGGTCCCAAGCATCCATTTTCCTCTGGAGGGTACGTACCCCACGCAGGGATTCAAGCAGGGAGTTTGCCTTGGACAACTTACACAGAAAACTGGGATGAGACGTTGGGTCACTCTTCTTGTGCTCACACTACGTGGCCCGGAGAAGTTATGACGCAGCAGATGTCAAGCCCCTTTCTCCACACATGTGCACCCCAAAGAAGCGCTGGGCCGTGGGTGTTCTCAGGCCAAGAGCAGTCCTTGTTCTCGGCTGCACCGTCTCTGTGGTTCAAAGGTTCTTTATCTCTGCTCTTTTGGAAGCCTTTCAGACCTGACCCTATCACTGGGCTGCAGAAGCATAGAGGCATGGAGGCCTTTCACCCTGAAGGCATGGGCTTGTTTCACATGGAGAATGTGGGCGTCGCCCCTCCCTTGCTGGAGGCCTGTACGTTGACACCATTTGTTCTGCCCATGGATCTTACAAGTAGGTGTACTCGGTTTGGGCTGCCTGGTGAAACTGTTTTTGCAGTCAGCCAGCCCTCTGAGTACTATTCCTCAAGTTTGATTCCTAGCTAGGTAAACCCGGACTTCGGTGGCTACATGGGAGCAAACGTGTTAAGCTTGTGGAGAAAGCCTTTGACCAATGGCAATCTGCTTGTGCTTGTGGCAGGGATTAGGCAGGAACTCTGCCACTCAGGGTTTTTACCTTCCGATAAGCTGTGCCTTTGGGCTGAAGCAGGCGACCTGTCTGTATCACATCCAGGGAATTAGGGCCTGAGGGGAGTCTGCCACCTGATTGGCCTCCATTATAGGCAACTGAGAAAATGGGGCAAGGCTTACGGAATCCGCTTACAACGAAATGTTTCTATTGAGAAGAGGAGATTTTGTTACTACACGTCAGCAGCTCCTCTCCCTCAGAGTGCTGTTTCTGTGTAGACTAGGGAGAACCACCACCGTTTCCAGGGTTTGATTGGCTCTTTTCCCAGTTGGTATTCTCCATGAAAGAGCTAGAAGGGCTGATCTCAACCAATCGGCCTGCACACCGTGAGTCCTTGGGGTAGGGCAGTCCTGAGTCAATGTGTCTCCTAAAGAACGAAAGCAAAGTTTTCTGCCACAGGAAAGCACAGAGAGGCCTGGTGCTTTCTCTAGGCAATTCAAGTGGGCTGGAAAGGTGAGGCCTAGTCTACATTGTGGAAAAGTTCGCGATTACGGCTATCTTTCTCCCTCTCTCTGTCCCGTACCCTGGGCTCAGCCTTGTGGGAATGCTGATTGGGAGAGTCTGCCTCTCTGCCGGGCTCAGAAGGCTTCTTCCCGTTTGGGCAATTCCGTTTGTGTCTTACTTCGTGGAGGAGGAATGAGGGTGCCCAGAGATTCTCTGACGTGAAATCACTAATGACAGAGCACCTGGAGGAGCAGGTTTCTCGGTGGAAGAAGCCAAAAAGCCAGCATTCCTAAGGTCTCTTTGAGAGCTGCCAGACACTCTGCCGTCATAGGCCTAAGAATTGGCCATTGTGACGGCATGGCAACACTTGGAATCCTAGGACACTGTGGAAGGGCGACTCGCAAACTGGATGGAAGAAGCTTCCAAGCCCAATGTTCTTTCATCTACCAAAGAGAACGCAAGTGTCTGAGGCTGGTAGCATTGTTGCTGGAGAGCACTGCCTCCTCGTGGGCCTGTCGGCTACTTTCCTATTTCCGACGCTCTCAGGAAACTCTTCCAAAACGAGGTTGGGACATGCTTAGAGAGAACAGCTGCGAAGTGGATGCACAGAACATTAACCTAGATACCAGCCCAGGGTCCCAAGCATCCATTTTTCTCTGGAGGGTACGTACCCCACGCAGGCATTCAAGCAGGGAGTTTGCCTTGGACAACTTACACAGAAAACTGGGATGAGACGTTGGGTCACTCTGCTTGTGCTCACACTACGTGGCCCGGAGAAGTTATGACGCAGCAGATGTCAAGCCCCTTTCTCCACACATGTGCACCCCAAAGAAGCGCTGGGCCGTGGGTGTTCTCAGACCAAGAGCAGTCCTTGTTCTCGGCTGCACCGGCTCTGTGGTTCAAAGGTTCTTTATCTCTGCTCTTTTGGAAGCCTTTCAGACCTGACCCTATCACTGGGCTGCAGAAGCATAGAGGCATAGAGGCCTTTCACCCTGTAGGCATGGGCTTCTTTCACATGGAGAATGTGGCCATCGCCCCTCCCGTGCTGGAGGCCTGTAAGTTGACACCATTTGTTCTGCCCATGGATATTACAAGTAGGTGTACTCGGTTTGGGCTGCCTGGTGAAACAGTTTTTGCAGTCAGCCAGCCTTCTGAGTAATATTCCTCAAGTTTGATTCCTAGCTAGGTAAACCCGGACTTCGGTGGCTACATGGGAGCAAACGTGTTAAGCTTGTGGAGAAAGCCTTTGACCAATGGCAATCTGCTTGTGCTTGTGGCAGGGATTAGGCAGGAACTCTGCCACTCAGGGTTTTTACCTTCCGATAAGCTGTGCCTTTGGGCTGAAGCAGGCGACCTGTCTGTATCACATCCAGGGAATTAGGGCCTGAGGGGAGTCTGCCACCTGATTGGCCTCCATTATAGGCAACTGAGAAAATGGGGCAAAGCTTACGGAACCCGCTTACAACGAAATGTTTCTATTGAGAAGAGGAGATTTTGCTACTACACGTCAGCAGGTCCTCTCGCTCAGAGTGCTGTTCCTGTGTAGACTAGGGAGAACCACCACCGTTTCCAGGGTTTGATTGGCTCTTTTCCCAGTTGGTATTCTCCATGAAAGAGCTAGAAGGGCTGATCTCAACCAATCGGCCTGCACACCGTGAGTCCTTGGGGTAGGGCAGTCCTGAGTCAATGTGTCTCCTAAAGAACGAAAGCAAAGTTTCCTGCCACAGGAAAGCACAGAGAGGCCTGGTGCTTTCTCTAGGCAATTCAAGTGGGCTGGAAAGGTGAGGCCTAGTCTACATTGTGGAAAAGTTCGCGATTACGGCTATTTTTCTCCCTCTCTCTGTCCCGTACCCTGGGCTCAGCCTTGTGGGAATGCTGATTGGGAGAGTCTGCCTCTCTGCCGGGCTCAGAAGGCTTCTTCCCGTTTGGGCAATTCCGTTTGTGTCTTACTTCGTGGAGGAGGAATGAGGGTGCCCAGAGATTCTCGGACGTGAAATCACTAATGACAGAGCACCTGGAGGAGCAGGTTTCTTGGTGGAAGAAGCCAAAAAGCCAGCATTCCTAAGGTCTCTTTGAGAGCTGCCAGACACTCTGCCGTCATAGGCCTAAGAATTGGCCATTGTGACGGCATGGCAACACTTGGAATCCTAGGACACTGTGGAAGGGCGACTCGCAAACTGGATGGAAGAAGCTTCCAAGCCCAGTGTTCTTTCATCTACCAAAGAGAACGCAAGTGTCTGAGGCTGTTAACATTGTTGCTGGAGAGCACTGCCTCCTCGTGGGCCTGTCGGCTACTTTCCTATTTCCGACGCTCTCAGGAAACTCTTCCAAAACGAGGTTGGGACATGCTTAGAGAGAACAGCTGCGAAGTGGATGCACAGAACATTAACCTAGATACCAGCCCAGGGTCCCAAGCATCCATTTTCCTCTGGAGGGTACGTACCCCACACAGGGATTCAAGCAGGGAGTTTGCCTTGGACAACTTACACAGAAAACTGGGATGAGACGTTGGGTCACTCTGCTTGTGCTCACACTACGTGGCCCGGAGAAGTTATGACGCAGCAGATGTCAAGCCCCTTTCTCCACACATGTGCACCCCAAAGAAGCGCTGGGCCGTGGGTGTTCTCAGACCAAGAGCAGTCCTTGTTCTCGGCTGCACTGGCTCTGTGGTTCAAAGGTTCTTTATCTCTGCTCTTTTGGAAGCCTTTCAGACCTGACCCTATCACTGGGCTGCAGAAGCATAGAGGCATAGAGGCCTTTCACCCTGTAGGCATGGGCTTGTTTCACATGGAGAATGTGGCCATCGCCCCTCCCGTGCTGGAGGCCTGTAAGTTGACACCATTTGTTCTGCCCATGGATATTACAAGTAGGTGTACTCGGTTTGGGCTGCCTGGTGAAACAGTTTTTGCAGTCAGCCAGCCTTCTGAGTAATATTCCTCAAGTTTGATTCCTAGCTAGGTAAACCCGGACTTCGGTGGCTACATGGGAGCAAACGTGTTAAGCTTGTGGAGAAAGCCTTTGACCAATGGCAATCTGCTTGTGCTTGTGGCAGGGATTAGGCAGGAACTCTGCCACTCAGGGATTTTACCTTCCGATAAGCTGTGCCTTTGGGCTGAAGCAGGCGACCTGTCTGTATCACATCCAGGGAATTAGGGCCTGAAGGGAGTCTGCCACCTGATTGGCCTCCATTATAGGCAACTGAGAAAATGGGGCAAGGCTTACGGAACCCGCTTACAACGAAATGTTTCTATTGAGAAGAGGAGGTTTTGCTACTACACGTCAGCAGGTCCTCTCGCTCAGAGTGCTGTTCCTGTGTAGACTAGGGAGAACCACCACCGTTTCCAGGGTTTGATTGGCTCTTTTCCCAGTTGGTATTCTCCATGAAAGAGCTAGAAGGGGTGATCTCAACCAATCGGCCTGCACACCGTGAGACCTTGGGGTAGGGCAGTCCTGAGTCAATGTGTCTCCTAAAGAACGAAAGCAAAGTTTCCTGCCACAGGAAAGCACAGAGAGGCCTGGTGCTTTCTCTAGGCAATTCAAGTGGGCTGGAAAGGTGAGGCCTAGTCTACATTGTGGAAAAGTTCGCGATTACGGCTATTTTTCTCCCTCTCTCTGTCCCGTACCCTGGGTTCAGCCTTGTGGGAATGCTGATTGGGAGAGTCTGCCTCTCTGCCGGGCTCAGAAGGCTTCTTCCCGTTTGGGCAATTCCGTTTGTGTCTTACTTCGTGGAGGAGGAATGAGGGTGCCCAGAGATTCTCGGACGTGAAATCACTAATGACAGAGCACCTGGAGGAGCAGGTTTCTCGGTGGAAGAAGCCAAAAAGCCAGCATTCCTAAGGTCTCTTTGAGAGCTGCCAGACACTCTGCCGTCATAGGCCTAAGAATTGGCCATTGTGACGGCATGGCAACACTTGGAATCCTAGGACACTGTGGAAGGGCGACTCGCAAACTGGATGGAAGAAGCTTCCAAGCCCAGTGTTCTTTCATCTACCAAAGAGAACGCAAGTGTCTGAGGCTGGTAGCATTGTTGCTGGAGAGCACTGCCTCCTCGTGGGCCTGTCGGCTACTTTCCTATTTCCGACGCTCTCAGGAAACTCTTCCAAAACGAGGTTGGGACATGCTTAGAGAGAACAGCTGCGAAGTGGATGCACAGAACATTAACCTAGATACCAGCCCAGGGTCCCAAGCATCCATTTTCCTCTGGAGGGTACGTACCCCACGCAGGGATTCAAGCAGGGAGTTTGCCTTGGACAACTTACACAGAAAACTGGGATGAGACGTTGGGTCACTCTGCTTGTGCTCACACTACGTGGCCCGGAGAAGTTATGACGCAGCAGATGTCAAGCCCCTTTCTCCACACATGTGCACCCCAAAGAAGCGCTGGGCCGTGGGTGTTCTCAGGCCAAGAGCAGTCCTTGTTCTCGGCTGCACCGTCTCTGTGATTCAAAGGTTCTTTATCTCTGCTCTTTTGGAAGCCTTTCAGACCTGACCGTATCCCTGGGCTGCAGAAGCAAAGAGGCATAGAGGCCTTTCACCCTGAAGGCATGGGCTTGTTTCACATGGAGAATGTGTCCCTCGCCCCTCCAGTGCTGGAGGCGTGTATGTTGACAACATTTGTTCTGCCCATGGATATTTCAAGTAGGTGTACTCGGTTTGGGCTGCCTGGTGAAACTGTTTTTGCAGTCAGCCAGCCTTCTGACTACTGTTCCTCCAGTTTGATTCCTAGTTAGGTAAACCCGGACTTCGGTGGCTACATGGGAGCAAACGTGTTAAGCTTGTGGAGAAAGCCTTTGACCAATGGCAATCTGCTTGTGCTTGTGGCAGGGATTAGGCAGGAACTCTGCCACTCAGGGTTTTTACCTTCCCATAAGCTGTGCCTTTGGGCTGAAGCAGGCGACGTGTCTGTATCACATCCTGGGAAGTAGGGCCTGAGGGTCGTCTGCCACCTGATTGGCCTCCATTATAGGCAAGTGAGAAAATGGGGCAAGGCTTACGGAACCCGCTTACAACGAAATGTTTCTATTGAGAAGAGGAGATTTTGCTACTACACGTCAGCAGCTCCTCTCCCTCAGAGTGCTGTTCCTGGGTAGACTAGGGAAAACCACCACCGTTTCCAGGGTTTGATCGGCTCTTTTCCCAGTTGGTATCCTCCGTGAAAGAGCTAGAAGGGCTGATCTCAACCAATCGGCCTGCACACCGTGAGTCCTTGGGGTAGGGCAGTCCTGAGTCAATGTGTCTCCTAAAGAACGAAAGCAAAGTTTCCTGCCACAGGAAAGCACAGAGAGGCCTGGTGCTTTCTCTAGGCAATTCAAGTGGGCTTGAAAGGTGAGGCCTAGTCTACATTGTGGAAAAGTTCGCGATTACGGCTATCTTTCTCCCTCTCTCTGTCCCGTACCCTGGGCTCAGCCTTGTGGGAATGCTGATTGGGAGAGTCTGCCTCTCTGCCGGGCTCAGAAGGCTTCTTCCCGTTTGGGCAATTCCGTTTGTGTCTTACTTCGTGGAGGAGGAATGAGGGTTCCCAGAGATCCTCTGACGTAAAATCACTAATGACAGAGCACCTGGAGGAGCTGGTTTCTCGGTGGAAGAAAAAAAAAGCCAGCATTCCTAAGGTCTCTTTGAGAGCTGCCAGAGACTCTGCCGTCATAGGCCTAAGAATTGGCCATTGTGACGGCATGTCAACACTTGGAATCCTAGGACACTGTGGAAGGGCGACTCGCAAACTGGATGGAAGAAGCTTCCAAGCCCAGTGTTCTTTCATGTACCAAAGAGAACGCAAGTGTCTGAGGCTGGTAGCATTGTTGCTGGAGAGCACTGCCTCCTCGTGGGCCTGTCGGCTACTTTCCTATTTCCGACGCTCTCAGGAAACTCTTCCAAAACGAGGTTGGGACATGCTTAGAGAGAACAGCTGCGAAGTGGATGCACAGAACATTAACCTAGATACCAGCCCAGGGTCCCAAGCATCCATTTTTCTCTGGAGGGTACGTACCCCACGCAGGGATTCAAGCAGGGAGTTTGCCTTGGACAACTTACACAGAAAACTGGGATGAGACGTTGGGTCACTCTGCTTGTGCTCACACTACGTGGCCCGGAGAAGTTATGACGCAGCAGATGTCAAGCCCCTTTCTCCACACATGTGCACCCCAAAGAAGCGCTGGGCCGTGGGTGTTCTCAGGCCAAGAGCAGTCCTTGTTCTCGGCTGCACCGTCTCTGTGGTTCAAAGGTTCTTTATCTCTGCTCTTTTGGAAGCCTTTCAGACCTGACCCTATCACTGGGCTGCAGAAGCATAGAGGCATAGAGGCCTTTCACCCTGAAGGCATGGGCTTGTTTCACATGGAGAATGTGGGCGTCGCCCCTCCCTTGCTGGAGGCCTGTAAGTTGACACCATTTGTTCTGCCCATGGATCTTACAAGTAGGTGTACTCGGTTTGGGCTGCCTGGTGAAACTGTTTTTGCAGTCAGCCAGCCCTCTGAGTACTATTCCTCAAGTTTGATTCCTAGCTAGGTAAACCCGGACTTCGGTGGCTACATGGGAGCAAACGTGTTAAGCTTGTGGAGAAAGCCTTTGACCAATGGCAATCTGCTTGTGCTTGTGGCAGGGATTAGGCAGGAACTCTGCCACTCAGGGTTTTTACCTTCCGATAAGCTGTGCCTTTGGGCTGAAGCAGGCGACCTGTCTGTATCACATCCAGGGAATTAGGGCCTGAGGGGAGTCTGCCACCTGATTGGCCTCCATTATAGGCAACTGAGAAAATGGGGCAAGGCTTACGGAACCCGCTTACAACGAAATGTTTCTATTGAGAAGAGGAGATTTTGTTACTACACGTCAGCAGCTCCTCTCCCTCAGAGTGCTGTTTCTGTGTAGACTAGGGAGAACCACCACCGTTTCCAGGGTTTGATTGGCTCTTTTCCCAGTTGGTATTCTCCATGAAAGAGCTAGAAGGGCTGATCTCAACCAATCGGCCTGCACACCGTGAGTCCCTGGGGTAGGGCAGTCCTGAGTCAATGTGTCTCCTAAAGAACGAAAGCAAAGTTTCCTGCCACAGGAAAGCACAGAGAGGCCTGGTGCTTTCTCTAGGCAATTCAAGTGGGCTGGAAAGGTGAGGCCTAGTCTACATTGTGGAAAAGTTCGCGATTACGGCTATCTTTCTCCCTCTCTCTGTCCCGTACCCTGGGCTCAGCCTTGTGGGAATGCTGATTGGGAGAGTCTGCCTCTCTGCCGGGCTCAGAAGGCTTCTTCCCGTTTGGGCAATTCCGTTTGTGTCTTACTTCGTGGAGGAGGAATGAGGGTGCTCAGAGATTCTCTGACGTGAAATCACTAATGACAGAGCACCTGGAGGAGCAGGTTTCTCGGTGGAAGAAGCCAAAAAGCCAGCATTCCTAAGGTCTCTTTGAGAGCTGCCAGACACTCTGCCGTCATAGGCCTAAGAATTGGCCATTGTGACGGCATGGCAACACTTGGAATCCTAGGACACTGTGGAAGGGCGACTCGCAAACTGGATGGAAGAAGCTTCCAAGCCCAATGTTCTTTCATCTACCAAAGAGAACGCAAGTGTCTGAGGCTGGTAGCATTGTTGCTGGAGAGCACTGCCTCCTCGTGGGCCTGTCGGCTACTTTCCTATTTCCGACGCTCTCAGGAAACTCTTCCAAAACGAGGTTGGGACATGCTTAGAGAGAACAGCTGCGAAGTGGATGCACAGAACATTAACCTAGATACCAGCCCAGGGTCCCAAGCATCCATTTTCCTCTGGAGGGTACGTACCCAACGCAGGGATTCAAGCAGGGAGTTTGCCTTGGACAACTTACACAGAAAACTGGGATGAGACGTTGGGTCACTCTGCTTGTGCTCACACTACGTGGCCCGGAGAAGTTATGACGCAGCAGATGTCAAGCCCCTTTCTCCACACATGTGCACCCCAAAGAAGCGCTGGGCCGTGGGTGTTCTCAGACCAAGAGCAGTCCTTGTTCTCGGCTGCACCGGCTCTGTGGTTCAAAGGTTCTTTATCTCTGCTCTTTTGGAAGCCTTTCAGACCTGACCCTATCACTGGGCTGCAGAAGCATAGAGGCATAGAGGCCTTTCACCCTGTAGGCATGGGCTTGTTTCACATGGAGAATGTGGCCATCGCCCCTCCCGTGCTGGAGGCCTGTAAGTTGACACCATTTGTTCTGCCCATGGATATTTCAAGTAGGTGTACTCGGTTTGGGCTGCCTGGTGAAACAGTTTTTGCAGTCAGCCAGCCTTCTGAGTAATATTCCTCAAGTTTGATTCCTAGCTAGGTAAACCCGGACTTCGGTGGCTACATGGGAGCAAACGTGTTAAGCTTGTGGAGAAAGCCTTTGACCAATGGCAATCTGCTTGTGCTTGTGGCAGGGATTAGGCAGGAACTCTGCCACTCAGGGTTTTTACCTTCCGATAAGCTGTGCCTTTGGGCTGAAGCAGGCGACCTGTCTGTATCACATCCAGGGAATTAGGGCCTGAAGGGAGTCTGCCACCTGATTGGCCTCCATTATAGGCAACTGAGAAAATGGGGCAAGGCTTACGGAACCCGCTTACAACGAAATGTTTCTATTGAGAAGAGGAGATTTTGCTACTACACGTCAGCAGGTCCTCTCGCTCAGAGTGCTGTTCCTGTGTAGACTAGGGAGAACCACCACCGTTTCCAGGGTTTGATTGGCTCTTTTCCCAGTTGGTATTCTCCATGAAAGAGCTAGAAGGGCTGATCTCAACCAATCGGCCTGCACACCGTGAGACCTTGGGGTAGGGCAGTCCTGAGTCAATGTGTCTCCTAAAGAACGAAAGCAAAGTTTCCTGCCACAGGAAAGCACAGAGAGGCCTGGTGCTTTCTCTAGGCAATTCAAGTGGGCTGGAAAGGTGAGGCCTAGTCTACATTGTGGAAAAGTTCGCGATTACGGCTATTTTTCTCCCTCTCTCTGTCCCGTACCCTGGGCTCAGCCTTGTGGGAATGCTGATTGGGAGAGTCTGCCTCTCTGCCGGGCTCAGAAGGCTTCTTCCCGTTTGGGCAATTCCGTTTGTGTCTTACTTCGTGGAGGAGGAATGAGGGTGCCCAGAGATTCTCGGACGTGAAATCACTAATGACAGAGCACCTGGAGGAGCAGGTTTCTCGGTGGAAGAAGCCAAAAAGCCAGCATTCCTAAGGTCTCTTTGAGAGCTGCCAGACACTCTGCCGTCATAGGCCTAAGAATTGGCCATTGTGACGGCATGGCAACACTTGGAATCCTAGGACACTGTGGAAGGGCGACTCGCAAACTGGATGGAAGAAGCTTCCAAGCCCAGTGTTCTTTCATCTACCAAAGAGAACGCAAGTGTCTGAGGCTGGTAGCATTGTTGCTGGAGAGCACTGCCTCCTCGTGGGCCTGTCGGCTACTTTCCTATTTCCGACGCTCTCAGGAAACTCTTCCAAAACGAGGTTGGGACATGCTTAGAGAGAACAGCTGCGAAGTGGATGCACAGAACATTAACCTAGATACCAGCCCAGGGTCCCAAGCATCCATTTTCCTCTGGAGGGTACGTACCCCACGCAGGGATTCAAGCAGGGAGTTTGCCTTGGACAACTTACACAGAAAACTGGGATGAGACGTTGGGTCACTCTGCTTGTGCTCACACTACGTGGCCCGGAGAAGTTATGACGCAGCAGATGTCAAGCCCCTTTCTCCACACATGTGCACCCCAAAGAAGCGCTGGGCCGTGGGTGTTCTCAGGCCAAGAGCAGTCCTTGTTCTCGGCTGCACCGTCTCTGTGATTCAAAGGTTCTTTATCTCTGCTCTTTTGGAAGCCTTTCAGACCTGACCGTATCCCTGGGCTGCAGAAGCAAAGAGGCATAGAGGCCTTTCACCCTGAAGGCATGGGCTTGTTTCACATGGAGAATGTGTCCCTCGCCCCTCCAGTGCTGGAGGCGTGTATGTTGACAACATTTGTTCTGCCCATGGATATTTCAAGTAGGTGTACTCGGTTTGGGCTGCCTGGTGAAACTGTTTTTGCAGTCAGCCAGCCTTCTGACTACTGTTCCTCCAGTTTGATTCCTAGTTAGGTAAACCCGGACTTCGGTGGCTACATGGGAGCAAACGTGTTAAGCTTGTGGAGAAAGCCTTTGACCAATGGCAATCTGCTTGTGCTTGTGGCAGGGATTAGGCAGGAACTCTGCCACTCAGGGTTTTTACCTTCCGATAAGCTGTGCCTTTGGGCTGAAGCAGGCGACGTGTCTGTATCACATCCTGGGAAGTAGGGCCTGAGGGTCGTCTGCCACCTGATTGGCCTCCATTATAGGCAAGTGAGAAAATGGGGCAAGGCTTACGGAACCCGCTTACAACGAAATGTTTCTATTGAGAAGAGGAGATTTTGCTACTACACGTCAGCAGCTCCTCTCCCTCAGAGTGCTGTTCCTGGGTAGACTAGGGAAAACCACCACCGTTTCCAGGGTTTGATCGGCTCTTTTCCCAGTTGGTATCCTCCGTGAAAGAGCTAGAAGGGCTGATCTCAACCAATCGGCCTGCACACCGTGAGTCCTTGGGGTAGGGCAGTCCTGAGTCAATGTGTCTCCTAAAGAACGAAAGCAAAGTTTCCTGCCACAGGAAAGCACAGAGAGGCCTGGTGCTTTCTCTAGGCAATTCAAGTGGGCTTGAAAGGTGAGGCCTAGTCTACATTGTGGAAAAGTTCGCGATTACGGCTATCTTTCTCCCGCTCTCTGTCCCGTACCCTGGGCTCAGCCTTGTGGGAATGCTGATTGGGAGAGTCTGCCTCTCTGCCGGGCTCAGAAGGCTTCTTCCCGTTTGGGCAATTCCGTTTGTGTCTTACTTCGTGGAGGAGGAATGAGGGTTCCCAGAGATCCTCTGACGTGAAATCACTAATGACAGAGCACCTGGAGGAGCTGGTTTCTCGGTGGAAGAAAAAAAAAGCCAGCATTCCTAAGGTCTCTTTGAGAGCTGCCAGAGACTCTGCCGTCATAGGCCTAAGAATTGGCCATTGTGACGGCATGTCAACACTTGGAATCCTAGGACACTGTGGAAGGGCGACTCGCAAACTGGATGGAAGAAGCTTCCAAGCCCAGTGTTCTTTCATGTACCAAAGAGAACGCAAGTGTCTGAGGCTGGTAGCATTGTTGCTGGAGAGCACTGCCTCCTCGTGGGCCTGTCGGCTACTTTCCTATTTCCGACGCTCTCAGGAAACTCTTCCAAAACGAGGTTGGGACATGCTTAGAGAGAACAGCTGCGAAGTGGATGCACAGAACATTAACCTAGATACCAGCCCAGGGTCCCAAGCATCCATTTTTCTCTGGAGGGTACGTACCCCACGCAGGGATTCAAGCAGGGAGTTTGCCTTGGACAACTTACACAGAAAACTGGGATGAGACGTTGGGTCACTCTGCTTGTGCTCACACTACGTGGCCCGGAGAAGTTATGACGCAGCAGATGTCAAGCCCCTTTCTCCACACATGTGCACCCCAAAGAAGCGCTGGGCCGTGGGTGTTCTCAGGCCAAGAGCAGTCCTTGTTCTCGGCTGCACCGTCTCTGTGGTTCAAAGGTTCTTTATCTCTGCTCTTTTGGAAGCCTTTCAGACCTGACCCTATCACTGGGCTGCAGAAGCATAGAGGCATAGAGGCCTTTCACCCTGAAGGCATGGGCTTGTTTCACATGGAGAATGTGGGCGTCGCCCCTCCCTTGCTGGAGGCCTGTAAGTTGACACCATTTGTTCTGCCCATGGATCTTACAAGTAGGTGTACTCGGTTTGGGCTGCCTGGTGAAACTGTTTTTGCAGTCAGCCAGCCCTCTGAGTACTATTCCTCAAGTTTGATTCCTAGCTAGGTAAACCCGGACTTCGGTGGCTACATGGGAGCAAACGTGTTAAGCTTGTGGAGAAAGCCTTTGACCAATGGCAATCTGCTTGTGCTTGTGGCAGGGATTAGGCAGGAACTCTGCCACTCAGGGTTTTTACCTTCCGATAAGCTGTGCCTTTGGGCTGAAGCAGGCGACCTGTCTGTATCACATCCAGGGAATTAGGGCCTGAGGGGAGTCTGCCACCTGATTGGCCTCCATTATAGGCAACTGAGAAAATGGGGCAAGGCTTACGGAACCCGCTTACAACGAAATGTTTCTATTGAGAAGAGGAGATTTTGTTACTACACGTCAGCAGCTCCTCTCCCTCAGAGTGCTGTTTCTGTGTAGACTAGGGAGAACCACCACCGTTTCCAGGGTTTGATTGGCTCTTTTCCCAGTTGGTATTCTCCATGAAAGAGCTAGAAGGGCTGATCTCAACCAATCGGCCTGCACACCGTGAGTCCTTGGGGTAGGGCAGTCCTGAGTCAATGTGTCTCCTAAAGAACGAAAGCAAAGTTTCCTGCCACAGGAAAGCACAGAGAGGCCTGGTGCTTTCTCTAGGCAATTCAAGTGGGCTGGAAAGGTGAGGCCTAGTCTACATTGTGGAAAAGTTCGCGATTACGGCTATCTTTCTCCCTCTCTCTGTCCCGTACCCTGGGCTCAGCCTTGTGGGAATGCTGATTGGGAGAGTCTGCCTCTCTGCCGGGCTCAGAAGGCTTCTTCCCGTTTGGGCAATTCCGTTTGTGTCTTACTTCGTGGAGGAGGAATGAGGGTGCCCAGAGATTCTCTGACGTGAAATCACTAATGACAGAGCACCTGGAGGAGCAGGTTTCTCGGTGGAAGAAGCCAAAAAGCCAGCATTCCTAAGGTCTCTTTGAGAGCTGCCAGACACTCTGCCGTCATAGGCCTAAGAATTGGCCATTGTGACGGCATGGCAACACTTGGAATCCTAGGACACTGTGGAAGGGCGACTCGCAAACTGGATGGAAGAAGCTTCCAAGCCCAATGTTCTTTCATCTGCCAAAGAGAACGCAAGTGTCTGAGGCTGGTAGCATTGTTGCTGGAGAGCACTGCCTCCTCGTGGGCCTGTCGGCTACTTTCCTATTTCCGACGCTCTCAGGAAACTCTTCCAAAACGAGGTTGGGACATGCTTAGAGAGAACAGCTGCGAAGTGGATGCACAGAACATTAACCTAGATACCAGCCCAGGGTCCCAAGCATCCATTTTTCTCTGGAGGGTACGTACCCCACGCAGGGATTCAAGCAGGGAGTTTGCTTTGGACAACTTACACAGAAAACTGGGATGAGACGTTGGGTCACTCTGCTTGTGCTCACACTACGTGGCCCGGAGAAGTTATGACGCAGCAGATGTCAACCCCCTTTCTCCACACATGTGCACCCCAAAGAAGCGCTGGGCCGTGGGTGTTCTCAGGCCAAGAGCAGTCCTTGTTCTCGGCTGCACCATCTCTGTGGTTCAAAGGTTCTTTATATCTGCTCTTTTGGAAGCCTTTCAGACCTGACCCTATCACTGGGCTGCAGAAGCAAAGAGGCATAGAGGCCTTTCACCCTGAAGGCATGGGTTTGTTTCACATGGAGAATGTGGCCGTCGCCCCTCCCGTGCTGGAGGCCTGTAAGTTGACACCATTTGTTCTGCCCATGGATATTACAAGTAGGTGTACTCGGTTTGGGCTGCCTGGTGAAACTGTTTTTGCAGTCAGCCAGCCTTCTGAGTACTATTCCTCAAGTTTGATTCCTAGCTAGGTAAACCCGGACTTCGGTGGCTACATGGGAGCAAACGTGTTAAGCTTGTGGAGAAAGCCTTTGACCAATGGCAATCTGCTTGTGCTTGTGGCAGGGATTAGGCAGGAACTCTGCCACTCAGGGTTTTTACCTTCCGATAAGCTGTGCCTTTGGGCTGAAGCAGGCGACCTGTCTGTATCACATCCAGGGAATTAGGGCCTGAGGGGAGTCTGCCACCTGATTGGCCTCCATTATAGGCAACTGAGAAAATGGGGCAAGGCTTACGGAACCCGCTTACAACGAAATGTTTCTATTGAGAAGAGGAGATTTTGCTACTACACGTCAGCAGCTCCTCTCCCTCAGAGTGCTGTTCCTGTGTAGACTAGGGAGATCCACCACCGTTTCCAGGGTTTGATTGGCTCTTTTCCCAGTTGGTATTCTCCATGAAAGAGCTAGAAGGGCTGATCTCAACCAATCGGCCTGCACACCGTGAGTCCTTGGGGTAGGGCAGTCCTGAGTCAATGTGTCTCCTAAAGAACGAAAGCAAAGTTTCCTGACACAGGAAAGCACAGAGAGGCCTGGTGCTTTCTCTAGGCAATTGAAGTGGGCTGGAAAGGTGAGGCCTAGTCTACATTGTGGAAAAGTTCGCGATTACGGCTATCTTTCTCCCTCTCTCTGCCCCGTACCCTGGGCTCAGCCTTGTGGGAATGCTGATTGGGAGAGTCTGCCTCTCTGCCGGGCTCAGAAGGCTTCTTCCCGTTTGGGCAATTCCGTTTGTGTCTTACTTCGTGGAGGAGGAATGAGGGTGCCCAGAGATTCTCTGACGTGAAATCACTAATGACAGAGCACCTGGAGGAGCTGGTTTCTCGGTGGAAGAAGCCAAAAAGCCAGCATTCCTAAGGTCTCTTTGAGAGCTGCCAGACACTCTGCCGTCATAGGCCTAAGAATTGGACATTGTGACGGCATGGCAACACTTGGAATCCTAGGACACTGTGGAAGGGCGACTCGCAAACTGGATGGAAGAAGCTTCCAAGCCCAGTGTTCTTTCATGTACCAAAGAGAACGCAAGTGTCTGAGGCTGGTAGCATTGTTGCTGGAGAGCACTGCCTCCTCGTGGGCCTGTCGGCTACTTTCCTATTTCCGACGCTCTCAGGAAACTCTTCCAAAACGAGGTTGGGACATGCTTAGAGAGAACAGCTGCGAAGTGGATGCACAGAACATTAACCTAGATACCAGCCCAGGGTCCCAAGCATCCATTTTTCTCTGGAGGGTACGTACCCCACGCAGGGATTCAAGCAGGGAGTTTGCCTTGGACAACTTACACAGAAAACTGGGATGAGACGTTGGGTCACTCTGTTTGTGCTCACACTACGTGGCCCGGAGAAGTTATGACGCAGCAGATGTCAACCCCCTTTCTCCACACATGTGCACTCCAAAGTAGCGCTGGGCCGTGGGTGTTCTCAGGCCAAGAGCAGTCCTTGTTCTCGGCTGTACCGGCTCTGTGGTTCAAAGGTTCTTTATCTCTGCTCTTTTGGAAGCCTTTCACCCCTGACCCTATCCCTGGGCTGCAGAAGCAAAGAGGCATAGAGGCCTTTCACCCTGAAGGCATTTGCTTGTTTCACATGGAGAATGTGGCCGTCGCCCCTCCCGTGCTGGAGGCGTGTAAGTTGACACCATTTGTTCTGCCCATGGATATTACAAGTAGGTGTACTCGGTTTGGGCTGCCTGGTGAAACTGTTTTTGCAGTCAGCCAGCCCTCTGAGTACTATTCCTCAAGTTTGATTCCTAGCTAGGTAAACCCGGACTTCGGTGGCTACATGGGAGCAAACGTGTTAAGCTTGTGGAGAAAGCCTTTGACCAATTTCAATCTGCTTGTGCTTGTGGCAGGGATTAGGCAGGAACTCTGCCACTCAGGGTTTTTACCTTCCGATAAGCTGTGCCTTTGGGCTGAAGCAGGCGACATGTCTGTATCACATCCTGGGAAGTAGGGCCTGAGGGGAGTCTGCCACCTGATTGGCCTCCATTATAGGCAACTGAGAAAATGGGGCAAGGCTTACGGAACCCGCTTACAACGAAATGTTTCTATTGAGAAGAGGAGATTTTGCTACTACACGTCAGAAGCTCCTCTCCCTCCGAGTGCTGTTCCTGTGTAGACTAGGGAAACCACCACCGTTTCCAGGGTTTGATCGGCTCTTTTCCCAGTTGGTATCCTCCGTGAAAGAGCTAGAAGGGCTGATCTCAACCAATCGGCCTGCACACCGTGAGTCCTTGGGGTAGGGCAGTCCTGAGTCAATGTGTCTCCTAAAGAACGAAAGCAAAGTTTCCTGCCACAGGAAAGCACAGAGAGGCCTGGTGCTTTCTCTAGGCAATTCACGTGGGCTTGAAAGTTGAGGCCTAGTCTACATTGTGGAAAAATTCGCGATTACGGCTATCTTTCTCCCTCTCTGTGTCCCGTACCCTGGGCTCAGCCTTGTGGGAATGCTGATTGGGAGAGTCTGCCTCTCTGCCGGGCTCAGAAGGCTTCTTCCCGTTTGGGCAATTCCGTTTGTGTCTTACTTCGTGGAGGAGGAATGAGGGTGCCCAGAGATTCTCGGACGTGAAATCACTAATGACAGAGCACCTGGAGGAGCTGGTTTCTCGGTGGAAGAAGCCAAAAAGCCAGCATTCCTAAGGTCTCTTTGAGAGCTGCCAGACACTCTGCCGTCATAGGCCTAAGAATTGGCCATTGTGACGGCATGGCAACACTTGGAATCCTAGGACACTGTGGAAGGGCGACTCGCAAACTGGATGGAAGAAGCTTCCAAGCCCAGTGTTCTTTCATCTACCAAAGAGAACGCAAGTGTCTGAGGCTGGTAGCATTGTTGCAGGAGAGCACTGCCTCCTCGTGGGCCTGTCGGCTACTTTCCTATTTCCGACGCTCTCAGGAAACTCTTCCAAAACGAGGTTGGGACATGCTTAGAGAGAACAGCTGCGAAGTGGATGCACAGAACATTAACCTAGATACCAGCCCAGGGTCCCAAGCATCCATTTTTCTCTGGAGGGTACGTACCCCACGCAGGGATTCAAGCAGGGAGTTTGCCTTGGACAACTTACACAGAAAACTGGGATGAGACGTTGGGTCACTCTGTTTGTGCTCACACTACGTAGCCCGGAGAAGTTATGACGCAGCAGATGTCAACCCCCTTTCTCCACACATGTGCACTCCAAAGTAGCGCTGGGCCGTGGGTGTTCTCAGGCCAAGAGCAGTCCTTGTTCTCGGCTGTACCGGCTCTGTGGTTCAAAGGTTCTTTATCTCTGTTCTTTTGGAAGCCTTTCACCCCTGACCCTATCCCTGGGCTGCAGAAGCAAAGAGGCATAGAGGCCTTTCACCCTGAAGGCATGGGCTTGTTTCACATGGAGAATGTGGCCGTCGCCCCTCCCGTGCTGGAGGCGTGTAAGTTGACACCATTTGTTCTGCCCATGGATATTACAAGTAGGTGTACTCGGTTTGGGCTGCCTGGTGAAACTGTTTTTGCAGTCAGCCAGCCTTCTGAGTACTATTCCTCAAGTTTGATTCCTAGCTAGGTAAACCCGGACTTCGGTGGCTACATGGGAGCAAACGTGTTAAGCTTGTGGAGAAAGCCTTTGACCAATTTCAATCTGCTTGTGCTTGTGGCAGGGATTAGGCAGGAACTCTGCCACTCAGGGTTTTTACCTTCCGATAAGCTGTGCCTTTGGGCTGAAGCAGGCGACATGTCTGTATCACATCCTGGGAAGTAGGGCCTGAGGGGAGTCTGCCACCTGATTGGCCTCCATTATAGGCAACTGAGAAAATGGGGCAAGGCTTACGGAACCCGCTTACAACGAAATGTTTCTATTGAGAAGAGGAGATTTTGCTACTACACGTCAGAAGCTCCTCTCCCTCCGAGTGCTGTTCCTGTGTAGACTAGGGAAAAC
Organism: Balaenoptera physalus; assembly: GCF_965194825.1. Taxonomy (NCBI): domain Eukaryota; kingdom Metazoa; phylum Chordata; class Mammalia; order Artiodactyla; family Balaenopteridae; genus Balaenoptera; species Balaenoptera physalus. The sequence continues at coordinate 36,668,134 of NC_138897.1, read as the reverse complement.
CACCACCGTTTCCAGGGTTTGATCGGCTCTTTTCCCAGTTGGTATCCTCCGTGAAAGAGCTAGAAGGGCTGATCTCAACCAATCGGCCTGCACACCGTGAGTCCTTGGGGTAGGGCAGTCCTGAGTCAATGTGTCTCCTAAAGAACGAAGGCAAAGTTTCCTGCCACAGGAAAGCACAGAGAGGCCTGGTGCTTTCTCTAGGCAATTCAAGTGGGCTTGAAAGTTGAGGCCTAGTCTACATTGTGGAAAAATTCGCGATTACGGCTATCTTTCTCCCTCTCTGTGTCCCGTACCCTGGGCTCAGCCTTGTGGGAATGCTGATTGGGAGAGTCTGCCTCTCTGCCGGGCTCAGAAGGCTTCTTCCCGTTTGGGCAATTCCGTTTGTGTCTTACTTCGTGGAGGAGGAATGAGGGTGCCCAGAGATTCTCGGACGTGAAATCACTAATGACAGAGCACCTGGAGGAGCAGGTTTCTCGGTGGAAGAAGCCAAAAAGCCAGCATTCCTAAGGTCTCTTTGAGAGCTGCCAGACACTCTGCCGTCATAGGCCTAAGAATTGGCCATTGTGACGGCATGGCAACACTTGGAATCCTAGGACACTGTGGAAGGGCGACTCGCAAACTGGATGAAAGAAGCTTCCAAGCCCAGTGTTCTTTCATGTACCAAAGAGAACGCAAGTGTCTGAGGCTGGTAGCATTGTTGCTGGAGAGCACTGCCTCCTCGTGGGCCTGTCGGCTACTTTCCTATTTCCGACGCTCTCAGGAAACTCTTCCAAAACGAGGTTGGGACATGCTTAGAGAGAACAGCTGCGAAGTGGATGCACAGAACATTAACCTAGATACCAGCCCAGGGTCCCAAGCATCCATTTTTCTCTGGAGGGTACGTACCCCACGCAGGGATTCAAGCAGGGAGTTTGCCTTGGACAACTTACACAGAAAACTGGGATGAGACGTTGGGTCACTCTGCTTGTGCTCACACTACGTGGCCCGGAGAAGTTATGACGCAGCAGATGTCAACCCCCTTTCTCCACACATGTGCACCTCAAAGAAGCGCTGGGCCGTGGGTGTTCTCAGGCCAAGAGCAGTACTTGTTCTCTGCTGCACCGTCTCTGTGGTTCAAAGGTTCTTTATCTCTGCTCTTTTGGAAGCCTTTCACCCCTGACCCTATCCCTGGGCTGCAGAAGCAAAGAGGCATAGAGGCCTTTCACCCTGAAGGCATGGGCTTGTTTCACATGGAGAATGTGTCCCTTGCCCCTCCTGTGCTGGAGGCGTGTAAGTTGACACCATTTGTTCTGCCCATGGATATTACAAGTAGGTGTACTCGGTTTGGGCTGCCTGGTGAAACTGTTTTTGCAGTCAGCCAGCCCTCTGAGTACTATTCCTCAAGTTTGATTCCTAGCTAGGTAAACCCGGACTTCGGTGGCTACATGGGAGCAAACGTGTTAAGCTTGTGGAGAAAGCCTTTGACCAATGGCAATCTGCTTGTGCTTGTGGCAGGGATTAGGCAGGAACTCTGCCACTCAGGGTTTTTACCTTCCGATAAGCTGTGCCTTTGGGCTGAAGCAGGCGACCTGTCTGTATCACATCCAGGGAATTAGGGCCTGAGGGGAGTCTGCCACCTGATTGGCCTCCATTATAGGCAACTGAGAAAATGGGGCAAGGCTTACGGAACCCGCTTACAACGAAATGTTTCTATTGAGAAGAGGAGATTTTGCTACTACACGTCAGCAGCTCCTCTCCCTCAGAGTGCTGTTCCTGTGTAGACTAGGGAGATCCACCACCGTTTCCAGGGTTTGATTGGCTCTTTTCCCAGTTGGTATTCTCCATGAAAGAGCTAGAAGGGCTGATCTCAACCAATCGGCCTGCACACCGTGAGTCCTTGGGGTAGGGCAGTCCTGAGTCAATGTGTCTCCTAAAGAACGAAAGCAAAGTTTCCTGACACAGGAAAGCACAGAGAGGCCTGGTGCTTTCTCTAGGCAATTGAAGTGGGCTGGAAAGGTGAGGCCTAGTCTACATTGTGGAAAAGTTCGCGATTACGGCTATCTTTCTCCCTCTCTCTGCCCCGTACCCTGGGCTCAGCCTTGTGGGAATGCTGATTGGGAGAGTCTGCCTCTCTGCCGGGCTCAGAAGGCTTCTTCCCGTTTGGGCAATTCCGTTTGTGTCTTACTTCGTGGAGGAGGAATGAGGGTGCCCAGAGATTCTCTGACGTGAAATCACTAATGACAGAGCACCTGGAGGAGCTGGTTTCTCGGTGGAAGAAGCCAAAAAGCCAGCATTCCTAAGGTCTCTTTGAGAGCTGCCAGACACTCTGCCGTCATAGGCCTAAGAATTGGACATTGTGACGGCATGGCAACACTTGGAATCCTAGGACACTGTGGAAGGGCGACTCGCAAACTGGATGGAAGAAGCTTCCAAGCCCAGTGTTCTTTCATGTACCAAAGAGAACGCAAGTGTCTGAGGCTGGTAGCATTGTTGCTGGAGAGCACTGCCTCCTCGTGGGCCTGTCGGCTACTTTCCTATTTCCGACGCTCTCAGGAAACTCTTCCAAAACGAGGTTGGGACATGCTTAGAGAGAACAGCTGCGAAGTGGATGCACAGAACATTAACCTAGATACCAGCCCAGGGTCCCAAGCATCCATTTTTCTCTGGAGGGTACGTACCCCACGCAGGGATTCAAGCAGGGAGTTTGCCTTGGACAACTTACACAGAAAACTGGGATGAGACGTTGGGTCACTCTGTTTGTGCTCACACTACGTGGCCCGGAGAAGTTATGACGCAGCAGATGTCAACCCCCTTTCTCCACACATGTGCACTCCAAAGTAGCGCTGGGCCGTGGGTGTTCTCAGGCCAAGAGCAGTCCTTGTTCTCGGCTGTACCGGCTCTGTGGTTCAAAGGTTCTTTATCTCTGCTCTTTTGGAAGCCTTTCACCCCTGACCCTATCCCTGGGCTGCAGAAGCAAAGAGGCATAGAGGCCTTTCACCCTGAAGGCATTTGCTTGTTTCACATGGAGAATGTGGCCGTCGCCCCTCCCGTGCTGGAGGCGTGTAAGTTGACACCATTTGTTCTGCCCATGGATATTACAAGTAGGTGTACTCGGTTTGGGCTGCCTGGTGAAACTGTTTTTGCAGTCAGCCAGCCCTCTGAGTACTATTCCTCAAGTTTGATTCCTAGCTAGGTAAACCCGGACTTCGGTGGCTACATGGGAGCAAACGTGTTAAGCTTGTGGAGAAAGCCTTTGACCAATTTCAATCTGCTTGTGCTTGTGGCAGGGATTAGGCAGGAACTCTGCCACTCAGGGTTTTTACCTTCCGATAAGCTGTGCCTTTGGGCTGAAGCAGGCGACATGTCTGTATCACATCCTGGGAAGTAGGGCCTGAGGGGAGTCTGCCACCTGATTGGCCTCCATTATAGGCAACTGAGAAAATGGGGCAAGGCTTACGGAACCCGCTTACAACGAAATGTTTCTATTGAGAAGAGGAGATTTTGCTACTACACGTCAGAAGCTCCTCTCCCTCCGAGTGCTGTTCCTGTGTAGACTAGGGAAAACCACCACCGTTTCCAGGGTTTGATCGGCTCTTTTCCCAGTTGGTATCCTCCGTGAAAGAGCTAGAAGGGCTGATCTCAACCAATCGGCCTGCACACCGTGAGTCCTTGGGGTAGGGCAGTCCTGAGTCAATGTGTCTCCTAAAGAACGAAAGCAAAGTTTCCTGCCACAGGAAAGCACAGAGAGGCCTGGTGCTTTCTCTAGGCAATTCACGTGGGCTTGAAAGTTGAGGCCTAGTCTACATTGTGGAAAAATTCGCGATTACGGCTATCTTTCTCCCTCTCTGTGTCCCGTACCCTGGGCTCAGCCTTGTGGGAATGCTGATTGGGAGAGTCTGCCTCTCTGCCGGGCTCAGAAGGCTTCTTCCCGTTTGGGCAATTCCGTTTGTGTCTTACTTCGTGGAGGAGGAATGAGGGTGCCCAGAGATTCTCGGACGTGAAATCACTAATGACAGAGCACCTGGAGGAGCTGGTTTCTCGGTGGAAGAAGCCAAAAAGCCAGCATTCCTAAGGTCTCTTTGAGAGCTGCCAGACACTCTGCCGTCATAGGCCTAAGAATTGGCCATTGTGACGGCATGGCAACACTTGGAATCCTAGGACACTGTGGAAGGGCGACTCGCAAACTGGATGGAAGAAGCTTCCAAGCCCAGTGTTCTTTCATCTACCAAAGAGAACGCAAGTGTCTGAGGCTGGTAGCATTGTTGCAGGAGAGCACTGCCTCCTCGTGGGCCTGTCGGCTACTTTCCTATTTCCGACGCTCTCAGGAAACTCTTCCAAAACGAGGTTGGGACATGCTTAGAGAGAACAGCTGCGAAGTGGATGCACAGAACATTAACCTAGATACCAGCCCAGGGTCCCAAGCATCCATTTTTCTCTGGAGGGTACGTACCCCACGCAGGGATTCAAGCAGGGAGTTTGCCTTGGACAACTTACACAGAAAACTGGGATGAGACGTTGGGTCACTCTGTTTGTGCTCACACTACGTAGCCCGGAGAAGTTATGACGCAGCAGATGTCAACCCCCTTTCTCCACACATGTGCACTCCAAAGTAGCGCTGGGCCGTGGGTGTTCTCAGGCCAAGAGCAGTCCTTGTTCTCGGCTGTACCGGCTCTGTGGTTCAAAGGTTCTTTATCTCTGTTCTTTTGGAAGCCTTTCACCCCTGACCCTATCCCTGGGCTGCAGAAGCAAAGAGGCATAGAGGCCTTTCACCCTGAAGGCATGGGCTTGTTTCACATGGAGAATGTGGCCGTCGCCCCTCCCGTGCTGGAGGCGTGTAAGTTGACACCATTTGTTCTGCCCATGGATATTACAAGTAGGTGTACTCGGTTTGGGCTGCCTGGTGAAACTGTTTTTGCAGTCAGCCAGCCTTCTGAGTACTATTCCTCAAGTTTGATTCCTAGCTAGGTAAACCCGGACTTCGGTGGCTACATGGGAGCAAACGTGTTAAGCTTGTGGAGAAAGCCTTTGACCAATTTCAATCTGCTTGTGCTTGTGGCAGGGATTAGGCAGGAACTCTGCCACTCAGGGTTTTTACCTTCCGATAAGCTGTGCCTTTGGGCTGAAGCAGGCGACATGTCTGTATCACATCCTGGGAAGTAGGGCCTGAGGGGAGTCTGCCACCTGATTGGCCTCCATTATAGGCAACTGAGAAAATGGGGCAAGGCTTACGGAACCCGCTTACAACGAAATGTTTCTATTGAGAAGAGGAGATTTTGCTACTACACGTCAGAAGCTCCTCTCCCTCCGAGTGCTGTTCCTGTGTAGACTAGGGAAAACCACCACCGTTTCCAGGGTTTGATCGGCTCTTTTCCCAGTTGGTATCCTCCGTGAAAGAGCTAGAAGGGCTGATCTCAACCAATCGGCCTGCACACCGTGAGTCCTTGGGGTAGGGCAGTCCTGAGTCAATGTGTCTCCTAAAGAACGAAAGCAAAGTTTCCTGCCACAGGAAAGCACAGAGAGGCCTGGTGCTTTCTCTAGGCAATTCAAGTGGGCTTGAAAGTTGAGGCCTAGTCTACATTGTGGAAAAATTCGCGATTACGGCTATCTTTCTCCCTCTCTGTGTCCCGTACCCTGGGCTCAGCCTTGTGGGAATGCTGATTGGGAGAGTCTGCCTCTCTGCCGGGCTCAGAAGGCTTCTTCCCGTTTGGGCAATTCCGTTTGTGTCTTACTTCGTGGAGGAGGAATGAGGGTGCCCAGAGATTCTCGGACGTGAAATCACTAATGACAGAGCACCTGGAGGAGCAGGTTTCTCGGTGGAAGAAGCCAAAAAGCCAGCATTCCTAAGGTCTCTTTGAGAGCTGCCAGACACTCTGCCGTCATAGGCCTAAGAATTGGCCATTGTGACGGCATGGCAACACTTGGAATCCTAGGACACTGTGGAAGGGCGACTCGCAAACTGGATGAAAGAAGCTTCCAAGCCCAGTGTTCTTTCATGTACCAAAGAGAACGCAAGTGTCTGAGGCTGGTAGCATTGTTGCTGGAGAGCACTGCCTCCTCGTGGGCCTGTCGGCTACTTTCCTATTTCCGACGCTCTCAGGAAACTCTTCCAAAACGAGGTTGGGACATGCTTAGAGAGAACAGCTGCGAAGTGGATGCACAGAACATTAACCTAGATACCAGCCCAGGGTCCCAAGCATCCATTTTTCTCTGGAGGGTACGTACCCCACGCAGGGATTCAAGCAGGGAGTTTGCCTTGGACAACTTACACAGAAAACTGGGATGAGACGTTGGGTCACTCTGCTTGTGCTCACACTACGTGGCCCGGAGAAGTTATGACGCAGCAGATGTCAACCCCCTTTCTCCACACATGTGCACCTCAAAGAAGCGCTGGGCCGTGGGTGTTCTCAGGCCAAGAGCAGTACTTGTTCTCTGCTGCACCGTCTCTGTGGTTCAAAGGTTCTTTATCTCTGCTCTTTTGGAAGCCTTTCACCCCTGACCCTATCCCTGGGCTGCAGAAGCAAAGAGGCATAGAGGCCTTTCACCCTGAAGGCATGGGCTTGTTTCACATGGAGAATGTGTCCCTTGCCCCTCCTGTGCTGGAGGCGTGTAAGTTGACACCATTTGTTCTGCCCATGGATATTACAAGTAGGTGTACTCGGTTTGGGCTGCCTGGTGAAACTGTTTTTGCAGTCAGCCAGCCCTCTGAGTACTATTCCTCAAGTTTGATTCCTAGCTAGGTAAACCCGGACTTCGGTGGCTACATGGGAGCAAACGTGTTAAGCTTGTGGAGAAAGCCTTTGACCAATGGCAATCTGCTTGTGCTTGTGGCAGGGATTAGGCAGGAACTCTGCCACTCAGGGTTTTTACCTTCCGATAAGCTGTGCCTTTGGGCTGAAGCAGGCGACGTGTCTGTATCACATCCTGGGAAGTAGGGCCTGAAGGGAGTCTGCCACCTGATTGGCCTCCATTATAGGCAACTGAGAAAATGGGGCAAGGCTTACGGAACCCGCTTACAACGAAATGTTTCTATTGAGAAGAGGAGATTTTGCTACTACACGTCAGCAGCTCCTCTCCCTCAGAGTGCTGTTCCTGTGTAGACTAGGGAAAACCACCACGGTTTCCAGGGTTTGATCGGCTCTTTTCCCAGTTGGTATCCTCCGTGAAAGAGCTAGAAGGGCTGATCTCAACCAATCGGCCTGCACACCGTGAGTCCTTGGGGTAGGGCAGTCCTGAGTCAATGTGTCTCCTAAAGAACGAAAGCAAAGTTTCCTGACACAGGAAAGCACAGAGAGGCCTGGTGCTTTCTGTAGGCAATTGAAGTGGGCTGGAAAGGTGAGGCCTAGTCTACATTGTGGAAAAGTTCGCGATTACGGCTATCTTTCTCCCTCTCTCTGCCCCGTACCCTGGGCTCAGCCTTGTGGGAATGCTGATTGGGAGAGTCTGCCTCTCTGCCGGGCTCAGAAGGCTTCTTCCCGTTTGGGCAATTCCGTTTGTGTCTTACTTCGTGGAGGAGGAATGAGGGTGCCCAGAGATTCTCTGACGTGAAATCACTAATGACAGAGCACCTGGAGGAGCTGGTTTCTCGGTGGAAGAAGCCAAAAAGCCAGCATTCCTAAGGTCTCTTTGATAGCTGCCAGACACTCTGCCGTCATAGGCCTAAGAATTGGACATTGTGACGGCATGGCAACACTTGGAATCCTAGGACACTGTGGAAGGGCGACTCGCAAACTGGATGGAAGAAGCTTCCAAGCCCAGTGTTCTTTCATGTACCAAATAGAACGCAAGTGTCTGAGGCTGGTAGCATTGTTGCTGGAGAGCACTGCCTCCTCGTGGGCCTGTCGGCTACTTTCCTATTTCCGACGCTCTCAGGAAACTCTTCCAAAACGAGGTTGGGACATGCTTAGAGAGAACAGCTGCGAAGTGGATGCACAGAACATTAACCTAGATACCAGCCCAGGCTCCCAAGCATCCATTTTTCTCTGGAGGGTACGTACCCCACGCAGGGATTCAAGCAGGGAGTTTGCCTTGGACAACTTACACAGAAAACTGGGATGAGACGTTGGGTCACTCTGTTTGTGCTCACACTACGTGGCCCGGAGAAGTTATGACGCAGCAGATGTCAACCCCCTTTCTCCACACATGTGCACTCCAAAGTAGCGCTGGGCCGTGGGTGTTCTCAGGCCAAGAGCAGTCCTTGTTCTCGGCTGTACCGGCTCTGTGGTTCAAAGGTTCTTTATCTCTGCTCTTTTTGAAGCCTTTCACCCCTGACCCTATCCCTGGGCTGCAGAAGCAAAGAGGCATAGAGGCCTTTCACCCTGAAGGCATTTGCTTGTTTCACATGGAGAATGTGGCCGTCGCCCCTCCCGTGCTGGAGGCGTGTAAGTTGACACCATTTGTTCTGCCCATGGATATTACAAGTAGGTGTACTCGGTTTGGGCTGCCTGGTGAAACTGTTTTTGCAGTCAGCCAGCCCTCTGAGTACTATTCCTCAAGTTTGATTCCTAGCTAGGTAAACCCGGACTTCGGTGGCTACATGGGAGCAAACGTGTTAAGCTTGTGGAGAAAGCCTTTGACCAATTTCAATCTGCTTGTGCTTGTGGCAGGGATTAGGCAGGAACTCTGCCACTCAGGGTTTTTACCTTCCGATAAGCTGTGCCTTTGGGCTGAAGCAGGCGACATGTCTGTATCACATCCTGGGAAGTAGGGCCTGAGGGGAGTCTGCCACCTGATTGGCCTCCATTATAGGCAACTGAGAAAATGGGGCAAGGCTTACGGAACCCGCTTACAACGAAATGTTTCTATTGAGAAGAGGAGATTTTGCTACTACACGTCAGAAGCTCCTCTCCCTCCGAGTGCTGTTCCTGTGTAGACTAGGGAAAACCACCACCGTTTCCAGGGTTTGATCGGCTCTTTTCCCAGTTGGTATCCTCCGTGAAAGAGCTAGAAGGGCTGATCTCAACCAATCGGCCTGCACACCGTGAGTCCTTGGGGTAGGGCAGTCCTGAGTCAATGTGTCTCCTAAAGAACGAAAGCAAAGTTTCCTGCCACAGGAAAGCACAGAGAGGCCTGGTGCTTTCTCTAGGCAATTCACGTGGGCTTGAAAGTTGAGGCCTAGTCTACATTGTGGAAAAATTCGCGATTACGGCTATCTTTCTCCCTCTCTGTGTCCCGTACCCTGGGCTCAGCCTTGTGGGAATGCTGATTGGGAGAGTCTGCCTCTCTGCCGGGCTCAGAAGGCTTCTTCCCGTTTGGGCAATTCCGTTTGTGTCTTACTTCGTGGAGGAGGAATGAGGGTGCCCAGAGATTCTCGGACGTGAAATCACTAATGACAGAGCACCTGGAGGAGCTGGTTTCTCGGTGGAAGAAGCCAAAAAGCCAGCATTCCTAAGGTCTCTTTGAGAGCTGCCAGACACTCTGCCGTCATAGGCCTAAGAATTGGCCATTGTGACGGCATGGCAACACTTGGAATCCTAGGACACTGTGGAAGGGCGAATCGCAAACTGGATGGAAGAAGCTTCCAAGCCCAGTGTTCTTTCATCTACCAAAGAGAACGCAAGTGTCTGAGGCTGGTAGCATTGTTGCAGGAGAGCACTGCCTCCTCGTGGGCCTGTCGGCTACTTTCCTATTTCCGACGCTCTCAGGAAACTCTTCCAAAACGAGGTTGGGACATGCTTAGAGAGAACAGCTGCGAAGTGGATGCACAGAACATTAACCTAGATACCAGCCCAGGGTCCCAAGCATCCATTTTTCTCTGGAGGGTACGTACCCCACGCAGGGATTCAAGCAGGGAGTTTGCCTTGGACAACTTACACAGAAAACTGGGATGAGACGTTGGGTCACTCTGCTTGTGCTCACACTACGTGGCCCGGAGAAGTTATGACGCAGCAGATGTCAACCCCCTTTCTCCACACATGTGCACCTCAAAGAAGCGCTGGGCCGTGGGTGTTCTCAGGCCAAGAGCAGTACTTGTTCTCTGCTGCACCGTCTCTGTGGTTCAAAGGTTCTTTATCTCTGCTCTTTTGGAAGCCTTTCACCCCTGACCCTATCCCTGGGCTGCAGAAGCAAAGAGGCATAGAGGCCTTTCACCCTGAAGGCATGGGCTTGTTTCACATGGAGAATGTGTCCCTTGCCCCTCCTGTGCTGGAGGCGTGTAAGTTGACACCATTTGTTCTGCCCATGGATATTACAAGTAGGTGTACTCGGTTTGGGCTGCCTGGTGAAACTGTTTTTGCAGTCAGCCAGCCCTCTGAGTACTATTCCTCAAGTTTGATTCCTAGCTAGGTAAACCCGGACTTCGGTGGCTACATGGGAGCAAACGTGTTAAGCTTGTGGAGAAAGCCTTTGACCAATGGCAATCTGCTTGTGCTTGTGGCAGGGATTAGGCAGGAACTCTGCCACTCAGGGTTTTTACCTTCCGATAAGCTGTGCCTTTGGGCTGAAGCAGGCGACGTGTCTGTATCACATCCTGGGAAGTAGGGCCTGAGGGGAGTCTGCCACCTGATTGGCCTCCATTATAGGCAACTGAGAAAATGGGGCAAGGCTTACGGAACCCGCTTACAACGAAATGTTTCTATTGAGAAGAGGAGATTTTGCTACTACACGTCAGCAGCTCCTCTCCCTCAGAGTGCTGTTCCTGTGTAGACTAGGGAAAACCACCACGGTTTCCAGGGTTTGATCGGCTCTTTTCCCAGTTGGTATCCTCCGTGAAAGAGCTAGAAGGGCTGATCTCAACCAATCGGCCTGCACACCGTGAGTCCTTGGGGTAGGGCAGTCCTGAGTCAATGTGTCTCCTAAAGAACGAAAGCAAAGTTTCCTGACACAGGAAAGCACAGAGAGGCCTGGTGCTTTCTGTAGGCAATTGAAGTGGGCTGGAAAGGTGAGGCCTAGTCTACATTGTGGAAAAGTTCGCGATTACGGCTATCTTTCTCCCTCTCTCTGCCCCGTACCCTGGGCTCAGCCTTGTGGGAATGCTGATTGGGAGAGTCTGCCTCTCTGCCGGGCTCAGAAGGCTTCTTCCCGTTTGGGCAATTCCGTTTGTGTCTTACTTCGTGGAGGAGGAATGAGGGTGCCCAGAGATTCTCTGACGTGAAATCACTAATGACAGAGCACCTGGAGGAGCTGGTTTCTCGGTGGAAGAAGCCAAAAAGCCAGCATTCCTAAGGTCTCTTTGAGAGCTGCCAGACACTCTGCCGTCATAGGCCTAAGAATTGGACATTGTGACGGCATGGCAACACTTGGAATCCTAGGACACTGTGGAAGGGCGACTCGCAAACTGGATGGAAGAAGCTTCCAAGCCCAGTGTTCTTTCATGTACCAAAGAGAACGCAAGTGTCTGAGGCTGGTAGCATTGTTGCTGGAGAGCACTGCCTCCTCGTGGGCCTGTCGGCTACTTTCCTATTTCCGACGCTCTCAGGAAACTCTTCCAAAACGAGGTTGGGACATGCTTAGAGAGAACAGCTGCGAAGTGGATGCACAGAACATTAACCTAGATACCAGCCCAGGGTCCCAAGCATCCATTTTTCTCTGGAGGGTACGTACCCCACGCAGGGATTCAAGCAGGGAGTTTGCCTTGGACAACTTACACAGAAAACTGGGATGAGACGTTGGGTCACTCTGTTTGTGCTCACACTACGTGGCCCAGAGAAGTTATGACGCAGCAGATGTCAACCCCCTTTCTCCACACATGTGCACTCCAAAGTAGCGCTGGGCCGTGGGTGTTCTCAGGCCAAGAGCAGTCCTTGTTCTCGGCTGTACCGGCTCTGTGGTTCAAAGGTTCTTTATCTCTGCTCTTTTGGAAGCCTTTCACCCCTGACCCTATCCCTGGGCTGCAGAAGCAAAGAGGCATAGAGGCCTTTCACCCTGAAGGCATTTGCTTGTTTCACATGGAGAATGTGGCCGTCGCCCCTCCCGTGCTGGAGGCGTGTAAGTTGACACCATTTGTTCTGCCCATGGATATTACAAGTAGGTGTACTCGGTTTGGGCTGCCTGGTGAAACTGTTTTTGCAGTCAGCCAGCCTTCTGACTACTGTTCCTCCAGTTTGATTCCTAGTTAGGTAAACCCGGACTTCGGTGGCTACATGGGAGCAAACGTGTTAAGCTTGTGGAGAAAGCCTTTGACCAATGGCAATCTGCTTGTGCTTGTGGCAGGGATTAGGCAGGAACTCTGCCACTCAGGGTTTTTACCTTCCCATAAGCTGTGCCTTTGGGCTGAAGCAGGCGACGTGTCTGTATCACATCCTGGGAAGTAGGGCCTGAGGGTCGTCTGCCACCTGATTGGCCTCCATTATAGGCAAGTGAGAAAATGGGGCAAGGCTTACGGAACCCGCTTACAACGAAATGTTTCTATTGAGAAGAGGAGATTTTGCTACTACACGTCAGCAGCTCCTCTCCCTCAGAGTGCTGTTCCTGGGTAGACTAGGGAAAACCACCACCGTTTCCAGGGTTTGATCGGCTCTTTTCCCAGTTGGTATCCTCCGTGAAAGAGCTAGAAGGGCTGATCTCAACCAATCGGCCTGCACACCGTGAGTCCTTGGGGTAGGGCAGTCCTGAGTCAATGTGTCTCCTAAAGAACGAAAGCAAAGTTTCCTGCCACAGGAAAGCACAGAGAGGCCTGGTGCTTTCTCTAGGCAATTCAAGTGGGCTTGAAAGGTGAGGCCTAGTCTACATTGTGGAAAAGTTCGCGATTACGGCTATCTTTCTCCCTCTCTCTGTCCCGTACCCTGGGCTCAGCCTTGTGGGAATGCTGATTGGGAGAGTCTGCCTCTCTGCCGGGCTCAGAAGGCTTCTTCCCGTTTGGGCAATTCCGTTTGTGTCTTACTTCGTGGAGGAGGAATGAGGGTTCCCAGAGATCCTCTGACGTAAAATCACTAATGACAGAGCACCTGGAGGAGCTGGTTTCTCGGTGGAAGAAAAAAAAAGCCAGCATTCCTAAGGTCTCTTTGAGAGCTGCCAGACACTCTGCCGTCATAGGCCTAAGAATTGGCCATTGTGACGGCATGTCAACACTTGGAATCCTAGGACACTGTGGAAGGGCGACTCGCAAACTGGATGGAAGAAGCTTCCAAGCCCAGTGTTCTTTCATGTACCAAAGAGAACGCAAGTGTCTGAGGCTGGTAGCATTGTTGCTGGAGAGCACTGCCTCCTCGTGGGCCTGTCGGCTACTTTCCTATTTCCGACGCTCTCAGGAAACTCTTCCAAAACGAGGTTGGGACATGCTTAGAGAGAACAGCTGCGAAGTGGATGCACAGAACATTAACCTAGATACCAGCCCAGGGTCCCAAGCATCCATTTTTCTCTGGAGGGTACGTACCCCACGCAGGGATTCAAGCAGGGAGTTTGCCTTGGACAACTTACACAGAAAACTGGGATGAGACGTTGGGTCACTCTGCTTGTGCTCACACTACGTGGCCCGGAGAAGTTATGACGCAGCAGATGTCAAGCCCCTTTCTCCACACATGTGCACCCCAAAGAAGCGCTGGGCCGTGGGTGTTCTCAGGCCAAGAGCAGTCCTTGTTCTCGGCTGCACCGTCTCTGTGGTTCAAAGGTTCTTTATCTCTGCTCTTTTGGAAGCCTTTCAGACCTGACCCTATCACTGGGCTGCAGAAGCATAGAGGCATAGAGGCCTTTCACCCTGAAGGCATGGGCTTGTTTCACATGGAGAATGTGGGCGTCGCCCCTCCCTTGCTGGAGGCCTGTAAGTTGACACCATTTGTTCTGCCCATGGATCTTACAAGTAGGTGTACTCGGTTTGGGCTGCCTGGTGAAACTGTTTTTGCAGTCAGCCAGCCCTCTGAGTACTATTCCTCAAGTTTGATTCCTAGCTAGGTAAACCCGGACTTCGGTGGCTACATGGGAGCAAACGTGTTAAGCTTGTGGAGAAAGCCTTTGACCAATGGCAATCTGCTTGTGCTTGTGGCAGGGATTAGGCAGGAACTCTGCCACTCAGGGTTTTTACCTTCCGATAAGCTGTGCCTTTGGGCTGAAGCAGGCGACCTGTCTGTATCACATCCAGGGAATTAGGGCCTGAGGGGAGTCTGCCACCTGATTGGCCTCCATTATAGGCAACTGAGAAAATGGGGCAAGGCTTACGGAACCCGCTTACAACGAAATGTTTCTATTGAGAAGAGGAGATTTTGTTACTACACGTCAGCAGCTCCTCTCCCTCAGAGTGCTGTTTCTGTGTAGACTAGGGAGAACCACCACCGTTTCCAGGGTTTGATTGGCTCTTTTCCCAGTTGGTATTCTTCATGAAAGAGCTAGAAGGGCTGATCTCAACCAATCGGCCTGCACACCGTGAGTCCCTGGGGTAGGGCAGTCCTGAGTCAATGTGTCTCCTAAAGAACGAAAGCAAAGTTTCCTGCCACAGGAAAGCACAGAGAGGCCTGGTGCTTTCTCTAGGCAATTCAAGTGGGCTGGAAAGGTGAGGCCTAGTCTACATTGTGGAAAAGTTCGCGATTACGGCTATCTTTCTCCCTCTCTCTGTCCCGTACCCTGGGCTCAGCCTTGTGGGAATGCTGATTGGGAGAGTCTGCCTCTCTGCCGGGCTCAGAAGGCTTCTTCCCGTTTGGGCAATTCCGTTTGTGTCTTACTTCGTGGAGGAGGAATGAGGGTGCCCAGAGATTCTCGGACGTGAAATCACTAATGACAGAGCACCTGGAGGAGCAGGTTTCTCGGTGGAAGAAGCCAAAAAGCCAGCATTCCTAAGGTCTCTTTGAGAGCTGCCAGACACTCTGCCGTCATAGGCCTAAGAATTGGCCATTGTGACGGCATGGCAACACTTGGAATCCTAGGACACTGTGGAAGGGCGACTCGCAAACTGGATGGAAGAAGCTTCCAAGCCCAGTGTTCTTTCATCTACCAAAGAGAACGCAAGTGTCTGAGGCTGGTAGCATTGTTGCTGGAGAGCACTGCCTCCTCGTGGGCCTGTCGGCTACTTTCCTATTTCCGACGCTCTCAGGAAACTCTTCCAAAACGAGGTTGGGACATGCTTAGAGAGAACAGCTGCGAAGTGGATGCACAGAACATTAACCTAGATACCAGCCCAGGGTCCCAAGCATCCATTTTCCTCTGGAGGGTACGTACCCCACGCAGGGATTCAAGCAGGGAGTTTGCCTTGGACAACTTACACAGAAAACTGGGATGAGACGTTGGGTCACTCTGCTTGTGCTCACACTACGTGGCCCGGAGAAGTTATGACGCAGCAGATGTCAAGCCCCTTTCTCCACACATGTGCACCCCAAAGAAGCGCTGGGCCGTGGGTGTTCTCAGGCCAAGAGCAGTCCTTGTTCTCGGCTGCACCGTCTCTGTGATTCAAAGGTTCTTTATCTCTGCTCTTTTGGAAGCCTTTCAGACCTGACCGTATCCCTGGGCTGCAGAAGCAAAGAGGCATAGAGGCCTTTCACCCTGAAGGCATGGGCTTGTTTCACATGGAGAATGTGTCCCTCGCCCCTCCAGTGCTGGAGGCGTGTATGTTGACAACATTTGTTCTGCCCATGGATATTTCAAGTAGGTGTACTCGGTTTGGGCTGCCTGGTGAAACTGTTTTTGCAGTCAGCCAGCCTTCTGACTACTGTTCCTCCAGTTTGATTCCTAGTTAGGTAAACCCGGACTTCGGTGGCTACATGGGAGCAAACGTGTTAAGCTTGTGGAGAAAGCCTTTGACCAATGGCAATCTGCTTGTGCTTGTGGCAGGGATTAGGCAGGAACTCTGCCACTCAGGGTTTTTACCTTCCGATAAGCTGTGCCTTTGGGCTGAAGCAGGCGACGTGTCTGTATCACATCCTGGGAAGTAGGGCCTGAGGGTCGTCTGCCACCTGATTGGCCTCCATTATAGGCAAGTGAGAAAATGGGGCAAGGCTTACGGAACCCGCTTACAACGAAATGTTTCTATTGAGAAGAGGAGATTTTGCTACTACACGTCAGCAGCTCCTCTCCCTCAGAGTGCTGTTCCTGGGTAGACTAGGGAAAACCACCACCGTTTCCAGGGTTTGATCGGCTCTTTTCCCAGTTGGTATCCTCCGTGAAAGAGCTAGAAGGGCTGATCTCAACCAATCGGCCTGCACACCGTGAGTCCTTGGGGTAGGGCAGTCCTGAGTCAATGTGTCTCCTAAAGAACGAAAGCAAAGTTTCCTGCCACAGGAAAGCACAGAGAGGCCTGGTGCTTTCTCTAGGCAATTCAAGTGGGCTTGAAAGGTGAGGCCTAGTCTACATTGTGGAAAAGTTCGCGATTACGGCTATCTTTCTCCCGCTCTCTGTCCC
Source organism: Balaenoptera physalus (assembly GCF_965194825.1). Taxonomy (NCBI): domain Eukaryota; kingdom Metazoa; phylum Chordata; class Mammalia; order Artiodactyla; family Balaenopteridae; genus Balaenoptera; species Balaenoptera physalus. Next base: position 36,651,898 of record NC_138897.1, on the reverse strand, counting down.
GTACCCTGGGCTCAGCCTTGTGGGAATGCTGATTGGGAGAGTCTGCCTCTCTGCCGGGCTCAGAAGGCTTCTTCCCGTTTGGGCAATTCCGTTTGTGTCTTACTTCGTGGAGGAGGAATGAGGGTTCCCAGAGATCCTCTGACGTGAAATCACTAATGACAGAGCACCTGGAGGAGCTGGTTTCTCGGTGGAAGAAAAAAAAAGCCAGCATTCCTAAGGTCTCTTTGAGAGCTGCCAGAGACTCTGCCGTCATAGGCCTAAGAATTGGCCATTGTGACGGCATGTCAACACTTGGAATCCTAGGACACTGTGGAAGGGCGACTCGCAAACTGGATGGAAGAAGCTTCCAAGCCCAGTGTTCTTTCATGTACCAAAGAGAACGCAAGTGTCTGAGGCTGGTAGCATTGTTGCTGGAGAGCACTGCCTCCTCGTGGGCCTGTCGGCTACTTTCCTATTTCCGACGCTCTCAGGAAACTCTTCCAAAACGAGGTTGGGACATGCTTAGAGAGAACAGCTGCGAAGTGGATGCACAGAACATTAACCTAGATACCAGCCCAGGGTCCCAAGCATCCATTTTTCTCTGGAGGGTACGTACCCCACGCAGGGATTCAAGCAGGGAGTTTGCCTTGGACAACTTACACAGAAAACTGGGATGAGACGTTGGGTCACTCTGCTTGTGCTCACACTACGTGGCCCGGAGAAGTTATGACGCAGCAGATGTCAAGCCCCTTTCTCCACACATGTGCACCCCAAAGAAGCGCTGGGCCGTGGGTGTTCTCAGGCCAAGAGCAGTCCTTGTTCTCGGCTGCACCGTCTCTGTGGTTCAAAGGTTCTTTATCTCTGCTCTTTTGGAAGCCTTTCAGACCTGACCCTATCACTGGGCTGCAGAAGCATAGAGGCATAGAGGCCTTTCACCCTGAAGGCATGGGCTTGTTTCACATGGAGAATGTGGGCGTCGCCCCTCCCTTGCTGGAGGCCTGTAAGTTGACACCATTTGTTCTGCCCATGGATCTTACAAGTAGGTGTACTCGGTTTGGGCTGCCTGGTGAAACTGTTTTTGCAGTCAGCCAGCCCTCTGAGTACTATTCCTCAAGTTTGATTCCTAGCTAGGTAAACCCGGACTTCGGTGGCTACATGGGAGCAAACGTGTTAAGCTTGTGGAGAAAGCCTTTGACCAATGGCAATCTGCTTGTGCTTGTGGCAGGGATTAGGCAGGAACTCTGCCACTCAGGGTTTTTACCTTCCGATAAGCTGTGCCTTTGGGCTGAAGCAGGCGACCTGTCTGTATCACATCCAGGGAATTAGGGCCTGAGGGGAGTCTGCCACCTGATTGGCCTCCATTATAGGCAACTGAGAAAATGGGGCAAGGCTTACGGAACCCGCTTACAACGAAATGTTTCTATTGAGAAGAGGAGATTTTGTTACTACACGTCAGCAGCTCCTCTCCCTCAGAGTGCTGTTTCTGTGTAGACTAGGGAGAACCACCACCGTTTCCAGGGTTTGATTGGCTCTTTTCCCAGTTGGTATTCTCCATGAAAGAGCTAGAAGGGCTGATCTCAACCAATCGGCCTGCACACCGTGAGTCCTTGGGGTAGGGCAGTCCTGAGTCAATGTGTCTCCTAAAGAACGAAAGCAAAGTTTCCTGCCACAGGAAAGCACAGAGAGGCCTGGTGCTTTCTCTAGGCAATTCAAGTGGGCTGGAAAGGTGAGGCCTAGTCTACATTGTGGAAAAGTTCGCGATTACGGCTATCTTTCTCCCTCTCTCTGTCCCGTACCCTGGGCTCAGCCTTGTGGGAATGCTGATTGGGAGAGTCTGCCTCTCTGCCGGGCTCAGAAGGCTTCTTCCCGTTTGGGCAATTCCGTTTGTGTCTTACTTCGTGGAGGAGGAATGAGGGTGCCCAGAGATTCTCTGACGTGAAATCACTAATGACAGAGCACCTGGAGGAGCAGGTTTCTCGGTGGAAGAAGCCAAAAAGCCAGCATTCCTAAGGTCTCTTTGAGAGCTGCCAGACACTCTGCCGTCATAGGCCTAAGAATTGGCCATTGTGACGGCATGGCAACACTTGGAATCCTAGGACACTGTGGAAGGGCGACTCGCAAACTGGATGGAAGAAGCTTCCAAGCCCAATGTTCTTTCATCTGCCAAAGAGAACGCAAGTGTCTGAGGCTGGTAGCATTGTTGCTGGAGAGCACTGCCTCCTCGTGGGCCTGTCGGCTACTTTCCTATTTCCGACGCTCTCAGGAAACTCTTCCAAAACGAGGTTGGGACATGCTTAGAGAGAACAGCTGCGAAGTGGATGCACAGAACATTAACCTAGATACCAGCCCAGGGTCCCAAGCATCCATTTTTCTCTGGAGGGTACGTACCCCACGCAGGGATTCAAGCAGGGAGTTTGCTTTGGACAACTTACACAGAAAACTGGGATGAGACGTTGGGTCACTCTGCTTGTGCTCACACTACGTGGCCCGGAGAAGTTATGACGCAGCAGATGTCAACCCCCTTTCTCCACACATGTGCACCCCAAAGAAGCGCTGGGCCGTGGGTGTTCTCAGGCCAAGAGCAGTCCTTGTTCTCGGCTGCACCATCTCTGTGGTTCAAAGGTTCTTTATATCTGCTCTTTTGGAAGCCTTTCAGACCTGACCCTATCACTGGGCTGCAGAAGCAAAGAGGCATAGAGGCCTTTCACCCTGAAGGCATGGGCTTGTTTCACATGGAGAATGTGGCCGTCGCCCCTCCCGTGCTGGAGGCCTGTAAGTTGACACCATTTGTTCTGCCCATGGATATTACAAGTAGGTGTACTCGGTTTGGGCTGCCTGGTGAAACTGTTTTTGCAGTCAGCCAGGCTTCTGAGTACTATTCCTCAAGTTTGATTCCTAGCTAGGTAAACCCGGACTTCGGTGGCTACATGGGAGCAAACGTGTTAAGCTTGTGGAGAAAGCCTTTGACCAATGGCAATCTGCTTGTGCTTGTGGCAGGGATTAGGCAGGAACTCTGCCACTCAGGGTTTTTACCTTCCGATAAGCTGTGCCTTTGGGCTGAAGCAGGCGACCTGTCTGTATCACATCCAGGGAATTAGGGCCTGAGGGGAGTCTGCCACCTGATTGGCCTCCATTATAGGCAACTGAGAAAATGGGGCAAGGCTTACGGAACCCGCTTACAACGAAATGTTTCTATTGAGAAGAGGAGATTTTGCTACTACACGTCAGCAGCTCCTCTCCCTCAGAGTGCTGTTCCTGTGTAGACTAGGGAGATCCACCACCGTTTCCAGGGTTTGATTGGCTCTTTTCCCAGTTGGTATTCTCCATGAAAGAGCTAGAAGGGCTGATCTCAACCAATCGGCCTGCACACCGTGAGTCCTTGGGGTAGGGCAGTCCTGAGTCAATGTGTCTCCTAAAGAACGAAAGCAAAGTTTCCTGACACAGGAAAGCACAGAGAGGCCTGGTGCTTTCTCTAGGCAATTGAAGTGGGCTGGAAAGGTGAGGCCTAGTCTACATTGTGGAAAAGTTCGCGATTACGGCTATCTTTCTCCCTCTCTCTGCCCCGTACCCTGGGCTCAGCCTTGTGGGAATGCTGATTGGGAGAGTCTGCCTCTCTGCCGGGCTCAGAAGGCTTCTTCCCGTTTGGGCAATTCCGTTTGTGTCTTACTTCGTGGAGGAGGAATGAGGGTGCCCAGAGATTCTCTGACGTGAAATCACTAATGACAGAGCACCTGGAGGAGCTGGTTTCTCGGTGGAAGAAGCCAAAAAGCCAGCATTCCTAAGGTCTCTTTGAGAGCTGCCAGACACTCTGCCGTCATAGGCCTAAGAATTGGACATTGTGACGGCATGGCAACACTTGGAATCCTAGGACACTGTGGAAGGGCGACTCGCAAACTGGATGGAAGAAGCTTCCAAGCCCAGTGTTCTTTCATGTACCAAAGAGAACGCAAGTGTCTGAGGCTGGTAGCATTGTTGCTGGAGAGCACTGCCTCCTCGTGGGCCTGTCGGCTACTTTCCTATTTCCGACGCTCTCAGGAAACTCTTCCAAAACGAGGTTGGGACATGCTTAGAGAGAACAGCTGCGAAGTGGATGCACAGAACATTAACCTAGATACCAGCCCAGGGTCCCAAGCATCCATTTTTCTCTGGAGGGTACGTACCCCACGCAGGGATTCAAGCAGGGAGTTTGCCTTGGACAACTTACACAGAAAACTGGGATGAGACGTTGGGTCACTCTGTTTGTGCTCACACTACGTGGCCCGGAGAAGTTATGACGCAGCAGATGTCAACCCCCTTTCTCCACACATGTGCACTCCAAAGTAGCGCTGGGCCGTGGGTGTTCTCAGGCCAAGAGCAGTCCTTGTTCTCGGCTGTACCGGCTCTGTGGTTCAAAGGTTCTTTATCTCTGCTCTTTTGGAAGCCTTTCACCCCTGACCCTATCCCTGGGCTGCAGAAGCAAAGAGGCATAGAGGCCTTTCACCCTGAAGGCATTTGCTTGTTTCACATGGAGAATGTGGCCGTCGCCCCTCCCGTGCTGGAGGCGTGTAAGTTGACACCATTTGTTCTGCCCATGGATATTACAAGTAGGTGTACTCGGTTTGGGCTGCCTGGTGAAACTGTTTTTGCAGTCAGCCAGCCCTCTGAGTACTATTCCTCAAGTTTGATTCCTAGCTAGGTAAACCCGGACTTCGGTGGCTACATGGGAGCAAACGTGTTAAGCTTGTGGAGAAAGCCTTTGACCAATTTCAATCTGCTTGTGCTTGTGGCAGGGATTAGGCAGGAACTCTGCCACTCAGGGTTTTTACCTTCCGATAAGCTGTGCCTTTGGGCTGAAGCAGGCGACATGTCTGTATCACATCCTGGGAAGTAGGGCCTGAGGGGAGTCTGCCACCTGATTGGCCTCCATTATAGGCAACTGAGAAAATGGGGCAAGGCTTACGGAACCCGCTTACAACGAAATGTTTCTATTGAGAAGAGGAGATTTTGCTACTACACGTCAGAAGCTCCTCTCCCTCCGAGTGCTGTTCCTGTGTAGACTAGGGAAACCACCACCGTTTCCAGGGTTTGATCGGCTCTTTTCCCAGTTGGTATCCTCCGTGAAAGAGCTAGAAGGGCTGATCTCAACCAATCGGCCTGCACACCGTGAGTCCTTGGGGTAGGGCAGTCCTGAGTCAATGTGTCTCCTAAAGAACGAAAGCAAAGTTTCCTACCACAGGAAAGCACAGAGAGGCCTGGTGCTTTCTCTAGGCAATTCACGTGGGCTTGAAAGTTGAGGCCTAGTCTACATTGTGGAAAAATTCGCGATTACGGCTATCTTTCTCCCTCTCTGTGTCCCGTACCCTGGGCTCAGCCTTGTGGGAATGCTGATTGGGAGAGTCTGCCTCTCTGCCGGGCTCAGAAGGCTTCTTCCCGTTTGGGCAATTCCGTTTGTGTCTTACTTCGTGGAGGAGGAATGAGGGTGCCCAGAGATTCTCGGACGTGAAATCACTAATGACAGAGCACCTGGAGGAGCTGGTTTCTCGGTGGAAGAAGCCAAAAAGCCAGCATTCCTAAGGTCTCTTTGAGAGCTGCCAGACACTCTGCCGTCATAGGCCTAAGAATTGGCCATTGTGACGGCATGGCAACACTTGGAATCCTAGGACACTGTGGAAGGGCGACTCGCAAACTGGATGGAAGAAGCTTCCAAGCCCAGTGTTCTTTCATCTACCAAAGAGAACGCAAGTGTCTGAGGCTGGTAGCATTGTTGCAGGAGAGCACTGCCTCCTCGTGGGCCTGTCGGCTACTTTCCTATTTCCGACGCTCTCAGGAAACTCTTCCAAAACGAGGTTGGGACATGCTTAGAGAGAACAGCTGCGAAGTGGATGCACAGAACATTAACCTAGATACCAGCCCAGGGTCCCAAGCATCCATTTTTCTCTGGAGGGTACGTACCCCACGCAGGGATTCAAGCAGGGAGTTTGCCTTGGACAACTTACACAGAAAACTGGGATGAGACGTTGGGTCACTCTGTTTGTGCTCACACTACGTAGCCCGGAGAAGTTATGACGCAGCAGATGTCAACCCCCTTTCTCCACACATGTGCACTCCAAAGTAGCGCTGGGCCGTGGGTGTTCTCAGGCCAAGAGCAGTCCTTGTTCTCGGCTGTACCGGCTCTGTGGTTCAAAGGTTCTTTATCTCTGTTCTTTTGGAAGCCTTTCACCCCTGACCCTATCCCTGGGCTGCAGAAGCAAAGAGGCATAGAGGCCTTTCACCCTGAAGGCATGGGCTTGTTTCACATGGAGAATGTGGCCGTCGCCCCTCCCGTGCTGGAGGCGTGTAAGTTGACACCATTTGTTCTGCCCATGGATATTACAAGTAGGTGTACTCGGTTTGGGCTGCCTGGTGAAACTGTTTTTGCAGTCAGCCAGCCTTCTGAGTACTATTCCTCAAGTTTGATTCCTAGCTAGGTAAACCCGGACTTCGGTGGCTACATGGGAGCAAACGTGTTAAGCTTGTGGAGAAAGCCTTTGACCAATTTCAATCTGCTTGTGCTTGTGGCAGGGATTAGGCAGGAACTCTGCCACTCAGGGTTTTTACCTTCCGATAAGCTGTGCCTTTGGGCTGAAGCAGGCGACATGTCTGTATCACATCCTGGGAAGTAGGGCCTGAGGGGAGTCTGCCACCTGATTGGCCTCCATTATAGGCAACTGAGAAAATGGGGCAAGGCTTACGGAACCCGCTTACAACGAAATGTTTCTATTGAGAAGAGGAGATTTTGCTACTACACGTCAGAAGCTCCTCTCCCTCCGAGTGCTGTTCCTGTGTAGACTAGGGAAAACCACCACCGTTTCCAGGGTTTGATCGGCTCTTTTCCCAGTTGGTATCCTCCGTGAAAGAGCTAGAAGGGCTGATCTCAACCAATCGGCCTGCACACCGTGAGTCCTTGGGGTAGGGCAGTCCTGAGTCAATGTGTCTCCTAAAGAACGAAAGCAAAGTTTCCTGCCACAGGAAAGCACAGAGAGGCCTGGTGCTTTCTCTAGGCAATTCAAGTGGGCTTGAAAGTTGAGGCCTAGTCTACATTGTGGAAAAATTCGCGATTACGGCTATCTTTCTCCCTCTCTGTGTCCCGTACCCTGGGCTCAGCCTTGTGGGAATGCTGATTGGGAGAGTCTGCCTCTCTGCCGGGCTCAGAAGGCTTCTTCCCGTTTGGGCAATTCCGTTTGTGTCTTACTTCGTGGAGGAGGAATGAGGGTGCCCAGAGATTCTCGGACGTGAAATCACTAATGACAGAGCACCTGGAGGAGCAGGTTTCTCGGTGGAAGAAGCCAAAAAGCCAGCATTCCTAAGGTCTCTTTGAGAGCTGCCAGACACTCTGCCGTCATAGGCCTAAGAATTGGCCATTGTGACGGCATGGCAACACTTGGAATCCTAGGACACTGTGGAAGGGCGACTCGCAAACTGGATGAAAGAAGCTTCCAAGCCCAGTGTTCTTTCATGTACCAAAGAGAACGCAAGTGTCTGAGGCTGGTAGCATTGTTGCTGGAGAGCACTGCCTCCTCGTGGGCCTGTCGGCTACTTTCCTATTTCCGACGCTCTCAGGAAACTCTTCCAAAACGAGGTTGGGACATGCTTAGAGAGAACAGCTGCGAAGTGGATGCACAGAACATTAACCTAGATACCAGCCCAGGGTCCCAAGCATCCATTTTTCTCTGGAGGGTACGTACCCCACGCAGGGATTCAAGCAGGGAGTTTGCCTTGGACAACTTACACAGAAAACTGGGATGAGACGTTGGGTCACTCTGCTTGTGCTCACACTACGTGGCCCGGAGAAGTTATGACGCAGCAGATGTCAACCCCCTTTCTCCACACATGTGCACCTCAAAGAAGCGCTGGGCCGTGGGTGTTCTCAGGCCAAGAGCAGTACTTGTTCTCTGCTGCACCGTCTCTGTGGTTCAAAGGTTCTTTATCTCTGCTCTTTTGGAAGCCTTTCACCCCTGACCCTATCCCTGGGCTGCAGAAGCAAAGAGGCATAGAGGCCTTTCACCCTGAAGGCATGGGCTTGTTTCACATGGAGAATGTGTCCCTTGCCCCTCCTGTGCTGGAGGCGTGTAAGTTGACACCATTTGTTCTGCCCATGGATATTACAAGTAGGTGTACTCGGTTTGGGCTGCCTGGTGAAACTGTTTTTGCAGTCAGCCAGCCCTCTGAGTACTATTCCTCAAGTTTGATTCCTAGCTAGGTAAACCCGGACTTCGGTGGCTACATGGGAGCAAACGTGTTAAGCTTGTGGAGAAAGCCTTTGACCAATGGCAATCTGCTTGTGCTTGTGGCAGGGATTAGGCAGGAACTCTGCCACTCAGGGTTTTTACCTTCCGATAAGCTGTGCCTTTGGGCTGAAGCAGGCGACCTGTCTGTATCACATCCAGGGAATTAGGGCCTGAGGGGAGTCTGCCACCTGATTGGCCTCCATTATAGGCAACTGAGAAAATGGGGCAAGGCTTACGGAACCCGCTTACAACGAAATGTTTCTATTGAGAAGAGGAGATTTTGCTACTACACGTCAGCAGCTCCTCTCCCTCAGAGTGCTGTTCCTGTGTAGACTAGGGAGATCCACCACCGTTTCCAGGGTTTGATCGGCTCTTTTCCCAGTTGGTATCCTCCGTGAAAGAGCTAGAAGGGCTGATCTCAACCAATCGGCCTGCACACCGTGAGTCCTTGGGGTAGGGCAGTCCTGAGTCAATGTGTCTCCTAAAGAACGAAAGCAAAGTTTCCTGCCACAGGAAAGCACAGAGAGGCCTGGTGCTTTCTCTAGGCAATTCAAGTGGGCTTGAAAGTTGAGGCCTAGTCTACATTGTGGAAAAATTCGCGATTACGGCTATCTTTCTCCCTCTCTGTGTCCCGTACCCTGGGCTCAGCCTTGTGGGAATGCTGATTGGGAGAGTCTGCCTCTCTGCCGGGCTCAGAAGGCTTCTTCCCGTTTGGGCAATTCCGTTTGTGTCTTACTTCGTGGAGGAGGAATGAGGGTGCCCAGAGATTCTCGGACGTGAAATCACTAATGACAGAGCACCTGGAGGAGCAGGTTTCTCGGTGGAAGAAGCCAAAAAGCCAGCATTCCTAAGGTCTCTTTGAGAGCTGCCAGACACTCTGCCGTCATAGGCCTAAGAATTGGCCATTGTGACGGCATGGCAACACTTGGAATCCTAGGACACTGTGGAAGGGCGACTCGCAAACTGGATGAAAGAAGCTTCCAAGCCCAGTGTTCTTTCATGTACCAAAGAGAACGCAAGTGTCTGAGGCTGGTAGCATTGTTGCTGGAGAGCACTGCCTCCTCGTGGGCCTGTCGGCTACTTTCCTATTTCCGACGCTCTCAGGAAACTCTTCCAAAACGAGGTTGGGACATGCTTAGAGAGAACAGCTGCGAAGTGGATGCACAGAACATTAACCTAGATACCAGCCCAGGGTCCCAAGCATCCATTTTTCTCTGGAGGGTACGTACCCCACGCAGGGATTCAAGCAGGGAGTTTGCCTTGGACAACTTACACAGAAAACTGGGATGAGACGTTGGGTCACTCTGCTTGTGCTCACACTACGTGGCCCGGAGAAGTTATGACGCAGCAGATGTCAACCCCCTTTCTCCACACATGTGCACCTCAAAGAAGCGCTGGGCCGTGGGTGTTCTCAGGCCAAGAGCAGTACTTGTTCTCTGCTGCACCGTCTCTGTGGTTCAAAGGTTCTTTATCTCTGCTCTTTTGGAAGCCTTTCACCCCTGACCCTATCCCTGGGCTGCAGAAGCAAAGAGGCATAGAGGCCTTTCACCCTGAAGGCATGGGCTTGTTTCACATGGAGAATGTGTCCCTTGCCCCTCCTGTGCTGGAGGCGTGTAAGTTGACACCATTTGTTCTGCCCATGGATATTACAAGTAGGTGTACTCGGTTTGGGCTGCCTGGTGAAACTGTTTTTGCAGTCAGCCAGCCCTCTGAGTACTATTCCTCAAGTTTGATTCCTAGCTAGGTAAACCCGGACTTCGGTGGCTACATGGGAGCAAACGTGTTAAGCTTGTGGAGAAAGCCTTTGACCAATGGCAATCTGCTTGTGCTTGTGGCAGGGATTAGGCAGGAACTCTGCCACTCAGGGTTTTTACCTTCCGATAAGCTGTGCCTTTGGGCTGAAGCAGGCGACCTGTCTGTATCACATCCAGGGAATTAGGGCCTGAGGGGAGTCTGCCACCTGATTGGCCTCCATTATAGGCAACTGAGAAAATGGGGCAAGGCTTACGGAACCCGCTTACAACGAAATGTTTCTATTGAGAAGAGGAGATTTTGCTACTACACGTCAGCAGCTCCTCTCCCTCAGAGTGCTGTTCCTGTGTAGACTAGGGAGATCCACCACCGTTTCCAGGGTTTGATTGGCTCTTTTCCCAGTTGGTATTCTCCATGAAAGAGCTAGAAGGGCTGATCTCAACCAATCGGCCTGCACACCGTGAGTCCTTGGGGTAGGGCAGTCCTGAGTCAATGTGTCTCCTAAAGAACGAAAGCAAAGTTTCCTGACACAGGAAAGCACAGAGAGGCCTGGTGCTTTCTCTAGGCAATTGAAGTGGGCTGGAAAGGTGAGGCCTAGTCTACATTGTGGAAAAGTTCGCGATTACGGCTATCTTTCTCCCTCTCTCTGCCCCGTACCCTGGGCTCAGCCTTGTGGGAATGCTGATTGGGAGAGTCTGCCTCTCTGCCGGGCTCAGAAGGCTTCTTCCCGTTTGGGCAATTCCGTTTGTGTCTTACTTCGTGGAGGAGGAATGAGGGTGCCCAGAGATTCTCTGACGTGAAATCACTAATGACAGAGCACCTGGAGGAGCTGGTTTCTCGGTGGAAGAAGCCAAAAAGCCAGCATTCCTAAGGTCTCTTTGAGAGCTGCCAGACACTCTGCCGTCATAGGCCTAAGAATTGGACATTGTGACGGCATGGCAACACTTGGAATCCTAGGACACTGTGGAAGGGCGACTCGCAAACTGGATGGAAGAAGCTTCCAAGCCCAGTGTTCTTTCATGTACCAAAGAGAACGCAAGTGTCTGAGGCTGGTAGCATTGTTGCTGGAGAGCACTGCCTCCTCGTGGGCCTGTCGGCTACTTTCCTATTTCCGACGCTCTCAGGAAACTCTTCCAAAACGAGGTTGGGACATGCTTAGAGAGAACAGCTGCGAAGTGGATGCACAGAACATTAACCTAGATACCAGCCCAGGGTCCCAAGCATCCATTTTTCTCTGGAGGGTACGTACCCCACGCAGGGATTCAAGCAGGGAGTTTGCCTTGGACAACTTACACAGAAAACTGGGATGAGACGTTGGGTCACTCTGTTTGTGCTCACACTACGTGGCCCGGAGAAGTTATGACGCAGCAGATGTCAACCCCCTTTCTCCACACATGTGCACTCCAAAGTAGCGCTGGGCCGTGGGTGTTCTCAGGCCAAGAGCAGTCCTTGTTCTCGGCTGTACCGGCTCTGTGGTTCAAAGGTTCTTTATCTCTGCTCTTTTGGAAGCCTTTCACCCCTGACCCTATCCCTGGGCTGCAGAAGCAAAGAGGCATAGAGGCCTTTCACCCTGAAGGCATTTGCTTGTTTCACATGGAGAATGTGGCCGTCGCCCCTCCCGTGCTGGAGGCGTGTAAGTTGACACCATTTGTTCTGCCCATGGATATTACAAGTAGGTGTACTCGGTTTGGGCTGCCTGGTGAAACTGTTTTTGCAGTCAGCCAGCCCTCTGAGTACTATTCCTCAAGTTTGATTCCTAGCTAGGTAAACCCGGACTTCGGTGGCTACATGGGAGCAAACGTGTTAAGCTTGTGGAGAAAGCCTTTGACCAATTTCAATCTGCTTGTGCTTGTGGCAGGGATTAGGCAGGAACTCTGCCACTCAGGGTTTTTACCTTCCGATAAGCTGTGCCTTTGGGCTGAAGCAGGCGACATGTCTGTATCACATCCTGGGAAGTAGGGCCTGAGGGGAGTCTGCCACCTGATTGGCCTCCATTATAGGCAACTGAGAAAATGGGGCAAGGCTTACGGAACCCGCTTACAACGAAATGTTTCTATTGAGAAGAGGAGATTTTGCTACTACACGTCAGAAGCTCCTCTCCCTCCGAGTGCTGTTCCTGTGTAGACTAGGGAAAACCACCACCGTTTCCAGGGTTTGATCGGCTCTTTTCCCAGTTGGTATCCTCCGTGAAAGAGCTAGAAGGGCTGATCTCAACCAATCGGCCTGCACACCGTGAGTCCTTGGGGTAGGGCAGTCCTGAGTCAATGTGTCTCCTAAAGAACGAAAGCAAAGTTTCCTGCCACAGGAAAGCACAGAGAGGCCTGGTGCTTTCTCTAGGCAATTCACGTGGGCTTGAAAGTTGAGGCCTAGTCTACATTGTGGAAAAATTCGCGATTACGGCTATCTTTCTCCCTCTCTGTGTCCCGTACCCTGGGCTCAGCCTTGTGGGAATGCTGATTGGGAGAGTCTGCCTCTCTGCCGGGCTCAGAAGGCTTCTTCCCGTTTGGGCAATTCCGTTTGTGTCTTACTTCGTGGAGGAGGAATGAGGGTGCCCAGAGATTCTCGGACGTGAAATCACTAATGACAGAGCACCTGGAGGAGCTGGTTTCTCGGTGGAAGAAGCCAAAAAGCCAGCATTCCTAAGGTCTCTTTGAGAGCTGCCAGACACTCTGCCGTCATAGGCCTAAGAATTGGCCATTGTGACGGCATGGCAACACTTGGAATCCTAGGACACTGTGGAAGGGCGACTCGCAAACTGGATGGAAGAAGCTTCCAAGCCCAGTGTTCTTTCATCTACCAAAGAGAACGCAAGTGTCTGAGGCTGGTAGCATTGTTGCAGGAGAGCACTGCCTCCTCGTGGGCCTGTCGGCTACTTTCCTATTTCCGACGCTCTCAGGAAACTCTTCCAAAACGAGGTTGGGACATGCTTAGAGAGAACAGCTGCGAAGTGGATGCACAGAACATTAACCTAGATACCAGCCCAGGGTCCCAAGCATCCATTTTTCTCTGGAGGGTACGTACCCCACGCAGGGATTCAAGCAGGGAGTTTGCCTTGGACAACTTACACAGAAAACTGGGATGAGACGTTGGGTCACTCTGTTTGTGCTCACACTACGTAGCCCGGAGAAGTTATGACGCAGCAGATGTCAACCCCCTTTCTCCACACATGTGCACTCCAAAGTAGCGCTGGGCCGTGGGTGTTCTCAGGCCAAGAGCAGTCCTTGTTCTCGGCTGTACCGGCTCTGTGGTTCAAAGGTTCTTTATCTCTGTTCTTTTGGAAGCCTTTCACCCCTGAACCTATCCCTGGGCTGCAGAAGCAAAGAGGCATAGAGGCCTTTCACCCTGAAGGCATGGGCTTGTTTCACATGGAGAATGTGGCCGTCGCCCCTCCCGTGCTGGAGGCGTGTAAGTTGACACCATTTGTTCTGCCCATGGATATTACAAGTAGGTGTACTCGGTTTGGGCTGCCTGGTGAAACTGTTTTTGCAGTCAGCCAGCCTTCTGAGTACTATTCCTCAAGTTTGATTCCTAGCTAGGTAAACCCGGACTTCGGTGGCTACATGGGAGCAAACGTGTTAAGCTTGTGGAGAAAGCCTTTGACCAATTTCAATCTGCTTGTGCTTGTGGCAGGGATTAGGCAGGAACTCTGCCACTCAGGGTTTTTACCTTCCGATAAGCTGTGCCTTTGGGCTGAAGCAGGCGACATGTCTGTATCACATCCTGGGAAGTAGGGCCTGAGGGGAGTCTGCCACCTGATTGGCCTCCATTATAGGCAACTGAGAAAATGGGGCAAGGCTTACGGAACCCGCTTACAACGAAATGTTTCTATTGAGAAGAGGAGATTTTGCTACTACACGTCAGAAGCTCCTCTCCCTCCGAGTGCTGTTCCTGTGTAGACTAGGGAAAACCACCACCGTTTCCAGGGTTTGATCGGCTCTTTTCCCAGTTGGTATCCTCCGTGAAAGAGCTAGAAGGGCTGATCTCAACCAATCGGCCTGCACACCGTGAGTCCTTGGGGTAGGGCAGTCCTGAGTCAATGTGTCTCCTAAAGAACGAAAGCAAAGTTTCCTGCCACAGGAAAGCACAGAGAGGCCTGGTGCTTTCTCTAGGCAATTCAAGTGGGCTTGAAAGTTGAGGCCTAGTCTACATTGTGGAAAAATTCGCGATTACGGCTATCTTTCTCCCTCTCTGTGTCCCGTACCCTGGGCTCAGCCTTGTGGGAATGCTGATTGGGAGAGTCTGCCTCTCTGCCGGGCTCAGAAGGCTTCTTCCCGTTTGGGCAATTCCGTTTGTGTCTTACTTCGTGGAGGAGGAATGAGGGTGCCCAGAGATTCTCGGACGTGAAATCACTAATGACAGAGCACCTGGAGGAGCAGGTTTCTCGGTGGAAGAAGCCAAAAAGCCAGCATTCCTAAGGTCTCTTTGAGAGCTGCCAGACACTCTGCCGTCATAGGCCTAAGAATTGGCCATTGTGACGGCATGGCAACACTTGGAATCCTAGGACACTGTGGAAGGGCGACTCGCAAACTGGATGAAAGAAGCTTCCAAGCCCAGTGTTCTTTCATGTACCAAAGAGAACGCAAGTGTCTGAGGCTGGTAGCATTGTTGCTGGAGAGCACTGCCTCCTCGTGGGCCTGTCGGCTACTTTCCTATTTCCGACGCTCTCAGGAAACTCTTCCAAAACGAGGTTGGGACATGCTTAGAGAGAACAGCTGCGAAGTGGATGCACAGAACATTAACCTAGATACCAGCCCAGGGTCCCAAGCATCCATTTTTCTCTGGAGGGTACGTACCCCACGCAGGGATTCAAGCAGGGAGTTTGCCTTGGACAACTTACACAGAAAACTGGGATGAGACGTTGGGTCACTCTGCTTGTGCTCACACTACGTGGCCCGGAGAAGTTATGACGCAGCAGATGTCAACCCCCTTTCTCCACACATGTGCACCTCAAAGAAGCGCTGGGCCGTGGGTGTTCTCAGGCCAAGAGCAGTACTTGTTCTCTGCTGCACCGTCTCTGTGGTTCAAAGGTTCTTTATCTCTGCTCTTTTGGAAGCCTTTCACCCCTGACCCTATCCCTGGGCTGCAGAAGCAAAGAGGCATAGAGGCCTTTCACCCTGAAGGCATGGGCTTGTTTCACATGGAGAATGTGTCCCTTGCCCCTCCTGTGCTGGAGGCGTGTAAGTTGACACCATTTGTTCTGCCCATGGATATTACAAGTAGGTGTACTCGGTTTGGGCTGCCTGGTGAAACTGTTTTTGCAGTCAGCCAGCCCTCTGAGTACTATTCCTCAAGTTTGATTCCTAGCTAGGTAAACCCGGACTTCGGTGGCTACATGGGAGCAAACGTGTTAAGCTTGTGGAGAAAGCCTTTGACCAATGGCAATCTGCTTGTGCTTGTGGCAGGGATTAGGCAGGAACTCTGCCACTCAGGGTTTTTACCTTCCGATAAGCTGTGCCTTTGGGCTGAAGCAGGCGACGTGTCTGTATCACATCCTGGGAAGTAGGGCCTGAAGGGAGTCTGCCACCTGATTGGCCTCCATTATAGGCAACTGAGAAAATGGGGCAAGGCTTACGGAACCCGCTTACAACGAAATGTTTCTATTGAGAAGAGGAGATTTTGCTACTACACGTCAGCAGCTCCTCTCCCTCAGAGTGCTGTTCCTGTGTAGACTAGGGAAAACCACCACGGTTTCCAGGGTTTGATCGGCTCTTTTCCCAGTTGGTATCCTCCGTGAAAGAGCTAGAAGGGCTGATCTCAACCAATCGGCCTGCACACCGTGAGTCCTTGGGGTAGGGCAGTCCTGAGTCAATGTGTCTCCTAAAGAACGAAAGCAAAGTTTCCTGACACAGGAAAGCACAGAGAGGCCTGGTGCTTTCTGTAGGCAATTGAAGTGGGCTGGAAAGGTGAGGCCTAGTCTACATTGTGGAAAAGTTCGCGATTACGGCTATCTTTCTCCCTCTCTCTGCCCCGTACCCTGGGCTCAGCCTTGTGGGAATGCTGATTGGGAGAGTCTGCCTCTCTGCCGGGCTCAGAAGGCTTCTTCCCGTTTGGGCAATTCCGTTTGTGTCTTACTTCGTGGAGGAGGAATGAGGGTGCCCAGAGATTCTCTGACGTGAAATCACTAATGACAGAGCACCTGGAGGAGCTGGTTTCTCGGTGGAAGAAGCCAAAAAGCCAGCATTCCTAAGGTCTCTTTGATAGCTGCCAGACACTCTGCCGTCATAGGCCTAAGAATTGGACATTGTGACGGCATGGCAACACTTGGAATCCTAGGACACTGTGGAAGGGCGACTCGCAAACTGGATGGAAGAAGCTTCCAAGCCCAGTGTTCTTTCATGTACCAAATAGAACGCAAGTGTCTGAGGCTGGTAGCATTGTTGCTGGAGAGCACTGCCTCCTCGTGGGCCTGTCGGCTACTTTCCTATTTCCGACGCTCTCAGGAAACTCTTCCAAAACGAGGTTGGGACATGCTTAGAGAGAACAGCTGCGAAGTGGATGCACAGAACATTAACCTAGATACCAGCCCAGGGTCCCAAGCATCCATTTTTCTCTGGAGGGTACGTACCCCACGCAGGGATTCAAGCAGGGAGTTTGCCTTGGACAACTTACACAGAAAACTGGGATGAGACGTTGGGTCACTCTGTTTGTGCTCACACTACGTGGCCCGGAGAAGTTATGACGCAGCAGATGTCAACCCCCTTTCTCCACACATGTGCACTCCAAAGTAGCGCTGGGCCGTGGGTGTTCTCAGGCCAAGAGCAGTCCTTGTTCTCGGCTGTACCGGCTCTGTGGTTCAAAGGTTCTTTATCTCTGCTCTTTTTGAAGCCTTTCACCCCTGACCCTATCCCTGGGCTGCAGAAGCAAAGAGGCATAGAGGCCTTTCACCCTGAAGGCATTTGCTTGTTTCACATGGAGAATGTGGCCGTCGCCCCTCCCGTGCTGGAGGCGTGTAAGTTGACACCATTTGTTCTGCCCATGGATATTACAAGTAGGTGTACTCGGTTTGGGCTGCCTGGTGAAACTGTTTTTGCAGTCAGCCAGCCCTCTGAGTACTATTCCTCAAGTTTGATTCCTAGCTAGGTAAACCCGGACTTCGGTGGCTACATGGGAGCAAACGTGTTAAGCTTGTGGAGAAAGCCTTTGACCAATTTCAATCTGCTTGTGCTTGTGGCAGGGATTAGGCAGGAACTCTGCCACTCAGGGTTTTTACCTTCCGATAAGCTGTGCCTTTGGGCTGAAGCAGGCGACATGTCTGTATCACATCCTGGGAAGTAGGGCCTGAGGGGAGTCTGCCACCTGATTGGCCTCCATTATAGGCAACTGAGAAAATGGGGCAAGGCTTACGGAACCCGCTTACAACGAAATGTTTCTATTGAGAAGAGGAGATTTTGCTACTACACGTCAGAAGCTCCTCTCCCTCCGAGTGCTGTTCCTGTGTAGACTAGGGAAAACCACCACCGTTTCCAGGGTTTGATCGGCTCTTTTCCCAGTTGGTATCCTCCGTGAAAGAGCTAGAAGGGCTGATCTCAACCAATCGGCCTGCACACCGTGAGTCCTTGGGGTAGGGCAGTCCTGAGTCAATGTGTCTCCTAAAGAACGAAAGCAAAGTTTCCTGCCACAGGAAAGCACAGAGAGGCCTGGTGCTTTCTCTAGGCAATTCACGTGGGCTTGAAAGTTGAGGCCTAGTCTACATTGTGGAAAAATTCGCGATTACGGCTATCTTTCTCCCTCTCTGTGTCCCGTACCCTGGGCTCAGCCTTGTGGGAATGCTGATTGGGAGAGTCTGCCTCTCTGCCGGGCTCAGAAGGCTTCTTCCCGTTTGGGCAATTCCGTTTGTGTCTTACTTCGTGGAGGAGGAATGAGGGTGCCCAGAGATTCTCGGACGTGAAATCACTAATGACAGAGCACCTGGAGGAGCTGGTTTCTCGGTGGAAGAAGCCAAAAAGCCAGCATTCCTAAGGTCTCTTTGAGAGCTGCCAGACACTCTGCCGTCATAGGCCTAAGAATTGGCCATTGTGACGGCATGGCAACACTTGGAATCCTAGGACACTGTGGAAGGGCGAATCGCAAACTGGATGGAAGAAGCTTCCAAGCCCAGTGTTCTTTCATCTACCAAAGAGAACGCAAGTGTCTGAGGCTGGTAGCATTGTTGCAGGAGAGCACTGCCTCCTCGTGGGCCTGTCGGCTACTTTCCTATTTCCGACGCTCTCAGGAAACTCTTCCAAAACGAGGTTGGGACATGCTTAGAGAGAACAGCTGCGAAGTGGATGCACAGAACATTAACCTAGATACCAGCCCAGGGTCCCAAGCATCCATTTTTCTCTGGAGGGTACGTACCCCACGCAGGGATTCAAGCAGGGAGTTTGCCTTGGACAACTTACACAGAAAACTGGGATGAGACGTTGGGTCACTCTGCTTGTGCTCACACTACGTGGCCCGGAGAAGTTATGACGCAGCAGATGTCAACCCCCTTTCTCCACACATGTGCACCTCAAAGAAGCGCTGGGCCGTGGGTGTTCTCAGGCCAAGAGCAGTACTTGTTCTCTGCTGCACCGTCTCTGTGGTTCAAAGGTTCTTTATCTCTGCTCTTTTGGAAGCCTTTCACCCCTGACCCTATCCCTGGGCTGCAGAAGCAAAGAGGCATAGAGGCCTTTCACCCTGAAGGCATGGGCTTGTTTCACATGGAGAATGTGTCCCTTGCCCCTCCTGTGCTGGAGGCGTGTAAGTTGACACCATTTGTTCTGCCCATGGATATTACAAGTAGGTGTACTCGGTTTGGGCTGCCTGGTGAAACTGTTTTTGCAGTCAGCCAGCCCTCTGAGTACTATTCCTCAAGTTTGATTCCTAGCTAGGTAAACCCGGACTTCGGTGGCTACATGGGAGCAAACGTGTTAAGCTTGTGGAGAAAGCCTTTGACCAATGGCAATCTGCTTGTGCTTGTGGCAGGGATTAGGCAGGAACTCTGCCACTCAGGGTTTTTACCTTCCGATAAGCTGTGCCTTTGGGCTGAAGCAGGCGACGTGTCTGTATCACATCCTGGGAAGTAGGGCCTGAGGGGAGTCTGCCACCTGATTGGCCTCCATTATAGGCAACTGAGAAAATGGGGCAAGGCTTACGGAACCCGCTTACAACGAAATGTTTCTATTGAGAAGAGGAGATTTTGCTACTACACGTCAGCAGCTCCTCTCCCTCAGAGTGCTGTTCCTGTGTAGACTAGGGAAAACCACCACGGTT
The DNA here is from genome assembly GCF_965194825.1 of Balaenoptera physalus. Lineage (NCBI taxonomy): Eukaryota > Metazoa > Chordata > Mammalia > Artiodactyla > Balaenopteridae > Balaenoptera > Balaenoptera physalus. The sequence goes on along the minus strand of NC_138897.1, from coordinate 36,632,687 downwards.
TCCAGGGTTTGATCGGCTCTTTTCCCAGTTGGTATCCTCCGTGAAAGAGCTAGAAGGGCTGATCTCAACCAATCGGCCTGCACACCGTGAGTCCTTGGGGTAGGGCAGTCCTGAGTCAATGTGTCTCCTAAAGAACGAAAGCAAAGTTTCCTGACACAGGAAAGCACAGAGAGGCCTGGTGCTTTCTGTAGGCAATTGAAGTGGGCTGGAAAGGTGAGGCCTAGTCTACATTGTGGAAAAGTTCGCGATTACGGCTATCTTTCTCCCTCTCTCTGCCCCGTACCCTGGGCTCAGCCTTGTGGGAATGCTGATTGGGAGAGTCTGCCTCTCTGCCGGGCTCAGAAGGCTTCTTCCCGTTTGGGCAATTCCGTTTGTGTCTTACTTCGTGGAGGAGGAATGAGGGTGCCCAGAGATTCTCTGACGTGAAATCACTAATGACAGAGCACCTGGAGGAGCTGGTTTCTCGGTGGAAGAAGCCAAAAAGCCAGCATTCCTAAGGTCTCTTTGAGAGCTGCCAGACACTCTGCCGTCATAGGCCTAAGAATTGGACATTGTGACGGCATGGCAACACTTGGAATCCTAGGACACTGTGGAAGGGCGACTCGCAAACTGGATGGAAGAAGCTTCCAAGCCCAGTGTTCTTTCATGTACCAAAGAGAACGCAAGTGTCTGAGGCTGGTAGCATTGTTGCTGGAGAGCACTGCCTCCTCGTGGGCCTGTCGGCTACTTTCCTATTTCCGACGCTCTCAGGAAACTCTTCCAAAACGAGGTTGGGACATGCTTAGAGAGAACAGCTGCGAAGTGGATGCACAGAACATTAACCTAGATACCAGCCCAGGGTCCCAAGCATCCATTTTTCTCTGGAGGGTACGTACCCCACGCAGGGATTCAAGCAGGGAGTTTGCCTTGGACAACTTACACAGAAAACTGGGATGAGACGTTGGGTCACTCTGTTTGTGCTCACACTACGTGGCCCAGAGAAGTTATGACGCAGCAGATGTCAACCCCCTTTCTCCACACATGTGCACTCCAAAGTAGCGCTGGGCCGTGGGTGTTCTCAGGCCAAGAGCAGTCCTTGTTCTCGGCTGTACCGGCTCTGTGGTTCAAAGGTTCTTTATCTCTGCTCTTTTGGAAGCCTTTCACCCCTGACCCTATCCCTGGGCTGCAGAAGCAAAGAGGCATAGAGGCCTTTCACCCTGAAGGCATTTGCTTGTTTCACATGGAGAATGTGGCCGTCGCCCCTCCCGTGCTGGAGGCGTGTAAGTTGACACCATTTGTTCTGCCCATGGATATTACAAGTAGGTGTACTCGGTTTGGGCTGCCTGGTGAAACTGTTTTTGCAGTCAGCCAGCCCTCTGAGTACTATTCCTCAAGTTTGATTCCTAGCTAGGTAAACCCGGACTTCGGTGGCTACATGGGAGCAAACGTGTTAAGCTTGTGGAGAAAGCCTTTGACCAATTTCAATCTGCTTGTGCTTGTGGCAGGGATTAGGCAGGAACTCTGCCACTCAGGGTTTTTACCTTCCGATAAGCTGTGCCTTTGGGCTGAAGCAGGCGACCTGTCTGTATCACATCCTGGGAAGTAGGGCCTGAGGGGAGTCTGCCACCTGATTGGCCTCCATTATAGGCAACTGAGAAAATGGGGCAAGGCTTACGGAACCCGCTTACAACGAAATGTTTCTATTGAGAAGAGGAGATTTTGCTACTACACGTCAGAAGCTCCTCTCCCTCCGAGTGCTGTTCCTGTGTAGACTAGGGAAAACCACCACCGTTTCCAGGGTTTGATCGGCTCTTTTCCCAGTTGGTATCCTCCGTGAAAGAGCTAGAAGGGCTGATCTCAACCAATCGGCCTGCACACCGTGAGTCCTTGGGGTAGGGCAGTCCTGAGTCAATGTGTCTCCTAAAGAACGAAAGCAAAGTTTCCTGCCACAGGAAAGCACAGAGAGGCCTGGTGCTTTCTCTAGGCAATTCAAGTGGGCTTGAAAGTTGAGGCCTAGTCTACATTGTGGAAAAATTCGCGATTACGGCTATCTTTCTCCCTCTCTGTGTCCCGTACCCTGGGCTCAGCCTTGTGGGAATGCTGATTGGGAGAGTCTGCCTCTCTGCCAGGCTCAGAAGGCTTCTTCCCGTTTGGGCAATTCCGTTTGTGTCTTACTTCGTGGAGGAGGAATGAGGGTGCCCAGAGATTCTCTGACGTGAAATCACTAATGACAGAGCACCTGGAGGAGCTGGTTTCTCGGTGGAAGAAGCCAAAAAGCCAGCATTCCTAAGGTCTCTTTGATAGCTGCCAGACACTCTGCCGTCATAGGCCTAAGAATTGGACATTGTGACGGCATGGCAACACTTGGAATCCTAGGACACTGTGGAAGGGCGACTCGCAAACTGGATGGAAGAAGCTTCCAAGCCCAGTGTTCTTTCATGTACCAAATAGAACGCAAGTGTCTGAGGCTGGTAGCATTGTTGCTGGAGAGCACTGCCTCCTCGTGGGCCTGTCGGCTACTTTCCTATTTCCGACGCTCTCAGGAAACTCTTCCAAAACGAGGTTGGGACATGCTTAGAGAGAACAGCTGCGAAGTGGATGCACAGAACATTAACCTAGATACCAGCCCAGGGTCCCAAGCATCCATTTTTCTCTGGAGGGTACGTACCCCACGCAGGGATTCAAGCAGGGAGTTTGCCTTGGACAACTTACACAGAAAACTGGGATGAGACGTTGGGTCACTCTGTTTGTGCTCACACTACGTGGCCCGGAGAAGTTATGACGCAGCAGATGTCAACCCCCTTTCTCCACACATGTGCACTCCAAAGTAGCGCTGGGCCGTGGGTGTTCTCAGGCCAAGAGCAGTCCTTGTTCTCGGCTGTACCGGCTCTGTGGTTCAAAGGTTCTTTATCTCTGCTCTTTTTGAAGCCTTTCACCCCTGACCCTATCCCTGGGCTGCAGAAGCAAAGAGGCATAGAGGCCTTTCACCCTGAAGGCATTTGCTTGTTTCACATGGAGAATGTGGCCGTCGCCCCTCCCGTGCTGGAGGCGTGTAAGTTGACACCATTTGTTCTGCCCATGGATATTACAAGTAGGTGTACTCGGTTTGGGCTGCCTGGTGAAACTGTTTTTGCAGTCAGCCAGCCCTCTGAGTACTATTCCTCAAGTTTGATTCCTAGCTAGGTAAACCCGGACTTCGGTGGCTACATGGGAGCAAACGTGTTAAGCTTGTGGAGAAAGCCTTTGACCAATTTCAATCTGCTTGTGCTTGTGGCAGGGATTAGGCAGGAACTCTGCCACTCAGGGTTTTTACCTTCCGATAAGCTGTGCCTTTGGGCTGAAGCAGGCGACATGTCTGTATCACATCCTGGGAAGTAGGGCCTGAGGGGAGTCTGCCACCTGATTGGCCTCCATTATAGGCAACTGAGAAAATGGGGCAAGGCTTACGGAACCCGCTTACAACGAAATGTTTCTATTGAGAAGAGGAGATTTTGCTACTACACGTCAGAAGCTCCTCTCCCTCCGAGTGCTGTTCCTGTGTAGACTAGGGAAAACCACCACCGTTTCCAGGGTTTGATCGGCTCTTTTCCCAGTTGGTATCCTCCGTGAAAGAGCTAGAAGGGCTGATCTCAACCAATCGGCCTGCACACCGTGAGTCCTTGGGGTAGGGCAGTCCTGAGTCAATGTGTCTCCTAAAGAACGAAAGCAAAGTTTCCTGCCACAGGAAAGCACAGAGAGGCCTGGTGCTTTCTCTAGGCAATTCACGTGGGCTTGAAAGTTGAGGCCTAGTCTACATTGTGGAAAAATTCGCGATTACGGCTATCTTTCTCCCTCTCTGTGTCCCGTACCCTGGGCTCAGCCTTGTGGGAATGCTGATTGGGAGAGTCTGCCTCTCTGCCGGGCTCAGAAGGCTTCTTCCCGTTTGGGCAATTCCGTTTGTGTCTTACTTCGTGGAGGAGGAATGAGGGTGCCCAGAGATTCTCGGACGTGAAATCACTAATGACAGAGCACCTGGAGGAGCTGGTTTCTCGGTGGAAGAAGCCAAAAAGCCAGCATTCCTAAGGTCTCTTTGAGAGCTGCCAGACACTCTGCCGTCATAGGCCTAAGAATTGGCCATTGTGACGGCATGGCAACACTTGGAATCCTAGGACACTGTGGAAGGGCGAATCGCAAACTGGATGGAAGAAGCTTCCAAGCCCAGTGTTCTTTCATCTACCAAAGAGAACGCAAGTGTCTGAGGCTGGTAGCATTGTTGCAGGAGAGCACTGCCTCCTCGTGGGCCTGTCGGCTACTTTCCTATTTCCGACGCTCTCAGGAAACTCTTCCAAAACGAGGTTGGGACATGCTTAGAGAGAACAGCTGCGAAGTGGATGCACAGAACATTAACCTAGATACCAGCCCAGGGTCCCAAGCATCCATTTTTCTCTGGAGGGTACGTACCCCACGCAGGGATTCAAGCAGGGAGTTTGCCTTGGACAACTTACACAGAAAACTGGGATGAGACGTTGGGTCACTCTGCTTGTGCTCACACTACGTGGCCCGGAGAAGTTATGACGCAGCAGATGTCAACCCCCTTTCTCCACACATGTGCACCTCAAAGAAGCGCTGGGCCGTGGGTGTTCTCAGGCCAAGAGCAGTACTTGTTCTCTGCTGCACCGTCTCTGTGGTTCAAAGGTTCTTTATCTCTGCTCTTTTGGAAGCCTTTCACCCCTGACCCTATCCCTGGGCTGCAGAAGCAAAGAGGCATAGAGGCCTTTCACCCTGAAGGCATGGGCTTGTTTCACATGGAGAATGTGTCCCTTGCCCCTCCTGTGCTGGAGGCGTGTAAGTTGACACCATTTGTTCTGCCCATGGATATTACAAGTAGGTGTACTCGGTTTGGGCTGCCTGGTGAAACTGTTTTTGCAGTCAGCCAGCCCTCTGAGTACTATTCCTCAAGTTTGATTCCTAGCTAGGTAAACCCGGACTTCGGTGGCTACATGGGAGCAAACGTGTTAAGCTTGTGGAGAAAGCCTTTGACCAATGGCAATCTGCTTGTGCTTGTGGCAGGGATTAGGCAGGAACTCTGCCACTCAGGGTTTTTACCTTCCGATAAGCTGTGCCTTTGGGCTGAAGCAGGCGACGTGTCTGTATCACATCCTGGGAAGTAGGGCCTGAGGGGAGTCTGCCACCTGATTGGCCTCCATTATAGGCAACTGAGAAAATGGGGCAAGGCTTACGGAACCCGCTTACAACGAAATGTTTCTATTGAGAAGAGGAGATTTTGCTACTACACGTCAGCAGCTCCTCTCCCTCAGAGTGCTGTTCCTGTGTAGACTAGGGAAAACCACCACGGTTTCCAGGGTTTGATCGGCTCTTTTCCCAGTTGGTATCCTCCGTGAAAGAGCTAGAAGGGCTGATCTCAACCAATCGGCCTGCACACCGTGAGTCCTTGGGGTAGGGCAGTCCTGAGTCAATGTGTCTCCTAAAGAACGAAAGCAAAGTTTCCTGACACAGGAAAGCACAGAGAGGCCTGGTGCTTTCTGTAGGCAATTGAAGTGGGCTGGAAAGGTGAGGCCTAGTCTACATTGTGGAAAAGTTCGCGATTACGGCTATCTTTCTCCCTCTCTCTGCCCCGTACCCTGGGCTCAGCCTTGTGGGAATGCTGATTGGGAGAGTCTGCCTCTCTGCCGGGCTCAGAAGGCTTCTTCCCGTTTGGGCAATTCCGTTTGTGTCTTACTTCGTGGAGGAGGAATGAGGGTGCCCAGAGATTCTCTGACGTGAAATCACTAATGACAGAGCACCTGGAGGAGCTGGTTTCTCGGTGGAAGAAGCCAAAAAGCCAGCATTCCTAAGGTCTCTTTGAGAGCTGCCAGACACTCTGCCGTCATAGGCCTAAGAATTGGACATTGTGACGGCATGGCAACACTTGGAATCCTAGGACACTGTGGAAGGGCGACTCGCAAACTGGATGGAAGAAGCTTCCAAGCCCAGTGTTCTTTCATGTACCAAAGAGAACGCAAGTGTCTGAGGCTGGTAGCATTGTTGCTGGAGAGCACTGCCTCCTCGTGGGCCTGTCGGCTACTTTCCTATTTCCGACGCTCTCAGGAAACTCTTCCAAAACGAGGTTGGGACATGCTTAGAGAGAACAGCTGCGAAGTGGATGCACAGAACATTAACCTAGATACCAGCCCAGGGTCCCAAGCATCCATTTTTCTCTGGAGGGTACGTACCCCACGCAGGGATTCAAGCAGGGAGTTTGCCTTGGACAACTTACACAGAAAACTGGGATGAGACGTTGGGTCACTCTGTTTGTGCTCACACTACGTGGCCCAGAGAAGTTATGACGCAGCAGATGTCAACCCCCTTTCTCCACACATGTGCACTCCAAAGTAGCGCTGGGCCGTGGGTGTTCTCAGGCCAAGAGCAGTCCTTGTTCTCGGCTGTACCGGCTCTGTGGTTCAAAGGTTCTTTATCTCTGCTCTTTTGGAAGCCTTTCACCCCTGACCCTATCCCTGGGCTGCAGAAGCAAAGAGGCATAGAGGCCTTTCACCCTGAAGGCATTTGCTTGTTTCACATGGAGAATGTGGCCGTCGCCCCTCCCGTGCTGGAGGCGTGTAAGTTGACACCATTTGTTCTGCCCATGGATATTACAAGTAGGTGTACTCGGTTTGGGCTGCCTGGTGAAACTGTTTTTGCAGTCAGCCAGCCCTCTGAGTACTATTCCTCAAGTTTGATTCCTAGCTAGGTAAACCCGGACTTCGGTGGCTACATGGGAGCAAACGTGTTAAGCTTGTGGAGAAAGCCTTTGACCAATTTCAATCTGCTTGTGCTTGTGGCAGGGATTAGGCAGGAACTCTGCCACTCAGGGTTTTTACCTTCCGATAAGCTGTGCCTTTGGGCTGAAGCAGGCGACCTGTCTGTATCACATCCTGGGAAGTAGGGCCTGAGGGGAGTCTGCCACCTGATTGGCCTCCATTATAGGCAACTGAGAAAATGGGGCAAGGCTTACGGAACCCGCTTACAACGAAATGTTTCTATTGAGAAGAGGAGATTTTGCTACTACACGTCAGAAGCTCCTCTCCCTCCGAGTGCTGTTCCTGTGTAGACTAGGGAAAACCACCACCGTTTCCAGGGTTTGATCGGCTCTTTTCCCAGTTGGTATCCTCCGTGAAAGAGCTAGAAGGGCTGATCTCAACCAATCGGCCTGCACACCGTGAGTCCTTGGGGTAGGGCAGTCCTGAGTCAATGTGTCTCCTAAAGAACGAAAGCAAAGTTTCCTGCCACAGGAAAGCACAGAGAGGCCTGGTGCTTTCTCTAGGCAATTCAAGTGGGCTTGAAAGTTGAGGCCTAGTCTACATTGTGGAAAAATTCGCGATTACGGCTATCTTTCTCCCTCTCTGTGTCCCGTACCCTGGGCTCAGCCTTGTGGGAATGCTGATTGGGAGAGTCTGCCTCTCTGCCAGGCTCAGAAGGCTTCTTCCCGTTTGGGCAATTCCGTTTGTGTCTTACTTCGTGGAGGAGGAATGAGGGTGCCCAGAGATTCTCGGACGTGAAATCACTAATGACAGAGCACCTGGAGGAGCAGGTTTCTCGGTGGAAGAAGCCAAAAAGCCAGCATTCCTAAGGTCTCTTTGAGAGCTGCCAGACACTCTGCCGTCATAGGCCTAAGAATTGGCCATTGTGACGGCATGGCAACACTTGGAATCCTAGGACACTGTGGAAGGGCGACTCGCAAACTGGATGAAAGAAGCTTCCAAGCCCAGTGTTCTTTCATGTACCAAAGAGAACGCAAGTGTCTGAGGCTGGTAGCATTGTTGCTGGAGAGCACTGCCTCCTCGTGGGCCTGTCGGCTACTTTCCTATTTCCGACGCTCTCAGGAAACTCTTCCAAAACGAGGTTGGGACATGCTTAGATAGAACAGCTGCGAAGTGGATGCACAGAACATTAACCTAGATACCAGCCCAGGGTCCCAAGCATCCATTTTTCTCTGGAGGGTACGTACCCCACGCAGGGATTCAAGCAGGGAGTTTGCCTTGGACAACTTACACAGAAAACTGGGATGAGACGTTGGGTCACTCTGCTTGTGCTCACACTACGTGGCCCGGAGAAGTTATGACGCAGCAGATGTCAACCCCCTTTCTCCACACATGTGCACCTCAAAGAAGCGCTGGGCCGTGGGTGTTCTCAGGCCAAGAGCAGTACTTGTTCTCTGCTGCACCGTCTCTGTGGTTCAAAGGTTCTTTATCTCTGCTCTTTTGGAAGCCTTTCACCCCTGACCCTATCCCTGGGCTGCAGAAGCAAAGAGGCATAGAGGCCTTTCACCCTGAAGGCATGGGCTTGTTTCACATGGAGAATGTGTCCCTTGCCCCTCCTGTGCTGGAGGCGTGTAAGTTGACACCATTTGTTCTGCCCATGGATATTACAAGTAGGTGTACTCGGTTTGGGCTGCCTGGTGAAACTGTTTTTGCAGTCAGCCAGCCCTCTGAGTACTATTCCTCAAGTTTGATTCCTAGCTAGGTAAACCCGGACTTCGGTGGCTACATGGGAGCAAACGTGTTAAGCTTGTGGAGAAAGCCTTTGACCAATGGCAATCTGCTTGTGCTTGTGGCAGGGATTAGGCAGGAACTCTGCCACTCAGGGTTTTTACCTTCCGATAAGCTGTGCCTTTGGGCTGAAGCAGGCGACGTGTCTGTATCACATCCTGGGAAGTAGGGCCTGAGGGGAGTCTGCCACCTGATTGGCCTCCATTATAGGCAACTGAGAAAATGGGGCAAGGCTTACGGAACCCGCTTACAACGAAATGTTTCTATTGAGAAGAGGAGATTTTGCTACTACACGTCAGCAGCTCCTCTCCCTCAGAGTGCTGTTCCTGTGTAGACTAGGGAAAACCACCACGGTTTCCAGGGTTTGATCGGCTCTTTTCCCAGTTGGTATCCTCCGTGAAAGAGCTAGAAGGGCTGATCTCAACCAATCGGCCTGCACACCGTGAGTCCTTGGGGTAGGGCAGTCCTGAGTCAATGTGTCTCCTAAAGAACGAAAGCAAAGTTTCCTGACACAGGAAAGCACAGAGAGGCCTGGTGCTTTCTGTAGGCAATTGAAGTGGGCTGGAAAGGTGAGGCCTAGTCTACATTGTGGAAAAGTTCGCGATTACGGCTATCTTTCTCCCTCTCTCTGCCCCGTACCCTGGGCTCAGCCTTGTGGGAATGCTGATTGGGAGAGTCTGCCTCTCTGCCGGGCTCAGAAGGCTTCTTCCCGTTTGGGCAATTCCGTTTGTGTCTTACTTCGTGGAGGAGGAATGAGGGTGCCCAGAGATTCTCTGACGTGAAATCACTAATGACAGAGCACCTGGAGGAGCTGGTTTCTCGGTGGAAGAAGCCAAAAAGCCAGCATTCCTAAGGTCTCTTTGAGAGCTGCCAGACACTCTGCCGTCATAGGCCTAAGAATTGGACATTGTGACGGCATGGCAACACTTGGAATCCTAGGACACTGTGGAAGGGCGACTCGCAAACTGGATGGAAGAAGCTTCCAAGCCCAGTGTTCTTTCATGTACCAAAGAGAACGCAAGTGTCTGAGGCTGGTAGCATTGTTGCTGGAGAGCACTGCCTCCTCGTGGGCCTGTCGGCTACTTTCCTATTTCCGACGCTCTCAGGAAACTCTTCCAAAACGAGGTTGGGACATGCTTAGAGAGAACAGCTGCGAAGTGGATGCACAGAACATTAACCTAGATACCAGCCCAGGGTCCCAAGCATCCATTTTTCTCTGGAGGGTACGTACCCCACGCAGGGATTCAAGCAGGGAGTTTGCCTTGGACAACTTACACAGAAAACTGGGATGAGACGTTGGGTCACTCTGTTTGTGCTCACACTACGTGGCCCGGAGAAGTTATGACGCAGCAGATGTCAACCCCCTTTCTCCACACATGTGCACTCCAAAGTAGCGCTGGGCCGTGGGTGTTCTCAGGCCAAGAGCAGTCCTTGTTCTCGGCTGTACCGGCTCTGTGGTTCAAAGGTTCTTTATCTCTGCTCTTTTGGAAGCCTTTCACCCCTGACCCTATCCCTGGGCTGCAGAAGCAAAGAGGCATAGAGGCCTTTCACCCTGAAGGCATGGGCTTGTTTCACATGGAGAATGTGGCCGTCGCCCCTCCCGTGCTGGAGGCGTGTAAGTTGACACCATTTGTTCTGCCCATGGATATTACAAGTAGGTGTACTCGGTTTGGGCTGCCTGGTGAAACTGTTTTTGCAGTCAGCCAGCCCTCTGAGTACTATTCCTCAAGTTTGATTCCTAGCTAGGTAAACCCGGACTTCGGTGGCTACATGGGAGCAAACGTGTTAAGCTTGTGGAGAAAGCCTTTGACCAATTTCAATCTGCTTGTGCTTGTGGCAGGGATTAGGCAGGAACTCTGCCACTCAGGGTTTTTACCTTCCGATAAGCTGTGCCTTTGGGCTGAAGCAGGCGACCTGTCTGTATCACATCCTGGGAAGTAGGGCCTGAGGGGAGTCTGCCACCTGATTGGCCTCCATTATAGGCAACTGAGAAAATGGGGCAAGGCTTACGGAACCCGCTTACAACGAAATGTTTCTATTGAGAAGAGGAGATTTTGCTACTACACGTCAGAAGCTCCTCTCCCTCCGAGTGCTGTTCCTGTGTAGACTAGGGAAAACCACCACCGTTTCCAGGGTTTGATCGGCTCTTTTCCCAGTTGGTATCCTCCGTGAAAGAGCTAGAAGGGCTGATCTCAACCAATCGGCCTGCACACCGTGAGTCCTTGGGGTAGGGCAGTCCTGAGTCAATGTGTCTCCTAAAGAACGAAAGCAAAGTTTCCTGCCACAGGAAAGCACAGAGAGGCCTGGTGCTTTCTCTAGGCAATTCAAGTGGGCTTGAAAGTTGAGGCCTAGTCTACATTGTGGAAAAATTCGCGATTACGGCTATCTTTCTCCCTCTCTGTGTCCCGTACCCTGGGCTCAGCCTTGTGGGAATGCTGATTGGGAGAGTCTGCCTCTCTGCCGGGCTCAGAAGGCTTCTTCCCGTTTGGGCAATTCCGTTTGTGTCTTACTTCGTGGAGGAGGAATGAGGGTGCCCAGAGATTCTCGGACGTGAAATCACTAATGACAGAGCACCTGGAGGAGCAGGTTTCTCGGTGGAAGAAGCCAAAAAGCCAGCATTCCTAAGGTCTCTTTGAGAGCTGCCAGACACTCTGCCGTCATAGGCCTAAGAATTGGCCATTGTGACGGCATGGCAACACTTGGAATCCTAGGACACTGTGGAAGGGCGACTCGCAAACTGGATGAAAGAAGCTTCCAAGCCCAGTGTTCTTTCATGTACCAAAGAGAACGCAAGTGTCTGAGGCTGGTAGCATTGTTGCTGGAGAGCACTGCCTCCTCGTGGGCCTGTCGGCTACTTTCCTATTTCCGACGCTCTCAGGAAACTCTTCCAAAACGAGGTTGGGACATGCTTAGATAGAACAGCTGCGAAGTGGATGCACAGAACATTAACCTAGATACCAGCCCAGGGTCCCAAGCATCCATTTTTCTCTGGAGGGTACGTACCCCACGCAGGGATTCAAGCAGGGAGTTTGCCTTGGACAACTTACACAGAAAACTGGGATGAGACGTTGGGTCACTCTGCTTGTGCTCACACTACGTGGCCCGGAGAAGTTATGACGCAGCAGATGTCAACCCCCTTTCTCCACACATGTGCACCTCAAAGAAGCGCTGGGCCGTGGGTGTTCTCAGGCCAAGAGCAGTACTTGTTCTCTGCTGCACCGTCTCTGTGGTTCAAAGGTTCTTTATCTCTGCTCTTTTGGAAGCCTTTCACCCCTGACCCTATCCCTGGGCTGCAGAAGCCAAGAGGCATAGAGGCCTTTCACCCTGAAGGCATGGGCTTGTTTCACATGGAGAATGTGTCCCTTGCCCCTCCTGTGCTGGAGGCGTGTAAGTTGACACCATTTGTTCTGCCCATGGATATTACAAGTAGGTGTACTCGGTTTGGGCTGCCTGGTGAAACTGTTTTTGCAGTCAGCCAGCCCTCTGAGTACTATTCCTCAAGTTTGATTCCTAGCTAGGTAAACCCGGACTTCGGTGGCTACATGGGAGCAAACGTGTTAAGCTTGTGGAGAAAGCCTTTGACCAATGGCAATCTGCTTGTGCTTGTGGCAGGGATTAGGCAGGAACTCTGCCACTCAGGGTTTTTACCTTCCGATAAGCTGTGCCTTTGGGCTGAAGCAGGCGACGTGTCTGTATCACATCCTGGGAAGTAGGGCCTGAGGGGAGTCTGCCACCTGATTGGCCTCCATTATAGGCAACTGAGAAAATGGGGCAAGGCTTACGGAACCCGCTTACAACGAAATGTTTCTATTGAGAAGAGGAGATTTTGCTACAACACGTCACAAGCTCCTCTCCCTCCGAGTGCTGTTCCTGTGTAGACTAGGGAAAACCACCACCGTTTCCAGGGTTTGATCGGCTCTTTTCCCAGTTGGTATCCTCCGTGAAAGAGCTAGAAGGGCTGATCTCAACCAATCGGCCTGCACACCGTGAGTCCTTGGGGTAGGGCAGTCCTGAGTCAATGTGTCTCCTAAAGAACGAAAGCAAAGTTTCCTGCCACAGGAAAGCACAGAGAGGCCTGGTGCTTTCTCTAGGCAATTCACGTGGGCTTGAAAGTTGAGGCCTAGTCTACATTGTGGAAAAATTCGCGATTACGGCTATCTTTCTCCCTCTCTGTGTCCCGTACCCTGGGCTCAGCCTTGTGGGAATGCTGATTGGGAGAGTCTGCCTCTCTGCCGGGCTCAGAAGGCTTCTTCCCGTTTGGGCAATTCCGTTTGTGTCTTACTTCGTGGAGGAGGAATGAGGGTGCCCAGAGATTCTCGGACGTGAAATCACTAATGACAGAGCACCTGGAGGAGCTGGTTTCTCGGTGGAAGAAGCCAAAAAGCCAGCATTCCTAAGGTCTCTTTGAGAGCTGCCAGACACTCTGCCGTCATAGGCCTAAGAATTGGCCATTGTGACGGCATGGCAACACTTGGAATCCTAGGACACTGTGGAAGGGCGAATCGCAAACTGGATGGAAGAAGCTTCCAAGCCCAGTGTTCTTTCATGTACCAAAGAGAACGCAAGTGTCTGAGGCTGGTAGCATTGTTGCAGGAGAGCACTGCCTCCTCGTGGGCCTGTCGGCTACTTTCCTATTTCCGACGCTCTCAGGAAACTCTTCCAAAACGAGGTTGGGACATGCTTAGAGAGAACAGCTGCGAAGTGGATGCACAGAACATTAACCTAGATACCAGCCCAGGGTCCCAAGCATCCATTTTTCTCTGGAGGGTACGTACCCCACGCAGGGATTCAAGCAGGGAGTTTGCCTTGGACAACTTACACAGAAAACTGGGATGAGACGTTGGGTCACTCTGTTTGTGCTCACACTACGTGGCCCGGAGAAGTTATGACGCAGCAGATGTCAACCCCCTTTCTCCACACATGTGCACTCCAAAGTAGCGCTGGGCCGTGGGTGTTCTCAGGCCAAGAGCAGTCCTTGTTCTCGGCTGTACCGGCTCTGTGGTTCAAAGGTTCTTTATCTCTGCTCTTTTGGAAGCCTTTCACCCCTGACCCTATCCCTGGGCTGCAGAAGCAAAGAGGCATAGAGGCCTTTCACCCTGAAGGCATGGGCTTGTTTCACATGGAGAATGTGGCCGTCGCCCCTCCCGTGCTGGAGGCGTGTAAGTTGACACCATTTGTTCTGCCCATGGATATTACAAGTAGGTGTACTCGGTTTGGGCTGCCTGGTGAAACTGTTTTTGCAGTCAGCCAGCCCTCTGAGTACTATTCCTCAAGTTTGATTCCTAGCTAGGTAAACCCGGACTTCGGTGGCTACATGGGAGCAAACGTGTTAAGCTTGTGGAGAAAGCCTTTGACCAATTTCAATCTGCTTGTGCTTGTGGCAGGGATTAGGCAGGAACTCTGCCACTCAGGGTTTTTACCTTCCGATAAGCTGTGCCTTTGGGCTGAAGCAGGCGACATGTCTGTATCACATCCTGGGAAGTAGGGCCTGAGGGGAGTCTGCCACCTGATTGGCCTCCATTATAGGCAACTGAGAAAATGGGGCAAGGCTTACGGAACCCGCTTACAACGAAATGTTTCTATTGAGAAGAGGAGATTTTGCTACTACACGTCAGAAGCTCCTCTCCCTCCGAGTGCTGTTCCTGTGTAGACTAGGGAAAACCACCACCGTTTCCAGGGTTTGATCGGCTCTTTTCCCAGTTGGTATCCTCCGTGAAAGAGCTAGAAGGGCTGATCTCAACCAATCGGCCTGCACACCGTGAGTCCTTGGGGTAGGGCAGTCCTGAGTCAATGTGTCTCCTAAAGAACGAAAGCAAAGTTTCCTGCCACAGGAAAGCACAGAGAGGCCTGGTGCTTTCTCTAGGCAATTCAAGTGGGCTTGAAAGTTGAGGCCTAGTCTACATTGTGGAAAAATTCGCGATTACGGCTATCTTTCTCCCTCTCTGTGTCCCGTACCCTGGGCTCAGCCTTGTGGGAATGCTGATTGGGAGAGTCTGCCTCTCTGCCGGGCTCAGAAGGCTTCTTCCCGTTTGGGCAATTCCGTTTGTGTCTTACTTCGTGGAGGAGGAATGAGGGTGCCCAGAGATTCTCGGACGTGAAATCACTAATGACAGAGCACCTGGAGGAGCAGGTTTCTCGGTGGAAGAAGCCAAAAAGCCAGCATTCCTAAGGTCTCTTTGAGAGCTGCCAGACACTCTGCCGTCATAGGCCTAAGAATTGGCCATTGTGACGGCATGGCAACACTTGGAATCCTAGGACACTGTGGAAGGGCGACTCGCAAACTGGATGAAAGAAGCTTCCAAGCCCAGTGTTCTTTCATGTACCAAAGAGAACGCAAGTGTCTGAGGCTGGTAGCATTGTTGCAGGAGAGCACTGCCTCCTCGTGGGCCTGTCGGCTACTTTCCTATTTCCGACGCTCTCAGGAAACTCTTCCAAAACGAGGTTGGGACATGCTTAGAGAGAACAGCTGCGAAATGGATGCACAGAACATTAACCTAGATACCAGCCCAGGGTCCCAAGCATCCATTTTTCTCTGGAGGGTACGTACCCCACGCAGGGATTCAAGCAGGGAGTTTGCCTTGGACAACTTACACAGAAAACTGGGATGAGACGTTGGGTCACTCTGCTTGTGCTCACACTACGTGGCCCGGAGAAGTTATGACGCAGCAGATGTCAACCCCCTTTCTCCACACATGTGCACCTCAAAGAAGCGCTGGGCCGTGGGTGTTCTCAGGCCAAGAGCAGTACTTGTTCTCTGCTGCACCGTCTCTGTGGTTCAAAGGTTCTTTATCTCTGCTCTTTTGGAAGCCTTTCACCCCTGACCCTATCCCTGGGCTGCAGAAGCAAAGAGGCATAGAGGCCTTTCACCCTGAAGGCATGGGCTTGTTTCACATGGAGAATGTGTCCCTTGCCCCTCCTGTGCTGGAGGCGTTTAAGTTGACACCATTTGTTCTGCCCATGGATATTACAAGTAGGTGTACTCGGTTTGGGCTGCCTGGTGAAACTGTTTTTGCAGTCAGCCAGCCCTCTGAGTACTATTCCTCAAGTTTGATTCCTAGCTAGGTAAACCCGGACTTCGGTGGCTACATGGGAGCAAACGTGTTAAGCTTGTGGAGAAAGCCTTTGACCAATTTCAATCTGCTTGTGCTTGTGGCAGGGATTAGGCAGGAACTCTGCCACTCAGGGTTTTTACCTTCCGATAAGCTGTGCCTTTGGGCTGAAGCAGGCGACATGTCTGTATCACATCCTGGGAAGTAGGGCCTGAGGGGAGTCTGCCACCTGATTGGCCTCCATTATAGGCAACTGAGAAAATGGGGCAAGGCTTACGGAACCCGCTTACAACGAAATGTTTCTATTGAGAAGAGGAGATTTTGCTACTACACGTCAGAAGCTCCTCTCCCTCCGAGTGCTGTTCCTGTGTAGACTAGGGAAAACCACCACGGTTTCCAGGGTTTGATCGGCTCTTTTCCCAGTTGGTATCCTCCGTGAAAGAGCTAGAAGGGCTGATCTCAACCAATCGGCCTGCACACCGTGAGTCCTTGGGGTAGGGCAGTCCTGAGTCAATGTGTCTCCTAAAGAACGAAAGCAAAGTTTCCTGCCACAGGAAAGCACAGAGAGGCCTGGTGCTTTCTCTAGGCAGTTCAAGTGGGCTTGAAAGTTGAGGCCTAGTCTACATTGTGGAAAAATTCGCGATTACGGCTATCTTTCTCCCTCTCTGTGTCCCGTACCCTGGGCTCAGCCTTGTGGGAATGCTGATTGGGAGAGTCTGCCTCTCTGCCGGGCTCAGAAGGCTTCTTCCCGTTTGGGCAATTCCGTTTGTGTCTTACTTCGTGGAGGAGGAATGAGGGTGCCCAGAGATTCTCGGACGTGAAATCACTAATGACAGAGCACCTGGAGGAGCTGGTTTCTCGGTGGAAGAAGCCAAAAAGCCCGCATTCCTAAGGTCTCTTTGAGAGCTGCCAGACACTCTGCCGTCATAGGCCTAAGAATTGGCCATTGTGACGGCATGGCAACACTTGGAATCCTAGGACACTGTGGAAGGGCGACTCGCAAACTGGATGGAAGAAGCTTCCAAGCCCAGTGTTCTTTCATGTACCAAAGAGAACGCAAGTGTCTGAGGCTGGTAGCATTGTTGCAAGAGAGCACTGCGTCCTCGTGGGCCTGTCGGCTACTTTCCTATTTCCGACGCTCTCAGGAAACTCTTCCAAAACGAGGTTGGGACATGCTTAGAGAGAACAGCTGCGAAGTGGATGCACAGAACATTAACCTAGATACCAGCCCAGGGTCCCAAGCATCCATTTTTCTCTGGAGGGTACGTACCCCACGCAGGGATTCAAGCAGGGAGTTTGCCTTGGACAACTTACACAGAAAACTGGGATGAGACGTTGGGTCACTCTGTTTGTGCTCACACTACGTGGCCCGGAGAAGTTATGACGCAGCAGATGTCAACCCCCTTTCTCCACACATGTGCACTCCAAAGTAGCGCTGGGCCGTGGGTGTTCTCAGGCCAAGAGCAGTCCTTGTTCTCGGCTGTACCGGCTCTGTGGTTCAAAGGTTCTTTATCTCTGCTCTTTTGGAAGCCTTTCACCCCTGACCCTATCCCTGGGCTGCAGAAGCAAAGAGGCATAGAGGCCTTTCACCCTGAAGGCATAGGCTTGTTTCACATGGAGAATGTGGCCGTCGCCCCTCCCGTGCTGGAGGCATGTAAGTTGACACCATTTGTTCTGCCCATGGATATTACAAGTAGGTGTACTCGGTTTGGGCTGCCTGGTGAAACTGTTTTTGCAGTCAGCCAGCCCTCTGAGTACTATTCCTCAAGTTTGATTCCTAGCTAGGTAAACCCGGACTTCGGTGGCTACATGGGAGCAAACGTGTTAAGCTTGTGGAGAAAGCCTTTGACCAATTTCAATCTGCTTGTGCTTGTGGCAGGGATTAGGCAGGAACTCTGCCACTCAGGGTTTTTACCTTCCGATAAGCTGTGCCTTTGGGCTGAAGCAGGCGACATGTCTGTATCACATCCTGGGAAGTAGGGCCTGAGGGGAGTCTGCCACCTGATTGGCCTCCATTATAGGCAACTGAGAAAATGGGGCAAGGCTTACGGAACCCGCTTACAACGAAATGTTTCTATTGAGAAGAGGAGATTTTGCTACTACACGTCAGAAGCTCCTCTCCCTCCGAGTGCTGTTCCTGTGTAGACTAGGGAAAACCACCACCGTTTCCAGGGTTTGATCGGCTCTTTTCCCAGTTGGTATCCTCCGTGAAAGAGCTAGAAGGGCTGATCTCAACCAATCGGCCTGCACACCGTGAGTCCTTGGGGTAGGGCAGTCCTGAGTCAATGTGTCTCCTAAAGAACGAAAGCAAAGTTTCCTGCCACAGGAAAGCACAGAGAGGCCTGGTGCTTTCTCTAGGCAATTCAAGTGGGCTTGAAAGTTGAGGCCTAGTCTACATTGTGGAAAAATTCGCGATTACGGCTATCTTTCTCCCTCTCTGTGTCCCGTACCCTGGGCTCAGCCTTGTGGGAATGCTGATTGGGAGAGTCTGCCTCTCTGCCGGGCTCAGAAGGCTTCTTCCCGTTTGGGCAATTCCGTTTGTGTCTTACTTCGTGGAGGAGGAATGAGGGTGCCCAGAGATTCTCTGACGTGAAATCACTAATGACAGAGCACCTGGAGGAGCAGGTTTCTCGGTGGAAGAAGCCAAAAAGCCAGCATTCCTAAGGTCTCTTTGAGAGCTGCCAGACACTCTGCCGTCATAGGCCTAAGAATTGGCCATTGTGACTGCATGGCAACACTTGGAATCCTAGGACACTGTGGAAGGGCGACTCGCAAACTGGATGGAAGAAGCTTCCAAGCCCAGTGTTCTTTCATGTACCAAAGAGAACGCAAGTGTCTGAGGCTGGTAGCATTGTTGCTGGAGAGCACTGCCTCCTCGTGGGCCTGTCGGCTACTTTCGTATTTCCGACGCTCTCAGGAAACTCTTCCAAAACGAGGTTGGGACATGCTTAGAGAGAACAGCTGCGAAGTGGATGCACAGAACATTAACCTAGATACCAGCCCAGGGTCCCAAGCATCCATTTTTCTCTGGAGGGTACGTACCCCACGCAGGGATTCAAGCAGGGAGTTTGCTTTGGACAACTTACACAGAAAACTGGGATGAGACGTTGGGTCACTCTGCTTGTGCACACACTACGTGGCCCGGAGAAGTTATGACGCAGCAGATGTCAACCCCCTTTCTCCACACATGTGCACCCCAAAGAAGCGCTGGGCCGTGGGTGTTCTCAGGCCAAGAGCACTCCTTGTTCTCGGCTGCACCGTCTCTGTGGTTCAAAGGTTCTTTATCTCTGCTCTTTTGGAAGCCTTTCAGACCTGACCCTATCACTGGGCTGCAGAAGCATAGAGGCATAGAGGCCTTTCACCCTGAAGGCATGGGCTTGTTTCACATGGAGAATGTGGCCGTCGCCCCTCCCGTGCTGGAGGCCCTTAAGTTGACAACATTTGTTCTGCCCATGGATATTACAAGTAGGTGTACTCAGTTTGGGCTGCCTGGTGAAACTGTTTTTGCAGTCAGCCAGCCTTCTGAGTACTATTCCTCAAGTTTGATTCCTAGCTAGGTAAACCTGGACTTCAGTGGCTACATGGGAGCAAACGTGTTAAGCTTGTGGAGAAAGCCTTTGACCAATGGCAATCTGCTTGTGCTTGTGGCAGGGATTAGGCAGGAGCTCTGCCACTCAGGGTTTTTACCTTCCTATAAGCTGTGCCTTTTTGCTGAAGCAGGCGACGTGTCTGTATCACATCCAGGGAATTAGGGCCTGAGGGGAGTCTGACACCTGATTGGCCTCCATTATAGGCAACTGAGAAAATGGGGCAAGGCTTACGGAACCCGCTTACCACGAAATGTTTCTATTGAGAAGAGGAGATTTTGCTACTACACGTCAGCAGCTCCTCTCCCTCAGAGTGCTGTTCCTGGGTAGACTAGGGAAAACCACCACCGTTTCCAGGGTTTGATCGCCTCTTTTCCCAGTTGGTATTCTCCATGAAAGAGCTAGAAGGGCTGATCTCAACCAATCGGCCTGCACACCGTGAGTCCTTGGGGTAGGGCAGTCCTGAGTCAATGTGTCTCCTAAAGAACGAAAGCAAAGTTTCCTGCCACAGGAAAGCACAGAGAGGCCTGGTGCTTTCTCTAGGCAATTCAAGTGGGCTGGAAAGGTGAGGCCTAGTCTACATTGTGGAAAAGTTCGCGATTACGGCTATCTTTCTCCCTCTCTGTGTCCCGTACCCTGGGCTCAGCCTTGTGGGAATGCTGATTGGGAGAGTCTGCCTCTCTGCCGGGCTCAGAAGGCTTCTTCCCGTTTGGGAATTCCGTTTGTGTCTTACTTCGTGGAGGAGGAATGAGGGTGCCCAGAGATTCTCTGACGTGAAATCACTAATGACAGAGCACCTGGAGGAGCAGGTTTCTCGGTGGAAGAAGCCAAAAAGCCAGCATTCCTAAGGTCTCTTTGAGAGCTGCCAGACACTCTGCCGTCATAGGCCTAAGAATTGGCCATTGTGACGGCATGGCAACACTTGGAATCCTAGGACACTGTGGAAGGGCGACTCGCAAACTGGATGGAAGAAGCTTCCAAGCCCAGTGTTCTTTCATCTACCAAAGAGAACGCAAGTGTCTGAGGCTGGTAGCATTGTTGCTGGAGAGCACTGCCTCCTCGTGGGCCTGTCGGCTACTTTCGTATTTCCGACGCTCTCAGGAAACTCTTCCAAAACGAGGTTGGGACATGCTTAGAGAGAACAGCTGCGAAGTGGATGCACAGAACATTAACCTAGATACCAGCCCAGGGTCCCAAGCATCCATTTTCCTCTGGAGGGTACGTACCCCACGCAGGGATTCAAGCAGGGAGTTTGCCTTGGACAACTTACACAGAAAACTGGGATGAGACGTTGGGTCACTCTGCTTGTGCTCACACTACGTGGCCCGGAGAAGTTATGACGGAGCAGATGTCAAACCCCTTTCTCCACACATGTGCACCCCAAAGAAGCGCTGGGCCGTGGGTGTTCTCAGGCCAAGAGCTGTCCTTGTTCTCGGCTGCACCGTCTCTGTGGTTCAAAGGTTCTTTATCTCTGCTCTTTTGGAAGCCTTTCAGACCTGACCGTATCCCTGGGCTGCAGAAGCAAAGAGGCATAGAGGCCTTTCACCCTGAAGGCATGGGCTTGTTTCACATGGAGAATGTGTCCGTAGCCCCTCCAGTGCTGGAGGCGTGTATGTTGACAACATTTGTTCTGCCCATGGATATTACAAATAGGTGTATTCGGTTTGGGCTGCCTGGTGAAACTGTTTTTGCAGTCAGCCAGCCCTCTGAGTACTATTCCTCCAGTTTGATTCGTAGTTATGTAAACCCGGACTTCGGTGGCTACATGGGAGCAAACGTGTTAAGCTTGTGGAGAAAGCCTTTGACCAATGGCAATCTGCTTGTGCTTGTGGCAGGGATTAGGCAGGAACTCTGCCACTCAGGGTTTTTACCTTCCCATAAGCTGTGCCTTTGGGCTGAAGCAGGCGACCTGTCTGTATCACTTCCTGGGAAGTAGGGCCTGAGGGTCGTCAGCCACCTGATTGGCCTCAATTATAGGCAACTGAGAAAATGGGGCAAGGCTTACGGAACCCGCTTACAACGAAATGTTTCTATTGAGAAGAGGAGATTTTGCTACTACACGTCAGCAGCTCCTCTCCCTCAGAGTGCTGTTCCTGCGTAGACTAGGGAAAACCACCACCGTTTCCAGGGTTTGATCGGCTCTTTTCCCAGTTGGTATCCTCCGTGAAAGAGCTAGAAGGGCTGATCTCAACCAATCGGCCTGCACACCGTGAGTCCTTGGGGTAGGGCAGTCCTGAGTCAATGTGTCTCCTAAAGAACGAAAGCAAAGTTTCCTGCCACAGGAAAGCACAGAGAAGCCTGGTGCTTTCTCTAGGCAATTCAAGTGGGCTGGAAAGGTGAGGCCTAGTCTACATTGTGGAAAAGTTCGCGATTACGGCTATCTTTCTCCCTCTCTCTGTCCCGTACCCTGGGCTCAGCCTTGTGGGAATGCTGATTGGGAGAGTCTGCCTCTCTGCCGGGCTCAGAAGGCTTCTTCCCGTTTGGGCAATTCCGTTTGTGTCTTACTTCGTGGAGGAGGAATGAGGGTGCCCAGAGATTCTCTGACGTGAAATCACTAATGACAGAGCACCTGGAGGAGCTGGTTTCTCGGTGGAAGAAAAAAAAAGCCAGCATTCCTAAGGTCTCTTTGAGAGCTGCCAGACACTCTGCCGTCATAGGCCTAAGAATTGGCCATTGTGACGGCATGGCAACACTTGGAATCCTAGGACACTGTGGAAGGGCGACTCGCAAACTGGATGGAAGAAGCTTCCAAGCCCAGTGTTCTTTCATGTACCAAGGAGAACGCAAGTGTCTGAGGCTGGTAGCATTGTTGCTGGAGAGCACTGCCTCCTCGTGGGCCTGTCGGCTACTTTCCTATTTCCGACGCTCTCAGGAAAATCTTCCAAAACGAGGTTGGGACATGCTTAGAGAGAACAGCTGCGAAGTGGATGCACAGAACATTAACCTAGATACCAGCCCAGGGTCCCAAGCATCCATTTTTCTCTGGAGGGTACGTACCCCACGCAGGGATTCAAGCAGGGAGTTTGCTTTGGACAACTTACACAGAAAACTGGGATGAGACGTTGGGTCACTCTGCTTGTGCTCACACTACGTGGCCCGGAGAAGTTATGACGCAGCAGATGTCAACCCCCTTTCTCCACACATGTGCACCCCAAAGAAGCGCTGGGCCGTGGGTGTTCTCATGCCAAGAGCAGTCCTTGTTCTCGGCTGCACCGTCTCTGTGGTTCAAAGGTTCTTTATCTCTGCTCTTTTGGAAGCCTTTCAGACCTGACCGTATCCCTGGGCTGCAGAAGCAAAGAGGCATAGAGGCCTTTCACCCTGAAGGCATGGGCTTGTTTCACATTGAGAATGTGTCCGTAGCCCCTCCAGTGCTGGAGGCGTGTATGTTGACAACATTTGTTCTGCCCATGGATATTACAAGTAGGTGTACTCGGTTTGGGCTGCCTGGTGAAACTGTTTTTGCAGTCAGCCAGCCCTCTGAGTACTATTCCTCCAGTTTGATTCGTAGTTATGTAAACCCGGACTTCGGTGGCTACATGGGAGCAAACGTGTTAAGCTTGTGGAGAAAGCCTTTGACCAATGGCAATCTGCTTGTGCTTGTGGCAGGGATTAGGCAGGAACTCTGCCACTCAGGGTTTTTACCTTCCGATAAGCTGTGCCTTTGGGCTGAAGCAGGCGACCTGTCTGTATCACATCCAGGGAATTAGGGCCTGAGGGGAGTCTGCCACCTGATTGGCCTCCATTATAGGCAACTGAGAAAATGGGGCAAGGCTTACAGAACCCGCTTACAACGAAATGTTTCTATTGAGAAGAGGAGATTTTGCTACTACACGTCAGCAGCTCCTCTCCCTCAGAGTGCTGTTCCTGTGTAGACTAGGGAAAACCACAACCGTTTCCAGGGTTTGATCGGCTCTTTTCCCAGTTGGTATCCTCCGTGAAAGAGCTAGAAGGGCTGATCTCAACCAATCGGCCTGCACACCGTGAGTCCTTGGGGTAGGGCAGTCCTGAGTCAATGTGTCTCCTAAAGAACGAAAGCAAAGTTTCCTGCCACAGGAAAGCACAGAGAGGCCTGGTGCTTTCTCTAGGCAATTCAAGTGGGCTTGAAAGGTGAGGCCTAGTCTACATTGTGGAAAAGTTCGCGATTACGGCTATCTTTCTCCCTCTCTCTGTCCCGTACCCTGGGCTCAGCCTTGTGGGAATGCTGATTGGGAGAGTCTGCCTCTCTGCCGGGCTCAGAAGGCTTCTTCCCGTTTGGGCAATTCCGTTTGTGTCTTACTTCGTGGAGGAGGAATGAGGGTGCCCAGAGATTCTCTGACGTGAAATCACTAATGACAGAGCACCTGGAAGAGCTGGTTTCTCGGTGGAAGAAAAAAAAAGCCAGCATTCCTAAGGTCTCTTTGAGAGCTGCCAGACACTCTGCCGTCATAGGCCTAAGAATTGGCCATTGTGACGGCATGGCAACACTTGGAATCCTAGGACACTGTGGAAGGGCGACTCGCAAACTGGATGGAAGAAGCTTCCAAGCCCAGTGTTCTTTCATCTACCAAAGAGAACGCAAGTGTCTGAGGCTGGTAGCATTGTTGCTGGAGAGCACTGCCTCCTCGTGAGCCTGTCGGCTACTTTCCTATTTCCGACGCTCTCAGGAAACTCTTCCAAAACGAGGTTGGGACATGCTTAGAGAGAACAGCTGCGAAGTGGATGCACAGAACATTAACCTAGATACCAGCCCAGGGTCCCAAGCATCCATTTTTCTCTGGAGGGTACGTACCCCACGCAGGGATTCAAGCAGGGAGTTTGCCTTGGACAACTTACACAGAAAACTGGGATGAGACGTTGGGTCACTCTGCTTGTGCTCACACTACGGGGCCCGGAGAAGTTATGACGCAGCAGATGTCAAGCCCCTTTCTCCACACATGTGCACCCCAAAGAAGCGCTGGGCCGTGGGTGTTCTCAGGCCAAGAGCAGTCCTTGTTCTCGGCTGCACCATCTCTGTGGTTCAAAGGTTCTTTATCTCTGCTCTTTTGGAAGCCTTTCAGACCTGACCCTATCACTGGGCTGCAGAAGCATAGAGGCATAGAGGCCTTTCACCCTGAAGGCATGGGCTTGTTTCACATGGAGAATGTGGCCGTCGCCCCTCCCGTGCTGGAGGCCTGTAAGTTGACACCATTTGTTCTGCCCATGGATATTACAAGTAGGTGTACTCGGTTTGGGCTGCCTGGTGAAACTGTTTTTGCAGTCAGCCAGCCCTCTGAGTACTATTCCTCCAGTTTGATTCGTAGTTATGTAAACCCGGACTTCGGTGGCTACATGGGAGCAAACGTGTTAAGCTTGTGGAGAAAGCCTTTGACCAATGGCAATCTGCTTGTGCTTGTGGCAGGGATTAGGCAGGAACTCTGCCACTCAGGGTTTTTACCTTCCGATAAGCTGTGCCTTTGGGCTGAAGCAGGCGACCTGTCTGTATCACATCCAGGGAATTAGGGCCTGAGGGGAGTCTGCCACCTGATTGGCCTCCATTATAGGCAACTGAGAAAATGGGGCAAGGCTTACGGAACCCGCTTAAAACGAAATGTTTCTATTGAGAAGAGGAGATTTTGCTACTACACGTCAGCAGCTCCTCTCCCTCAGAGTGCTGTTCCTGTGTAGACTAGGGAGAACCACCACCGTTTCCAGGGTTTGATTGGCTCTTTTCCCAGTTGGTATTCTCCATGAAAGAGCTAGAAGGGCTGATCTCAACCAATCGGCCTGCACACCGTGAGTCCTTGGGGTAGGGCAGTCCTGAGTCAATGTGTCTCCTAAAGAACGAAAGCAAAGTTTCCTGCCACAGGAAAGCACAGAGAGGCCTGGTGCTTTCTCTAGGCAATTCAAGTGGGCTTGAAAGGTGAGGCCTAGTCTACATTGTGGAAAAGTTCGCGACTACGGCTATCTTTCTCCCTCTCTCTGTCCCGTACCCTGGGCTCAGCCTTGTGGGAATGCTGATTGGGAGAGTCTGCCTCTCTGCCGGGCTCAGAAGGCTTCTTCCCGTTTGGGCAATTCCGTTTGTGTCTTACTTCGTGGAGGAGGAATGAGGGTGCCCAGAGATTCTCTGACGTGAAATCACTAATGACAGAGCACCTGGAGGGGCTGGTTTCTCGGTGGAAGAAAAAAAAAGCCAGCATTCCTAAGGTCTCTTTGAGAGCTGCCAGACACTCTGCCGTCATAGGCCTAAGAATTGGCCATTGTGACGGCATGGCAACACTTGGAATCCTAGGACACTGTGGAAGGGCGACTCGCAAACTGGATGGAAGAAGCTTCCAAGCCCAGTGTTCTTTCATCTACCAAAGAGAACGCAAGTGTCTGAGGCTGGTAGCATTGTTGCTGGAGAGCACTGCCTCCTCGTGGGCCTGTCGGCTACTTTCCTATTTCCGACGCTCTCAGGAAACTCTTCCAAAACGAGGTTGGGACATGCTTAGAGAGAACAGCTGCGAAGTGGATGCACAGAACATTAACCTAGATACCAGCCCAGGGTCCCAAGCATCCATTTTCCTCTGGAGGGTACGTACCCCACGCAGGGATTCAAGCAGGGAGTTTGCCTTGGACAACTTACACAGAAAACTGGGATGAGACGTTGGGTCACTCTGCTTGTGCTCACACTACGTGGCCCGGAGAAGTTATGACGCAGCAGATGTCAAGCCCCTTTCTCCACACATGTGCACCCCAAAGAAGCGCTGGGCCGTGGGTGTTCTCAGGCCAAGAGCAGTCCTTGTTCTCGGCTGCACCGTCTCTGTGGTTCAAAGGTTCTTTATCTCTGCTCTTTTGGAAGCCTTTCAGAACTGACCGTATCCCTGGGCTGCAGAAGCAAAGAGGCATAGAGGCCTTTCACCCTGAAGGCATGGGCTTGTTTCACATGGAGAATGTGTCCGTAGCCCCTCCAGTGCTGGAGGCGTGTATGTTGACAACATTTGTTCTGCCCATGGATATTACAAGTAGGTGTACTCGGTTTGGGCTGCCTGGTGAAACTGTTTTTGCAGTCAGCCAGCCCTCTGAGTACTATTCCTCCAGTTTGATTCCTAGTTAGGTAAACCCGGACTTCGGTGGCTACATGGGAGCAAACGTGTTAAGCTTGTGGAGAAAGCCTTTGACCAATGGCAATCTGCTTGTGCTTGTGGCAGGGATTAGGCAGGAACTCTGCCACTCAGGGTTTTTACCTTCCCATAAGCTGTGCCTTTGGGCTGAAGCAAGCGACGTGTCTGTATCACATCCTGGGAAGTAGGGCCTGAGGTCGTCTGCCACCTGATTGGCCTCCATTATAGGCAACTGAGAAAATGGGGCAAGGCTTACGGAACCCGCTTACAACGAAATGTTTCTATTGAGAAGAGGAGATTTTGCTACTACACGTCAGCAGCTCCTCTCCCTCAGAGTGCTGTTCCTGGGTAGACTAGGGAAAACCACCACCGTTTCCAGGGTTTGATTGGCTCCTTTCCCAGTTGGTATTCTCCATGAAAGAGCTAGAAGGGCTGATCTCAACCAATCGGCCTGCACACCGTGAGTCCTTGGGGTAGGGCAGTCCTGAGTCAATGTGTCTCCTAAAGAACGAAAGCAAAGTTTCCTGCCACAGGAAAGCACAGAGGGGCCTGGTGCTTTCTCTAGGCAATTCAAGTGGGCTTGAAAGGTGAGGCCTAGTCTACATTGGGGAAAAGTTCGCGACTACGGCTATCTTTCTCCCTCTCTCTGTCCCGTACCCTGGGCTCAGCCTTGTGGGAATGCTGATTGGGAGAGTCTGCCTCTCTGCCGGGCTCAGAAGGCTTCTTCCCGTTTGGGCAATTCCGTTTGTGTCTTACTTCGTGGAGGAGGAATGAGGGTGCCCAGAGATTCTCTGACGTGAAATCACTAATGACAGAGCACCTGGAGGAGCAGGTTTCTCGGTGGAAGAAGCTAAAAAGCCAGGATTCCTAAGGTCTCTTTGAGAGCTGCCAGACACTCCGCCGTCATAGGCCTAAGAATTGGCCATTGTGACGGCATGGCAACACTTGGAATCCTAGGACACTGTGGAAGGGCGACTCGCAAACTGGATGGAAGAAGCTTCCAAGCCCAGTGTTCTTTCATGTACCAAAGAGAACGCAAGTGTCTGAGGCTGGTAGCATTGTTTCTGGAGAGCACTGCCTCCTCGTGGGCCTGTCGGCTACTTTCCTATTTCCGACGCTCTCAGGAAACTCTTCCAAAACGAGGTTGGGACATGCTTAGAGAGAACAGCTGCGAAGTGGATGCACAGAACATTAACCTAGATACCAGCCCAGGGTCCCAAGCATCCATTTTTCTCTGGAGGGTACGTACCCCACGCAGGGATTCAAGCAGGGAGTTTGCCTTGGACAACTTACACAGAAAACTGGGATGAGACGTTGGGTCACTCTGCTTGTGCTCACACTACGTGGCCCGGAGAAGTTATGACGCAGCAGATGTCAACCCCCTTTCTCCACACATGTGCACCCCAAAGAAGCGCTGGGCCGTGGGTGTTCTCAGGCCAAGAGCTGTCCTTGTTCTCGGCTGCACCCTCTCTGTGGTTCAAAGGTTCTTTATCTCTGCTCTTTTGGAAGCCTTTCAGACCTGACCCTATCACTGGGCTGCAGAAGCATAGAGGCATAGAGGCCTTTCACCCTGAAGGCATGGGCTTGTTTCACATGGAGAATGTGGCCGTCGCCCCTCCCGTGCTGGAGGCCCTTAAGTTGACACCATTTGTTCTGCCCATGGATATTACAAGTAGGTGTACTCGGTTTGGGCTGCCTGGTGAAACTGTTTTTGCAGTCAGCCGGCCTTCTGAGTAATATTCCTCAAGTTTGATTCCTAGCTAGGTAAACCCGGACTTCGGTGGCTACATGGGAGCAAACGTGTTAAGCTTGTGGAGAAAGCCTTTGACCAATGGCAATCTGCTTGTGCTTGTGGCAGGGATTAGGCAGGAACTCTGCCACTCAGGGTTTTTACCTTCCGATAAGCTGTGCCTTTGGGCTGAAGGAGGCGACCTGTCTGTATCACATCCAGGGAATTAGGGCCTGAGGGGAGTCTGCCACCTGATTGGCCTCCATTATAGGCAACTGAGAAAATGGGGCAAGGCTTACGGAACCCGCTTACAACGAAATGTTTCTATTGAGAAGAGGAGATTTTGCTACTACACGTCAGCAGCTCCTCTCCCTCAGAGTGCTGTTCCTGTGTAGACTAGGGAGAACCACCACCGTTTCCAGGGTTTGATTGGCTCTTTTCCCAGTTGGTATTCTCCGTGAAAGAGCTAGAAGGGCTGATCTCAACCAATCGGCCTGCACACCGTGAGTCCTTGGGGTAGGGCAGTCCTGAGTCAATGTGTCTCCTAAAGAACGAAAGCAAAGTTTCCTGCCACAGGAAAGCACAGAGAGGCCTGGTGCTTTCTCTAGGCAATTCAAGTGGGCTGGAAAGGTGAGGCCTAGTCTACATTGTGGAAAAGTTCGCGACTACGGCTATCTTTCTCCCTCTCTCTGTCCCGTACCCTGGGCTCAGCCTTGTGGGAATGCTGATTGGGAGAGTCTGCCTCTCTGCCGGGCTCAGAAGGCTTCTTCCCGTTTGGGCAATTCCGTTTCTGTCTTACTTCGTGGAGGAGGAATGAGGGTGCCCAGAGATTCTCTGACGTGAAATCACTAATGACAGAGCACCTGGAGGAGCAGGTTTCTCGGTGGAAGAAGCTAAAAAGCCAGGATTCCTAAGGTCTCTTTGAGAGCTGCCAGACACTCCGCCCTCATAGGCCTAAGAATTGGCCTTTGTGACGGCATGGCAACACTTGGAATCCTAGGACACTGTGGAAGGGCGACTCGCAAACTGGATGGAAGAAGCTTCCAAGCCCAGTGTTCTTTCATGTACCAAAGAGAACGCAAGTGTCTGAGGCTGGTAGCATTGTTGCTGGAGAGCACTGCCTCCTCGTGGGCCTGTCGGCTACTTTCCTATTTCCGACGCTCTCAGGAAACTCTTCCAAAACGAGGTTGGGACATGCTTAGAGAGAACAGCTGCGAAGTGGATACACAGAACATTAACCTAGATACCAGCCCAGGGTCCCAAGCATCCATTTTTCTCTGGAGGGTACGTACCCCACTCAGGGATTCAAGCAGGGAGTTTGCCTTGGGCAACTTACACAGAAAACTGGGATGAGACGTTGGCTCACTCTGCTTGTGCTCACACTACGTGGCCCGGAGAAGTTATGACGCAGCAGATGTCAACCCCCTTTCTCCACACATGTGCACCCCAAAGAAGCGCTGGGCCGTGGGTGTTCTCAGGCCAAGAGCAGTCCTTGTTCTCGGCTGCACCATCTCTGTGGTTCAAAGGTTCTTTATCTCTGCTCTTTTGGAAGCCTTTCAGACCTGACCCTATCACTGGGCTGCAGAAGCATAGAGGCATAGAGGCCTTTCACCCTGAAGGCATGGGCTTGTTTCACATGGAGAATGTGGCCGTCGCCCCTCCCGTGCTGGAGGCCCTTAAGTTGACACCATTTGTTCTGCCCATGGATATTACAAATAGGTGTACTCGGTTTGGGCTGCCTGGTGAAACTGTTTTTGCAGTCAGCCAGCCTTCTGAGTAATATTCCTCAAGTTTGATTCCTAGCTAGGTAAACCCGGACTTCGGTGGCTACATGGGAGCAAACGTGTTAAGCTTGTGGAGAAAGCCTTTGACCAATGGCAATCTGCTTGTGCTTGTGGCAGGGATTAGGCAGGAACTCTGCCACTCAGGGTTTTTACCTTCCGATAAGCTGTGCCTTTGGGCTGAAGCAGGCGACCTGTCTGTATCACATCCAGGGAATTAGGGCCTGAGGGGAGTCTGCCACCTGATTGGCCTCCATTATAGGCAACTGAGAAAATGGGGCAAGGCTTACGGAACCCGCTTACAACGAAATGTTTCTATTGAGAAGAGGAGATTTTGCTACTACACGTCAGCAGCTCCTCTCCCTCAGAGTGCTGTTCCTGTGTAGACTAGGGAAAACCACCACCGTTTCCAGGGTTTGATCGGCTCTTTTCCCAGTTGGTATCCTCCGTGAAAGAGCTAGAAGGGCTGATCTCAACCAATCGGCCTGCACACCGTGAGTCCTTGGGGTAGGGCAGTCCTGAGTCAATGTGTCTCCTAAAGAACGAAAGCAAAGTTTCCTGCCACAGGAAAGCACAGAGAGGCCTGGTGCTTTCTCTAGGCAATTCAAGTGGGCTGGAAAGGTGAGGCCTAGTCTATATTGTGGAAAAGTTCGCGATTACGGCTATCTTTCTCCCTCTCTCTGTCCCGTACCCTGGGCTCAGCCTTGTGGGAATGCTGATTGGGAGAGTCTGCCTCTCTGCCGGGCTCAGAAGGCTTCTTCCCGTTTGGGCAATTCCGTTTGTGTCTTACTTCGTGGAGGAGGAATGAGGGTGCCCAGAGATTCTCTGACGTGAAATCACTAATGACAGAGCACCTGGAGGGGCTGGTTTCTCGGTGGAAGAAAAAAAAAGCCAGCATTCCTAAGGTCTCTTTGAGAGCTGCCAGACACTCTGCCGTCATAGGCCTAAGAATTGGCCATTGTGACGGCATGGCAACACTTGGAATCCTAGGACACTGTGGAAGGGCGACTCGCAAACTGGATGGAAGAAGCTTCCAAGCCCAGTGTTCTTTCATCTACCAAAGAGAACGCAAGTGTCTGAGGCTGGTAGCATTGTTGCTGGAGAGCACTGCCTCCTCGTGGGCCTGTCGGCTACTTTCGTATTTCCGACGCTCTCAGGAAACTCTTCCAAAACGAGGTTGGGACATGCTTAGAGAGAACAGCTGCGAAGTGGATGCACAGAACATTAACCTAGATACCAGCCCAGGGTCCCAAGCATCCATTTTCCTCTGGAGGGTACGTACCCCACGCAGGGATTCAAGCAGGGAGTTTGCCTTGGACAACTTACACAGAAAACTGGGATGAGACGTTGGGTCACTCTGCTTGTGCTCACACTACGTGGCCCGGAGAAGTTATGACGCAGCAGATGTCAACCCCCTTTCTCCACACATGTGCACCCCAAAGAAGCGCTGGGCCGTGGGTGTTCTCAGGCCAAGAGCAGTCCTTGTTCTCGGCTGCACCGTCTCTGTGGTTCAAAGGTTCTTTATCTCTGCTCTTTTGGAAGCCTTTCAGACCTGACCGTATCCCTCGGCTGCAGAAGCAAAGAGGCATAGAGGCCTTTCACCCTGAAGGCATGGGCTTGTTTCACATGGAGAATGTGTCCGTAGCCCCTCCAGTGCTGGAGGCGTGTATGTTGACAACATTTGTTCTGCCCATGGATATTACAAGTAGGTGTACTCGGTTTGGGCTGCCTGGTGAAACTGTTTTTGCAGTCAGCCAGCCCTCTGAGTACTATTCCTCCAGTTTGATTCCTAGTTAGGTAAACCCGGACTTCGGTGGCTACATGGGAGCAAACGTGTTAAGCTTGTGGAGAAAGCCTTTCACCAATGGCAATCTGCTTGTGCTTGTGGCAGGGATTAGGCAGGAACTCTGCCACTCAGGGTTTTTACCTTCCCATAAGCTGTGCCTTTGGGCTGAAGCAAGCGACGTGTCTGTATCACATCCTGGGAAGTAGGGCCTGAGGTCGTCTGCCACCTGATTGGCCTCCATTATAGGCAACTGAGAAAATGGGGCAAGGCTTACGGAACCCGCTTACAACGAAATGTTTCTATTGAGAAGAGGAGATTTTGCTACTACACGTCAGCAGCTCCTCTCCCTCACAGTGCTGTTCCTGGGTAGACTAGGGAAAACCACCACCGTTTCCAGGGTTTGATGGGCTCTTTTCCCAGTTGGTATCCTCCGTGAAAGAGCTAGAAGGGCTGATCTCAACCAATCGGCCTGCACACCGTGAATCCTTGGGGTAGGGCAGTCCTGAGTCAATGTGTCTCCTAAAGAACGAAAGCAAAGTTTCCTGCCACAGGAAAGCACAGAGAGGCCTGGTGCTTTCTCTAGGCAATTCAAGTGGGCTGGAAAGGTGAGGCCTAGTCTACATTGTGGAAAATTTCGCGATTACGGCTATCTTTCTCCCTCTCTCTGTCCCGTACCCTGGGCTCAGCCTTGTGGGAATTCTGATTGGGAGAGTCTGCCTCTCTGCCGGGCTCAGAAGGCTTCTTCCCGTTTGGGCAATTCCGTTTGTGTCTTACTTCGTGGAGGAGGAATGAGGGTGCCCAGAGATTCTCTGACGTGAAATCACTAATGACAGAGCACCTGGAGGAGCAGGTTTCTCGGTGGAAGAAGCTAAAAAGCCAGGATTCCTAAGGTCTCTTTGAGAGCTGCCAGACACTCTGCCGTCATAGGCCTAAGAATTGGCCATTGTGACGGCATGGCAACACTTGGAATCCTAGGACACTGTGGAAGGGCGACTCGCAAACTGGATGGAAGAAGCTTCCAAGCCCAGTGTTCTTTCATCTACCAAAGAGAACGCAAGTGTCTGAGGCTGGTAGCATTGTTGCTGGAGAGCACTGCCTCCTCGTGGGCCTGTCGGCTACTTTCCTATTTCCGACGCTCTCAGGAAAATCTTCCAAAACGAGGTTGGGACATGCTTAGAGAGAACAGCTGCGAAGTGGATGCACAGAACATTAACCTAGATACCAGCCCAGGGTCCCAAGCATCCATTTTTCTCTGGAGGGTACGTACCCCACGCAGGGATTCAAGCAGGGAGTTTCCTTTGGACAACTTACACAGAAAACTGGGATGAGACGTTGGGTCACTCTGCTTGTGCTCACACTACGTGGCCCGGAGAAGTTATGACGCAGCAGATGTCAACCCCCTTTTTCCACACATGTGCACCCCAAAGAAGCGCTGGGCCGTGGGTGTTCTCAGGCCAAGAGCAGTCCTTGTTCTCGGCTGCACCGTCTCTGTGGTTCAAAGGTTCTTTATCTCTGCTCTTTTGGAAGCCTTTCAGACCTGACCCTATCACTGGGCTGCAGAAGCATAGAGGCATAGAGGCCTTTCACCCTGAAGGCATGGGCTTGTTTCACATGGAGAATGTGGCCGTCGCCCCTCCCGTGCTGGAGGCCCTTAAGTTGACACCATTTGTTCTGCCCATGGATATTACAAGTAGGTGTACTCGGTTTGGGCTGCCTGGTGAAACTGTTTTTGCAGTCAGCCAGCCCTCTGAGTAATATTCCTCAAGTTTGATTCCTAGCTAGGTAAACCCGGACTTCGGTGGCTACATGGGAGCAAACGTGTTAAGCTTGTGGAGAAAGCCTTTGACCAATGGCAATCTGCTTGTGCTTGTGGCAGGGATTAGGCAGGAACTCTGCCACTCAGGGTTTTTACCTTCCGATAAGCTGTGCCTTTGGGCTGAAGCAGGCGACCTGTCTGTATCACTTCCAGGGAATTAGGGCCTGAGGGGAGTCTGCCACCTGATTGGCCTCCATTATAAGCAACTGAGAAAATGGGGCAAGGCTTACGGAACCCGCTTACAACGAAATGTTTCTATTGAGAAGAGGAGATTTTGCTACTACACGTCAGCAGCTCCTCTCCCTCAGAGTGCTGTTCCTGTGTAGACTAGGGAAAACCACCACGGTTTCCAGGGTTTGATCGGCTCTTTTCCCAGTTGGTATCCTCCGTGAAAGAGCTAGAAGGGCTGATCTCAACCAATCGGCCTGCACACCGTGAGTCCTTGGGGTAGGGCAGTCCTGAGTCAATGTGTCTCCTAAAGAACGAAAGCAAAGTTTCCTGCCACAGGAAAGCACAGAGAGGCCTGGTGCTTTCTCTAGGCAATTCAAGTGGGCTTGAAAGGTGAGGCCTAGTCTACATTGTGGAAAAGTTCGCGACTACGGCTATCTTTCTCCCTCTCTCTGTCCCGTACCCTGGGCTCAGCCTTGTGGGAATGCTGATTGGGAGAGTCTGCCTCTCTGCCGGGCTCAGAAGGCTTCTTCCCGTTTGGGCAATTCCGTTTGTGTCTTACTTCGTGGAGGAGGAATGAGGGTGCCCAGAGATTCTCTGACGTGAAATCACTAATGACAGAGCACCTGGAGGAGCAGGTTTCTCGGTGGAAGAAGCTAAAAAGCCAGGATTCCTAAGGTCTCTTTGAGAGCTGCCAGACACTCCGCCGTCATAGGCCTAAGAATTGGCCATTGTGACGGCATGGCAACACTTGGAATCCTAGGACACTGTGGAAGGGCGACTCGCAAACTGGATGGAAGAAGCTTCCAAGCCCAGTGTTCTTTCATCTACCAAAGAGAACGCAAGTGTCTGAGGCTGGTAGCATTGTTGCTGGAGAGCACTGCCTCCTCGTGGGCCTGTCGGCTACTTTCCTATTTCCGACGCTCTCAGGAAACTCTTCCAAAACGAGGTTGGGACATGCTTAGAGAGAACAGCTGCGAAGTGGATGCACAGAACATTAACCTAGATACCAGCCCAGGGTCCCAAGCATCCATTTTTCTCTGGAGGGTACGTACCCCACGCAGGGATTCAAGCAGGGAGTTTGCCTTGGACAACTTACACAGAAAACTGGGATGAGACGTTGGGTCACTCTGCTTGTGCTCACACTACGTGGCCCGGAGAAGTTATGACGCAGCAGATGTCAACCCCCTTTCTCCACACATGTGCACCCCAAAGAAGCGCTGGGCCGTGGGTGTTCTCAGGCCAAGAGCAGTCCTTGTTCTCGGCTGCTCCCTCTCTGT
This sequence comes from Balaenoptera physalus, assembly GCF_965194825.1. Lineage (NCBI taxonomy): Eukaryota > Metazoa > Chordata > Mammalia > Artiodactyla > Balaenopteridae > Balaenoptera > Balaenoptera physalus. The sequence goes on along the minus strand of NC_138897.1, from coordinate 36,597,926 downwards.
GGTTCAAAGGTTCTTTATCTCTGCTCTTTTGGAAGCCTTTCAGACCTGACCCTATCACTGGGCTGCAGAAGCATAGAGGCATAGAGGCCTTTCACCCTGAAGGCATGGGCTTGTTTCACATGGAGAATGTGGCCGTCGCCCCTCCCGTGCTGGAGGCCCTTAAGTTGACACCATTTGTTCTGCCCATGGATATTACAAGTAGGTGTACTCGGTTTGGGCTGCCTGGTGAAACTGTTTTTGCAGTCAGCCAGCCTTCTGAGTAATATTCCTCAAGTTTGATTCCTAGCTAGGTAAACCCGGACTTCGGTGGCTACATGGGAGGAAACGTGTTAAGCTTGTGGAGAAAGCCTTTGACCAATGGCAATCTGCTTGTGCTTGTGGCAGGGATTAGGCAGGAACTCTGCCACTCAGGGTTTTTACCTTCCGATAAGCTGTGCCTTTGGGCTGAAGCAGGCGACCTGTCTGTATCACATCCAGGGAATTAGGGCCTGAGGGGAGTCTGCCACCTGATTGGCCTCCATTATAGGCAACTGAGAAAATGGGGCAAGGCTTACGGAACCCGCTTACAACGAAATGTTTCTATTGAGAAGAGGAGATTTTGCTACTACACGTCAGCAGCTCCTCTCCCTCAGAGTGCTGTTCCTGTGTAGACTAGGGAAAACCACCACGGTTTCCAGGGTTTGATCGGCTCTTTTCCCAGTTGGTATCCTCCGTGAAAGAGCTAGAAGGGCTGATCTCAACCAATCGGCCTGCACACCGTGAGTCCTTGGGGTAGGGCAGTCCTGAGTCAATGTGTCTCCTAAAGAACGAAAGCAAAGTTTCCTGCCACAGGAAAGCACAGAGAGGCCTGGTGCTTTCTCTAGGCAATTCAAGTGGGCTGGAAAGGTGAGGCCTAGTCTACATTGTGGAAAAGTTCGCGACTACGGCTATCTTTCTCCCTCTCTCTGTCCCGTACCCTGGGCTCAGCCTTGTGGGAATGCTGATTGGGAGAGTCTGCCTCTCTGCCGGGCTCAGAAGGCTTCTTCCCGTTTGGGCAATTCCGTTTGTGTCTTACTTCGTGGAGGAGGAATGAGGGTGCCCAGAGATTCTCTGACGTGAAATCACTAATGACAGAGCACCTGGAGGAGCAGGTTTCTCGGTGGAAGAAGCTAAAAAGCCAGGATTCCTAAGGTCTCTTTGAGAGCTGCCAGACACTCCGCCGTCATAGGCCTAAGAATTGGCCATTGTGACGGCATGGCAACACTTGGAATCCTAGGACACTGTGGAAGGGCGACTCGCAAACTGGATGGAAGAAGCTTCCAAGCCCAGTGTTCTTTCATCTACCAAAGAGAACGCAAGTGTCTGAGGCTGGTAGCATTGTTGCTGGAGAGCACTGCCTCCTCGTGGGCCTGTCGGCTACTTTCCTATTTCCGACGCTCTCAGGAAACTCTTCCAAAACGAGGTTGGGACATGCTTAGAGAGAACAGCTGCGAAGTGGATGCACAGAACATTAACCTAGATACCAGCCCAGGGTCCCAAGCATCCATTTTCCTCTGGAGGGTACGTACCCCACGCAGGGATTCAAGCAGGGAGTTTGCCTTGGACAACTTACACAGAAAACTGGGATGAGACGTTGGGTCACTCTGCTTGTGCTCACACTACGTGGCCCGGAGAAGTTATGACGCAGCAGATGTCAACCCCCTTTCTCCACACATGTGCACCCCAAAGAAGCGCTGGGCCGTGGGTGTTCTCAGGCCAAGAGCAGTCCTTGTTCTCGGCTGCTCCCTCTCTGTGGTTCAAAGGTTCTTTATCTCTGCTCTTTTGGAAGCCTTTCAGACCTGACCCTATCACTGGGCTGCAGAAGCATAGAGGCATAGAGGCCTTTCACCCTGAAGGCATGGGCTTGTTTCACATGGAGAATGTGGCCGTCGCCCCTCCCGTGCTGGAGGCCCTTAAGTTGACACCATTTGTTCTGCCCATGGATATTACAAGTAGGTGTACTCGGTTTGGGCTGCCTGGTGAAACTGTTTTTGCAGTCAGCCAGCCTTCTGAGTAATATTCCTCAAGTTTTATTCCTAGCTAGGTAAACCCGGACTTCGGTGGCTACATGGGAGCAAACGTGTTAAGCTTGTGGAGAAAGCCTTTGACCAATGGCAATCTGCTTGTGCTTGTGGCAGGGATTAGGCAGGAACTCTGCCACTCAGGGTTTTTACCTTCCGATAAGCTGTGCCTTTGGGCTGAAGCAGGCGACCTGTCTGTATCACATCCAGGGAATTAGGGCCTGAGGGGAGTCTGCCACCTGATTGGCCTCCATTATAGGCAACTGAGAAAATGGGGCAAGGCTTACGGAACCCGCTTACAACGAAATGTTTCTATTGAGAAGAGGAGATTGTGCTACTACACGTCAGAAGCTCCTCTCCCTCAGAGTGCTGTTCCTGTGTAGACTAGGGAAAACCACCACCGTTTCCAGGGTTTGATCGGCTCTTTTCCCAGTTGGTATCCTCCGTGAAAGAGCTAGAAGGGCTGATCTCAACCAATCGGCCTGCACACCGTGAGTCCGTGGGGTAGGGCAGTCCTGAGTCAATGTGTCTCCTAAAGAACGAAAGCAAAGTTTCCTGCCACAGGAAAGCAGAGAGAGGCCTGGTGCTTTCTCTAGGCAATTCAAGTGGGCTGGAAAGGTGAGGCCTAGTCTACATTGTGGAAAAGTTCGCGATTACGGCTATCTTTCTCCCTCTCTCTGTCCCGTACCCTGGGCTCAGCCTTGTGGGAATGCTGATTGGGAGAGTCTGCCTCTCTGCCGGGCTCAGAAGGCTTCTTCCCGTTTGGGCAATTCCGTTTGTGTCTTACTTCGTGGAGGAGGAATGAGGGTGCCCAGAGATTCTCTGACGTGAAATCTCTAATGACAGAGCACCTGGAGGAGCTGGTTTCTCGGTGGAAGAAAAAAAAAGCCAGCATTCCTAAGGTCTCTTTGAGAGCTGCCAGACACTCTGCCGTCATAGGCCTAAGAATTGGCCATTGTGACGGCATGGCAACACTTGGAATCCTAGGACACTGTGGAAGGGCGACTCGCAAACTGGATGGAAGAAGCTTCCAAGCCCAGTGTTCTTTCATCTACCAAAGAGAACGCAAGTGTCTGAGGCTGGTAGCATTGTTGCTGGAGAGCACTGCCTCCTCGTGGGCCTGTCGGCTACTTTCGTATTTCCGACGCTCTCAGGAAACTCTTCCAAAACGAGGTTGGGACATGCTTAGAGAGAACAGCTGCGAAGTGGATGCACAGAACATTAACCTAGATACCAGCCCAGGGTCCCAAGCATCCATTTTCCTCTGGAGGGTACGTACCCCACGCAGGGATTCAAGCAGGGAGTTTGCCTTGGACAACTTACACAGAAAACTGGGATGAGACGTTGGGTCACTCTGCTTGTGCTCACACTACGTGGCCCGGAGAAGTTATGACGCAGCAGATGTCAACCCCCTTTCTCCACACATGTGCATCCCAAAGAAGCGCTGGGCCGTGGGTGTTCTCAGGCCAAGAGCAGTCCTTGTTCTCGGCTGCACCGTCTCTGTGGTTCAAACGTTCTTTATCTCTGCTCTTTTGGAAGCCTTTCAGACCTGACCGTATCCCTGGGCTGCAGAAGCAAAGAGGCATAGAGGCCTTTCACCCTGAAGGCATGGGCTTGTTTCACATGGAGAATGTGTCCGTAGCCCCTCCAGTGCTGGAGGCGTGTATGTTGACAACATTTGTTCTGCCCATGGATATTAAAAGTAGGTGTACTCGGTTTGGGCTGCCTGGTGAAACTGTTTTTGCAGTCAGCCAGCCCTCTGAGTACTATTCCTCCAGTTTGATTCCTAGTTAGGTAAACCCGGACTTCGGTGGCTACATGGGAGCAAACGTGTTAAGTTTGTGGAGAAAGCCTTTCACCAATGGCAATCTGCTTGTGCTTGTGGCAGGGATTAGGCAGGAACTCTGCCACTCAGGGTTTTTACCTTCCCATGAGCTGTGCCTTTGGGCTGAAGCAAGCGACGTGTCTGTATCACATCCTGGGAAGTAGGGCCTGAGGTCGTCTGCCACCTGATTGGCCTCCATTATAGGCAACTGAGAAAATGGGGCAAGGCTTACGGAACCCGCTTACAACGAAATGTTTCTATTGAGAAGAGGAGATTTTGCTACTACACGTCAGCAGCTCCTCTCCCTCAGAGTGCTGTTCCTGGGTAGACTAGGGAAAACCACCACCGTTTCCAGGGTTTGATTGGCTCTTTTCCCAGATGGTATTCTCCATGAAAGAGCTAGAAGGGCTGATCTCAACCAATCGGCCTGCACACCGTGAGTCCTTGGGGTAGGGCAGTCCTGAGTCAATGTGTCTCCTAAAGAACGAAAGCAAAGTTTCCTGCCACAGGAAAGCACAGAGAGGCCTGGTGCTTTCTCTAGGCAATTCAAGTGGGCTGGAAAGGTGAGGCCTAGTCTACATTGTGGAAAAGTTCGCGACTACGGCTATCTTTCTCCCTCTCTCTGTCCCGTACCCTGGGCTCAGCCTTGTGGGAATGCTGATTGGGAGAGTCGGCCTCTCTGCCGGGCTCAGAAGGCTTCTTCCCGTTTGGGCAATTCCGTTTGTGTCTTACTTCGTGGAGGAGGAATGAGGGTGCCCAGAGATTCTCTGACGTGAAATCACTAATGACAGAGCACCTGGAGGAGCAGGTTTCTCGGTGGAAGAAGCTAAAAAGCCAGGATTCCTAAGGTCTCTTTGAGAGCTGCCAGACACTCTGCCGTCATAGGCCTAAGAATTGGCCATTGTGACGGCATGGCAACACTTGGAATCCTAGGACACTGTGGAAGGGCGACTCGCAAACTGGATGGAAGAAGCTTCCAAGCCCAGTGTTCTTTCATCTACCAAAGAGAACGCAAGTGTCTGAGGCTGGTAGCATTGCTGCTGGAGAGCACTGCCTCCTCGTGGGCCTGTCGGCTACTTTCGTATTTCCGACGCTCTCAGGAAACTCTTCCAAAACGAGGTTGGGACATGCTTAGAGAGAACAGCTGCGAAGTGGATGCACAGAACATTAACCTAGATACCAGCCCAGGGTCCCAAGCATCCATTTTCCTCTGGAGGGTACGTACCCCACGCAGGGATTCAAGCAGGTAGTTTGCCTTGGACAACTTACACAGAAAACTGGGATGAGACGTTGGGTCACTCTGCTTGTGCTCACACTACGTGGCCCGGAGAAGTTATGACGCAGCAGATGTCAACCCCCTTTCTCCACACATGTGCACCCCAAAGAAGCGCTGGGCCGTGGGTGTTCTCAGGCCAAGAGCAGTCCTTGTTCTCGGCTGCACCGTCTCTGTGGTTCAAAGGTTCTTTATCTCTGCTCTTTTGGAAGCCTTTCAGACCTGACCGTATCCCTGGGCTGCAGAAGCAAAGAGGCATAGAGGCCTTTCACCCTGAAGGCATGGGCTTGTTTCACATGGAGAATGTGTCCGTAGCCCCTCCAGTGCTGGAGGCGTGTATGTTGACAACATTTGTTCTGCCCATGGATATTACAAGTAAGTGTACTCGGTTTGGGCTGCCTGGTGAAACTGTTTTTGCAGTCAGCCAGCCTTCTGAGTAATATTCCTCAAGTTTGATTCCTAGCTAGGTAAACCCGGACTTCGGTGGCTACATGGGAGCAAACGTGTTAAGCTTGTGGAGAAAGCCTTTGACCAATGGCAATCTGCTTGTGCTTGTGGCAGGGATTAGGCAGGAACTCTGCCACTCAGGGTTTTTACCTTCCGATAAGCTGTGCCTTTGGGCTGAAGCAGGCGACATGTCTGTATCACATCCTGGGAAGTAGGGCCTGAGGGGAGTCTGCCACCTGATTGGCCTCCATTATAGGCAACTGAGAAAATGGGGCAAGGCTTACGGAACCCGCTTACAACGAAATGTTTCTATTGAGAAGAGGAGATTTTGCTACTACACGTCAGCAGCTCCTCTCCCTCAGAGTGCTGTTCCTGTGTAGACTAGGGAAAACCACCACCGTTTCCAGGGTTTGATCGGCTCTTTTCCCAGTTGGTATCCTCCGTGAAAGAGCTAGAAGGGCTGATCTCAACCAATCGGCCTGCACACCGTGAGTCCTTGGGGTAGGGCAGTCCTGAGTCAATGTGTCTCCTAAAGAACGAAAGCAAAGTTTCCTGCCACAGGAAAGCACAGAGAGGCCTGGTGCTTTCTCTAGGCAATTCAAGTGGGCTGGAAAGGTGAGGCCTAGTCTACATTGTGGAAAAGTTCGCGACTACGGCTATCTTTCTCCCTCTCTCTGTCCCGTACCCTGGGCTCAGCCTTGTGGGAATGCTGATTGGGAGAGTCTGCCTCTCTGCCGGGCTCAGAAGGCTTCTTCCCGTTTGGGCAATTCCGTTTGTGTCTTACTTCGTGGAGGAGGAATGAGGGTGCCCAGAGATTCTCTGACGTGAAATCACTAATGACAGAGCACCTGGAGGAGCAGGTTTCTCGGTGGAAGAAGCTAAAAAGCCAGGATTCCTAAGGTCTCTTTGAGAGCTGCCAGACACTCCGCCGTCATAGGCCTAAGAATTGGCCATTGTGACGGCATGGCAACACTTGGAATCCTAGGACACTGTGGAAGGGCGACTCGCAAACTGGATGGAAGAAGCTTCCAAGCCCAGTGTTCTTTCATGTACCAAAGAGAACGCAAGTGTCTGAGGCTGGTAGCATTGTTGCTGGAGAGCACTGCCTCCTCGTGGGCCTGTCGGCTACTTTCCTATTTCCGACGCTCTCAGGAAACTCTTCCAAAACGAGGTTGGGACATGCTTAGAGAGAACAGCTGCGAAGTGGATGCACAGAACATTAACCTAGATACCAGCCCAGGGTCCCAAGCATCCATTTTCCTCTGGAGGGTACGTACCCCACGCAGGGATTCAAGCAGGGAGTTTGCCTTGGACAACTTACACAGAAAACTGGGATGAGACGTTGGGTCACTCTGCTTGTGCTCACACTACGTGGCCTGGAGAAGTTATGACGCAGCAGATGTCAACCCCCTTTCTCCACACATGTGCACCCCAAAGAAGCGCTGGGCCGTGGGTGTTCTCAGGCCAAGAGCAGTCCTTGTTCTCGGCTGCACCCTCTCTGTGGTTCAAAGGTTCTTTATCTCTGCTCTTTTGGAAGCCTTTCAGACCTGACCGTATCCCTGGGCTGCAGAAGCATAGAGGCATAGAGGCCTTTCACCCTGAAGGCATCGGCTTGTTTCACATGGAGAATGTGGCCGTCGCCCCTCCCGTGCTGGAGGCCCTTAAGTTGACACCATTTGTTCTGCCCATGGATATTACAAGTAGGTGTACTCGGTTTGGGCTGCCTGGTGAAACTGTTTTTGCAGTCAGCCAGCCTTCTGAGTAATATTCCTCAAGTTTGATTCCTAGCTAGGTAAACCCGGACTTCGGTGGCTACATGGGAGCAAACGTGTTAAGCTTGTGGAGAAAGCCTTTGACCAATGGCAATCTGCTTGTGCTTGTGGCAGGGATTAGGCAGGAACTCTGCCACTCAGGGTTTTTACCTTCCGATAAGCTGTGCCTTTGGGCTGAAGCAGGCGACCTGTCTGTATCACATCCAGGGAATTAGGGCCTGAGGGGAGTCTGCCACCTGATTGGCCTCCATTATAGGCAACTGAGAAAATGGGGCAAGGCTTACGGAACCCGCTTACAACGAAATGTTTCTATTGAGAAGAGGAGATTTTGCTACTACACGTCAGCAGCTCCTCTCCCTCAGAGTGCTGTTCCTGTGTAGACTAGGGAAAACCACCACCGTTTCCAGGGTTTGATCGGCTCTTTTCCCAGTTGGTATCCTCCGTGAAAGAGCTAGAAGGGCTGATCTCAACCAATCGGCCTGCACACCGTGAGTCCGTGGGGTAGGGCAGTCCTGAGTCAATGTGTCTCCTAAAGAACGAAAGCAAAGTTTCCTGCCACAGGAAAGCACAGAGAGGCCTGGTGCTTTCTCTAGGCAATTCAAGTGGGCTGGAAAGGTGAGGCCTAGTCTACATTGTGGAAAAGTTCGCGATTACGGCTATCTTTCTCCCTCTCTCTGTCCCGTACCCTGGGCTCAGCCTTGTGGGAATGCTGATTGGGAGAGTCGGCCACTCTGCCGGGCTCAGAAGGCTTCTTCCCGTTTGGGCAATTCCGTTTGTGTCTTACTTCGTGGAGGAGGAATGAGGGTGCCCAGAGATTCTCTGACGTGAAATCTCTAATGACAGAGCACCTGGAGGAGCTGGTTTCTCGGTGGAAGAAAAAAAAAGCCAGCATTCCTAAGGTCTCTTTGAGAGCTGCCAGACACTCTGCCGTCATAGGCCTAAGAATTGGCCATTGTGACGGCATGGCAACACTTGGAATCCTAGGACACTGTGGAAGGGCGACTCGCAAACTGGATGGAAGAAGCTTCCAAGCCCAGTGTTCTTTCATCTACCAAAGAGAACGCAAGTGTCTGAGGCTGGTAGCATTGTTGCTGGAGAGCACTGCCTCCTCGTGGGCCTGTCGGCTACTTTCCTATTTCCGACGCTCTCAGGAAACTCTTCCAAAACGAGGTTGGGACATGCTTAGAGAGAACAGCTGCGAAGTGGATGCACAGAACATTAACCTAGATACCAGCCCAGGGTCCCAAGCATCCATTTTCCTCTGGAGGGTACGTACCCCACGCAGGGATTCAAGCAGGGAGTTTGCCTTGGACAACTTACACAGAAAACTGGGATGAGACGTTGGGTCACTCTGCTTGTGCTCACACTACGTGGCCCGGAGAAGTTATGACGCAGCAGATGTCAACCCCCTTTCTCCACACATGTGCATCCCAAAGAAGCGCTGGGCCGTGGGTGTTCTCAGGCCAAGAGCAGTCCTTGTTCTCGGCTGCACCGTCTCTGTGGTTCAAACGTTCTTTATCTCTGCTCTTTTGGAAGCCTTTCAGACCTGACCGTATCCCTGGGCTGCAGAAGCAAAGAGGCATAGAGGCCTTTCACCCTGAAGGCATGGGCTTGTTTCACATGGAGAATGTGTCCGTAGCCCCTCCAGTGCTGGAGGCGTGTATGTTGACAACATTTGTTCTGCCCATGGATATTAAAAGTAGGTGTACTCGGTTTGGGCTGCCTGGTGAAACTGTTTTTGCAGTCAGCCAGCCCTCTGAGTACTATTCCTCCAGTTTGATTCCTAGTTAGGTAAACCCGGACTTCGGTGGCTACATGGGAGCAAACGTGTTAAGTTTGTGGAGAAAGCCTTTCACCAATGGCAATCTGCTTGTGCTTGTGGCAGGGATTAGGCAGGAACTCTGCCACTCAGGGTTTTTACCTTCCCATAAGCTGTGCCTTTGGGCTGAAGCAAGCGACGTGTCTGTATCACATCCTGGGAAGTAGGGCCTGAGGTCGTCTGCCACCTGATTGGCCTCCATTATAGGCAACTGAGAAAATGGGGCAAGGCTTACGGAACCCGCTTACAACGAAATGTTTCTATTGAGAAGAGGAGATTTTGCTACTACACGTCAGCAGCTCCTCTCCCTCAGAGTGCTGTTCCTGGGTAGACTAGGGAAAACCACCACCGTTTCCAGGGTTTGATTGGCTCTTTTCCCAGTTGGTATTCTCCATGAAAGAGCTAGAAGGGCTGATCTCAACCAATCGGCCTGCACACCGTGAGTCCTTGGGGTAGGGCAGTCCTGAGTCAATGTGTCTCCTAAAGAACGAAAGCAAAGTTTCCTGCCACAGGAAAGCACAGAGAGGCCTGGTGCTTTCTCTAGGCAATTCAAGTGGGCTGGAAAGGTGAGGCCTAGTCTACATTGTGGAAAAGTTCGCGACTACGGCTATCTTTCTCCCTCTCTCTGTCCCGTACCCTGGGCTCAGCCTTGTGGGAATGCTGATTGGGAGAGTCTGCCTCTCTGCCGGGCTCAGAAGGCTTCTTCCCGTTTGGGCAATTCCGTTTGTGTCTTACTTCGTGGAGGAGGAATGAGGGTGCCCAGAGATTCTCTGACGTGAAATCACTAATGACAGAGCACCTGGAGGAGCAGGTTTCTCGGTGGAAGAAGCTAAAAAGCCAGGATTCCTAAGGTCTCTTTGAGAGCTGCCAGACACTCTGCCGTCATAGGCCTAAGAATTGGCCATTGTGACGGCATGGCAACACTTGGAATCCTAGGACACTGTGGAAGGGCGACTCGCAAACTGGATGGAAGAAGCTTCCAAGCCCAGTGTTCTTTCATCTACCAAAGAGAACGCAAGTGTCTGAGGCTGGTAGCATTGCTGCTGGAGAGCACTGCCTCCTCGTGGGCCTGTCGGCTACTTTCGTATTTCCGACGCTCTCAGGAAACTCTTCCAAAACGAGGTTGGGACATGCTTAGAGAGAACAGCTGCGAAGTGGATGCACAGAACATTAACCTAGATACCAGCCCAGGGTCCCAAGCATCCATTTTCCTCTGGAGGGTACGTACCCCACGCAGGGATTCAAGCAGGGAGTTTGCCTTGGACAACTTACACAGAAAACTGGGATGAGACGTTGGGTCACTCTGCTTGTGCTCACACTACGTGGCCTGGAGAAGTTATGACGCAGCAGATGTCAACCCCCTTTCTCCACACATGTGCACCCCAAAGAAGCGCTGGGCCGTGGGTGTTCTCAGGCCAAGAGCAGTCCTTGTTCTCGGCTGCACCCTCTCTGTGGTTCAAAGGTTCTTTATCTCTGCTCTTTTGGAAGCCTTTCAGACCTGACCGTATCCCTGGGCTGCAGAAGCATAGAGGCATAGAGGCCTTTCACCCTGAAGGCATGGGCTTGTTTCACATGGAGAATGTGGCCGTCGCCCCTCCCGTGCTGGAGGCCCTTAAGTTGACACCATTTGTTCTGCCCATGGATATTACAAGTAGGTGTACTCGGTTTGGGCTGCCTGGTGAAACTGTTTTTGCAGTCAGCCAGCCTTCTGAGTAATATTCCTCAAGTTTGATTCCTAGCTAGGTAAACCCGGACTTCGGTGGCTACATGGGAGCAAACGTGTTAAGCTTGTGGAGAAAGCCTTTGACCAATGGCAATCTGCTTGTGCTTGTGGCAGGGATTAGGCAGGAACTCTGCCACTCAGGGTTTTTACCTTCCGATAAGCTGTGCCTTTGGGCTGAAGCAGGCGACCTGTCTGTATCACATCCAGGGAATTAGGGCCTGAGGGGAGTCTGCCACCTGATTGGCCTCCATTATAGGCAACTGAGAAAATGGGGCAAGGCTTACGGAACCCGCTTACAACGAAATGTTTCTATTGAGAAGAGGAGATTTTGCTACTACACGTCAGCAGCTCCTCTCCCTCAGAGTGCTGTTCCTGTGTAGACTAGGGAAAACCACCACCGTTTCCAGGGTTTGATCGGCTCTTTTCCCAGTTGGTATCCTCCGTGAAAGAGCTAGAAGGGCTGATCTCAACCAATCGGCCTGCACACCGTGAGTCCGTGGGGTAGGGCAGTCCTGAGTCAATGTGTCTCCTAAAGAACGAAAGCAAAGTTTCCTGCCACAGGAAAGCACAGAGATGCCTGGTGCTTTCTCTAGGCAATTCAAGTGGGCTGGAAAGGTGAGGCCTAGTCTACATTGTGGAAAAGTTCGCGATTACGGCTATCTTTCTCCCTCTCTCTGTCCCGTACCCTGGGCTCAGCCTTGTGGGAATGCTGATTGGGAGAGTCGGCCACTCTGCCGGGCTCAGAAGGCTTCTTCCCGTTTGGGCAATTCCGTTTGTGTCTTACTTCGTGGAGGAGGAATGAGGGTGCCCAGAGATTCTCTGACGTGAAATCTCTAATGACAGAGCACCTGGAGGAGCTGGTTTCTCGGTGGAAGAAAAAAAAAGCCAGCATTCCTAAGGTCTCTTTGAGAGCTGCCAGACACTCTGCCGTCATAGGCCTAAGAATTGGCCATTGTGACGGCATGGCAACACTTGGAATCCTAGGACACTGTGGAAGGGCGACTCGCAAACTGGATGGAAGAAGCTTCCAAGCCCAGTGTTCTTTCATCTACCAAAGAGAACGCAAGTGTCTGAGGCTGGTAGCATTGTTGCTGGAGAGCACTGCCTCCTCGTGGGCCTGTCGGCTACTTTCCTATTTCCGACGCTCTCAGGAAACTCTTCCAAAACGAGGTTGGGACATGCTTAGAGAGAACAGCTGCGAAGTGGATGCACAGAACATTAACCTAGATACCAGCCCAGGGTCCCAAGCATCCATTTTCCTCTGGAGGGTACGTACCCCACGCAGGGATTCAAGCAGGGAGTTTGCCTTGGACAACTTACACAGAAAACTGGGATGAGACGTTGGGTCACTCTGCTTGTGCTCACACTACGTGGCCCGGAGAAGTTATGACGCAGCAGATGTCAACCCCCTTTCTCCACACATGTGCATCCCAAAGAAGCGCTGGGCCGTGGGTGTTCTCAGGCCAAGAGCAGTCCTTGTTCTCGGCTGCACCGTCTCTGTGGTTCAAACGTTCTTTATCTCTGCTCTTTTGGAAGCCTTTCAGACCTGACCGTATCCCTGGGCTGCAGAAGCAAAGAGGCATAGAGGCCTTTCACCCTGAAGGCATGGGCTTGTTTCACATGGAGAATGTGTCCGTAGCCCCTCCAGTGCTGGAGGCGTGTATGTTGACAACATTTGTTCTGCCCATGGATATTAAAAGTAGGTGTACTCGGTTTGGGCTGCCTGGTGAAACTGTTTTTGCAGTCAGCCAGCCCTCTGAGTACTATTCCTCCAGTTTGATTCCTAGTTAGGTAAACCCGGACTTCGGTGGCTACATGGGAGCAAACGTGTTAAGTTTGTGGAGAAAGCCTTTCACCAATGGCAATCTGCTTGTGCTTGTGGCAGGGATTAGGCAGGAACTCTGCCACTCAGGGTTTTTACCTTCCCATAAGCTGTGCCTTTGGGCTGAAGCAAGCGACGTGTCTGTATCACATCCTGGGAAGTAGGGCCTGAGGTCGTCTGCCACCTGATTGGCCTCCATTATAGGCAACTGAGAAAATGGGGCAAGGCTTACGGAACCCGCTTACAACGAAATGTTTCTATTGAGAAGAGGAGATTTTGCTACTACACGTCAGCAGCTCCTCTCCCTCAGAGTGCTGTTCCTGGGTAGACTAGGGAAAACCACCACCGTTTCCAGGGTTTGATTGGCTCTTTTCCCAGTTGGTATTCTCCATGAAAGAGCTAGAAGGGCTGATCTCAACCAATCGGCCTGCACACCGTGAGTCCTTGGGGTAGGGCAGTCCTGAGTCAATGTGTCTCCTAAAGAACGAAAGCAAAGTTTCCTGCCACAGGAAAGCACAGAGAGGCCTGGTGCTTTCTCTAGGCAATTCAAGTGGGCTGGAAAGGTGAGGCCTAGTCTACATTGTGGAAAAGTTCGCGACTACGGCTATCTTTCTCCCTCTCTCTGTCCCGTACCCTGGGCTCAGCCTTGTGGGAATGCTGATTGGGAGAGTCGGCCTCTCTGCCGGGCTCAGAAGGCTTCTTCCCGTTTGGGCAATTCCGTTTGTGTCTTACTTCGTGGAGGAGGAATGAGGGTGCCCAGAGATTCTCTGACGTGAAATCACTAATGACAGAGCACCTGGAGGAGCAGGTTTCTCGGTGGAAGAAGCTAAAAAGCCAGGATTCCTAAGGTCTCTTTGAGAGCTGCCAGACACTCTGCCGTCATAGGCCTAAGAATTGGCCATTGTGACGGCATGGCAACACTTGGAATCCTAGGACACTGTGGAAGGGCGACTCGCAAACTGGATGGAAGAAGCTTCCAAGCCCAGTGTTCTTTCATCTACCAAAGAGAACGCAAGTGTCTGAGGCTGGTAGCATTGCTGCTGGAGAGCACTGCCTCCTCGTGGGCCTGTCGGCTACTTTCGTATTTCCGACGCTCTCAGGAAACTCTTCCAAAACGAGGTTGGGACATGCTTAGAGAGAACAGCTGCGAAGTGGATGCACAGAACATTAACCTAGATACCAGCCCAGGGTCCCAAGCATCCATTTTCCTCTGGAGGGTACGTACCCCACGCAGGGATTCAAGCAGGTAGTTTGCCTTGGACAACTTACACAGAAAACTGGGATGAGACGTTGGGTCACTCTGCTTGTGCTCACACTACGTGGCCCGGAGAAGTTATGACGCAGCAGATGTCAACCCCCTTTCTCCACACATGTGCACCCCAAAGAAGCGCTGGGCCGTGGGTGTTCTCAGGCCAAGAGCAGTCCTTGTTCTCGGCTGCACCGTCTCTGTGGTTCAAAGGTTCTTTATCTCTGCTCTTTTGGAAGCCTTTCAGACCTGACCGTATCCCTGGGCTGCAGAAGCAAAGAGGCATAGAGGCCTTTCACCCTGAAGGCATGGGCTTGTTTCACATGGAGAATGTGTCCGTAGCCCCTCCAGTGCTGGAGGCGTGTATGTTGACAACATTTGTTCTGCCCATGGATATTACAAGTAAGTGTACTCGGTTTGGGCTGCCTGGTGAAACTGTTTTTGCAGTCAGCCAGCCTTCTGAGTAATATTCCTCAAGTTTGATTCCTAGCTAGGTAAACCCGGACTTCGGTGGCTACATGGGAGCAAACGTGTTAAGCTTGTGGAGAAAGCCTTTGACCAATGGCAATCTGCTTGTGCTTGTGGCAGGGATTAGGCAGGAACTCTGCCACTCAGGGTTTTTACCTTCCGATAAGCTGTGCCTTTGGGCTGAAGCAGGCGACATGTCTGTATCACATCCTGGGAAGTAGGGCCTGAGGGGAGTCTGCCACCTGATTGGCCTCCATTATAGGCAACTGAGAAAATGGGGCAAGGCTTACGGAACCCGCTTACAACGAAATGTTTCTATTGAGAAGAGGAGATTTTGCTACTACACGTCAGCAGCTCCTCTCCCTCAGAGTGCTGTTCCTGTGTAGACTAGGGAAAACCACCACCGTTTCCAGGGTTTGATCGGCTCTTTTCCCAGTTGGTATCCTCCGTGAAAGAGCTAGAAGGGCTGATCTCAACCAATCGGCCTGCACACCGTGAGTCCTTGGGGTAGGGCAGTCCTGAGTCAATGTGTCTCCTAAAGAACGAAAGCAAAGTTTCCTGCCACAGGAAAGCACAGAGAGGCCTGGTGCTTTCTCTAGGCAATTCAAGTGGGCTGGAAAGGTGAGGCCTAGTCTACATTGTGGAAAAGTTCGCGACTACGGCTATCTTTCTCCCTCTCTCTGTCCCGTACCCTGGGCTCAGCCTTGTGGGAATGCTGATTGGGAGAGTCTGCCTCTCTGCCGGGCTCAGAAGGCTTCTTCCCGTTTGGGCAATTCCGTTTGTGTCTTACTTCGTGGAGGAGGAATGAGGGTGCCCAGAGATTCTCTGACGTGAAATCACTAATGACAGAGCACCTGGAGGAGCAGGTTTCTCGGTGGAAGAAGCTAAAAAGCCAGGATTCCTAAGGTCTCTTTGAGAGCTGCCAGACACTCCGCCGTCATAGGCCTAAGAATTGGCCATTGTGACGGCATGGCAACACTTGGAATCCTAGGACACTGTGGAAGGGCGACTCGCAAACTGGATGGAAGAAGCTTCCAAGCCCAGTGTTCTTTCATGTACCAAAGAGAACGCAAGTGTCTGAGGCTGGTAGCATTGTTGCTGGAGAGCACTGCCTCCTCGTGGGCCTGTCGGCTACTTTCCTATTTCCGACGCTCTCAGGAAACTCTTCCAAAACGAGGTTGGGACATGCTTAGAGAGAACAGCTGCGAAGTGGATGCACAGAACATTAACCTAGATACCAGCCCAGGGTCCCAAGCATCCATTTTCCTCTGGAGGGTACGTACCCCACGCAGGGATTCAAGCAGGGAGTTTGCCTTGGACAACTTACACAGAAAACTGGGATGAGACGTTGGGTCACTCTGCTTGTGCTCACACTACGTGGCCCGGAGAAGTTATGACGCAGCAGATGTCAACCCCCTTTCTCCACACATGTGCACCCCAAAGAAGCGCTGGGCCGTGGGTGTTCTCAGGCCAAGAGCAGTCCTTGTTCTCGGCTGCACCCTCTCTGTGGTTCAAAGGTTCTTTATCTCTGCTCTTTTGGAAGCCTTTCAGACCTGACCCTATCACTGGGCTGCAGAAGCATAGAGGCATAGAGGCCTTTCACCCTGAAGGCATGGGCTTGTTTCACATGGAGAATGTGGCAGTCGCCCCTCCCGTGCTGGAGGCCCTTAAGTTGACACCATTTGTTCTGCCCATGGATATTACAAGTAGGTGTACTCGGTTTGGGCTGCCTGGTGAAACTGTTTTTGCAGTCAGCCAGCCTTCTGAGTAATATTCCTCAAGTTTGATTCCTAGCTAGGTAAACCCGGACTTCGGTGGCTACATGGGAGCAAACGTGTTAAGCTTGTGGAGAAAGCCTTTGACCAATGGCAATCTGCTTGTGCTTGTGGCAGGGATTAGACAGGAACTCTGCCACTCAGGGTTTTTACCTTCCGATAAGCTGTGCCTTTGGGCTGAAGCAGGCGACCTGTCTGTATCACATCCAGGGAATTAGGGCCTGAGGGGAGTCTGCCACCTGATTGGCCTCCATTATAGGCAACTGAGAAAATGGGGCAAGGCTTACGGAACCCGCTTACAACGAAATGTTTCTATTGAGAAGAGGAGATTTTGCTACTACACGTCAGCAGCTCCTCTCCCTCAGGGTGCTGTTCCTGGGTAGACTAGGGAAAACCACCACCGTTTCCAGGGTTTGATCGGCTCTTTTCCCAGTTGGTATCCTCCGTGAAAGAGCTAGAAGGGCTGATCTCAACCAATCGGCCTGCACACCGTGAGTCCTTGGGGTAGGGCAGTCCTGAGTCAATGTGTCTCCTAAAGAACGAAAGCAAAGTTTCCTGCCACAGGAAAGCACAGAGAGGCCTGGTGCTTTCTCTAGGCAATTCAAGTGGGCTTGAAAGGTGTGGCCTAGTCTACATTGTGGAAAAGTTCGCGACTACGGCTATCTTTCTCCCTCTCTCTGTCCCGTACCCTGGGCTCAGCCTTGTGGGAATGCTGATTGGGAGAGTCTGCCTCTCTGCCGGGCTCAGAAGGCTTCTTCCCGTTTGGGCAATTCCGTTTGTGTCTTACTTCGTGGAGGAGGAATGAGGGTGCCCAGAGATTCTCTGACGTAAAATCACTAATGACAGAGCACCTGGAGGAGCAGGTTTCTCGGTGGAAGAAGCTAAAAAGCCAGGATTCCTAAGGTCTCTTTGAGAGCTGCCAGACCCTCCGCCGTCATAGGCCTAAGAATTGGCCATTGTGACGGCATGGCAACACTTGGAATCCTAGGACACTGTGGAAGGGCGACTCGCAAACTGGATGGAAGAAGCTTCCAAGCCCAGTGTTCTTTCATCTACCAAAGAGAACGCAAGTGTCTGAGGCTGGTAGCATTGTTGCTGGAGAGCACTGCCTCCTCGTGGGCCTGTCGGCTACTTTCCTATTTCCGACGCTCTCAGGAAACTCTTCCAAAACGAGGTTGGGACATGCTTAGAGAGAACAGCTGCGAAGTGGATGCACAGAACATTAACCTAGATACCAGCCCAGGGTCCCAAGCATCCATTTTTCTCTGGAGGGTACGTACCCCACGCAGGGATTCAAGCATGGAGTTTGCTTTGGACAACTTACACAGAAAACTGGGATGAGACGTTGGGTCACTCTGCTTCTGCTCACACTACGTGGCCCGGAGAAGTTATGACGCAGCAGATGTCAACCCCCTTTCTCCACACATGTGCACCCCAAAGAAGCGCTGGGCCGTGGGTGTTCTCAGGCCAAGAGCAGTCCTTGTTCTCGGCTGCACCGTCTCTGTGGTTCAAAGGTTCTTTATCTCTGCTCTTTTGGAAGCCTTTCAGACCTGACCCTATCACTGGGCTGCAGAAGCATAGAGGCATAGAGGCCTTTCACCCTGAAGGCATGGGCTTGTTTCTCATGGAGAATGTGGCCGTCGCCCCTCCCGTGCTGGAGGCCCTTAAGTTGACACCATTTGTTCTGCACATGGATATTACAAGTAGGTGTACTCGGTTTGGGATGCCTGGTGAAACTGTTTTTGCAGTCAGCCAGCCTTCTGAGTACTATTCCTCAAGTTTGATTCCTAGCTAGGTAAACCCGGACTTCGGTGGCTACATGGGAGCAAACGTGTTAAGCTTGTGGAGAAAGCCTTTGACCAATGGCAATCTGCTTGTGCTTGTGGCAGGGATTAGGCAGGAACTCTGCCACTCAGGGTTTTTACCTTCCGATAAGCTGTGCCTTTGTGCTGAAGCAGGCGACGTGTCTGTATCACATCCAGGGAATTAGGGCCTGAGGGGAGTCTGACACCTGATTGGCCTCCATTATAGGCAACTGAGAAAATGGGGCAAGGCTTACGGAACCCGCTTACAACGAAATGTTTCTATTGAGAAGAGGAGATTTTGCTACTACACGTCAGCAGCTCCTCTCCCTCAGAGTGCTGTTCCTGGGTAGACTAGGGAAAACCACCACCGTTTCCAGGGTTTGATCGGCTCTTTTCCCAGTTGGTATTCTCCATGAAAGAGCTAGAAGGGCTGATCTCAACCAATCGGCCTGCACACCGTGAGTCCTTGGGGTAGGGCAGTCCTGAGTCAATGTGTCTCCTAAAGAACGAAAGCAAAGTTTCCTGCCACAGGAAAGCACAGAGAGGCCTGGTGCTTTCTCTAGGCAATTCAAGTGGGCTGGAAAGGTGAGGCCTAGTCTACATTGTGGGAAAGTTCGCGATTACGGCTATCTTTCTCCCTCTCTCTGTCCCGTACCCTGGGCTCAGCCTTGTGGGAATGCTGATTGGGAGACTCGGCCTCTCTGCCGGGCTCAGAAGGCTTCTTCCCGTTTGGGAATTCCGTTTGTGTCTTACTTCGTGGAGGAGGAATGAGGGTGCCCAGAGATTCTCTGACGTGAAATCACTAATGACAGAGCACCTGGAGGAGCAGGTTTCTCGGTGGAAGAAGCCAAAAAGCCAGCATTCCTAAGGTCTCTTTGAGAGCTGCCAGACACTCTGCCGTCATAGGCCTAAGAATTGGCCATTGTGATGGCATGGCAACACTTGGAATCCTAGGACACTGTGCAAGGGCGACTCGCAAACTGGATGGAAGAAGCTTCCAAGCCCAGTGTTCTTTCATGTACCAAAGAGAACGCAAGTGTCTGAGGCTGGTAGCATTGTTGCTGGAGAGCACTGCCTCCTCGTGGGCCTGTCGGCTACTTTCCTATTTCCGACGCTCTCAGGAAACTCTTCCAAAACGAGGTTGGGACATGCTTAGAGAGAACAGCTGCGAAGCGGATGCACAGAACATTAACCTAGATACCAGCCCAGGGTCCCAAGCATCCATTTTCCTCTGGAGGGTACGTACCCCACGCAGGGATTCAAGCAGGGAGTTTGCCTTGGACAACTTACACAGAAAACTGGGATGAGACGTTGGGTCACTCTGCTTGTGCTCACACTACGTGGCCCGGAGAAGTTATGACGCAGCAGATGTCAAGCCCCTTTCTCCACACATGTGCACCCCAAAGAAGCGCTGGGCCGTGGGTGTTCTCAGGCCAAGAGCAGTCCTTGTTCTCGGCTGCACCGTCTCTGTGGTTCAAAGGTTCTTTATCTCTGCTGTTTTGGAAGCCTTTCAGACCTGACCCTATCACTGGGCTGCAGAAGCATAGAGGCATAGAGGCCTTTCACCCTGAAGGCATGGGCTTGTTTCACATGGAGAATGTGGCCGTCGCCCCTCCCGTGCTGGAGGCCTGTAAGTTGACACCATTTGTTCTGCCCATGGATACTACAAGTAGGTGTACTCGGTTTGGGCTGCCTGGTGAAACTGTTTTTGCAGTCAGCCAGCCTTCTGAGTAATATTCCTCAAGTTTGATTCCTAGCTAGGTAAACCCGGACTTCGGTGGCTACATGGGAGCAAACGTGTTAAGCTTGTGGAGAAAGCCTTTGACCAATGGCAATCTGCTTGTGCTTGTGGCAGGGATTAGGCAGGAACTCTGCCACTCAGGGTTTTTACCTTCCGATAAGCTGTGCCTTTGGGCTGAAGCAGGCGACGTGTCTGTATCAAATCCTGGGAAGTAGGGCCTGAGGGGAGTCTGCCACCTGGTTGGCCTCCATTATAGGCAACTGAGAAAATGGGGCAAGGCTTACGGAACCCGCTTACAACGAAATGTTTCTATTGAGAAGAGGAGATTTTGCTACTACACGTCAGAAGCTCCTCTCCCTCCGAGTGCTGTTCCTGTGTAGACTAGGGAAAACCACCACCGTTTCCAGGGTTTGATCGGCTCTTTTCCCAGTTGGTATCCTCCGTGAAAGAGCTAGAAGGGCTGATCTCAACCAATCGGCCTGCACACCGTGAGTCCTTGGGGTAGGGCAGTCCTGAGTCAATGTGTCTCCTAAAGAACGAAAGCAAAGTTTCCTGCCACAGGAAAGCACAGAGAGGCCTGGTGCTTTCTCTAAGCAATTCAAGTGGGCTTGAAAGTTGAGGCCTAGTCTACATTGTGGAAAAATTCGCGATTACGGCTATCTTTCTCCCTCTCTGTGTCCCGTACCCTGGGCTCAGCCTTGTGGGAATGCTGATTGGGAGAGTCTGCCTCTCTGCCGGGCTCAGAAGGCTTCTTCCCGTTTGGGCAATTCCGTTTGTGTCTTACTTCGTGGAGGAGGAATGAGGGTGCCCAGAGATTCTCGGACGTGAAATCACTAATGACAGAGCACCTGGAGGAGCTGGTTTCTCGGTGGAAGAAGCCAAAAAGCCAGCATTCCTAAGGTCTCTTTGAGAGCTGCCAGACACTCTGCCGTCATAGGCCTAAGAATTGGCCATTGTGACGGCATGGCAACACTTGGAATCCTAGGACACTGAGGAAGGGCGACTCGCAAACTGGATGGAAGAAGCTTCCAAGCCCAGTGTTCTTTCATCTACCAAAGAGAACGCAAGTGTCTGAGGCTGGTAGCATTGTTGCAGGAGAGCACTGCCTCCTCGTGGGCCTGTCGGCTACTTTCCTATTTCCGACGCTCTCAGGAAAATCTTCCAAAACGAGGTTGGGACATGCTTAGAGAGAACAGCTGCGAAGTGGATGCACAGAACATTAACCTAGATAGCAGCCCAGGGTCCCAAGCATCCATTTTTCTCTGGAGGGTACGTACCCCACGCAGGGATTCAAGCAGGGAGTTTGCCTTGGACAACTTACACAGAAAACTGGGATGAGACGTTGGGTCACTCTGCTTGTGCTCACACTACGTGGCCCGGAGAAGTTATGACGCAGCAGATGTCAACCCCCTTTCTCCACACATGTGCACTCCAAAGTAGCGCTGGGCCGTGGGTGTTCTCAGGCCAAGAGCAGTCCTTGTTCTCGGCTGTACCGGCTCTGTGGTTCAAAGGTTCTTTATCTCTGCTCTTTTGGAAGCCTTTCACCCCTGACCCTATCCCTGGGCTGCAGAAGCATAGAGGCATAGAGGCCTTTCACCCTGAAGGTATGGGCTTGTTTCACATGGAGAATGTGGCCGTCGCCCCTCCCCTGCTGGAGGCGTGTAAGTTGACACCATTTGTTCTGCCCATGGATATTACAAGTAGGTGTACTCGGTTTGGGCTGCCTGGTGAAACTGTTTTTGCAGTCAGCCAGCCCTCTGAGTACTATTCCTCAAGTTTGATTCCTAGCTAGGTAAACCCGGACTTCGGTGGCTACATGGGAGCAAACGTGTTAAGCTTGTGGAGAAAGCCTTTGACCAATTTCAATCTGCTTGTGCTTGTGGCAGGGATTAGGCAGGAACTCTGCCACTCAGGGTTTTTACCTTCCGATAAGCTGTGCCTTTGGGCTGAAGCAGGCGACATATCTGTATCACATCCTGGGAAGTAGGGCCTGAGGGGAGTCTGCCACCTGATTGGCCTCCATTATAGGCAACTGAGAAAATGGGGCAAGGCTTACGGAACCCGCTTACAACGAAATGTTTCTATTGAGAAGAGGAGATTTTGCTACTACACGTCAGAAGCTCCTCTCCCTCCGAGTGCTGTTCCTGTGTAGACTAGGGAAAACCACCACCGTTTCCAGGGTTTGATCGGCTCTTTTCCCAGTTGGTATCCTCCGTGAAAGAGCTAGAAGGGCTGATCTCAACCAATCGGCCTGCACACCGTGAGTCCTTCGGGTAGGGCAGTCCTGAGTCAATGTGTTTCCTAAAGAACGAAAGCAAAGTTTCCTGCCACAGGAAAGCACAGAGAGGCCTGGTGCTTTCTCTAGGCAATTCAAGTGGGCTGGAAAGGTGAGGCCTAGTCTACATTGTGGAAAAGTTCGTGATTACGGCTATCTTTCTCCCTCTCTCTGTCCCGTACCCTGTGCTCAGCCTTGTGGGAATGCTGATTGGGAGAGTCTGCCTCTCTGCCGGGCTCAGAAGGCTTCTTCCCGTTTGGGCAATTCCGTTTGTGTCTTACTTCGTGGAGGAGGAATGAGGGTGCCCAGAGATTCTCTGACGTGAAATCACTAATGACAGAGCACCTGGAGGAGCAGGTTTCTCGGTGGAAGAAGCCAAAAAGCCAGCATTCCTAAGGTCTCTTTGAGAGCTGCCAGACACTCTGCCGTCATAGGCCTAAGAATTGGCCATTGTGACGGCATGGCAACACTTGGAATCCTAGGACACTGTGGAAGGGCGACTCGCAAACTGGATGAAAGAAGCTTCCAAGCCCAGTGTTCTTTCATCTACCAAAGAGAACGCAAGTGTCTGAGGCTGGTAGCATTCTTGCAGGAGAGCACTGCCTCCTCGTGGGCCTGTCGGCTACTTTCCTATTTCCGACGCTCTCAGGAAACTCTTCCAAAACGAGGTTGGGACATGCTTAGAGAGAACAGCTGCGAAGTGGATGCACAGAACATTAACCTAGATACCAGCCCAGGGTCCCAAGCATCCATTTTCCTCTGGAGGGTACGTACCCCACGCAGGGATTCAAGCAGGGAGTTTGCCTTGGACAACTTACACAGAAAACTGGGATGAGACGTTGGGTCACTCTGCTTGTGCTCACACTACGTGGCCCGGAGAAGTTATGACGCAGCAGATGTCAACCCCCTTTCTCCACACATGTGCACCCCAAAGAAGCGTTGGGCCGTGGGTGTTCTCAGGCCAAGAGCAGTCCTTGTTCTCGGCTGAACCGGCTCTGTGGTTCAAAGGTTCTTTATCTCTGCTCTTTTGGAAGCCTTTCAGACCTGACCCTATCCCTGGGCTGCAGAAGCAAAGAGGCATAGAGGCCTTTCACCCTGAAGGCATTTGCTTGTTTCACATGGAGAATGTGGCCGTCGCCCCTCCCGTGCTGGAGGCGTGTAAGTTGACACCATTTGTTCTGCCCATGGATATTACAAGTAGGTGTACTCGGTTTGGGCTGCCTGGTGAAACTGTTTTTGCAGTCAGCCAGCCCTCTGAGTACTATTCCTCAAGTTTGATTCCTAGCTAGGTAAACCCGGACTTCGGTGGCTACATGGGAGCAAACGTGTTAAGCTTGTGGAGAAAGCCTTTGACCAATGGCAATCTGCTTGTGCTTGTGGCAGGGATTAGGCAGGAACTCTGCCACTCAGGGTTTTTACCTTCCGATAAGCTGTGCCTTTGGGCTGAAGCAGGCGACATATCTGTATCACATCCTGGGAAGTAGGGCCTGAGGGGAGTCTGCCACCTGATTGGCCTCCATTATAGGCAACTGAGAAAATGTGGCAAGGCTTACGGAACCCGCTTACAACGAAATGTTTCTATTGAGAAGAGGAGATTTTGCTACTACACGTCAGCAGCTCCTCTCCCTCAGAGTGCTGTTCCTGTGTAGACTAGGGAAAACCACCACGGTTTCCAGGGTTTGATCGGCTCTTTTCCCAGTTGGTGTCCTCCGTGAAAGAGCTAGAAGGGCTGATCTCAACCAATCGGCCTGCACACCGTGAGTCCTTGGGGTAGGGCAGTCCTGAGTCAATGTGTCTCCTAAAGAACGAAAGCAAAGTTTCCTGCCACAGGAAAGCACAGAGAGGCCTGGTGCTTTCTGTAGGCAATTCAAGTGGGCTGGAAAGGTGAGGCCTAGTCTACATTGTGGAAAAGTTCGCGATTACGGCTATCTTTCTCCCTCTCTCTGCCCCGTACCCTGGGCTCAGCCTTGTGGGAATGCTGATTGGGAGAGTCTGCCTCTCTGCCGGGCTCAGAAGGCTTCTTCCCGTTTGGGCAATTCCGTTTGTGTCTTACTTCGTGGAGGAGGAATGAGGGTGCCCAGAGATTCTCGGACGTGAAATCACTAATGACAGAGCACCTGGAGGAGCTGGTTTCTCGGTGGAAGAAGCCAAAAAGCCAGCATTCCTAAGGTCTCTTTGAGAGCTGCCAGACACTCTGCCGTCATAGGCCTAAGAATTGGCCATTGTGACGGCATGGCAACACTTGGAATCCTAGGACACTGTGGAAGGGCGACTCGCAAACTGGATGGAAGAAGCTTCCAAGCCCAGTGTTCTTTCATGTACCAAAGAGAACGCAAGTGTCTGAGGCTGGTAGCATTGTTGCTGGAGAGCACTGCCTCCTCGTGGGCCTGTCGGCTACTTTCCTATTTCCGACGCTCTCAGGAAACTCTTCCAAAACGAGGTTGGGACATGCTTAGAGAGAACAGCTGCGAAGTGGATGCACAGAACATTAACCTAGATACCAGCCCAGGGTCCCAAGCATCCATTTTCCTCTGGAGGGTACGTACCCCACGCAGGGATTCAAGCAGGGAGTTTGCCTTGGACAACTTACACAGAAAACTGGGATGAGACGTTGGGTCACTCTGCTTGTGCTCACACTACGTGGCCCGGAGAAGTTATGACGCAGCAGATATCAACCCCCTTTCTCCACACATGTGCACTCCAAAGTAGCGCTGGGCCGTGGGTGTTCTCAGGCCAAGAGCAGTCCTTGTTCTCGGCTGTACCGGCTCTGTGGTTCAAAGGTTCTTTATCTCTGCTCTTTTGGAAGCCTTTCACCCCTGACCCTATCCCTGGGCTGCAGAAGCAAAGAGGCATAGAGGCCTTTCACCCTGAAGGCATGGGCTTGTTTCACATGGAGAATGTGGCCGTCGCCCCTCCCGTGCTGGAGGCGTGTAAGTTGACACCATTTGTTCTGCCCATGGATATTACAAGTAGGTGTACTCGGTTTGGGCTGCCTGGTGAAACTGTTTTTGCAGTCAGCCAGCCCTCTGAGTACTATTCCTCAAGTTTGATTCCTAGCTAGGTAAACCGGGACTTCGGTGGCTACATGGGAGCAAACGTGTTAAGCTTGTGGAGAAAGCCTTTGACCAATGGCAATCTGCTTGTGCTTGTGGCAGGGATTAGGCAGGAACTCTGCCACTCAGGGTTTTTACCTTCCGATAAGCTGTGCCTTTGGGCTGAAGCAGGCGATGTGTCTGTATCACATCCTGGGAAGTAGGTCCTGAGGGGAGTCTGCCACCTGATTGGCCTCCATTATAGGCAACTGAGAAAATGGGGCAAGGCTTACGGAACCCGCTTACAACGAAATGTTTCTATTGAGAAGAGGAGATTTTGCTACTACACGTCAGAAGCTCCTCTCCCTCCGAGTGCTGTTCCTTTGTAGACTAGGGAAAACCACCACGGTTTCCAGGGTTTGATCGGCTCTTTTCCCAGTTGGTATCCTCCGTGAAAGAGCTAGAAGGGCTGATCTCAACCAATCGGCCTGCACACCGTGAGTCCTTGTGGTAGGGCAGTCCTGAGTCAATGTGTCTCCTAAAGAACGAAAGCAAAGTTTCCTGCCACAGGAAAGCACAGAGAGGCCTGGTGCTTTCTCTAGGCAATTCAAGTGGGCTTGAAAATTGAGGCCTAGTCTACATTGTGGAAAAATTCGCGATTACGGCTATCTTTCTCCCTCTCTGTGTCCCGTACCCTGGGCTCAGCCTTGTGGGAATGCTGATTGGGAGAGTCGGCCTCTCTGCCGGGCTCAGAAGGCTTCTTCCCGTTTGGGCAATTCCGTTTGTGTCTTACTTCGTGGAGGAGGAATGAGGGTGCCCAGAGATTCTCGGACGTGAAATCACTAATGAAAGAGCACCTGGAGGAGCTGGTTTCTCGGTGGAAGAAGCCAAAAAGCCAGCATTCCTAAGGTCTCTTTGAGAGCTGCCAGACACTCTGCCGTCATAGGCCTAAGAATTGGCCATTGTGACGGCATGGCAACACTTGGAATCCTAGGACGCTGTGGAAGGGCGACTCGCAAACTGGATGGAAGAAGCTTCCAAGCCCAGTGTTCTTTCATCTACCAAAGAGAACGCAAGTGTCTGAGGCTGGTAGCATTGTTGCAGGAGAGCACTGCCTCCGCGTGGGCCTGTCGGCTACTTTCCTATTTCCGACGCTCTCAGGAAACTCTTCCAAAACGAGGTTGGGACATGCTTAGAGAGAACAGCTGCGAAGTGGATGCACAGAACATTAACCTAGATACCAGCCCAGGGTCCCAAGCATCCATTTTTCTCTGGAGGGTACGTACCCCACGCAGGGATTCAAGCAGGGAGTTTGCCTTGGACAACTTACACAGAAAAGTGGGATGAGACGTTGGGTCACTCTGCTTGTGCTCACACTACGTGCCCCAGAGAAGTTGTGACGTAGCAGATATCAAGCCCTTTCTCTACACATGTGGACCCCAAAGAAGCGGTGCGCAGTGGGTGTTCTCAGGCCAAGAGCAGTCCTTGTTCTCGGCTGTACCGGCTCTGTGGTTCAAAGGTTCTTTATCTCTGCTCTTTTGGAAGCCTTTCACCCCTGACCCTATCCCTGGGCTGCAGAAGCAAAGAGGCATAGAGGCCTTTCACCCTGAAGGCATGGGCTTGTTTCACATGGAGAATGTGGCCGTCGCCCCTCCCGTGCTGGAGGCGTGTAAGTTGACACCATTTGTTCTGCCCATGGATATTACAAGTAGGTGTACTCGGTTTGGGCTACCTGGTGAAACTGTTTTTGCAGTCAGCCAGCCCTCTGAGTACTATTCCTCAAGTTTGATTCCTAGCTAGGTAAACCGGGACTTCGTTGGCTACATGGGAGCAAACGTGTTAAGCTTGTGGAGAAAGCCTTTGACCAATGGCAATCTGCTTGTGCTTGTGGCAGTGATTAGGCAGGAACTCTGCCACTCAGGGTTTTTACCTTCCGATAAGCTGTGCCTTTGGGCTGAAGCAGGCGACGTGTCTGTATCACATCCTGGGAAGTAGGGCCTGAGGGGAGTCTGCCACCTGATTGGCCTCCATTATAGGCAACTGAGAAAATGGGGCAAGGCTTACGGAACCCGCTTACAACGAAATGTTTCTATTGAGAAGAGGAGATTTTGCTACTACACGTCAGAAGCTCCTCTCCCTCCGAGTGCTGTTCCTGTGTAGACTAGGGAAAACCATCACCGTTTCCAGGGTTTGATCGGCTCTTTTCCCAGTTGGTATCCTCCGTGAAAGAGCTAGAAGGGCTGATCTCAACCAATCGGCCTGCACACCGTGAGTCCTTGGGGTAGGGCAGTCCTGAGTCAATGTGTCTCCTAAAGAACGAAAGCAAAGTTTCCTGCCACAGGAAAGCACAGAGAGGCCTGGTGCTTTCTCTAGGCAATTCAAGTGGGCTTGAAAGTTGAGGCCTAGTCTACATTGTGGAAAAATTCGCGATTACGGCTATCTTTCTCCCTCTCTGTGTCCCGTACCCTGGGCTCAGCCTTGTGGGAATGCTGATTGGGAGAGTCTGCCTCTCTGCCGGGCTCAGAAGGCTTCTTCCCGTTTGGGCAATTCCGTTTGTGTCTTACTTCGTGGAGGAGGAATGAGGGTGCCCAGAGATTCTCGGACGTGAAATCACTAATGACAGAGCACCTGGAGGAGCTGGTTTCTCGGTGGAAGAAGCCAAAACGCCAGCATTCCTAAGGTCTCTTTGAGAGCTGCCAGACACTCTGCCGTCATAGGCCTAAGAATTGGCCATTGTGACGGCATGGCAACACTTGGAATCCTAGGACACTGTGGAAGGGCGACTCGCAAACTGGATGGAAGAAGCTTCCAAGCCCAGTGTTCTTTCATCTACCAAAGAGAACGCAAGTGTCTGAGGCTGGTAGCATTGTTGCAGGAGAGCACTGCCTCCTCGTGGGCCTGTCGGCTACTTTCCTATTTCCGACGCTCTCAGGAAACTCTTCCAAAACGAGGTTGGGACATGCTTAGAGAGAACAGCTGCGAAGTGGATGCACAGAACATTAACCTAGATACCAGCCCAGGGTCCCAAGCATCCATTTTTCTCTGGAGGGTACGTACCCCACGCAGGGATTCAAGCAGGGAGTTTGCCTTGGACAACTTACACAGAAAACTGGGATGAGACGTTGGGTCACTCTGTTTGTGCTCACACTACGTGGCCCGGAGAAGTTATGACGCAGCAGATGTCAACCCCCTTTCTCCACACATGTGCACTCCAAAGTAGCGCTGGGCCGTGGGTGTTCTCAGGCCAAGAGCAGTCCTTGTTCTCGGCTGTACCGGCTCTGTGGTTCAAAGGTTCTTTATCTCTGCTCTTTTGGAAGCCTTTCACCCCTGACCCTATCCTTGGGCTGCAGAAGCAAAGAGGCATAGAGGCCTTTCACCCTGAAGGCATGGGCTTGTTTCACATGGAGAATGTGGCCGTCGCCCCTCCCGTGCTGGAGGCGTGTAAGTTGACACCATTTGTTCTGCCCATGGATATTACAAGTAGGTGTACTCGGTTTGGGCTGCCTGGTGAAACTGTTTTTGCAGTCAGCCAGCCCTCTGAGTACTATTCCTCAAGTTTGATTCCTAGCTAGGTAAACCCGGAGTTCGGTGGCTACATGGGAGCAAACGTGTTAAGCTTGTGGAGAAAGCCTTTGACCAATTTCAATCTGCTTGTGCTTGTGGCAGGGATTAGGCAGGAACTCTGCCACTCAGGGTTTTTACCTTCCGATAAGCTGTGCCTTTGGGCTGAAGCAGGCGACATGTCTGTATCACATCCTGGGAAGTAGGGCCTGAGGGGAGTCTGCCACCTGATTGGCCTCCATTATAGGCAACTGAGAAAATGGGGCAAGGCTTACGGAACCCGCTTACAACGAAATGTTTCTATTGAGAAGAGGAGATTTTGCTACTACACGTCAGAAGCTCCTCTCCCTCCGAGTGCTGTTCCTGTGTAGACTAGGGAAAACCACCACCGTTTCCAGGGTTTGATCGGCTCTTTTCCCAGTTGGTATCCTCCGTGAAAGAGCTAGAAGGGCTGATCTCAACCAATCGGCCTGCACACCGTGAGTCCTTGGGGTAGGGCAGTCCTGAGTCAATGTGTCTCCTAAAGAACGAAAGCAAAGTTTCCTGCCACAGGAAAGCACAGAGAGGCCTGGTGCTTTCTCTAGGCAATTCAAGTGGGCTTGAAAGTTGAGGCCTAGTCTACATTGTGGAAAAATTCGCGATTACGGCTATCTTTCTCCCTCTCTCTGTCCCGTACCCTGGGCTCAGCCTTGTGGGAATGCTGATTGGGAGAGTCTGCCTCTCTGCCGGGCTCAGAAGGCTTCTTCCTGTTTGGGCAATTCCGTTTGTGTCTTACTTCGTGGAGGAGGAATGAGGGTGCCCAGAGATTCTCTGACGTGAAATCACTAATGACAGAGTACCTGGAGGAGCTGGTTTCTCGGTGGAAGAAGCCAAAAAGCCAGCATTCCTAAGGTCTCTTTGAGAGCTGCCAGACACTCTGCCGTCATAGGCCTAAGAATTGGCCATTGTGACGGCATGGCAACACTTGGAATCCTAGGACACTGTGGAAGGGCGACTCGCAAACTGGATGGAAGAAGCTTCCAAGCCCAGTGTTCTTTCATGTACCAAAGAGAACGCAAGTGTCTGAGTCTGGTAGCATTGTTGCAGGAGAGCACTGCCTCCTCGTGGGCCTGTCGTCTACTTTCCTATTTCCGACGCTCTCAGGAAACTCTTCCAAAACGAGGTTGGGACATGCTTAGAGAGAACAGCTGCGAAGTGGATGCACAGAACATTAACCTAGATACCAGCCCAGGGTCCCAAGCATCCATTTTTCTCTGGAGGGTACGTACCCCACGCAGGGATTCAAGCAGGGAGTTTGCCTTGGACAACTTACACAGAAAACTGGGATGAGACGTTGGGTCACTCTGTTTGTACTCACACTACGTGGCCCGGAGAAGTTATGACGCAGCAGATGTCAACCCCCTTTCTCCACACATGTGCACTCCAAAGTAGCGCTGGGCCGTGGGTGTTCTCAGGCCAAGAGCAGTCCTTGTTCTCGGCTGTACCGGCTCTGTGGTTCAAAGGTTCTTTATCTCTGCTCTTTTGGAAGCCTTTCACCCCTGACCCTATCCCTGGGCTGCAGAAGCAAAGAGGCATAGAGGCCTTTCACCCTGAAGGCATGGGCTTGTTTCACATGGAGAATGTGGCCGTCGCCCCTCCCGTGCTGGAGGCGTGTAAGTTGACACCATTTGTTCTGCCCATAGATATTACAAGTAGGTGTACTCGGTTTGGGCTGCCTGGTGAAACTGTTTTTGCAGTCAGCCAGCCCTCTGAGTACTATTCCTCAAGTTTGATTCCTAGCTAGGTAAACCCGGACTTCGGTGGCTACATGGGAGCAAACGTGTTAAGCTTGTGGAGAAAGCCTTTGACCAATTTCAATCTGCTTGTGCTTGTGGCAGGGATTAGGCAGGAACTCTGCCACTCAGGGTTTTTACCTTCCGATAAGCTGTGCCTTTGGGCTGAAGCAGGCGACATGTCTGTATCACATCCTGGGAAGTAGGGCCTGAGGGGAGTCTGCCACCTGATTGGCCTCCATTATAGGCAACTGAGAAAATGGGGCAAGGCTTACGGAACCCGCTTACAACGAAATGTTTCTATTGAGAAGAGGAGATTTTGCTACTACACGTCAGCAGCTCCTCTCCCTCCGAGTGCTGTTCCTGTGTAGACTAGGGAAAACCACCACCGTTTCCAGGGTTTGATCGGCTCTTTTCCCAGTTGGTATCCTCCGTGAAAGAGCTAGAAGGGCTGATCTCAACCAATCGGCCTGCACACCGTGAGTCCTTGGGGTAGGGCAGTCCTGAGTCAATGTGTCTCCTAAAGAACGAAAGCAAAGTTTCCTGCCACAGGAAAGCACAGAGAGGCCTGGTGCTTTCTCTAGGCAATTCAAGTGGGCTTGAAAGTTGAGGCCTAGTCTACATTGTGGAAAAGTTCGCGACTACGGCTATCTTTCTCCCTCTCTCTGTCCCGTACCCTGGGCTCAGCCTTGTGGGAATGCTGATTGGGAGAGTCTGCCTCTCTGCCGGGCTCAGAAGGCTTCTTCCCGTTTGGGCAATTCCGTTTGTGTCTTACTTCGTGGAGGAGGAATGAGGGTGCCCAGAGATTCTCTGACGTGAAATCACTAATGACAGAGCACCTGGAGGAGCAGGTTTCTCGGTGGAAGAAGCTAAAAAGCCAGGATTCCTAAGGTCTCTTTGAGAGCTGCCAGACACTCCGCCGTCATAGGCCTAAGAATTGGCCATTGTGACGGCATGGCAACACTTGGAATCCTAGGACACTGTGGAAGGGCGACTCGCAAACTGGATGGAAGAAGCTTCCAAGCCCAGTGTTCTTTCATGTACCAAAGAGAACGCAAGTGTCTGAGGCTGGTAGCATTGTTGCTGGAGAGCACTGCCTCCTCTTGGGCCTGTCGGCTACTTTCCTATTTCCGACGCTCTCAGGAAACTCTTCCAAAACGAGGTTGGGACATGCTTAGAGAGAACAGCTGCGAAGTGGATGCACAGAACATTAACCTAGATACCAGCCCAGGGTCCCAAGCATCCATTTTCCTCTGGAGGGTACGTACCCCACGCAGGGATTCAAGCAGGGAGTTTGCCTTGGACAACTTACACAGAAAACTGGGATGAGACGTTGGGTCACTCTGCTTGTGCTCACACTACGTGGCCCGGAGAAGTTATGACGCAGCAGATGTCAACCCCCTTTCTCCACACATGTGCACCCCAAAGAAGCGCTGGGCCGTGGGTGTTCTCAGGCCAAGAGCAGTCCTTGTTCTCGGCTGCACCCTCTCTGTGGTTCAAAGGTTCTTTATCTCTGCTCTTTTGGAAGCCTTTCAGACCTGACCGTATCCCTGGGCTGCAGAAGCATAGAGGCATAGAGGCCTTTCACCCTGAAGGCATGGGCTTGTTTCACATGGAGAATGTGGCCGTCGCCCCTCCCGTGCTGGAGGCCCTTAAGTTGACACCATTTGTTCTGCCCATGGATATTACAAGTAGGTGTACTCGGTTTGGGCTGCCTGGTGAAACTGTTTTTGCAGTCAGCCAGCCTTCTGAGTAATATTCCTCAAGTTTGATTCCTAGCTAGGTAAACCCGGACTTCGGTGGCTACATGGGAGCAAACGTGTTAAGCTTGTGGAGAAAGCCTTTGACCAATGGCAATCTGCTTGTGCTTGTGGCAGGGATTAGGCAGGAACTCTGCCACTCAGGGTTTTTACCTTCCGATAAGCTGTGCCTTTGGGCTGAAGCAGGCGACCTGTCTGTATCACATCCAGGGAATTAGGGCCTGAGGGGAGTCTGCCACCTGATTGGCCTCCATTATAGGCAACTGAGAAAATGGGGCAAGGCTTACGGAACCCGCTTACAACGAAATGTTTCTATTGAGAAGAGGAGATTTTGCTACTACACGTCAGCAGCTCCTCTCCCTCAGAGTGCTGTTCCTGTGTAGACTAGGGAAAACCACCACCGTTTCCAGGGTTTGATCGGCTCTTTTCCCAGTTGGTATCCTCCGTGAAAGAGCTAGAAGGGCTGATCTCAACCAATCGGCCTGCACACCGTGAGTCCTTGGGGTAGGGCAGTCCTGAGTCAATGTGTCTCCTAAAGAACGAAAGCAAAGTTTCCTGCCACAGGAAAGCACAGAGAGGCCTGGTGCATTCTCTAGGCAATTCAAGTGGGCTGGAAAGGTGAGGCCTAGTCTACATTGTGGAAAAGTTCGCGACTACGGCTATCTTTCTCCCTCTCTCTGTCCCGTACCCTGGGCTCAGCCTTGTGGGAATGCTGATTGGGAGAGTCTGCCTCTCTGCCGGGCTCAGAAGGCTTCTTCCCGTTTGGGCAATTCCGTTTGTGTCTTACTTCGTGGAGTAGGAATGAGGGTGCCCAGAGATTCTCTGACGTAAAATCACTAATGACAGAGCACCTGGAGGAGCAGGTTTCTCGGTGGAAGAAGCTAAAAAGCCAGGATTCCTAAGGTCTCTTTGAGAGCTGCCAGACACTCCGCCGTCATAGGCCTAAGAATTGGCCATTGTGACGGCATGGCAACACTTGGAATCCTAGGACACTGTGGAAGGGCGACTCGCAAACTGGATGGAAGAAGCTTCCAAGCCCAGTGTTCTTTCATCTACCAAAGAGAACGCAAGTGTCTGAGGCTGGTAGCATTGTTGCTGGAGAGCACTGCCTCCTCGTGGGCCTGTCGGCTACTTTCCTATTTCCGACGCTCTCAGGAAACTCTTCCAAAACGAGGTTGGGACATGCTTAGAGAGAACAGCTGCGAAGTGGATGCACAGAACATTAACCTAGATACCAGCCCAGGGTCCCAAGCATCCATTTTTCTCTGGAGGGTACGTACCCCACGCAGGGATTCAAGCAGGGCGTTTGCTTTGGACAACTTACACAGAAAACTGGGATGAGACGTTGGGTCACTCTGCTTCTGCTCACACTACGTGGCCCGGAGAAGTTATGACGCAGCAGATGTCAACCCCCTTTCTCCACACATGTGCACCCCAAAGAAGCGCTGGGCCGTGGGTGTTCTCAGGCCAAGAGCAGTCCTTGTTCTCGGCTGCACCGTCTCTGTGGTTCAAAGGTTCTTTATCTCTGCTCTTTTGGAAGCCTTTCAGACCTGACCCTATCACTGGGCTGCAGAAGCATAGAGGCATAGAGGCCTTTCACCCTGAAGGCATGGGCTTGTTTCTCATGGAGAATGTGGCCGTCGCCCCTCCCGTGCTGGAGGCCCTTAAGTTGACACCATTTGTTCTGCACATGGATATTACAAGTAGGTGTACTCGGTTTGGGCTGCCTGGTGAAACTGTTTTTGCAGTCAGCCAGCCTTCTGAGTACTATTCCTCAAGTTTGATTCCTAGCTAGGTAAACCCGGACTTCGGTGGCTACATGGGAGCAAACGTGTTAAGCTTGTGGAGAAAGCCTTTGACCAATGGCAATCTGCTTGTGCTTGTGGCAGGGATTAGGCAGGAACTCTGCCACTCAGGGTTTTTACCTTCCGATAAGCTGTGCCTTTGTGCTGAAGCAGGCGACGTGTCTGTATCACATCCAGGGAATTAGGGCCTGAGGGGAGTCTGACACCTGATTGGCCTCCATTATAGGCAACTGAGAAAATGGGGCAAGGCTTACGGAACCCGCTTACAACGAAATGTTTCTATTGAGAAGAGGAGATTTTGCTACTACACGTCAGCAGCTCCTCTCCCTCAGAGTGCTGTTCCTGGGTAGACTAGGGAAAACCACCACCGTTTCCAGGGTTTGATCGGCTCTTTTCCCAGTTGGTATTCTCCATGAAAGAGCTAGAAGGGCTGATCTCAACCAATCGGCCTGCACACCGTGAGTCCTTGGGGTAGGGCAGTCCTGAGTCAATGTGTCTCCTAAAGAACGAAAGCAAAGTTTCCTGCCACAGGAAAGCACAGAGAGGCCTGGTGCTTTCTCTAGGCAATTCAAGTGGGCTGGAAAGGTGAGGCCTAGTCTACATTGTGGGAAAGTTCGCGATTACGGCTATCTTTCTCCCTCTCTCTGTCCCGTACCCTGGGCTCAGCCTTGTGGGAATGCTGATTGGGAGACTCGGCCTCTCTGCCGGGCTCAGAAGGCTTCTTCCCGTTTGGGAATTCCGTTTGTGTCTTACTTCGTGGAGGAGGAATGAGGGTGCCCAGAGATTCTCTGACGTGAAATCACTAATGACAGAGCACCTGGAGGAGCAGGTTTCTCGGTGGAAGAAGCCAAAAAGCCAGCATTCCTAAGGTCTCTTTGAGAGCTGCCAGACACTCTGCCGTCATAGGCCTAAGAATTGGCCATTGTGATGGCATGGCAACACTTGGAATCCTAGGACACTGTGCAAGGGCGACTCGCAAACTGGATGGAAGAAGCTTCCAAGCCCAGTGTTCTTTCATGTACCAAAGAGAACGCAAGTGTCTGAGGCTGGTAGCATTGTTGCTGGAGAGCACTGCCTCCTCGTGGGCCTGTCGGCTACTTTCCTATTTCCGACGCTCTCAGGAAACTCTTCCAAAACGAGGTTGGGACATGCTTAGAGAGAACAGCTGCGAAGCGGATGCACAGAACATTAACCTAGATACCAGCCCAGGGTCCCAAGCATCCATTTTCCTCTGGAGGGTACGTACCCCACGCAGGGATTCAAGCAGGGAGTTTGCCTTGGACAACTTACACAGAAAACTGGGATGAGACGTTGGGTCACTCTGCTTGTGCTCACACTACGTGGCCCGGAGAAGTTATGACGCAGCAGATGTCAAGCCCCTTTCTCCACACATGTGCACCCCAAAGAAGCGCTGGGCCGTGGGTGTTCTCAGGCCAAGAGCAGTCCTTGTTCTCGGCTGCACCGTCTCTGTGGTTCAAAGGTTCTTTATCTCTGCTGTTTTGGAAGCCTTTCAGACCTGACCCTATCACTGGGCTGCAGAAGCATAGAGGCATAGAGGCCTTTCACCCTGAAGGCATGGGCTTGTTTCACATGGAGAATGTGGCCGTCGCCCCTCCCGTGCTGGAGGCCTGTAAGTTGACACCATTTGTTCTGCCCATGGATACTACAAGTAGGTGTACTCGGTTTGGGCTGCCTGGTGAAACTGTTTTTGCAGTCAGCCAGCCTTCTGAGTAATATTCCTCAAGTTTGATTCCTAGCTAGGTAAACCCGGACTTCGGTGGCTACATGGGAGCAAACGTGTTAAGCTTGTGGAGAAAGCCTTTGACCAATGGCAATCTGCTTGTGCTTGTGGCAGGGATTAGGCAGGAACTCTGCCACTCAGGGTTTTTACCTTCCGATAAGCTGTGCCTTTGGGCTGAAGCAGGCGACCTGTCTGTATCACATCCAGGGAATTAGGGCCTGAGGGGAGTCTGCCACCTGATTGGCCTCCATTATAGGCAACTGAGAAAATGGGGCAAGGCTTATGGAACCCGCTTACAACGAAATGTTTCTATTGAGAAGAGGAGATTTTGTTACTACACGTCAGCAGCTCCTCTCCCTCAGAGTGCTGTTTCTGTGTAGACTAGGGAGAACCACCACCGTTTCCAGGGTTTGATTGGCTCTTTTCCCAGTTGGTATTCTCCATGAAAGAGCTAGAAGGGCTGATCTCAACCAATCGGCCTGCACACCGTGAGTCCTTGGGGTAGGGCAGTCCTGAGTCAATGTGTCTCCTAAAGAACGAAAGCAAAGTTTCCTGCCACAGGAAAGCACAGAGAGGCCTGGTGCTTTCTCTAGGCAATTCAAGTGGGCTGGAAAGGTGAGGCCTAGTCTACATTGTGGAAAAGTTCGCGATTACGGCTATCTTTCTCCCTCTCTCTGTCCCGTACCCTGGGCTCAGCCTTGTGGGAATGCTGATTGGGAGAGTCTGCCTCTCTGCCGGGCTCAGAAGGCTTCTTCCCGTTTGGGCAATTCCGTTTGTGTCTTACTTCGTGGAGGAGGAATGAGGGTGCCCAGAGATTCTCTGACGTGAAATCACTAATGACAGAGCACCTGGAGGAGCAGGTTTCTCGGTGGAAGAAGCCAAAAAGCCAGCATTCCTAAGGTCTCTTTGAGAGCTGCCAGACACTCTGCCGTCATAGGCCTAAGAATTGGCCATTGTGACGGCATGGCAACACTTGGAATCCTAGGACACTGTGGAAGGGCGACTCGCAAACTGGATGGAAGAAGCTTCCAAGCCCAGTGTTCTTTCATGTACCAAAGAGAACGCAAGTGTCTGAGGCTGGTAGCATTGTTGCAGGAGAGCACTGCCTCCTCGTTGGCCTGTCGGCTACTTTCCTATTTCCGACGCTCTCAGGAAACTCTTCCAAAACGAGGTTGGGACATGCTTAGAGAGAAGAGTTGCGAAGTGGATGCACAGAACATTAACCTAGATACCAGCCCAGGGTCCCAAGCATCCATTTTCCTCTGGAGGGTACGTACCCCACGCAGGGATTCAAGCAGGGAGTTTGCCTTGGACAACTTACACAGAAAACTGGGATGAGACGTTGGGTCACTCTGCTTGTGCTCACACTACGTGGCCCGGAGAAGTTATGACGCAGCAGATGTCAACCCCCTTTCTCCACACATGTGCACCCCAAAGAAGCGTTGGGCCGTGGGTGTTCTCAGGCCAAGAGCAGTCCTTGTTCTCGGCTGCACCGGCTCTGTGGTTCAAAGGTTCTTTATCTCTGCTCTTTTGGAAGCCTTTCACCCCTGACCCTATCCCTGGGCTGCAGAAGCAAAGAGGCATAGAGGCCTTTCACCCTGAAGGCATGGGCTTGTTTCACATGGAGGATGTGGCCGTCGCCCCTCCCTTGCTGGAGGCGTGTAAGTTGACACCATTTGTTCTGCCCATGGATATTACAAGTAGGTGTACTCGGTTTGGGCTGCCTGGTGAAACTGTTTTTGCAGTCAGCCAGCCCTCTGAGTACTATTCCTCAAGTTTGATTCCTAGCTAGGTAAACCAGGACTTCGGTGGCTACATGGGAGCAAACGTGTTAAGCTTGTGGAGAAAGCCTTTGACCAATGGCAATCTGCTTGTGCTTGTGGCAGGGATTAGGCAGGAACTCTGCCACTCAGGGTTTTTACCTTCCGATAAGCTGTGCCTTTGGGCTGAAGCAGGCGACGTGTCTGTATCAAATCCTGGGAAGTAGGGCCTGAGGGGAGTCTGCCACCTGATTGGCCTCCATTATAGGCAACTGAGAAAATGGGGCAAGGCTTACGGAACCCGCTTACAAGGAAATGTTTCTATTGAGAAGAGGAGATTTTGCTACTACACGTCAGAAGCTCCTCTCCCTCCGAGTGCTGTTCCTGTGTAGACTAGGGAAAACCACCACCGTTTCCAGGGTTTGATCGGCTCTTTTCCCAGTTGGTATCCTCCGTGAAAGAGCTAGAAGGGCTGATCTCAACCAATCGGCCTGCACACCGTGAGTCCTTGGGGTAGGGCAGTCCTGAGTCAATGTGTCTCCTAAAGAACGAAAGCAAAGTTTCCTGCCACAGGAAAGCACAGAGAGGCCTGGTGCTTTCTCTAGGCAATTCAAGTGGGCTTGAAAGTTGAGGCCTAGTCTACATTGTGGAAAAATTCGCGATTACGGCTATCTTTCTCCCTCTCTGTGTCCCGTACCCTGGGCTCAGCCTTGTGGGAATGCTGATTGGGAGAGTCTGCCTCTCTGCCGGGCTCAGAAGGCTTCTTCCCGTTTGGGCAATTCCGTTTGTGTCTTACTTCGTGGAGGAGGAATGAGGGTGCCCAGAGATTCTCGGACGTGAAATCACTAATGACAGAGCACCTGGAGGAGCTGGTTTCTCGGTGGAAGAAGCCAAAAAGCCAGCATTCCTAAGGTCTCTTTGAGAGCTGCCAGACACTCTGCCGTCATAGGCCTAAGAATTGGCCATTGTGACGGCATGGCAACACTTGGAATCCTAGGACACTGAGGAAGGGCGACTCGCAAACTGGATGGAAGAAGCTTCCAAGCCCAGTGTTCTTTCATCTACCAAAGAGAACGCAAGTGTCTGAGGCTGGTAGCATTGTTGCAGGAGAGCACTGCCTCCTCGTGGGCCTGTCGGCTACTTTCCTATTTCCGACGCTCTCAGGAAAATCTTCCAAAACGAGGTTGGGACATGCTTAGAGAGAACAGCTGCGAAGTGGATGCACAGAACATTAACCTAGATACCAGCCCAGGGTCCCAAGCATCCATTTTTCTCTGGAGGGTACGTACCCCACGCAGGGATTCAAGCAGGGAGTTTGCCTTGGACAACTTACACAGAAAACTGGGATGAGACGTTGGGTCACTCTGCTTGTGCTCACACTACGTGGCCCGGAGAAGTTATGACGCAGCAGATGTCAACCCCCTTTCTCCACACATGTGCACTCCAAAGTAGCGCTGGGCCGTGGGTGTTCTCAGGCCAAGAGCAGTCCTTGCTCTCGGCTGTACCGGCTCTGTGGTTCAAAGGTTCTTTATCTCTGCTCTTTTGGAAGCCTTTCACCCCTGACCCTATCCCTGGGCTGCAGAAGCATAGAGGCATAGAGGCCTTTCACCCTGAAGGTATGGGCTTGTTTCACATGGAGAATGTGGCCGTCGCCCCTCCCGTGCTGGAGGCGTGTAAGTTGACCCCATTTGTTCTGCCCATGGATATTACAAGTAGGTGTACTCGGTTTGGGCTGCCTGGTGAAACTGTTTTTGCAGTCAGCCAGCCCTCTGAGTACTATTCCTCAAGTTTGATTCCTAGCTAGGTAAACCCGGACTTCGGTGGCTACATGGGAGCAAACGTGTTAAGCTTGTGGAGAAAGCCTTTGACCAATTTCAATCTGCTTGTGCTTGTGGCAGAGATTAGGCAGGAACTCTGCCACTCAGGGTTTTTACCTTCCGATAAGCTGTGCCTTTGGGCTGAAGCAGGCGACATATCTGTATCACATCCTGGGAAGTAGGGCCTGAGGGGAGTCTGCCACCTGATTGGCCTCCATTATAGGCAACTGAGAAAATGGGGCAAGGCTTACGGAACCCGCTTACAACGAAATGTTTCTATTGAGAAGAGGAGATTTTGCTACTACACGTCAGAAGCTCCTCTCCCTCCGAGTGCTGTTCCTGTGTAGACTAGGGAAAACCACCACCGTTTCCAGGGTTTGATCGGCTCTTTTCCCAGTTGGTATCCTCCGTGAAAGAGCTAGAAGGGCTGATCTCAACCAATCGGCC
Source organism: Balaenoptera physalus (assembly GCF_965194825.1). Lineage (NCBI taxonomy): Eukaryota > Metazoa > Chordata > Mammalia > Artiodactyla > Balaenopteridae > Balaenoptera > Balaenoptera physalus. The sequence goes on along the minus strand of NC_138897.1, from coordinate 36,558,201 downwards.
TGCACACCGTGAGTCCTTCGGGTAGGGCAGTCCTGAGTCAATGTGTTTCCTAAAGAACGAAAGCAAAGTTTCCTGCCACAGGAAAGCACAGGGAGGCCTGGTGCTTTCTCTAGGCAATTCAAGTGGGCTGGAAAGGTGAGGCCTAGTCTACATTGTGGAAAAGTTCGTGATTACGGCTATCTTTCTCCCTCTCTCTGTCCCGTACCCTGGGCTCAGCCTTGTGGGAATGCTGATTGGGAGAGTCTGCCTCTCTGCCGGGCTCAGAAGGCTTCTTCCCGTTTGGGCAATTCCGTTTGTGTCTTACTTCGTGGAGGAGGAATGAGGGTGCCCAGAGATTCTCTGACGTGAAATCACTAATGACAGAGCACCTGGAGGAGCAGGTTTCTCGGTGGAAGAAGCCAAAAAGCCAGCATTCCTAAGGTCTCTTTGAGAGCTGCCAGACACTCTGCCGTCATAGGCCTAAGAATTGGCCATTGTGACGGCATGGCAACACTTGGAATCCTAGGACACTGTGGAAGGGCGACTCGCAAACTGGATGAAAGAAGCTTCCAAGCCCAGTGTTCTTTCATCTACCAAAGAGAACGCAAGTGTCTGAGGCTGGTAGCATTCTTGCAGGAGAGCACTGCCTCCTCGTGGGCCTGTCGGCTACTTTCCTATTTCCGACGCTCTCAGGAAACTCTTCCAAAACGAGGTTGGGACATGCTTAGAGAGAACAGCTGCGAAGTGGATGCACAGAACATTAACCTAGATACCAGCCCAGGGTCCCAAGCATCCATTTTCCTCTGGAGGGTACGTACCCCACGCAGGGATTCAAGCAGGGAGTTTGCCTTGGACAACTTACACAGAAAACTGGGATGAGACGTTGGGTCACTCTGCTTGTGCTCACACTACGTGGCCCGGAGAAGTTATGACGCAGCAGATGTCAACCCCCTTTCTCCACACATGTGCACCCCAAAGAAGCGTTGGGCCGTGGGTGTTCTCAGGCCAAGAGCAGTCCTTGTTCTCGGCTGAACCGGCTCTGTGGTTCAAAGGTTCTTTATCTCTGCTCTTTTGGAAGCCTTTCAGACCTGACCCTATCCCTGGGCTGCAGAAGCAAAGAGGCATAGAGGCCTTTCACCCTGAAGGCATGGGCTTGTTTCATATGCAGAATGTGTCCTTCGCCCCTCCCGTGCTGGAGGCGTGTAAGTTGACACCATTTGTTCTGCCCATAGATATTACAAGTAGGTGTACTCGGTTTGGGCTGCCTGGTGAAACTGTTTTTGCAGTCAGCCAGCCCTCTGAGTACTATTCCTCAAGTTTGATTCCTAGCTAGGTAAACCCGGACTTCGGTGGCTACATGGGAGCAAACGTGTTAAGCTTGTGGAGAAAGCCTTTGACCAATGGCAATCTGCTTGTGCTTGTGGCAGGGATTAGGCAGGAACTCTGCCACTCAGGGTTTTTACCTTCCGATAAGCTGTGCCTTTGGGCTGAAGCAGGCGACATATCTGTATCACATCCTGGGAAGTAGGGCCTGAGGGGAGTCTGCCACCTGATTGGCCTCCATTATAGGCAACTGAGAAAATGGGGCAAGGCTTACGGAACCCGCTTACAACGAAATGTTTCTATTGAGAAGAGGAGATTTTGCTACTACACGTCAGCAGCTCCTCTCCCTCAGAGTGCTGTTCCTGTGTAGACTAGGGAAAACCACCACGGTTTCCAGGGTTTGATCGGCTCTTTTCCCAGTTGGTGTCCTCCGTGAAAGAGCTAGAAGGGCTGATCTCAACCAATCGGCCTGCACACCGTGAGTCCTTGGGGTAGGGCAGTCCTGAGTCAATGTGTCTCCTAAAGAACGAAAGCAAAGTTTCCTGCCACAGGAAAGCACAGAGAGGCCTGGTGCTTTCTGTAGGCAATTCAAGTGGGCTGGAAAGGTGAGGCCTAGTCTACATTGTGGAAAAGTTCGCGATTACGGCTATCTTTCTCCCTCTCTCTGCCCCGTACCCTGGGCTCAGCCTTGTGGGAATGCTGATTGGGAGAGTCTGCCTCTCTGCCGGGCTCAGAAGGCTTCTTCCCGTTTGGGCAATTCCGTTTGTGTCTTACTTCGTGGAGGAGGAATGAGGGTGCCCAGAGATTCTCGGACGTGAAATCACTAATGACAGAGCACCTGGAGGAGCAGGTTTCTCGGTGGAAGAAGCCAAAAAGCCAGCATTCCTAAGGTCTCTTTGAGAGCTGCCAGACACTCTGCCGTCATAGGCCTAAGAATTGGCCATTGTGACGGCATGGCAACACTTGGAATCCTAGGACACTGTGGAAGGGCGACTCGCAAACTGGATGGAAGAAGCTTCCAAGCCCAGTGTTCTTTCATGTACCAAAGAGAACGCAAGTGTCTGAGGCTGGTAGCATTGTTGCTGGAGAGCACTGCCTCCTCGTGGGCCTGTCGGCTACTTTCCTATTTCCGACGCTCTCAGGAAACTCTTCCAAAACGAGGTTGGGACATGCTTAGAGAGAACAGCTGCGAAGTGGATGCACAGAACATTAACCTAGATACCAGCCCAGGGTCCCAAGCATCCATTTTTCTCTGGAGGGTACGTACCCCACGCAGGGATTCAAGCAGGGAGTTTGCCTTGGACAACTTACACAGAAAACTGGGATGAGACGTTGGGTCACTCTGCTTGTGCTCACACTACGTGGCCCGGAGAAGTTATGACGCAGCAGATATCAACCCCCTTTCTCCACACATGTGCACTCCAAAGTAGCGCTGGGCCGTGGGTGTTCTCAGGCCAAGAGCAGTCCTTGTTCTCGGCTGTACCGGCTCTGTGGTTCAAAGGTTCTTTATCTCTGCTCTTTTGGAAGCCTTTCACCCCTGACCCTATCCCTGGGCTGCAGAAGCAAAGAGGCATAGAGGCCTTTCACCCTGAAGGCATGGGCTTGTTTCACATGGAGAATGTGGCCGTCGCCCCTCCCGTGCTGGAGGCGTGTAAGTTGACACCATTTGTTCTGCCCATGGATATTACAAGTAGGTGTACTCGGTTTGGGCTGCCTGGTGAAACTGTTTTTGCAGTCAGCCAGCCCTCTGAGTACTATTCCTCAAGTTTGATTCCTAGCTAGGTAAACCGGGACTTCGGTGGCTACATGGGAGCAAACGTGTTAAGCTTGTGGAGAAAGCCTTTGACCAATGGCAATCTGCTTGTGCTTGTGGCAGGGATTAGGCAGGAACTCTGCCACTCAGGGTTTTTACCTTCCGATAAGCTGTGCCTTTGGGCTGAAGCAGGCGATGTGTCTGTATCACATCCTGGGAAGTAGGTCCTGAGGGGAGTCTGCCACCTGATTGGCCTCCATTATAGGCAACTGAGAAAATGGGGCAAGGCTTACGGAACCCGCTTACAACGAAATGTTTCTATTGAGAAGAGGAGATTTTGCTACTACACGTCAGAAGCTCCTCTCCCTCCGAGTGCTGTTCCTGTGTAGACTAGGGAAAACCACCACGGTTTCCAGGGTTTGATCGGCTCTTTTCCCAGTTGGTATCCTCCGTGAAAGAGCTAGAAGGGCTGATCTCAACCAATCGGCCTGCACACCGTGAGTCCTTGGGGTAGGGCAGTCCTGAGTCAATGTGTCTCCTAAAGAACGAAAGCAAAGTTTCCTGCCACAGGAAAGCACAGAGAGGCCTGGTGCTTTCTCTAGGCAATTCAAGTGGGCTTGAAAGTTGAGGCCTAGTCTACATTGTGGAAAAATTCGCGATTACGGCTATCTTTCTCCCTCTCTGTGTCCCGTACCCTGGGCTCAGCCTTGTGGGAATGCTGATTGGGAGAGTCTGCCTCTCTGCCGGGCTCAGAAGGCTTCTTCCCGTTTGGGCAATTCCGTTTGTGTCTTACTTCGTGGAGGAGGAATGAGGGTGCCCAGAGATTCTCGGACGTGAAATCACTAATGACAGAGCACCTGGAGGAGCTGGTTTCTCGGTGGAAGAAGCCAAAAAGCCAGCATTCCTAAGGTCTCTTTGAGAGCTGCCAGACACTCTGCCGTCATAGGCCTAAGAATTGGCCATTGTGACGGCATGGCAACACTTGGAATCCTAGGACACTGTGGAAGGGCGACTCGCAAACTGGATGGAAGAAGCTTCCAAGCCCAGTGTTCTTTCATCTACCAAAGAGAACGCAAGTGTCTGAGGCTGGTAGCATTGTTGCAGGAGAGCACTGCCTCCTCGTGGGCCTGTCGGCTACTTTCCTATTTCCGACGCTCTCAGGAAACTCTTCCAAAACGAGGTTGGGACATGCTTAGAGAGAACAGCTGCGAAGTGGATGCACAGAACATTAACCTAGATACCAGCCCAGGGTCCCAAGCATCCATTTTTCTCTGGAGGGTACGTACCCCACGCAGGGATTCAAGCAGGGAGTTTGCCTTGGACAACTTACACAGAAAACTGGGATGAGACGTTGGGTCACTCTGTTTGTGCTCACACTACGTGGCCCGGAGAAGTTATGACGCAGCAGATGTCAACCCCCTTTCTCCACACATGTGCACTCCAAAGTAGCGCTGGGCCGTGGGTGTTCTCAGGCCAAGAGCAGTCCTTGTTCTCGGCTGTACCGGCTCTGTGGTTCAAAGGTTCTTTATCTCTGCTCTTTTGGAAGCCTTTCACCCCTGACCCTATCCCTGGGCTGCAGAAGCAAAGAGGCATAGAGGCCTTTCACCCTGAAGGCATGGGCTTGTTTCACATGGAGAATGTGGCCGTCGCCCCTCCCGTGCTGGAGGCGTGTAAGTTGACACCATTTGTTCTGCCCATGGATATTACAAGTAGGTGTACTCGGTTTGGGCTGCCTGGTGAAACTGTTTTTGCAGTCAGCCAGCCCTCTGAGTACTATTCCTCAAGTTTGATTCCTAGCTAGGTAAACCGGGACTTCGGTGGCTACATGGGAGCAAACGTGTTAAGCTTGTGGAGAAAGCCTTTGACCAATGGCAATCTGCTTGTGCTTGTGGCAGGGATTAGGCAGGAACTCTGCCACTCAGGGTTTTTACCTTCCGATAAGCTGTGCCTTTGGGCTGAAGCAGGCGATGTGTCTGTATCACATCCTGGGAAGTAGGTCCTGAGGGGAGTCTGCCACCTGATTGGCCTCCATTATAGGCAACTGAGAAAATGGGGCAAGGCTTACGGAACCCGCTTACAACGAAATGTTTCTATTGAGAAGAGGAGATTTTGCTACTACACGTCAGAAGCTCCTCTCCCTCCGAGTGCTGTTCCTGTGTAGACTAGGGAAAACCACCACGGTTTCCAGGGTTTGATCGGCTCTTTTCCCAGTTGGTATCCTCCGTGAAAGAGCTAGAAGGGCTGATCTCAACCAATCGGCCTGCACACCGTGAGTCCTTGGGGTAGGGCAGTCCTGAGTCAATGTGTCTCCTAAAGAACGAAAGCAAAGTTTCCTGCCACAGGAAAGCACAGAGAGGCCTGGTGCTTTCTCTAGGCAATTCAAGTGGGCTTGAAAGTTGAGGCCTAGTCTACATTGTGGAAAAATTCGCGATTACGGCTATCTTTCTCCCTCTCTGTGTCCCGTACCCTGGGCTCAGCCTTGTGGGAATGCTGATTGGGAGAGTCTGCCTCTCTGCCGGGCTCAGAAGGCTTCTTCCCGTTTGGGCAATTCCGTTTGTGTCTTACTTCGTGGAGGAGGAATGAGGGTGCCCAGAGATTCTCGGACGTGAAATCACTAATGAAAGAGCACCTGGAGGAGCTGGTTTCTCGGTGGAAGAAGCCAAAAAGCCAGCATTCCTAAGGTCTCTTTGAGAGCTGCCAGACACTCTGCCGTCATAGGCCTAAGAATTGGCCATTGTGACGGCATGGCAACACTTGGAATCCTAGGACGCTGTGGAAGGGCGACTCGCAAACTGGATGGAAGAAGCTTCCAAGCCCAGTGTTCTTTCATCTACCAAAGAGAACGCAAGTGTCTGAGGCTGGTAGCATTGTTGCAGGAGAGCACTGCCTCCTCGTGGGCCTGTCGGCTACTTTCCTATTTCCGACGCTCTCAGGAAACTCTTCCAAAACGAGGTTGGGACATGCTTAGAGAGAACAGCTGCGAAGTGGATGCACAGAACATTAACCTAGATACCAGCCCAGGGTCCCAAGCATCCATTTTTCTCTGGAGGGTACGTACCCCACGCAGGGATTCAAGCAGGGAGTTTGCCTTGGACAACTTACACAGAAAAGTGGGATGAGACGTTGGGTCACTCTGCTTGTGCTCACACTACGTGCCCCAGAGAAGTTGTGACGTAGCAGATATCAAGCCCTTTCTCTACACATGTGGACCCCAAAGAAGCGGTGCGCAGTGGGTGTTCTCAGGCCAAGAGCAGTCCTTGTTCTCGGCTGTACCGGCTCTGTGGTTCAAAGGTTCTTTATCTCTGCTCTTTTGGAAGCCTTTCACCCCTGACCCTATCCCTGGGCTGCAGAAGCAAAGAGGCATAGAGGCCTTTCACCCTGAAGGCATGGGCTTGTTTCACATGGAGAATGTGGCCGTCGCCCCTCCCGTGCTGGAGGCGTGTAAGTTGACACCATTTGTTCTGCCCATGGATATTACAAGTAGGTGTACTCGGTTTGGGCTACCTGGTGAAACTGTTTTTGCAGTCAGCCAGCCCTCTGAGTACTATTCCTCAAGTTTGATTCCTAGCTAGGTAAACCGGGACTTCGTTGGCTACATGGGAGCAAACGTGTTAAGCTTGTGGAGAAAGCCTTTGACCAATGGCAATCTGCTTGTGCTTGTGGCAGTGATTAGGCAGGAACTCTGCCACTCAGGGTTTTTACCTTCCGATAAGCTGTGCCTTTGGGCTGAAGCAGGCGACGTGTCTGTATCACATCCTGGGAAGTAGGGCCTGAGGGGAGTCTGCCACCTGATTGGCCTCCATTATAGGCAACTGAGAAAATGGGGCAAGGCTTACGGAACCCGCTTACAACGAAATGTTTCTATTGAGAAGAGGAGATTTTGCTACTACACGTCAGAAGCTCCTCTCCCTCCGAGTGCTGTTCCTGTGTAGACTAGGGAAAACCACCACCGTTTCCAGGGTTTGATCGGCTCTTTTCCCAGTTGGTATCCTCCGTGAAAGAGCTAGAAGGGCTGATCTCAACCAATCGGCCTGCACACCGTGAGTCCTTGGGGTAGGGCAGTCCTGAGTCAATGTGTCTCCTAAAGAACGAAAGCAAAGTTTCCTGCCACAGGAAAGCACAGAGAGGCCTGGTGCTTTCTCTAGGCAATTCAAGTGGGCTTGAAAGTTGAGGCCTAGTCTACATTGTGGAAAAATTCGCGATTACGGCTATCTTTCTCCCTCTCTGTGTCCCGTACCCTGGGCTCAGCCTTGTGGGAATGCTGATTGGGAGAGTCTGCCTCTCTGCCGGGCTCAGAAGGCTTCTTCCCGTTTGGGCAATTCCGTTTGTGTCTTACTTCGTGGAGGAGGAATGAGGGTGCCCAGAGATTCTCGGACGTGAAATCACTAATGACAGAGCACCTGGAGGAGCTGGTTTCTCGGTGGAAGAAGCCAAAAAGCCAGCATTCCTAAGGTCTCTTTGAGAGCTGCCAGACACTCTGCCGTCATAGGCCTAAGAATTGGCCATTGTGACGGCATGGCAACACTTGGAATCCTAGGACACTGTGGAAGGGCGACTCGCAAACTGGATGGAAGAAGCTTCCAAGCCCAGTGTTCTTTCATCTACCAAAGAGAACGCAAGTGTCTGAGGCTGGTAGCATTGTTGCAGGAGAGCACTGCCTCCTCGTGGGCCTGTCGGCTACTTTCCTATTTCCGACGCTCTCAGGAAACTCTTCCAAAACGAGGTTGGGACATGCTTAGAGAGAACAGCTGCGAAGTGGATGCACAGAACATTAACCTAGATACCAGCCCAGGGTCCCAAGCATCCATTTTTCTCTGGAGGGTACGTACCCCACGCAGGGATTCAAGCAGGGAGTTTGCCTTGGACAACTTACACAGAAAACTGGGATGAGACGTTGGGTCACTCTGTTTGTGCTCACACTACGTGGCCCGGAGAAGTTATGACGCAGCAGATGTCAACCCCCTTTCTCCACACATGTGCACTCCAAAGTAGCGCTGGGCCGTGGGTGTTCTCAGGCCAAGAGCAGTCCTTGTTCTCGGCTGTACCGGCTCTGTGGTTCAAAGGTTCTTTATCTCTGCTCTTTTGGAAGCCTTTCACCCCTGACCCTATCCCTGGGCTGCAGAAGCAAAGAGGCATAGAGGCCTTTCACCCTGAAGGCATGGGCTTGTTTCACATGGAGAATGTGGCCGTCGCCCCTCCCGTGCTGGAGGCGTGTAAGTTGACACCATTTGTTCTGCCCATGGATATTACAAGTAGGTGTACTCGGTTTGGGCTACCTGGTGAAACTGTTTTTGCAGTCAGCCAGCCCTCTGAGTACTATTCCTCAAGTTTGATTCCTAGCTAGGTAAACCGGGACTTCGTTGGCTACATGGGAGCAAACGTGTTAAGCTTGTGGAGAAAGCCTTTGACCAATGGCAATCTGCTTGTGCTTGTGGCAGTGATTAGGCAGGAACTCTGCCACTCAGGGTTTTTACCTTCCGATAAGCTGTGCCTTTGGGCTGAAGCAGGCGACGTGTCTGTATCACATCCTGGGAAGTAGGGCCTGAGGGGAGTCTGCCACCTGATTGGCCTCCATTATAGGCAACTGAGAAAATGGGGCAAGGCTTACGGAACCCGCTTACAACGAAATGTTTCTATTGAGAAGAGGAGATTTTGCTACTACACGTCAGAAGCTCCTCTCCCTCCGAGTGCTGTTCCTGTGTAGACTAGGGAAAACCACCACCGTTTCCAGGGTTTGATCGGCTCTTTTCCCAGTTGGTATCCTCCGTGAAAGAGCTAGAAGGGCTGATCTCAACCAATCGGCCTGCACACCGTGAGTCCTTGGGGTAGGGCAGTCCTGAGTCAATGTGTCTCCTAAAGAACGAAAGCAAAGTTTCCTGCCACAGGAAAGCACAGAGAGGCCTGGTGCTTTCTCTAGGCAATTCAAGTGGGCTTGAAAGTTGAGGCCTAGTCTACATTGTGGAAAAATTCGCGATTACGGCTATCTTTCTCCCTCTCTGTGTCCCGTACCCTGGGCTCAGCCTTGTGGGAATGCTGATTGGGAGAGTCTGCCTCTCTGCCGGGCTCAGAAGGCTTCTTCCCGTTTGGGCAATTCCGTTTGTGTCTTACTTCGTGGAGGAGGAATGAGGGTGCCCAGAGATTCTCGGACGTGAAATCACTAATGACAGAGCACCTGGAGGAGCTGGTTTCTCGGTGGAAGAAGCCAAAAAGCCAGCATTCCTAAGGTCTCTTTGAGAGCTGCCAGACACTCTGCCGTCATAGGCCTAAGAATTGGCCATTGTGACGGCATGGCAACACTTGGAATCCTAGGACACTGTGGAAGGGCGACTCGCAAACTGGATGGAAGAAGCTTCCAAGCCCAGTGTTCTTTCATCTACCAAAGAGAACGCAAGTGTCTGAGGCTGGTAGCATTGTTGCAGGAGAGCACTGCCTCCTCGTGGGCCTGTCGGCTACTTTCCTATTTCCGACGCTCTCAGGAAACTCTTCCAAAACGAGGTTGGGACATGCTTAGAGAGAACAGCTGCGAAGTGGATGCACAGAACATTAACCTAGATACCAGCCCAGGGTCCCAAGCATCCATTTTTCTCTGGAGGGTACGTACCCCACGCAGGGATTCAAGCAGGGAGTTTGCCTTGGACAACTTACACAGAAAACTGGGATGAGACGTTGGGTCACTCTGTTTGTGCTCACACTACGTGGCCCGGAGAAGTTATGACGCAGCAGATGTCAACCCCCTTTCTCCACACATGTGCACTCCAAAGTAGCGCTGGGCCGTGGGTGTTCTCAGGCCAAGAGCAGTCCTTGTTCTCGGCTGTACCGGCTCTGTGGTTCAAAGGTTCTTTATCTCTGCTCTTTTGGAAGCCTTTCACCCCTGACCCTATCCCTGGGCTGCAGAAGCAAAGAGGCATAGAGGCCTTTCACCCTGAAGGCATGGGCTTGTTTCACATGGAGAATGTGGCCGTCGCCCCTCCCGTGCTGGAGGCGTGTAAGTTGACACCATTTGTTCTGCCCATGGATATTACAAGTAGGTGTACTCGGTTTGGGCTGCCTGGTGAAACTGTTTTTGCAGTCAGCCAGCCCTCTGAGTACTATTCCTCAAGTTTGATTCCTAGCTAGGTAAACCGGGACTTCGGTGGCTACATGGGAGCAAACGTGTTAAGCTTGTGGAGAAAGCCTTTGACCAATGGCAATCTGCTTGTGCTTGTGGCAGGGATTAGGCAGGAACTCTGCCACTCAGGGTTTTTACCTTCCGATAAGCTGTGCCTTTGGGCTGAAGCAGGCGATGTGTCTGTATCACATCCTGGGAAGTAGGTCCTGAGGGGAGTCTGCCACCTGATTGGCCTCCATTATAGGCAACTGAGAAAATGGGGCAAGGCTTACGGAACCCGCTTACAACGAAATGTTTCTATTGAGAAGAGGAGATTTTGCTACTACACGTCAGAAGCTCCTCTCCCTCCGAGTGCTGTTCCTGTGTAGACTAGGGAAAACCACCACGGTTTCCAGGGTTTGATCGGCTCTTTTCCCAGTTGGTATCCTCCGTGAAAGAGCTAGAAGGGCTGATCTCAACCAATCGGCCTGCACACCGTGAGTCCTTGGGGTAGGGCAGTCCTGAGTCAATGTGTCTCCTAAAGAACGAAAGCAAAGTTTCCTGCCACAGGAAAGCACAGAGAGGCCTGGTGCTTTCTCTAGGCAATTCAAGTGGGCTTGAAAGTTGAGGCCTAGTCTACATTGTGGAAAAATTCGCGATTACGGCTATCTTTCTCCCTCTCTGTGTCCCGTACCCTGGGCTCAGCCTTGTGGGAATGCTGATTGGGAGAGTCTGCCTCTCTGCCGGGCTCAGAAGGCTTCTTCCCGTTTGGGCAATTCCGTTTGTGTCTTACTTCGTGGAGGAGGAATGAGGGTGCCCAGAGATTCTCGGACGTGAAATCACTAATGAAAGAGCACCTGGAGGAGCTGGTTTCTCGGTGGAAGAAGCCAAAAAGCCAGCATTCCTAAGGTCTCTTTGAGAGCTGCCAGACACTCTGCCGTCATAGGCCTAAGAATTGGCCATTGTGACGGCATGGCAACACTTGGAATCCTAGGACGCTGTGGAAGGGCGACTCGCAAACTGGATGGAAGAAGCTTCCAAGCCCAGTGTTCTTTCATCTACCAAAGAGAACGCAAGTGTCTGAGGCTGGTAGCATTGTTGCAGGAGAGCACTGCCTCCGCGTGGGCCTGTCGGCTACTTTCCTATTTCCGACGCTCTCAGGAAACTCTTCCAAAACGAGGTTGGGACATGCTTAGAGAGAACAGCTGCGAAGTGGATGCACAGAACATTAACCTAGATACCAGCCCAGGGTCCCAAGCATCCATTTTTCTCTGGAGGGTACGTACCCCACGCAGGGATTCAAGCAGGGAGTTTGCCTTGGACAACTTACACAGAAAAGTGGGATGAGACGTTGGGTCACTCTGCTTGTGCTCACACTACGTGCCCCAGAGAAGTTGTGACGTAGCAGATATCAAGCCCTTTCTCTACACATGTGGACCCCAAAGAAGCGGTGCGCAGTGGGTGTTCTCAGGCCAAGAGCAGTCCTTGTTCTCGGCTGTACCGGCTCTGTGGTTCAAAGGTTCTTTATCTCTGCTCTTTTGGAAGCCTTTCACCCCTGACCCTATCCCTGGGCTGCAGAAGCAAAGAGGCATAGAGGCCTTTCACCCTGAAGGCATGGGCTTGTTTCACATGGAGAATGTGGCCGTCGCCCCTCCCGTGCTGGAGGCGTGTAAGTTGACACCATTTGTTCTGCCCATGGATATTACAAGTAGGTGTACTCGGTTTGGGCTACCTGGTGAAACTGTTTTTGCAGTCAGCCAGCCCTCTGAGTACTATTCCTCAAGTTTGATTCCTAGCTAGGTAAACCGGGACTTCGTTGGCTACATGGGAGCAAACGTGTTAAGCTTGTGGAGAAAGCCTTTGACCAATGGCAATCTGCTTGTGCTTGTGGCAGTGATTAGGCAGGAACTCTGCCACTCAGGGTTTTTACCTTCCGATAAGCTGTGCCTTTGGGCTGAAGCAGGCGACGTGTCTGTATCACATCCTGGGAAGTAGGGCCTGAGGGGAGTCTGCCACCTGATTGGCCTCCATTATAGGCAACTGAGAAAATGGGGCAAGGCTTACGGAACCCGCTTACAACGAAATGTTTCTATTGAGAAGAGGAGATTTTGCTACTACACGTCAGAAGCTCCTCTCCCTCCGAGTGCTGTTCCTGTGTAGACTAGGGAAAACCACCACCGTTTCCAGGGTTTGATCGGCTCTTTTCCCAGTTGGTATCCTCCGTGAAAGAGCTAGAAGGGCTGATCTCAACCAATCGGCCTGCACACCGTGAGTCCTTGGGGTAGGGCAGTCCTGAGTCAATGTGTCTCCTAAAGAACGAAAGCAAAGTTTCCTGCCACAGGAAAGCACAGAGAGGCCTGGTGCTTTCTCTAGGCAATTCAAGTGGGCTTGAAAGTTGAGGCCTAGTCTACATTGTGGAAAAATTCGCGATTACGGCTATCTTTCTCCCTCTCTGTGTCCCGTACCCTGGGCTCAGCCTTGTGGGAATGCTGATTGGGAGAGTCTGCCTCTCTGCCGGGCTCAGAAGGCTTCTTCCCGTTTGGGCAATTCCGTTTGTGTCTTACTTCGTGGAGGAGGAATGAGGGTGCCCAGAGATTCTCGGACGTGAAATCACTAATGACAGAGCACCTGGAGGAGCTGGTTTCTCGGTGGAAGAAGCCAAAAAGCCCGCATTCCTAAGGTCTCTTTGAGAGCTGCCAGACACTCTGCCGTCATAGGCCTAAGAATTGGCCATTGTGACGGCATGGCAACACTTGGAATCCTAGAACACTGTGGAAGGGCGACTCGCAAACTGGATGGAAGAAGCTTCCAAGCCCAGTGTTCTTTCATGTACCAAAGAGAACGCAAGTGTCTGAGGCTGGTAGCATTGTTGCAAGAGAGCACTGCGTCCTCGTGGGCCTGTCGGCTACTTTCCTATTTCCGACGCTCTCAGGAAACTCTTCCAAAACGAGGTTGGGACATGCTTAGAGAGAACAGCTGCGAAGTGGATGCACAGAACATTAACCTAGATACCAGCCCAGGGTCCCAAGCATCCATTTTTCTCTGGAGGGTACGTACCCCACGCAGGGATTCAAGCAGGGAGTTTGCCTTGGACAACTTACACAGAAAACTGGGATGAGACGTTGGGTCACTCTGTTTGTGCTCACACTACGTGGCCCGGAGAAGTTATGACGCAGCAGATGTCAACCCCCTTTCTCCACACATGTGCACTCCAAAGTAGCGCTGGGCCGTGGGTGTTCTCAGGCCAAGAGCAGTCCTTGTTCTCGGCTGTACCGGCTCTGTGGTTCAAAGGTTCTTTATCTCTGCTCTTTTGGAAGCCTTTCACCCCTGACCCTATCCCTGGGCTGCAGAAGCAAAGAGGCATAGAGGCCTTTCACCCTGAAGGCATAGGCTTGTTTCACATGGAGAATGTGGCCGTCGCCCCTCCCGTGCTGGAGGCGTGTAAGTTGACACCATTTGTTCTGCCCATGGATATTACAAGTAGGTGTACTCGGTTTGGGCTGCCTGGTGAAACTGTTTTTGCAGTCAGCCAGCCCTCTGAGTACTATTCCTCAAGTTTGATTCCTAGCTAGGTAAACCCGGACTTCGGTGGCTACATGGGAGCAAACGTGTTAAGCTTGTGGAGAAAGCCTTTGACCAATTTCAATCTGCTTGTGCTTGTGGCAGGGATTAGGCAGGAACTCTGCCACTCAGGGTTTTTACCTTCCGATAAGCTGTGCCTTTGGGCTGAAGCAGGCGACATGTCTGTATCACATCCTGGGAAGTAGGGCCTGAGGGGAGTCTGCCACCTGATTGGCCTCCATTATAGGCAACTGAGAAAATGGGGCAAGGCTTACGGAACCCGCTTACAACGAAATGTTTCTATTGAGAAGAGGAGATTTTGCTACTACACGTCAGAAGCTCCTCTCCCTCCGAGTGCTGTTCCTGTGTAGACTAGGGAAAACCACCACCGTTTCCAGGGTTTGATCGGCTCTTTTCCCAGTTGGTATCCTCCGTGAAAGAGCTAGAAGGGCTGATCTCAACCAATCGGCCTGCACACCGTGAGTCCTTGGGGTAGGGCAGTCCTGAGTCAATGTGTCTCCTAAAGAACGAAAGCAAAGTTTCCTGCCACAGGAAAGCACAGAGAGGCCTGGTGCTTTCTCTAGGCAATTCAAGTGGGCTTGAAAGTTGAGGCCTAGTCTACATTGTGGAAAAATTCGCGATTACGGCTATCTTTCTCCCTCTCTGTGTCCCGTACCCTGGGCTCAGCCTTGTGGGAATGCTGATTGGGAGAGTCTGCCTCTCTGCCGGGCTCAGAAGGCTTCTTCCCGTTTGGGCAATTCCGTTTGTGTCTTACTTCGTGGAGGAGGAATGAGGGTGCCCAGAGATTCTCGGACGTGAAATCACTAATGACAGAGCACCTGGAGGAGCAGGTTTCTCGGTGGAAGAAGCCAAAAAGCCAGCATTCCTAAGGTCTCTTTGAGAGCTGCCAGACACTCTGCCGTCATAGGCCTAAGAATTGGCCATTGTGACGGCATGGCAACACTTGGAATCCTAGGACACTGTGGAAGGGCGACTCGCAAACTGGATGAAAGAAGCTTCCAAGCCCAGTGTTCTTTCATGTACCAAAGAGAACGCAAGTGTCTGAGGCTGGTAGCATTGTTGCTGGAGAGCACTGCCTCCTCGTGGGCCTGTCGGCTACTTTCCTATTTCCGACGCTCTCAGGAAACTCTTCCAAAACGAGGTTGGGACATGCTTAGAGAGAACAGCTGCGAAGTGGATGCACAGAACATTAACCTAGATACCAGCCCAGGGTCCCAAGCATCCATTTTTCTCTGGAGGGTACGTACCCCACGCAGGGATTCAAGCAGGGAGTTTGCCTTGGACAACTTACACAGAAAACTGGGATGAGACGTTGGGTCACTCTGCTTGTGCTCACACTACGTGGCCCGGAGAAGTTATGACGCAGCAGATGTCAACCCCCTTTCTCCACACATGTGCACCTCAAAGAAGCGCTGGGCCGTGGGTGTTCTCAGGCCAAGAGCAGTACTTGTTCTCTGCTGCACCGTCTCTGTGGTTCAAAGGTTCTTTATCTCTGCTCTTTTGGAAGCCTTTCACCCCTGACCCTATCCCTGGGCTGCAGAAGCAAAGAGGCATAGAGGCCTTTCACCCTGAAGGCATGGGCTTGTTTCACATGGAGAATGTGTCCCTTGCCCCTCCCGTGCTGGAGGCGTTTAAGTTGACACCATTTGTTCTGCCCATGGATATTACAAGTAGGTGTACTCGGTTTGGGCTGCCTGGTGAAACTGTTTTTGCAGTCAGCCAGCCCTCTGAGTACTATTCCTCAAGTTTGATTCCTAGCTAGGTAAACCCGGACTTCGGTGGCTACATGGGAGCAAACGTGTTAAGCTTGTGGAGAAAGCCTTTGACCAATGGCAATCTGCTTGTGCTTGTGGCAGGGATTAGGCAGGAACTCTGCCACTCAGGGTTTTTACCTTCCGATAAGCTGTGCCTTTGGGCTGAAGCAGGCGACGTGTCTGTATCACATCCTGGGAAGTAGGGCCTGAGGGGAGTCTGCCACCTGATTGGCCTCCATTATAGGCAACTGAGAAAATGGGGCAAGGCTTACGGAACCCGCTTACAACGAAATGTTTCTATTGAGAAGAGGAGATTTTGCTACTACACGTCAGAAGCTCCTCTCCCTCCGAGTGCTGTTCCTGTGTAGACTAGGGAAAACCACCACCGTTTCCAGGGTTTGATCGGCTCTTTTCCCAGTTGGTATCCTCCGTGAAAGAGCTAGAAGGGCTGATCTCAACCAATCGGCCTGCACACCGTGAGTCCTTGGGGTAGGGCAGTCCTGAGTCAATGTGTCTCCTAAAGAACGAAAGCAAAGTTTCCTGCCACAGGAAAGCACAGAGAGGCCTGGTGCTTTCTCTAGGCAATTCACGTGGGCTTGAAAGTTGAGGCCTAGTCTACATTGTGGAAAAATTCGCGATTACGGCTATCTTTCTCCCTCTCTGTGTCCCGTACCCTGGGCTCAGCCTTGTGGGAATGCTGATTGGGAGAGTCTGCCTCTCTGCCGGGCTCAGAAGGCTTCTTCCCGTTTGGGCAATTCCGTTTGTGTCTTACTTCGTGGAGGAGGAATGAGGGTGACCAGAGATTCTTGGACGTGAAATCACTAATGACAGAGCACCTGGAGGAGCTGGTTTCTCGGTGGAAGAAGCCAAAAAGCCAGCATTCCTAAGGTCTCTTTGAGAGCTGCCAGACACTCTGCCGTCATAGGCCTAAGAATTGGCCATTGTGACGGCATGGCAACACTTGGAATCCTAGGACACTGTGGAAGGGCGAATCGCAAACTGGATGGAAGAAGCTTCCAAGCCCAGTGTTCTTTCATCTACCAAAGAGAACGCAAGTGTCTGAGGCTGGTAGCATTGTTGCAGGAGAGCACTGCCTCCTCGTGGGCCTGTCGGCTACTTTCCTATTTCCGACGCTCTCAGGAAACTCTTCCAAAACGAGGTTGGGACATGCTTAGAGAGAACAGCTGCGAAGTGGATGCACAGAACATTAACCTAGATACCAGCCCAGGGTCCCAAGCATCCATTTTTCTCTGGAGGGTACGTACCCCACGCAGGGATTCAAGCAGGGAGTTTGCCTTGGACAACTTACACAGAAAACTGGGATGAGACGTTGGGTCACTCTGTTTGTGCTCACACTACGTGGCCCGGAGAAGTTATGACGCAGCAGATGTCAACCCCCTTTCTCCACACATGTGCACTCCAAAGTAGCGCTGGGCCGTGGGTGTTCTCAGGCCAAGAGCAGTCCTTGTTCTCGGCTGTACCGGCTCTGTGGTTCAAAGGTTCTTTATCTCTGCTCTTTTGGAAGCCTTTCACCCCTGACCCTATCCCTGGGCTGCAGAAGCAAAGAGGCATAGAGGCCTTTCACCCTGAAGGCATTTGCTTGTTTCACATGGAGAATGTGGCCGTCGCCCCTCCCGTGCTGGAGGCGTGTAAGTTGACACCATTTGTTCTGCCCATGGATATTACAGGTAGGTGTACTCGGTTTGGGCTGCCTGGTGAAACTGTTTTTGCAGTCAGCCAGCCCTCTGAGTACTATTCCTCAAGTTTGATTCCTAGCTAGGTAAACCCGGACTTCGGTGGCTACATGGGAGCAAACGTGTTAAGCTTGTGGAGAAAGCCTTTGACCAATTTCAATCTGCTTGTGCTTGTGGCAGGGATTAGGCAGGAACTCTGCCACTCAGGGTTTTTACCTTCCGATAAGCTGTGCCTTTGGGCTGAAGCAGGCGACATGTCTGTATCACATCCTGGGAAGTAGGGCCTGAGGGGAGTCTGCCACCTGATTGGCCTCCATTATAGGCAACTGAGAAAATGGGGCAAGGCTTACGGAACCCGCTTACAACGAAATGTTTCTATTGAGAAGAGGAGATTTTGCTACTACACGTCAGAAGCTCCTCTCCCTCCGAGTGCTGTTCCTGTGTAGACTAGGGAAAACCACCACCGTTTCCAGGGTTTGATCGGCTCTTTTCCCAGTTGGTATCCTCCGTGAAAGAGCTAGAAGGGCTGATCTCAACCAATCGGCCTGCACACCGTGAGTCCTTGGGTTAGGGCAGTCCTGAGTCAATGTGTCTCCTAAAGAACGAAAGCAAAGTTTCCTGCCACAGGAAAGCACAGAGAGGCCTGGTGCTTTCTCTAGGCAATTCAAGTGGGCTTGAAAGTTGAGGCCTAGTCTACATTGTGGAAAAATTCGCGATTACGGCTATCTTTCTCCCTCTCTGTGTCCCGTACCCTGGGCTCAGCCTTGTGGGAATGCTGATTGGGAGAGTCCGCCTCTCTGCCGGGCTCAGAAGGCTTCTTCCCGTTTGGGCAATTCCGTTTGTGTCTTACTTCGTGGAGGAGGAATGAGGGTGCCCAGAGATTCTCGGACGTGAAATCACTAATGACAGAGCACCTGGAGGAGCTGGTTTCTCGGTGGAAGAAGCCAAAAAGCCAGCATTCCTAAGGTCTCTTTGAGAGCTGCCAGACACTCTGCCGTCATAGGCCTAAGAATTGGCCATTGTGACGGCATGGCAACACTTGGAATCCTAGGACACTGTGGAAGGGCGACTCGCAAACTGGATGAAAGAAGCTTCCAAGCCCAGTGTTCTTTCATGTACCAAAGAGAACGCAAGTGTCTGAGGCTGGTAGCATTGTTGCAGGAGAGCACTGCCTCCTCGTGGGCCTGTCGGCTACTTTCCTATTTCCGACGTTCTCAGGAAACTCTTCCAAAACGAGGTTGGGACATGCTTAGAGAGAACAGCTGCGAAATGGATGCACAGAACATTAACCTAGATACCAGCCCAGGGTCCCAAGCATCCATTTTTCTCTGGAGGGTACGTACCCCACGCAGGGATTCAAGCAGGGAGTTTGCCTTGGACAACTTACACAGAAAACTGGGATGAGACGTTGGGTCACTCTGCTTGTGCTCACACTACGTGGCCCGGAGAAGTTATGACGCAGCAGATGTCAACCCCCTTTCTCCACACATGTGCACCTCAAAGAAGCGCTGGGCCGTGGGTGTTCTCAGGCCAAGAGCAGTACTTGTTCTCTCCTGCACCGTCTCTGTGGTTCAAAGGTTCTTTATCTCTGCTCTTTTGGAAGCCTTTCACCCCTGACCCTATCCCTGGGCTGCAGAAGCAAAGAGGCATAGAGGCCTTTCACCCTGAAGGCATGGGCTTGTTTCACATGGAGAATGTGTCCCTTGCCCCTCCTGTGCTGGAGGCGTTTAAGTTGACACCATTTGTTCTGCCCATGGATATTACAAGTAGGTGTACTCGGTTTGGGCTGCCTGGTGAAACTGTTTTTGCAGTCAGCCAGCCCTCTGAGTACTATTCCTCAAGTTTGATTCCTAGCTAGGTAAACCCGGACTTCGGTGGCTACATGGGAGCAAACGTGTTAAGCTTGTGGAGAAAGCCTTTGACCAATTTCAATCTGCTTGTGCTTGTGGCAGGGATTAGGCAGGAACTCTGCCACTCAGGGTTTTTACCTTCCGATAAGCTGTGCCTTTGGGCTGAAGCAGGCGACATGTCTGTATCACATCCTGGGAAGTAGGGCCTGAGGGGAGTCTGCCACCTGATTGGCCTCCATTATAGGCAACTGAGAAAATGGGGCAAGGCTTACGGAACCCGCTTACAACGAAATGTTTCTATTGAGAAGAGGAGATTTTGCTACTACACGTCAGAAACTCCTCTCCTTCCGAGTGCTGTTCCTGTGTAGACTAGGGAAAACCACCACGGTTTCCAGGGTTTGATCGGCTCTTTTCCCAGTTGGTATCCTCCGTGAAAGAGCTAGAAGGGCTGATCTCAACCAATCGGCCTGCACACCGTGAGTCCTTGGGGTAGGGCAGTCCTGAGTCAATGTGTCTCCTAAAGAACGAAAGCAAAGTTTCCTGCCACAGGAAAGCACAGAGAGGCCTGGTGCTTTCTCTAGGCAATTCAAGTGGGCTTGAAAGTTGAGGCCTAGTCTACATTGTGGAAAAATTCGCGATTACGGCTATCTTTCTCCCTCTCTGTGTCCCGTACCCTGGGCTCAGCCTTGTGGGAATGCTGATTGGGAGAGTCTGCCTCTCTGCCGGGCTCAGAAGGCTTCTTCCCGTTTGGGCAATTCCGTTTGTGTCTTACTTCGTGGAGGAGGAATGAGGGTGCCCAGAGATTCTCGGACGTGAAATCACTAATGACAGAGCACCTGGAGGAGCTGGTTTCTCGGTGGAAGAAAAAAAAAGCCCGCATTCCTAAGGTCTCTTTGAGAGCTGCCAGACACTCTGCCGTCATAGGCCTAAGAATTGGCCATTGTGACGGCATGGCAACACTTGGAATCCTAGGACACTGTGGAAGGGCGACTCGCAAACTGGATGGAAGAAGCTTCCAAGCCCAGTGTTCTTTCATGTACCAAAGAGAACGCAAGTGTCTGAGGCTGGTAGCATTGTTGCAGGAGAGCACTGCCTCCTCGTGGGCCTGTCGGCTACTTTCCTATTTCCGACGCTCTCAGGAAACTCTTCCAAAACGAGGTTGGGACATGCTTAGAGAGAACAGCTGCGAAGTGGATGCACAGAACATTAACCTAGATACCAGCCCAGGGTCCCAAGCATCCATTTTTCTCTGGAGGGTACGTACCCCACGCAGGGATTCAAGCAGGGAGTTTGCCTTGGACAACTTACACAGAAAACTGGGATGAGACGTTGGGTCACTCTGTTTGTGCTCACACTACGTGGCCCGGAGAAGTTATGACGCAGCAGATGTCAACCCCCTTTCTCCACACATGTGCACTCCAAAGTAGCGCTGGGCCGTGGGTGTTCTCAGGCCAAGAGCAGTCCTTGTTCTCGGCTGTACCGGCTCTGTGGTTCAAAGGTTCTTTATCTCTGCTCTTTTGGAAGCCTTTCACCCCTGACCCTATCCCTGGGCTGCAGAAGCAAAGAGGCATAGAGGCCTTTCACCCTGAAGGCATTTGCTTGTTTCACATGGAGAATGTGGCCGTCGCCCCTCCCGTGCTGGAGGCGTGTAAGTTGACACCATTTGTTCTGCCCATGGATATTACAAGTAGGTGTACTCGGTTTGGGCTGCCTGGTGAAACTGTTTTTGCAGTCAGCCAGCCCTCTGAGTACTATTCCTCAAGTTTGATTCCTAGCTAGGTAAACCCGGACTTCGGTGGCTACATGGGAGCAAACGTGTTAAGCTTGTGGAGAAAGCCTTTGACCAATTTCAATCTGCTTGTGCTTGTGGCAGGGATTAGGCAGGAACTCTGCCACTCAGGGTTTTTACCTTCCGATAAGCTGTGCCTTTGGGCTGAAGCAGGCGACATGTCTGTATCACATCCTGGGAAGTAGGGCCTGAGGGGAGTCTGCCACCTGATTGGCCTCCATTATAGGCAACTGAGAAAATGGGGCAAGGCTTACGGAACCCGCTTACAACGAAATGTTTCTATTGAGAAGAGGAGATTTTGCTACTACACGTCAGAAGCTCCTCTCCCTCCGAGTGCTGTTCCTGTGTAGACTAGGGAAAACCACCACCGTTTCCAGGGTTTGATCGGCTCTTTTCCCAGTTGGTATCCTCCGTGAAAGAGCTAGAAGGGCTGATCTCAACCAATCGGCCTGCACACCGTGAGTCCTTGGGTTAGGGCAGTCCTGAGTCAATGTGTCTCCTAAAGAACGAAAGCAAAGTTTCCTGCCACAGGAAAGCACAGAGAGGCCTGGTGCTTTCTCTAGGCAATTCAAGTGGGCTTGAAAGTTGAGGCCTAGTCTACATTGTGGAAAAATTCGCGATTACGGCTATCTTTCTCCCTCTCTGTGTCCCGTACCCTGGGCTCAGCCTTGTGGGAATGCTGATTGGGAGAGTCCGCCTCTCTGCCGGGCTCAGAAGGCTTCTTCCCGTTTGGGCAATTCCGTTTGTGTCTTACTTCGTGGAGGAGGAATGAGGGTGCCCAGAGATTCTCGGACGTGAAATCACTAATGACAGAGCACCTGGAGGAGCTGGTTTCTCGGTGGAAGAAGCCAAAAAGCCCGCATTCCTAAGGTCTCTTTGAGAGCTGCCAGACACTCTGCCGTCATAGGCCTAAGAATTGGCCATTGTGACGGCATGGCAACACTTGGAATCCTAGGACACTGTGGAAGGGCGACTCGCAAACTGGATGGAAGAAGCTTCCAAGCCCAGTGTTCTTTCATGTACCAAAGAGAACGCAAGTGTCTGAGGCTGGTAGCATTGTTGCAGGAGAGCACTGCCTCCTCGTGGGCCTGTCGGCTACTTTCCTATTTCCGACGCTCTCAGGAAACTCTTCCAAAACGAGGTTGGGACATGCTTAGAGAGAACAGCTGCGAAGTGGATGCACAGAACATTAACCTAGATACCAGCCCAGGGTCCCAAGCATCCATTTTTCTCTGGAGGGTACGTACCCCACGCAGGGATTCAAGCAGGGAGTTTGCCTTGGACAACTTACACAGAAAACTGGGATGAGACGTTGGGTCACTCTGTTTGTGCTCACACTACGTGGCCCGGAGAAGTTATGACGCAGCAGATGTCAACCCCCTTTCTCCACACATGTGCACTCCAAAGTAGCGCTGGGCCGTGGGTGTTCTCAGGCCAAGAGCAGTCCTTGTTCTCGGCTGTACCGGCTCTGTGGTTCAAAGGTTCTTTATCTCTGCTCTTTTGGAAGCCTTTCACCCCTGACCCTATCCCTGGGCTGCAGAAGCAAAGAGGCATAGAGGCCTTTCACCCTGAAGGCATTTGCTTGTTTCACATGGAGAATGTGGCCGTCGCCCCTCCCGTGCTGGAGGCGTGTAAGTTGACACCATTTGTTCTGCCCATGGATATTACAAGTAGGTGTACTCGGTTTGGGCTGCCTGGTGAAACTGTTTTTGCAGTCAGCCAGCCCTCTGAGTACTATTCCTCAAGTTTGATTCCTAGCTAGGTAAACCCGGACTTCGGTGGCTACATGGGAGCAAACGTGTTAAGCTTGTGGAGAAAGCCTTTGACCAATTTCAATCTGCTTGTGCTTGTGGCAGGGATTAGGCAGGAACTCTGCCACTCAGGGTTTTTACCTTCCGATAAGCTGTGCCTTTGGGCTGAAGCAGGCGACATGTCTGTATCACATCCTGGGAAGTAGGGCCTGAGGGGAGTCTGCCACCTGATTGGCCTCCATTATAGGCAACTGAGAAAATGGGGCAAGGCTTACGGAACCCGCTTACAACGAAATGTTTCTATTGAGAAGAGGAGATTTTGCTACTACACGTCAGAAGCTCCTCTCCCTCCGAGTGCTGTTCCTGTGTAGACTAGGGAAAACCACCACGGTTTCCAGGGTTTGATCGGCTCTTTTCCCAGTTGGTATCCTCCGTGAAAGAGCTAGAAGGGCTGATCTCAACCAATCGGCCTGCACACCGTGAGTCCTTGGGGTAGGGCAGTCCTGAGTCAATGTGTCTCCTAAAGAACGAAAGCAAAGTTTCCTGCCACAGGAAAGCACAGAGAGGCCTGGTGCTTTCTCTAGGCAATTCAAGTGGGCTGGAAAGTTGAGGCCTAGTCTACATTGTGGAAAAATTCGCGATTACGGCTATCTTTCTCCCTCTCTGTGTCCCGTACCCTGGGCTCAGCCTTGTGGGAATGCTGATTGGGAGAGTCGGCCTCTCTGCCGGGCTCAGAAGGCTTCTTCCCGTTTGGGCAATTCCGTTTGTGTCTTACTTCGTGGAGGAGGAATGAGGGTGCCCAGAGATTCTCTGACGTGAAATCACTAATGACAGAGCACCTGGAGGAGCTGGTTTCTCGGTGGAAGAAGCCAAAAAGCCCGCATTCCTAAGGTCTCTTTGAGAGCTGCCAGACACTCTGCCGTCATAGGCCTAAGAATTGGCCATTGTGACGGCATGGCAACACTTGGAATCCTAGAACACTGTGGAAGGGCGACTCGCAAACTGGATGGAAGAAGCTTCCAAGCCCAGTGTTCTTTCATGTACCAAAGAGAACGCAAGTGTCTGAGGCTGGTAGCATTGTTGCAAGAGAGCACTGCGTCCTCGTGGGCCTGTCGGCTACTTTCCTATTTCCGACGCTCTCAGGAAACTCTTCCAAAACGAGGTTGGGACATGCTTAGAGAGAACAGCTGCGAAGTGGATGCACAGAACATTAACCTAGATACCAGCCCAGGGTCCCAAGCATCCATTTTTCTCTGGAGGGTACGTACCCCACGCAGGGATTCAAGCAGGGAGTTTGCCTTGGACAACTTACACAGAAAACTGGGATGAGACGTTGGGTCACTCTGTTTGTGCTCACACTACGTGGCCCGGAGAAGTTATGACGCAGCAGATGTCAACCCCCTTTCTCCACACATGTGCACTCCAAAGTAGCGCTGGGCCGTGGGTGTTCTCAGGCCAAGAGCAGTCCTTGTTCTCGGCTGTACCGGCTCTGTGGTTCAAAGGTTCTTTATCTCTGCTCTTTTGGAAGCCTTTCACCCCTGACCCTATCCCTGGGCTGCAGAAGCAAAGAGGCATAGAGGCCTTTCACCCTGAAGGCATAGGCTTGTTTCACATGGAGAATGTGGCCGTCGCCCCTCCCGTGCTGGAGGCGTGTAAGTTGACACCATTTGTTCTGCCCATGGATATTACAAGTAGGTGTACTCGGTTTGGGCTGCCTGGTGAAATTGTTTTTGCAGTCAGCCAGCCCTCTGAGTACTATTCCTCAAGTTTGATTCCTAGCTAGGTAAACCCGGACTTCGGTGGCTACATGGGAGCAAACGTGTTAAGCTTGTGGAGAAAGCCTTTGACCAATTTCAATCTGCTTGTGCTTGTGGCAGGGATTAGGCAGGAACTCTGCCACTCAGGGTTTTTACCTTCCGATAAGCTGTGCCTTTGGGCTGAAGCAGGCGACATGTCTGTATCACATCCTGGGAAGTAGGGCCTGAGGGGAGTCTGCCACCTGATTGGCCTCCATTATAGGCAACTGAGAAAATGGGGCAAGGCTTACGGAACCCGCTTACAACGAAATGTTTCTATTGAGAAGAGGAGATTTTGCTACTACACGTCAGAAGCTCCTCTCCCTCCGAGTGCTGTTCCTGTGTAGACTAGGGAAAACCACCACCGTTTCCAGGGTTTGATCGGCTCTTTTCCCAGTTGGTATCCTCCGTGAAAGAGCTAGAAGGGCTGATCTCAACCAATCGGCCTGCACACCGTGAGTCCTTGGGGTAGGGCAGTCCTGAGTCAATGTGTCTCCTAAAGAACGAAAGCAAAGTTTCCTGCCACAGGAAAGCACAGAGAGGCCTGGTGCTTTCTCTAGGCAATTCAAGTGGGCTTGAAAGTTGAGGCCTAGTCTACATTGTGGAAAAATTCGCGATTACGGCTATCTTTCTCCCTCTCTGTGTCCCGTACCCTGGGCTCAGCCTTGTGGGAATGCTGATTGGGAGAGTCTGCCTCTCTGCCGGGCTCAGAAGGCTTCTTCCCGTTTGGGCAATTCCGTTTGTGTCTTACTTCGTGGAGGAGGAATGAGGGTGCCCAGAGATTCTCGGACGTGAAATCACTAATGACAGAGCACCTGGAGGAGCAGGTTTCTCGGTGGAAGAAGCCAAAAAGCCAGCATTCCTAAGGTCTCTTTGAGAGCTGCCAGACACTCTGCCGTCATAGGCCTAAGAATTGGCCATTGTGACGGCATGGCAACACTTGGAATCCTAGGACACTGTGGAAGGGCGACTCGCAAACTGGATGAAAGAAGCTTCCAAGCCCAGTGTTCTTTCATGTACCAAAGAGAACGCAAGTGTCTGAGGCTGGTAGCATTGTTGCTGGAGAGCACTGCCTCCTCGTGGGCCTGTCGGCTACTTTCCTATTTCCGACGCTCTCAGGAAACTCTTCCAAAACGAGGTTGGGACATGCTTAGAGAGAACAGCTGCGAAGTGGATGCACAGAACATTAACCTAGATACCAGCCCAGGGTCCCAAGCATCCATTTTTCTCTGGAGGGTACGTACCCCACGCAGGGATTCAAGCAGGGAGTTTGCCTTGGACAACTTACACAGAAAACTGGGATGAGACGTTGGGTCACTCTGCTTGTGCTCACACTACGTGGCCCGGAGAAGTTATGACGCAGCAGATGTCAACCCCCTTTCTCCACACATGTGCACCTCAAAGAAGCGCTGGGCCGTGGGTGTTCTCAGGCCAAGAGCAGTACTTGTTCTCTGCTGCACCGTCTCTGTGGTTCAAAGGTTCTTTATCTCTGCTCTTTTGGAAGCCTTTCACCCCTGACCCTATCCCTGGGCTGCAGAAGCAAAGAGGCATAGAGGCCTTTCACCCTGAAGGCATGGGCTTGTTTCACATGGAGAATGTGTCCCTTGCCCCTCCTGTGCTGGAGGCGTTTAAGTTGACACCATTTGTTCTGCCCATGGATATTACAAGTAGGTGTACTCGGTTTGGGCTGCCTGGTGAAACTGTTTTTGCAGTCAGCCAGCCCTCTGAGTACTATTCCTCAAGTTTGATTCCTAGCTAGGTAAACCCGGACTTCGGTGGCTACATGGGAGCAAACGTGTTAAGCTTGTGGAGAAAGCCTTTGACCAATGGCAATCTGCTTGTGCTTGTGGCAGGGATTAGGCAGGAACTCTGCCACTCAGGGTTTTTACCTTCCGATAAGCTGTGCCTTTGGGCTGAAGCAGGCGACGTGTCTGTATCACATCCTGGGAAGTAGGGCCTGAGGGGAGTCTGCCACCTGATTGGCCTCCATTATAGGCAACTGAGAAAATGGGGCAAGGCTTACGGAACCCGCTTACAACGAAATGTTTCTATTGAGAAGAGGAGATTTTGCTACTACACGTCAGAAGCTCCTCTCCCTCCGAGTGCTGTTCCTGTGTAGACTAGGGAAAACCACCACCGTTTCCAGGGTTTGATCGGCTCTTTTCCCAGTTGGTATCCTCCGTGAAAGAGCTAGAAGGGCTGATCTCAACCAATCGGCCTGCACACCGTGAGTCCTTGGGGTAGGGCAGTCCTGAGTCAATGTGTCTCCTAAAGAACGAAAGCAAAGTTTCCTGCCACAGGAAAGCACAGAGAGGCCTGGTGCTTTCTCTAGGCAATTCACGTGGGCTTGAAAGTTGAGGCCTAGTCTACATTGTGGAAAAATTCGCGATTACGGCTATCTTTCTCCCTCTCTGTGTCCCGTACCCTGGGCTCAGCCTTGTGGGAATGCTGATTGGGAGAGTCTGCCTCTCTGCCGGGCTCAGAAGGCTTCTTCCCGTTTGGGCAATTCCGTTTGTGTCTTACTTCGTGGAGGAGGAATGAGGGTGCCCAGAGATTCTCGGACGTGAAATCACTAATGACAGAGCACCTGGAGGAGCTGGTTTCTCGGTGGAAGAAGCCAAAAAGCCAGCATTCCTAAGGTCTCTTTGAGAGCTGCCAGACACTCTGCCGTCATAGGCCTAAGAATTGGCCATTGTGACGGCATGGCAACACTTGGAATCCTAGGACACTGTGGAAGGGCGAATCGCAAACTGGATGGAAGAAGCTTCCAAGCCCAGTGTTCTTTCATCTACCAAAGAGAACGCAAGTGTCTGAGGCTGGTAGCATTGTTGCAGGAGAGCACTGCCTCCTCGTGGGCCTGTCGGCTACTTTCCTATTTCCGACGCTCTCAGGAAACTCTTCCAAAACGAGGTTGGGACATGCTTAGAGAGAACAGCTGCGAAGTGGATGCACAGAACATTAACCTAGATACCAGCCCAGGGTCCCAAGCATCCATTTTTCTCTGGAGGGTACGTACCCCACGCAGGGATTCAAGCAGGGAGTTTGCCTTGGACAACTTACACAGAAAACTGGGATGAGACGTTGGGTCACTCTGTTTGTGCTCACACTACGTGGCCCGGAGAAGTTATGACGCAGCAGATGTCAACCCCCTTTCTCCACACATGTGCACTCCAAAGTAGCGCTGGGCCGTGGGTGTTCTCAGGCCAAGAGCAGTCCTTGTTCTCGGCTGTACCGGCTCTGTGGTTCAAAGGTTCTTTATCTCTGCTCTTTTGGAAGCCTTTCACCCCTGACCCTATCCCTGGGCTGCAGAAGCAAAGAGGCATAGAGGCCTTTCACCCTGAAGGCATGGGCTTGTTTCACATGGAGAATGTGGCCGTCGCCCCTCCCGTGCTGGAGGCGTGTAAGTTGACACCATTTGTTCTGCCCATGGATATTACAAGTAGGTGTACTCGGTTTGGGCTGCCTGGTGAAACTCTTTTTGCAGTCAGCCAGCCCTCTGAGTACTATTCCTCAAGTTTGATTCCTAGCTAGGTAAACCCGGACTTCGGTGGCTACATGGGAGCAAACGTGTTAAGCTTGTGGAGAAAGCCTTTGACCAATTTCAATCTGCTTGTGCTTGTGGCAGGGATTAGGCAGGAACTCTGCCACTCAGGGTTTTTACCTTCCGATAAGCTGTGCCTTTGGGCTGAAGCAGGCGACATGTCTGTATCACATCCTGGGAAGTAGGGCCTGAGGGGAGTCTGCCACCTGATTGGCCTCCATTATAGGCAACTGAGAAAATGGGGCAAGGCTTACGGAACCCGCTTACAACGAAATGTTTCTATTGAGAAGAGGAGATTTTGCTACTACACGTCAGGAGCTCCTCTCCCTCCGAGTGCTGTTCCTGTGTAGACTAGGGAAAACCACCACCGTTTCCAGGGTTTGATCGGCTCTTTTCCCAGTTGGTATCCTCCGTGAAAGAGCTAGAAGGGCTGATCTCAACCAATCGGCCTGCACACCGTGAGTCCTTGGGTTAGGGCAGTCCTGAGTCAATGTGTCTCCTAAAGAACGAAAGCAAAGTTTCCTGCCACAGGAAAGCACAGAGAGGCCTGGTGCTTTCTCTAGGCAATTCAAGTGGGCTTGAAAGTTGAGGCCTAGTCTACATTGTGGAAAAATTCGCGATTACGGCTATCTTTCTCCCTCTCTGTGTCCCGTACCCTGGGCTCAGCCTTGTGGGAATGCTGATTGGGAGAGTCTGCCTCTCTGCCGGGCTCAGAAGGCTTCTTCCCGTTTGGGCAATTCCGTTTGTGTCTTACTTCGTGGAGGAGGAATGAGGGTGCCCAGAGATTCTCGGACGTGAAATCACTAATGACAGAGCACCTGGAGGAGCAGGTTTCTCGGTGGAAGAAGCCAAAAAGCCAGCATTCCTAAGGTCTCTTTGAGAGCTGCCAGACACTCTGCCGTCATAGGCCTAAGAATTGGCCATTGTGACGGCATGGCAACACTTGGAATCCTAGGACACTGTGGAAGGGCGACTCGCAAACTGGATGAAAGAAGCTTCCAAGCCCAGTGTTCTTTCATGTACCAAAGAGAACGCAAGTGTCTGAGGCTGGTAGCATTGTTGCAGGAGAGCACTGCCTCCTCGTGGGCCTGTCGGCTACTTTCCTATTTCCGACGCTCTCAGGAAACTCTTCCAAAACGAGGTTGGGACATGCTTAGAGAGAACAGCTGCGAAATGGATGCACAGAACATTAACCTAGATACCAGCCCAGGGTCCCAAGCATCCATTTTTCTCTGGAGGGTACGTACCCCACGCAGGGATTCAAGCAGGGAGTTTGCCTTGGACAACTTACACAGAAAACTGGGATGAGACGTTGGGTCACTCTGCTTGTGCTCACACTACGTGGCCCGGAGAAGTTATGACGCAGCAGATGTCAACCCCCTTTCTCCACACATGTGCACCTCAAAGAAGCGCTGGGCCGTGGGTGTTCTCAGGCCAAGAGCAGTACTTGTTCTCTCCTGCACCGTCTCTGTGGTTCAAAGGTTCTTTATCTCTGCTCTTTTGGAAGCCTTTCACCCCTGACCCTATCCCTGGGCTGCAGAAGCAAAGAGGCATAGAGGCCTTTCACCCTGAAGGCATGGGCTTGTTTCACATGGAGAATGTGTCCCTTGCCCCTCCTGTGCTGGAGGCGTTTAAGTTGACACCATTTGTTCTGCCCATGGATATTACAAGTAGGTGTACTCGGTTTGGGCTGCCTGGTGAAACTGTTTTTGCAGTCAGCCAGCCCTCTGAGTACTATTCCTCAAGTTTGATTCCTAGCTAGGTAAACCCGGACTTCGGTGGCTACATGGGAGCAAACGTGTTAAGCTTGTGGAGAAAGCCTTTGACCAATGGCAATCTGCTTGTGCTTGTGGCAGGGATTAGGCAGGAACTCTGCCACTCAGGGTTTTTACCTTCCGATAAGCTGTGCCTTTGGGCTGAAGCAGGCGACGTGTCTGTATCACATCCTGGGAAGTAGGGCCTGAGGGGAGTCTGCCACCTGATTGGCCTCCATTATAGGCAACTGAGAAAATGGGGCAAGGCTTACGGAACCCGCTTACAACGAAATGTTTCTATTGAGAAGAGGAGATTTTGCTACTACACGTCAGAAGCTCCTCTCCCTCCGAGTGCTGTTCCTGTGTAGACTAGGGAAAACCACCACCGTTTCCAGGGTTTGATCGGCTCTTTTCCCAGTTGGTATCCTCCGTGAAAGAGCTAGAAGGGCTGATCTCAACCAATCGGCCTGCACACCGTGAGTCCTTGGGGTAGGGCAGTCCTGAGTCAATGTGTCTCCTAAAGAACGAAAGCAAAGTTTCCTGCCACAGGAAAGCACAGAGAGGCCTGGTGCTTTCTCTAGGCAATTCACGTGGGCTTGAAAGTTGAGGCCTAGTCTACATTGTGGAAAAATTCGCGATTACGGCTATCTTTCTCCCTCTCTGTGTCCCGTACCCTGGGCTCAGCCTTGTGGGAATGCTGATTGGGAGAGTCTGCCTCTCTGCCGGGCTCAGAAGGCTTCTTCCCGTTTGGGCAATTCCGTTTGTGTCTTACTTCGTGGAGGAGGAATGAGGGTGCCCAGAGATTCTCGGACGTGAAATCACTAATGACAGAGCACCTGGAGGAGCTGGTTTCTCGGTGGAAGAAGCCAAAAAGCCAGCATTCCTAAGGTCTCTTTGAGAGCTGCCAGACACTCTGCCGTCATAGGCCTAAGAATTGGCCATTGTGACGGCATGGCAACACTTGGAATCCTAGGACACTGTGGAAGGGCGACTCGCAAACTGGATGGAAGAAGCTTCCAAGCCCAGTGTTCTTTCATCTACCAAAGAGAACGCAAGTGTCTGAGGCTGGTAGCATTGTTGCAGGAGAGCACTGCCTCCTCGTGGGCCTGTCGGCTACTTTCCTATTTCCGACGCTCTCAGGAAACTCTTCCAAAACGAGGTTGGGACATGCTTAGAGAGAACAGCTGCGAAGTGGATGCACAGAACATTAACCTAGATACCAGCCCAGGGTCCCAAGCATCCATTTTTCTCTGGAGGGTACGTACCCCACGCAGGGATTCAAGCAGGGAGTTTGCCTTGGACAACTTACACAGAAAACTGGGATGAGACGTTGGGTCACTCTGTTTGTGCTCACACTACGTGGCCCGGAGAAGTTATGACGCAGCAGATGTCAACCCCCTTTCTCCACACATGTGCACTCCAAAGTAGCGCTGGGCCGTGGGTGTTCTCAGGCCAAGAGCAGTCCTTGTTCTCGGCTGTACCGGCTCTGTGGTTCAAAGGTTCTTTATCTCTGCTCTTTTGGAAGCCTTTCACCCCTGACCCTATCCCTGGGCTGCAGAAGCAAAGAGGCATAGAGGCCTTTCACCCTGAAGGCATGGGCTTGTTTCACATGGAGAATGTGGCCGTCGCCCCTCCCGTGCTGGAGGCGTGTAAGTTGACACCATTTGTTCTGCCCATGGATATTACAAGTAGGTGTACTCGGTTTGGGCTGCCTGGTGAAACTCTTTTTGCAGTCAGCCAGCCCTCTGAGTACTATTCCTCAAGTTTGATTCCTAGCTAGGTAAACCCGGACTTCGGTGGCTACATGGGAGCAAACGTGTTAAGCTTGTGGAGAAAGCCTTTGACCAATTTCAATCTGCTTGTGCTTGTGGCAGGGATTAGGCAGGAACTCTGCCACTCAGGGTTTTTACCTTCCGATAAGCTGTGCCTTTGGGCTGAAGCAGGCGACATGTCTGTATCACATCCTGGGAAGTAGGGCCTGAGGGGAGTCTGCCACCTGATTGGCCTCCATTATAGGCAACTGAGAAAATGGGGCAAGGCTTACGGAACCCGCTTACAACGAAATGTTTCTATTGAGAAGAGGAGATTTTGCTACTACACGTCAGGAGCTCCTCTCCCTCCGAGTGCTGTTCCTGTGTAGACTAGGGAAAACCACCACCGTTTCCAGGGTTTGATCGGCTCTTTTCCCAGTTGGTATCCTCCGTGAAAGAGCTAGAAGGGCTGATCTCAACCAATCGGCCTGCACACCGTGAGTCCTTGGGTTAGGGCAGTCCTGAGTCAATGTGTCTCCTAAAGAACGAAAGCAAAGTTTCCTGCCACAGGAAAGCACAGAGAGGCCTGGTGCTTTCTCTAGGCAATTCAAGTGGGCTTGAAAGTTGAGGCCTAGTCTACATTGTGGAAAAATTCGCGATTACGGCTATCTTTCTCCCTCTCTGTGTCCCGTACCCTGGGCTCAGCCTTGTGGGAATGCTGATTGGGAGAGTCTGCCTCTCTGCCGGGCTCAGAAGGCTTCTTCCCGTTTGGGCAATTCCGTTTGTGTCTTACTTCGTGGAGGAGGAATGAGGGTGCCCAGAGATTCTCGGACGTGAAATCACTAATGACAGAGCACCTGGAGGAGCAGGTTTCTCGGTGGAAGAAGCCAAAAAGCCCGCATTCCTAAGGTCTCTTTGAGAGCTGCCAGACACTCTGCCGTCATAGGCCTAAGAATTGGCCATTGTGACGGCATGGCAACACTTGGAATCCTAGGACACTGTGGAAGGGCGACTCGCAAACTGGATGAAAGAAGCTTCCAAGCCCAGTGTTCTTTCATGTACCAAAGAGAACGCAAGTGTCTGAGGCTGGTAGCATTGTTGCAGGAGAGCACTGCCTCCTCGTGGGCCTGTCGGCTACTTTCCTATTTCCGACGCTCTCAGGAAACTCTTCCAAAACGAGGTTGGGACATGCTTAGAGAGAACAGCTGCGAAATGGATGCACAGAACATTAACCTAGATACCAGCCCAGGGTCCCAAGCATCCATTTTTCTCTGGAGGGTACGTACCCCACGCAGGGATTCAAGCAGGGAGTTTGCCTTGGACAACTTACACAGAAAACTGGGATGAGACGTTGGGTCACTCTGCTTGTGCTCACACTACGTGGCCCGGAGAAGTTATGACGCAGCAGATGTCAACCCCCTTTCTCCACACATGTGCACCTCAAAGAAGCGCTGGGCCGTGGGTGTTCTCAGGCCAAGAGCAGTACTTGTTCTCTCCTGCACCGTCTCTGTGGTTCAAAGGTTCTTTATCTCTGCTCTTTTGGAAGCCTTTCACCCCTGACCCTATCCCTGGGCTGCAGAAGCAAAGAGGCATAGAGGCCTTTCACCCTGAAGGCATGGGCTTGTTTCACATGGAGAATGTGTCCCTTGGCCCTCCTGTGCTGGAGGCGTTTAAGTTGACACCATTTGTTCTGCCCATGGATATTACAAGTAGGTGTACTCGGTTTGGGCTGCCTGGTGAAACTGTTTTTGCAGTCAGCCAGCCCTCTGAGTACTATTCCTCAAGTTTGATTCCTAGCTAGGTAAACCCGGACTTCGGTGGCTACATGGGAGCAAACGTGTTAAGCTTGTGGAGAAAGCCTTTGACCAATTTCAATCTGCTTGTGCTTGTGGCAGGGATTAGGCAGGAACTCTGCCACTCAGGGTTTTTACCTTCCGATAAGCTGTGCCTTTGGGCTGAAGCAGGCGACATGTCTGTATCACATCCTGGGAAGTAGGGCCTGAGGGGAGTCTGCCACCTGATTGGCCTCCATTATAGGCAACTGAGAAAATGGGGCAAGGCTTACGGAACCCGCTTACAACGAAATGTTTCTATTGAGAAGAGGAGATTTTGCTACTACACGTCAGAAACTCCTCTCCCTCCGAGTGCTGTTCCTGTGTAGACTAGGGAAAACCACCACGGTTTCCAGGGTTTGATCGGCTCTTTTCCCAGTTGGTATCCTCCGTGAAAGAGCTAGAAGGGCTGATCTCAACCAATCGGCCTGCACACCGTGAGTCCTTGGGGTAGGGCAGTCCTGAGTCAATGTGTCTCCTAAAGAACGAAAGCAAAGTTTCCTGCCACAGGAAAGCACAGAGAGGCCTGGTGCTTTCTCTAGGCAATTCAAGTGGGCTTGAAAGTTGAGGCCTAGTCTACATTGTGGAAAAATTCGCGATTACGGCTATCTTTCTCCCTCTCTGTGTCCCGTACCCTGGGCTCAGCCTTGTGGGAATGCTGATTGGGAGAGTCTGCCTCTCTGCCGGGCTCAGAAGGCTTCTTCCCGTTTGGGCAATTCCGTTTGTGTCTTACTTCGTGAAGGAGGAATGAGGGTGCCCAGAGATTCTCGGACGTGAAATCACTAATGACAGAGCACCTGGAGGAGCTGGTTTCTCGGTGGAAGAAGCCAAAAAGCCCGCATTCCTAAGGTCTCTTTGAGAGCTGCCAGACACTCTGCCGTCATAGGCCTAAGAATTGGCCATTGTGACGGCATGGCAACACTTGGAATCCTAGAACACTGTGGAAGGGCGACTCGCAAACTGGATGGAAGAAGCTTCCAAGCCCAGTGTTCTTTCATGTACCAAAGAGAACGCAAGTGTCTGAGGCTGGTAGCATTGTTGCAAGAGAGCACTGCGTCCTCGTGGGCCTGTCGGCTACTTTCCTATTTCCGACGCTCTCAGGAAACTCTTCCAAAACGAGGTTGGGACATGCTTAGAGAGAACAGCTGCGAAGTGGATGCACAGAACATTAACCTAGATACCAGCCCAGGGTCCCAAGCATCCATTTTTCTCTGGAGGGTACGTACCCCACGCAGGGATTCAAGCAGGGAGTTTGCCTTGGACAACTTACACAGAAAACTGGGATGAGACGTTGGGTCACTCTGTTTGTGCTCACACTACGTGGCCCGGAGAAGTTATGACGCAGCAGATGTCAACCCCCTTTCTCCACACATGTGCACTCCAAAGTAGCGCTGGGCCGTGGGTGTTCTCAGGCCAAGAGCAGTCCTTGTTCTCGGCTGTACCGGCTCTGTGGTTCAAAGGTTCTTTATCTCTGCTCTTTTGGAAGCCTTTCACCCCTGACCCTATCCCTGGGCTGCAGAAGCAAAGAGGCATAGAGGCCTTTCACCCTGAAGGCATAGGCTTGTTTCACATGGAGAATGTGGCCGTCGCCCCTCCCGTGCTGGAGGCGTGTAAGTTGACACCATTTGTTCTGCCCATGGATATTACAAGTAGGTGTACTCGGTTTGGGCTGCCTGGTGAAACTGTTTTTGCAGTCAGCCAGCCCTCTGAGTACTATTCCTCAAGTTTGATTCCTAGCTAGGTAAACCCGGACTTCGGTGGCTACATGGGAGCAAACGTGTTAAGCTTGTGGAGAAAGCCTTTGACCAATTTCAATCTGCTTGTGCTTGTGGCAGGGATTAGGCAGGAACTCTGCCACTCAGGGTTTTTACCTTCCGATAAGCTGTGCCTTTGGGCTGAAGCAGGCGACATGTCTGTATCACATCCTGGGAAGTAGGGCCTGAGGGGAGTCTGCCACCTGATTGGCCTCCATTATAGGCAACTGAGAAAATGGGGCAAGGCTTACGGAACCCGCTTACAACGAAATGTTTCTATTGAGAAGAGGAGATTTTGCTACTACACGTCAGAAGCTCCTCTCCCTCCGAGTGCTGTTCCTGTGTAGACTAGGGAAAACCACCACCGTTTCCAGGGTTTGATCGGCTCTTTTCCCAGTTGGTATCCTCCGTGAAAGAGCTAGAAGGGCTGATCTCAACCAATCGGCCTGCACACCGTGAGTCCTTGGGGTAGGGCAGTCCTGAGTCAATGTGTCTCCTAAAGAACGAAAGCAAAGTTTCCTGCCACAGGAAAGCACAGAGAGGCCTGGTGCTTTCTCTAGGCAATTCAAGTGGGCTGGAAAGTTGAGGCCTAGTCTACATTGTGGAAAAATTCGCGATTACGGCTATCTTTCTCCCTCTCTGTGTCCCGTACCCTGGGCTCAGCCTTGTGGGAATGCTGATTGGGAGAGTCTGCCTCTCTGCCGGGCTCAGAAGGCTTCTTCCCGTTTGGGCAATTCCGTTTGTGTCTTACTTCGTGGAGGAGGAATGAGGGTGCCCAGAGATTCTCGGACGTGAAATCACTAATGACAGAGCACCTGGAGGAGCTGGTTTCTCGGTGGAAGAAGCCAAAAAGCCCGCATTCCTAAGGTCTCTTTGAGAGCTGCCAGACATTCTGCCGTCATAGGCCTAAGAATTGGCCATTGTGACGGCATGGAAACACTTGGAATCCTAGGACACTGTGGAAGGGCGACTCGCAAACTGGATGGAAGAAGCTTCCAAGCCCAGTGTTCTTTCATGTACCAAAGAGAACGCAAGTGTCTGAGGCTGGTAGCATTGTTGCAAGAGAGCACTGCCTCCTCGTGGGCCTGTCGGCTACTTTCCTATTTCCGACGCTCTCAGGAAACTCTTCCAAAACGAGGTTGGGACATGCTTAGAGAGAACAGCTGCGAAGTGGATGCACAGAACATTAACCTAGATACCAGCCCAGGGTCCCAAGCATCCATTTTTCTCTGGAGCGTACGTACCCCACGCAGGGATTCAAGCAGGGAGTTTGCCTTGGACAACTTACACAGAAAACTGGGATGAGACGTTGGGTCACTCTGTTTGTGCTCACACTACGTGGCCCGGAGAAGTTATGACGCAGCAGATGTCAACCCCCTTTCTCCACACATGTGCACTCCAAAGTAGCGCTGGGCCGTGGGTGTTCTCAGGCCAAGAGCAGTCCTTGTTCTCGGCTGTACCGGCTCTGTGGTTCAAAGGTTCTTTATCTCTGCTCTTTTGGAAGCCTTTCACCCCTGACCCTATCCCTGGGCTGCAGAAGCAAAGAGGCATAGAGGCCTTTCACCCTGAAGGCATGGGCTTGTTTCACATGGAGAATGTGGCCGTCGCCCCTCCCGTGCTGGAGGCGTGTAAGTTGACACCATTTGTTCTGCCCATGGATATTACAAGTAGGTGTACTCGGTTTGGGCTGCCTGGTGAAACTGTTTTTGCAGTCAGCCAGCCCTCTGAGTACTATTCCTCAAGTTTGATTCCTAGCTAGGTAAACCCGGACTTCGGTGGCTACATGGGAGCAAACGTGTTAAGCTTGTGGAGAAAGCCTTTGACCAATTTCAATCTGCTTGTGCTTGTGGCAGGGATTAGGCAGGAACTCTGCCACTCAGGGTTTTTACCTTCCGATAAGCTGTGCCTTTGGGCTGAAGCAGGCGACATGTCTGTATCACATCCTGGGAAGTAGGGCCTGAGGGGAGTCTGCCACCTGATTGGCCTCCATTATAGGCAACTGAGAAAATGGGGCAAGGCTTACGGAACCCGCTTACAACGAAATGTTTCTATTGAGAAGAGGAGATTTTGCTACTACACGTCAGAAACTCCTCTCCCTCCGAGTGCTGTTCCTGTGTAGACTAGGGAAAACCACCACGGTTTCCAGGGTTTGATCGGCTCTTTTCCCAGTTGGTATCCTCCGTGAAAGAGCTAGAAGGGCTGATCTCAACCAATCGGCCTGCACACCGTGAGTCCTTGGGGTAGGGCAGTCCTGAGTCAATGTGTCTCCTAAAGAACGAAAGCAAAGTTTCCTGCCACAGGAAAGCACAGAGAGGCCTGGTGCTTTCTCTAGGCAATTCAAGTGGGCTTGAAAGTTGAGGCCTAGTCTACATTGTGGAAAAATTCGCGATTACGGCTATCTTTCTCCCTCTCTGTGTCCCGTACCCTGGGCTCAGCCTTGTGGGAATGCTGATTGGGAGAGTCTGCCTCTCTGCCGGGCTCAGAAGGCTTCTTCCCGTTTGGGCAATTCCGTTTGTGTCTTACTTCGTGGAGGAGGAATGAGGGTGCCCAGAGATTCTCGGACGTGAAATCACTAATGACAGAGCACCTGGAGGAGCTGGTTTCTCGGTGGAAGAAGCCAAAAAGCCCGCATTCCTAAGGTCTCTTTGAGAGCTGCCAGACACTCTGCCGTCATAGGCCTAAGAATTGGCCATTGTGACGGCATGGCAACACTTGGAATCCTAGGACACTGTGGAAGGGCGACTCGCAAACTGGATGGAAGAAGCTTCCAAGCCCAGTGTTCTTTCATGTACCAAAGAGAACGCAAGTGTCTGAGGCTGGTAGCATTGTTGCAGGAGAGCACTGCCTCCTCGTGGGCCTGTCGGCTACTTTCCTATTTCCGACGCTCTCAGGAAACTCTTCCAAAACGAGGTTGGGACATGCTTAGAGAGAACAGCTGCGAAGTGGATGCACAGAACATTAACCTAGATACCAGCCCAGGGTCCCAAGCATCCATTTTTCTCTGGAGGGTACGTACCCCACGCAGGGATTCAAGCAGGGAGTTTGCCTTGGACAACTTACACAGAAAACTGGGATGAGACGTTGGGTCACTCTGTTTGTGCTCACACTACGTGGCCCGGAGAAGTTATGACGCAGCAGATGTCAACCCCCTTTCTCCACACATGTGCACTCCAAAGTAGCGCTGGGCCGTGGGTGTTCTCAGGCCAAGAGCAGTCCTTGTTCTCGGCTGTACCGGCTCTGTGGTTCAAAGGTTCTTTATCTCTGCTCTTTTGGAAGCCTTTCACCCCTGACCCTATCCCTGGGCTGCAGAAGCAAAGAGGCATAGAGGCCTTTCACCCTGAAGGCATAGGCTTGTTTCACATGGAGAATGTGGCCGTCGCCCCTCCCGTGCTGGAGGCGTGTAAGTTGACACCATTTGTTCTGCCCATGGATATTACAAGTAGGTGTACTCGGTTTGGGCTGCCTGGTGAAACTGTTTTTGCAGTCAGCCAGCCCTCTGAGTACTATTCCTCAAGTTTGATTCCTAGCTAGGTAAACCCGGACTTCGGTGGCTACATGGGAGCAAACGTGTTAAGCTTGTGGAGAAAGCCTTTGACCAATTTCAATCTGCTTGTGCTTGTGGCAGGGATTAGGCAGGAACTCTGCCACTCAGGGTTTTTACCTTCCGATAAGCTGTGCCTTTGGGCTGAAGCAGGCGACATGTCTGTATCACATCCTGGGAAGTAGGGCCTGAGGGGAGTCTGCCACCTGATTGGCCTCCATTATAGGCAACTGAGAAAATGGGGCAAGGCTTACGGAACCCGCTTACAACGAAATGTTTCTATTGAGAAGAGGAGATTTTGCTACTACACGTCAGAAGCTCCTCTCCCTCCGAGTGCTGTTCCTGTGTAGACTAGGGAAAACCACCACCGTTTCCAGGGTTTGATCGGCTCTTTTCCCAGTTGGTATCCTCCGTGAAAGAGCTAGAAGGGCTGATCTCAACCAATCGGCCTGCACACCGTGAGTCCTTGGGGTAGGGCAGTCCTGAGTCAATGTGTCTCCTAAAGAACGAAAGCAAAGTTTCCTGCCACAGGAAAGCACAGAGAGGCCTGGTGCTTTCTCTAGGCAATTCAAGTGGGCTTGAAAGTTGAGGCCTAGTCTACATTGTGGAAAAATTCGCGATTACGGCTATCTTTCTCCCTCTCTGTGTCCCGTACCCTGGGCTCAGCCTTGTGGGAATGCTGATTGGGAGAGTCTGCCTCTCTGCCGGGCTCAGAAGGCTTCTTCCCGTTTGGGCAATTCCGTTTGTGTCTTACTTCGTGGAGGAGGAATGAGGGTGCCCAGAGATTCTCGGACGTGAAATCACTAATGACAGAGCACCTGGAGGAGCAGGTTTCTCGGTGGAAGAAGCCAAAAAGCCAGCATTCCTAAGGTCTCTTTGAGAGCTGCCAGACACTCTGCCGTCATAGGCCTAAGAATTGGCCATTGTGACGGCATGGCAACACTTGGAATCCTAGGACACTGTGGAAGGGCGACTCGCAAACTGGATGAAAGAAGCTTCCAAGCCCAGTGTTCTTTCATGTACCAAAGAGAACGCAAGTGTCTGAGGCTGGTAGCATTGTTGCAGGAGAGCACTGCCTCCTCGTGGGCCTGTCGGCTACTTTCCTATTTCCGACGCTCTCAGGAAACTCTTCCAAAACGAGGTTGGGACATGCTTAGAGAGAACAGCTGCGAAATGGATGCACAGAACATTAACCTAGATACCAGCCCAGGGTCCCAAGCATCCATTTTTCTCTGGAGGGTACGTACCCCACGCAGGGATTCAAGCAGGGAGTTTGCCTTGGACAACTTACACAGAAAACTGGGATGAGACGTTGGGTCACTCTGCTTGTGCTCACACTACGTGGCCCGGAGAAGTTATGACGCAGCAGATGTCAACCCCCTTTCTCCACACATGTGCACCTCAAAGAAGCGCTGGGCCGTGGGTGTTCTCAGGCCAAGAGCAGTACTTGTTCTCTCCTGCACCGTCTCTGTGGTTCAAAGGTTCTTTATCTCTGCTCTTTTGGAAGCCTTTCACCCCTGACCCTATCCCTGGGCTGCAGAAGCAAAGAGGCATAGAGGCCTTTCACCCTGAAGGCATGGGCTTGTTTCACATGGAGAATGTGTCCCTTGCCCCTCCTGTGCTGGAGGCGTTTAAGTTGACACCATTTGTTCTGCCCATGGATATTACAAGTAGGTGTACTCGGTTTGGGCTGCCTGGTGAAACTGTTTTTGCAGTCAGCCAGCCCTCTGAGTACTATTCCTCAAGTTTGATTCCTAGCTAGGTAAACCCGGACTTCGGTGGCTACATGGGAGCAAACGTGTTAAGCTTCTGGAGAAAGCCTTTGACCAATTTCAATCTGCTTGTGCTTGTGGCAGGGATTAGGCAGGAACTCTGCCACTCAGGGTTTTTACCTTCCGATAAGCTGTGCCTTTGGGCTGAAGCAGGCGACATGTCTGTATCACATCCTGGGAAGTAGGGCCTGAGGGGAGTCTGCCACCTGATTGGCCTCCATTATAGGCAACTGAGAAAATGGGGCAAGGCTTACGGAACCCGCTTACAACGAAATGTTTCTATTGAGAAGAGGAGATTTTGCTACTACACGTCAGAAGCTCCTCTCCCTCCGAGTGCTGTTCCTGTGTAGACTAGGGAAAACCACCACGGTTTCCAGGGTTTGATCGGCTCTTTTCCCAGTTGGTATCCTCCGTGAAAGAGCTAGAAGGGCTGATCTCAACCAATCGGCCTGCACACCGTGAGTCCTTGGGGTAGGGCAGTCCTGAGTCAATGTGTCTCCTAAAGAACGAAAGCAAAGTTTCCTGCCACAGGAAAGCACAGAGAGGCCTGGTGCTTTCTCTAGGCAATTCAAGTGGGCTTGAAAGTTGAGGCCTAGTCTACATTGTGGAAAAATTCGCGATTACGGCTATCTTTCTCCCTCTCTGTGTCCCGTACCCTGGGCTCAGCCTTGTGGGAATGCTGATTGGGAGAGTCTGCCTCAATGCCGGGCTCAGAAGGCTTCTTCCCGTTTGGGCAATTCCGTTTGTGTCTTACTTCGTGGAGGAGGAATGAGGGTGCCCAGAGATTCTCGGACGTGAAATCACTAATGACAGAGCACCTGGAGGAGCTGGTTTCTCGGTGGAAGAAAAAAAAAGCCCGCATTCCTAAGGTCTCTTTGAGAGCTGCCAGACACTCTGCCGTCATAGGCCTAAGAATTGGCCATTGTGACGGCATGGCAACACTTGGAATCCTAGGACACTGTGGAAGGGCGACTCGCAAACTGGATGGAAGAAGCTTCCAAGCCCAGTGTTCTTTCATGTACCAAAGAGAACGCAAGTGTCTGAGGCTGGTAGCATTGTTGCAGGAGAGCACTGCCTCCTCGTGGGCCTGTCGGCTACTTTCCTATTTCCGACGCTCTCAGGAAACTCTTCCAAAACGAGGTTGGGACATGCTTAGAGAGAACAGCTGCGAAGTGGATGCACAGAACATTAACCTAGATACCAGCCCAGGGTCCCAAGCATCCATTTTTCTCTGGAGGGTACGTACCCCACGCAGGGATTCAAGCAGGGAGTTTGCCTTGGACAACTTACACAGAAAACTGGGATGAGACGTTGGGTCACTCTGTTTGTGCTCACACTACGTGGCCCGGAGAAGTTATGACGCAGCAGATGTCAACCCCCTTTCTCCACACATGTGCACTCCAAAGTAGCGCTGGGCCGTGGGTGTTCTCAGGCCAAGAGCAGTCCTTGTTCTCGGCTGTACCGGCTCTGTGGTTCAAAGGTTCTTTATCTCTGCTCTTTTGGAAGCCTTTCACCCCTGACCCTATCCCTGGGCTGCAGAAGCAAAGAGGCATAGAGGCCTTTCACCCTGAAGGCATGGGCTTGTTTCACATGGAGAATGTGGCCGTCGCCCCTCCCGTGCTGGAGGCGTGTAAGTTGACACCATTTGTTCTGCCCATGGATATTACAAGTAGGTGTACTCGGTTTGGGCTGCCTGGTGAAACTGTTTTTGCAGTCAGCCAGCCCTCTGAGTACTATTCCTCAAGTTTGATTCCTAGCTAGGTAAACCCGGACTTCGGTGGCTACATGGGAGCAAACGTGTTAAGCTTGTGGAGAAAGCCTTTGACCAATTTCAATCTGCTTGTGCTTGTGGCAGGGATTAGGCAGG
This sequence comes from Balaenoptera physalus, assembly GCF_965194825.1. Lineage (NCBI taxonomy): Eukaryota > Metazoa > Chordata > Mammalia > Artiodactyla > Balaenopteridae > Balaenoptera > Balaenoptera physalus. Next base: position 36,516,031 of record NC_138897.1, on the reverse strand, counting down.
AACTCTGCCACTCAGGGTTTTTACCTTCCGATAAGCTGTGCCTTTGGGCTGAAGCAGGCGACATGTCTGTATCACATCCTGGGAAGTAGGGCCTGAGGGGAGTCTGCCACCTGATTGGCCTCCATTATAGGCAACTGAGAAAATGGGGCAAGGCTTACGGAACCCGCTTACAACGAAATGTTTCTATTGAGAAGAGGAGATTTTGCTACTACACGTCAGAAGCTCCTCTCCCTCCGAGTGCTGTTCCTGTGTAGACTAGGGAAAACCACCACCGTTTCCAGGGTTTGATCGGCTCTTTTCCCAGTTGGTATCCTCCGTGAAAGAGCTAGAAGGGCTGATCTCAACCAATCGGCCTGCACACCGTGAGTCCTTGGGGTAGGGCAGTCCTGAGTCAATGTGTCTCCTAAAGAACGAAAGCAAAGTTTCCTGCCACAGGAAAGCACAGAGAGGCCTGGTGCTTTCTCTAGGCAATTCAAGTGGGCTTGAAAGTTGAGGCCTAGTCTACATTGTGGAAAAATTCGCGATTACGGCTATCTTTCTCCCTCTCTGTGTCCCGTACCCTGGGCTCAGCCTTGTGGGAATGCTGATTGGGAGAGTCTGCCTCTCTGCCGGGCTCAGAAGGCTTCTTCCCGTTTGGGCAATTCCGTTTGTGTCTTACTTCGTGGAGGAGGAATGAGGGTGCCCAGAGATTCTCGGACGTGAAATCACTAATGACAGAGCACCTGGAGGAGCAGGTTTCTCGGTGGAAGAAGCCAAAAAGCCAGCATTCCTAAGGTCTCTTTGAGAGCTGCCAGACACTCTGCCGTCATAGGCCTAAGAATTGGCCATTGTGACGGCATGGCAACACTTGGAATCCTAGGACACTGTGGAAGGGCGACTCGCAAACTGGATGGAAGAAGCTTCCAAGCCCAGTGTTCTTTCATGTACCAAAGAGAACGCAAGTGTCTGAGGCTGGTAGCATTGTTGCAGGAGAGCACTGCCTCCTCGTGGGCCTGTCGGCTACTTTCCTATTTCCGACGCTCTCAGGAAACTCTTCCAAAACGAGGTTGGGACATGCTTAGAGAGAACAGCTGCGAAGTGGATGCACAGAACATTAACCTAGATACCAGCCCAGGGTCCCAAGCATCCATTTTTCTCTGGAGGGTACGTACCCCACGCAGGGATTCAAGCAGGGAGTTTGCCTTGGACAACTTACACAGAAAACTGGGATGAGACGTTGGGTCACTCTGCTTGTGCTCACACTACGTGGCCCGGAGAAGTTATGACGCAGCAGATGTCAACCCCCTTTCTCCACACATGTGCACCTCAAAGAAGCGCTGGGCCGTGGGTGTTCTCAGGCCAAGAGCAGTCCTTGTTCTCTCCTGCACCGTCTCTGTGGTTCAAAGGTTCTTTATCTCTGCTCTTTTGGAAGCCTTTCACCCCTGACCCTATCCCTGGGCTGCAGAAGCAAAGAGGCATAGAGGCCTTTCACCCTGAAGGCATGGGCTTGTTTCACATGGAGAATGTGTCCCTTGCCCCTCCTGTGCTGGAGGCGTTTAAGTTGACACCATTTGTTCTGCCCATGGATATTACAAGTAGGTGTACTCGGTTTGGGCTGCCTGGTGAAACTGTTTTTGCAGTCAGCCAGCCCTCTGAGTACTATTCCTCAAGTTTGATTCCTAGCTAGGTAAACCCGGACTTCGGTGGCTACATGGGAGCAAACGTGTTAAGCTTGTGGAGAAAGCCTTTGACCAATTTCAATCTGCTTGTGCTTGTGGCAGGGATTAGGCAGGAACTCTGCCACTCAGGGTTTTTACCTTCCGATAAGCTGTGCCTTTGGGCTGAAGCAGGCGACATGTCTGTATCACATCCTGGGAAGTAGGGCCTGAGGGGAGTCTGCCACCTGATTGGCCTCCATTATAGGCAACTGAGAAAATGGGGCAAGGCTTACGGAACCCGCTTACAACGAAATGTTTCTATTGAGAAGAGGAGATTTTGCTACTACACGTCAGAAGCTCCTCTCCCTCCGAGTGCTGTTCCTGTGTAGACTAGGGAAAACCACCACGGTTTCCAGGGTTTGATCGGCTCTTTTCCCAGTTGGTATCCTCCGTGAAAGAGCTAGAAGGGCTGATCTCAACCAATCGGCCTGCACACCGTGAGTCCTTGGGGTAGGGCAGTCCTGAGTCAATGTGTCTCCTAAAGAACGAAAGCAAAGTTTCCTGCCACAGGAAAGCACAGAGAGGCCTGGTGCTTTCTCTAGGCAATTCAAGTGGGCTGGAAAGTTGAGGCCTAGTCTACATTGTGGAAAAATTCGCGATTACGGCTATCTTTCTCCCTCTCTGTGTCCCGTACCCTGGGCTCAGCCTTGTGGGAATGCTGATTGGGAGAGTCTGCCTCTCTGCCGGGCTCAGAAGGCTTCTTCCCGTTTGGGCAATTCCGTTTGTGTCTTACTTCGTGGAGGAGGAATGAGGGTGCCCAGAGATTCTCGGACGTGAAATCACTAATGACAGAGCACCTGGAGGAGCTGGTTTCTCGGTGGAAGAAGCCAAAAAGCCCGCATTCCTAAGGTCTCTTTGAGAGCTGCCAGACACTCTGCCGTCATAGGCCTAAGAATTGGCCATTGTGACGGCATGGCAACACTTGGAATCCTAGGACACTGTGGAAGGGCGACTCGCAAACTGGATGGAAGAAGCTTCCAAGCCCAGTGTTCTTTCATGTACCAAAGAGAACGCAAGTGTCTGAGGCTGGTAGCATTGTTGCAAGAGAGCACTGCGTCCTCGTGGGCCTGTCGGCTACTTTCCTATTTCCGACGCTCTCAGGAAACTCTTCCAAAACGAGGTTGGGACATGCTTAGAGAGAACAGCTGCGAAGTGGATGCACAGAACATTAACCTAGATACCAGCCCAGGGTCCCAAGCATCCATTTTTCTCTGGAGGGTACGTACCCCACGCAGGGATTCAAGCAGGGAGTTTGCCTTGGACAACTTACACAGAAAACTGGGATGAGACGTTGGGTCACTCTGCTTGTGCTCACACTACGTGGCCCGGAGAAGTTATGACGCAGCAGATGTCAACCCCCTTTCTCCACACATGTGCACTCCAAAGTAGCGCTGGGCCGTGGGTGTTCTCAGGCCAAGAGCAGTCCTTGTTCTCGGCTGTACCGGCTCTGTGGTTCAAAGGTTCTTTATCTCTGCTCTTTTGGAAGCCTTTCACCCCTGACCCTATCCCTGGGCTGCAGAAGCAAAGAGGCATAGAGGCCTTTCACCCTGAAGGCATAGGCTTGTTTCACATGGAGAATGTGGCCGTCGCCCCTCCCGTGCTGGAGGCGTGTAAGTTGACACCATTTGTTCTGCCCATGGATATTACAAGTAGGTGTACTCGGTTTGGGCTGCCTGGTGAAACTGTTTTTGCAGTCAGCCAGCCCTCTGAGTACTATTCCTCAAGTTTGATTCCTAGCTAGGTAAACCCGGACTTCGGTGGCTACATGGGAGCAAACGTGTTAAGCTTGTGGAGAAAGCCTTTGACCAATTTCAATCTGCTTGTGCTTGTGGCAGGGATTAGGCAGGAACTCTGCCACTCAGGGTTTTTACCTTCCGATAAGCTGTGCCTTTGGGCTGAAGCAGGCGACATGTCTGTATCACATCCTGGGAAGTAGGGCCTGAGGGGAGTCTGCCACCTGATTGGCCTCCATTATAGGCAACTGAGAAAATGGGGCAAGGCTTACGGAACCCGCTTACAACGAAATGTTTCTATTGAGAAGAGGAGATTTTGCTACTACACGTCAGAAGCTCCTCTCCCTCCGAGTGCTGTTCCTGTGTAGACTAGGGAAAACCACCACGGTTTCCAGGGTTTGATCGGCTCTTTTCCCAGTTGGTATCCTCCGTGAAAGAGCTAGAAGGGCTGATCTCAACCAATCGGCCTGCACACCGTGAGTCCTTGGGGTAGGGCAGTCCTGAGTCAATGTGTCTCCTAAAGAACGAAAGCAAAGTTTCCTGCCACAGGAAAGCACAGAGAGGCCTGGTGCTTTCTCTAGGCAATTCAAGTGGGCTTGAAAGTTGAGGCCTAGTCTACATTGTGGAAAAATTCGCGATTACGGCTATCTTTCTCCCTCTCTGTGTCCCGTACCCTGGGCTCAGCCTTGTGGGAATGCTGATTGGGAGAGTCTGCCTCTCTGCCGGGCTCAGAAGGCTTCTTCCCGTTTGGGCAATTCCGTTTGTGTCTTACTTCGTGGAGGAGGAATGAGGGTGCCCAGAGATTCTCGGACGTGAAATCACTAATGACAGAGCACCTGGAGGAGCTGGTTTCTCGGTGGAAGAAGCCAAAAAGCCCGCATTCCTAAGGTCTCTTTGAGAGCTGCCAGACACTCTGCCGTCATAGGCCTAAGAATTGGCCATTGTGACGGCATGGCAACACTTGGAATCCTAGAACACTGTGGAAGGGCGACTCGCAAACTGGATGGAAGAAGCTTCCAAGCCCAGTGTTCTTTCATGTACCAAAGAGAACGCAAGTGTCTGAGGCTGGTAGCATTGTTGCAGGAGAGCACTGCCTCCTCGTGGGCCTGTCGGCTACTTTCCTATTTCCGACGCTCTCAGGAAACTCTTCCAAAACGAGGTTGGGACATGCTTAGAGAGAACAGCTGCGAAGTGGATGCACAGAACATTAACCTAGATACCAGCCCAGGGTCCCAAGCATCCATTTTTCTCTGGAGGGTACGTACCCCACGCAGGGATTCAAGCAGGGAGTTTGCCTTGGACAACTTACACAGAAAACTGGGATGAGACGTTGGGTCACTCTGTTTGTGCTCACACTACGTGGCCCGGAGAAGTTATGACGCAGCAGATGTCAACCCCCTTTCTCCACACATGTGCACTCCAAAGTAGCGCTGGGCCGTGGGTGTTCTCAGGCCAAGAGCAGTCCTTGTTCTCGGCTGTACCGGCTCTGTGGTTCAAAGGTTCTTTATCTCTGCTCTTTTGGAAGCCTTTCACCCCTGACCCTATCCCTGGGCTGCAGAAGCAAAGAGGCATAGAGGCCTTTCACCCTGAAGGCATTTGCTTGTTTCACATGGAGAATGTGGCCGTCGCCCCTCCCGTGCTGGAGGCGTGTAAGTTGACACCATTTGTTCTGCCCATGGATATTACAAGTAGGTGTACTCGGTTTGGGCTGCCTGGTGAAACTGTTTTTGCAGTCAGCCAGCCCTCTGAGTACTATTCCTCAAGTTTGATTCCTAGCTAGGTAAACCCGGACTTCGGTGGCTACATGGGAGCAAACGTGTTAAGCTTGTGGAGAAAGCCTTTGACCAATTTCAATCTGCTTGTGCTTGTGGCAGGGATTAGGCAGGAACTCTGCCACTCAGGGTTTTTACCTTCCGATAAGCTGTGCCTTTGGGCTGAAGCAGGCGACATGTCTGTATCACATCCTGGGAAGTAGGGCCTGAGGGGAGTCTGCCACCTGATTGGCCTCCATTATAGGCAACTGAGAAAATGGGGCAAGGCTTACGGAACCCGCTTACAACGAAATGTTTCTATTGAGAAGAGGAGATTTTGCTACTACACGTCAGAAGCTCCTCTCCCTCCGAGTGCTGTTCCTGTGTAGACTAGGGAAAACCACCACCGTTTCCAGGGTTTGATCGGCTCTTTTCCCAGTTGGTATCCTCCGTGAAAGAGCTAGAAGGGCTGATCTCAACCAATCGGCCTGCACACCGTGAGTCCTTGGGGTAGGGCAGTCCTGAGTCAATGTGTCTCCTAAAGAACGAAAGCAAAGTTTCCTGCCACAGGAAAGCACAGAGAGGCCTGGTGCTTTCTCTAGGCAATTCAAGTGGGCTGGAAAGTTGAGGCCTAGTCTACATTGTGGAAAAATTCGCGATTACGGCTATCTTTCTCCCTCTCTGTGTCCCGTACCCTGGGCTCAGCCTTGTGGGAATGCTGATTGGGAGAGTCTGCCTCTCTGCCGGGCTCAGAAGGCTTCTTCCCGTTTGGGCAATTCCGTTTGTGTCTTACTTCGTGGAGGAGGAATGAGGGTGCCCAGAGATTCTCTGACGTGAAATCACTAATGACAGAGCACCTGGAGGAGCTGGTTTCTCGGTGGAAGAAGCCAAAAAGCCAGCATTCCTAAGGTCTCTTTGAGAGCTGCCAGACATTCTGCCGTCATAGGCCTAAGAATTGGCCATTGTGACGGCATGGCAACACTTGGAATCCTAGGACACTGTGGAAGGGCGACTCGCAAACTGGATGGAAGAAGCTTCCAAGCCCAGTGTTCTTTCATGTACCAAAGAGAACGCAAGTGTCTGAGGCTGGTAGCATTGTTGCAAGAGAGCACTGCGTCCTCGTGGGCCTGTCGGCTACTTTCCTATTTCCGACGCTCTCAGGAAACTCTTCCAAAACGAGGTTGGGACATGCTTAGAGAGAACAGCTGCGAAGTGGATGCACAGAACATTAACCTAGATACCAGCCCAGGGTCCCAAGCATCCATTTTTCTCTGGAGGGTACGTACCCCACGCAGGGATTCAAGCAGGGAGTTTGCCTTGGACAACTTACACAGAAAACTGGGATGAGACGTTGGGTCACTCTGTTTGTGCTCACACTACGTGGCCCGGAGAAGTTATGACGCAGCAGATGTCAACCCCCTTTCTCCACACATGTGCACTCCAAAGTAGCGCTGGGCCGTGGGTGTTCTCAGGCCAAGAGCAGTCCTTGTTCTCGGCTGTACCGGCTCTGTGGTTCAAAGGTTCTTTATCTCTGCTCTTTTGGAAGCCTTTCACCCCTGACCCTATCCCTGGGCTGCAGAAGCAAAGAGGCATAGAGGCCTTTCACCCTGAAGGCATAGGCTTGTTTCACATGGAGAATGTGGCCGTCGCCCCTCCCGTGCTGGAGGCGTGTAAGTTGACACCATTTGTTCTGCCCATGGATATTACAAGTAGGTGTACTCGGTTTGGGCTGCCTGGTGAAACTGTTTTTGCAGTCAGCCAGCCCTCTGAGTACTATTCCTCAAGTTTGATTCCTAGCTAGGTAAACCCGGACTTCGGTGGCTACATGGGAGCAAACGTGTTAAGCTTGTGGAGAAAGCCTTTGACCAATTTCAATCTGCTTGTGCTTGTGGCAGGGATTAGGCAGGAACTCTGCCACTCAGGGTTTTTACCTTCCGATAAGCTGTGCCTTTGGGCTGAAGCAGGCGACATGTCTGTATCACATCCTGGGAAGTAGGGCCTGAGGGGAGTCTGCCACCTGATTGGCCTCCATTATAGGCAACTGAGAAAATGGGGCAAGGCTTACGGAACCCGCTTACAACGAAATGTTTCTATTGAGAAGAGGAGATTTTGCTACTACACGTCAGAAGCTCCTCTCCCTCCGAGTGCTGTTCCTGTGTAGACTAGGGAAAACCACCACGGTTTCCAGGGTTTGATCGGCTCTTTTCCCAGTTGGTATCCTCCGTGAAAGAGCTAGAAGGGCTGATCTCAACCAATCGGCCTGCACACCGTGAGTCCTTGGGGTAGGGCAGTCCTGAGTCAATGTGTCTCCTAAAGAACGAAAGCAAAGTTTCCTGCCACAGGAAAGCACAGAGAGGCCTGGTGCTTTCTCTAGGCAATTCAAGTGGGCTTGAAAGTTGAGGCCTAGTCTACATTGTGGAAAAATTCGCGATTACGGCTATCTTTCTCCCTCTCTGTGTCCCGTACCCTGGGCTCAGCCTTGTGGGAATGCTGATTGGGAGAGTCTGCCTCTCTGCCGGGCTCAGAAGGCTTCTTCCCGTTTGGGCAATTCCGTTTGTGTCTTACTTCGTGGAGGAGGAATGAGGGTGCCCAGAGATTCTCGGACGTGAAATCACTAATGACAGAGCACCTGGAGGAGCTGGTTTCTCGGTGGAAGAAGCCAAAAAGCCCGCATTCCTAAGGTCTCTTTGAGAGCTGCCAGACACTCTGCCGTCATAGGCCTAAGAATTGGCCATTGTGACGGCATGGCAACACTTGGAATCCTAGAACACTGTGGAAGGGCGACTCGCAAACTGGATGGAAGAAGCTTCCAAGCCCAGTGTTCTTTCATGTACCAAAGAGAACGCAAGTGTCTGAGGCTGGTAGCATTGTTGCAAGAGAGCACTGCGTCCTCGTGGGCCTGTCGGCTACTTTCCTATTTCCGACGCTCTCAGGAAACTCTTCCAAAACGAGGTTGGGACATGCTTAGAGAGAACAGCTGCGAAGTGGATGCACAGAACATTAACCTAGATACCAGCCCAGGGTCCCAAGCATCCATTTTTCTCTGGAGGGTACGTACCCCACGCAGGGATTCAAGCAGGGAGTTTGCCTTGGACAACTTACACAGAAAACTGGGATGAGACGTTGGGTCACTCTGTTTGTGCTCACACTACGTGGCCCGGAGAAGTTATGACGCAGCAGATGTCAACCCCCTTTCTCCACACATGTGCACTCCAAAGTAGCGCTGGGCCGTGGGTGTTCTCAGGCCAAGAGCAGTCCTTGTTCTCGGCTGTACCGGCTCTGTGGTTCAAAGGTTCTTTATCTCTGCTCTTTTGGAAGCCTTTCACCCCTGACCCTATCCCTGGGCTGCAGAAGCAAAGAGGCATAGAGGCCTTTCACCCTGAAGGCATTTGCTTGTTTCACATGGAGAATGTGGCCGTCGCCCCTCCCGTGCTGGAGGCGTGTAAGTTGACACCATTTGTTCTGCCCATGGATATTACAAGTAGGTGTACTCGGTTTGGGCTGCCTGGTGAAACTGTTTTTGCAGTCAGCCAGCCCTCTGAGTACTATTCCTCAAGTTTGATTCCTAGCTAGGTAAACCCGGACTTCGGTGGCTACATGGGAGCAAACGTGTTAAGCTTGTGGAGAAAGCCTTTGACCAATTTCAATCTGCTTGTGCTTGTGGCAGGGATTAGGCAGGAACTCTGCCACTCAGGGTTTTTACCTTCCGATAAGCTGTGCCTTTGGGCTGAAGCAGGCGACATGTCTGTATCACATCCTGGGAAGTAGGGCCTGAGGGGAGTCTGCCACCTGATTGGCCTCCATTATAGGCAACTGAGAAAATGGGGCAAGGCTTACGGAACCCGCTTACAACGAAATGTTTCTATTGAGAAGAGGAGATTTTGCTACTACACGTCAGAAGCTCCTCTCCCTCCGAGTGCTGTTCCTGTGTAGACTAGGGAAAACCACCACCGTTTCCAGGGTTTGATCGGCTCTTTTCCCAGTTGGTATCCTCCGTGAAAGAGCTAGAAGGGCTGATCTCAACCAATCGGCCTGCACACCGTGAGTCCTTGGGGTAGGGCAGTCCTGAGTCAATGTGTCTCCTAAAGAACGAAAGCAAAGTTTCCTGCCACAGGAAAGCACAGAGAGGCCTGGTGCTTTCTCTAGGCAATTCAAGTGGGCTTGAAAGTTGAGGCCTAGTCTACATTGTGGAAAAATTCGCGATTACGGCTATCTTTCTCCCTCTCTGTGTCCCGTACCCTGGGCTCAGCCTTGTGGGAATGCTGATTGGGAGAGTCTGCCTCTCTGCCGGGCTCAGAAGGCTTCTTCCCGTTTGGGCAATTCCGTTTGTGTCTTACTTCGTGGAGGAGGAATGAGGGTGCCCAGAGATTCTCGGACGTGAAATCACTAATGACAGAGCACCTGGAGGAGCAGGTTTCTCGGTGGAAGAAGCCAAAAAGCCAGCATTCCTAAGGTCTCTTTGAGAGCTGCCAGACACTCTGCCGTCATAGGCCTAAGAATTGGCCATTGTGACGGCATGGCAACACTTGGAATCCTAGGACACTGTGGAAGGGCGACTCGCAAACTGGATGAAAGAAGCTTCCAAGCCCAGTGTTCTTTCATGTACCAAAGAGAACGCAAGTGTCTGAGGCTGGTAGCATTGTTGCAGGAGAGCACTGCCTCCTCGTGGGCCTGTCGGCTACTTTCCTATTTCCGACGCTCTCAGGAAACTCTTCCAAAACGAGGTTGGGACATGCTTAGAGAGAACAGCTGCGAAATGGATGCACAGAACATTAACCTAGATACCAGCCCAGGGTCCCAAGCATCCATTTTTCTCTGGAGGGTACGTACCCCACGCAGGGATTCAAGCAGGGAGTTTGCCTTGGACAACTTACACAGAAAACTGGGATGAGACGTTGGGTCACTCTGCTTGTGCTCACACTACGTGGCCCGGAGAAGTTATGACGCAGCAGATGTCAACCCCCTTTCTCCACACATGTGCACCTCAAAGAAGCGCTGGGCCGTGGGTGTTCTCAGGCCAAGAGCAGTACTTGTTCTCTCCTGCACCGTCTCTGTGGTTCAAAGGTTCTTTATCTCTGCTCTTTTGGAAGCCTTTCACCCCTGACCCTATCCCTGGGCTGCAGAAGCAAAGAGGCATAGAGGCCTTTCACCCTGAAGGCATGGGCTTGTTTCACATGGAGAATGTGTCCCTTGCCCCTCCTGTGCTGGAGGCGTTTAAGTTGACACCATTTGTTCTGCCCATGGATATTACAAGTAGGTGTACTCGGTTTGGGCTGCCTGGTGAAACTGTTTTTGCAGTCAGCCAGCCCTCTGAGTACTATTCCTCAAGTTTGATTCCTAGCTAGGTAAACCCGGACTTCGGTGGCTACATGGGAGCAAACGTGTTAAGCTTGTGGAGAAAGCCTTTGACCAATTTCAATCTGCTTGTGCTTGTGGCAGGGATTAGGCAGGAACTCTGCCACTCAGGGTTTTTACCTTCCGATAAGCTGTGCCTTTGGGCTGAAGCAGGCGACATGTCTGTATCACATCCTGGGAAGTAGGGCCTGAGGGGAGTCTGCCACCTGATTGGCCTCCATTATAGGCAACTGAGAAAATGGGGCAAGGCTTACGGAACCCGCTTACAACGAAATGTTTCTATTGAGAAGAGGAGATTTTGCTACTACACGTCAGAAACTCCTCTCCCTCCGAGTGCTGTTCCTGTGTAGACTAGGGAAAACCACCACGGTTTCCAGGGTTTGATCGGCTCTTTTCCCAGTTGGTATCCTCCGTGAAAGAGCTAGAAGGGCTGATCTCAACCAATCGGCCTGCACACCGTGAGTCCTTGGGGTAGGGCAGTCCTGAGTCAATGTGTCTCCTAAAGAACGAAAGCAAAGTTTCCTGCCACAGGAAAGCACAGAGAGGCCTGGTGCTTTCTCTAGGCAATTCAAGTGGGCTTGAAAGTTGAGGCCTAGTCTACATTGTGGAAAAATTCGCGATTACGGCTATCTTTCTCCCTCTCTGTGTCCCGTACCCTGGGCTCAGCCTTGTGGGAATGCTGATTGGGAGAGTCTGCCTCTCTGCCGGGCTCAGAAGGCTTCTTCCCGTTTGGGCAATTCCGTTTGTGTCTTACTTCGTGGAGGAGGAATGAGGGTGCCCAGAGATTCTCGGACGTGAAATCACTAATGACAGAGCACCTGGAGGAGCTGGTTTCTCGGTGGAAGAAAAAAAAAGCCCGCATTCCTAAGGTCTCTTTGAGAGCTGCCAGACACTCTGCCGTCATAGGCCTAAGAATTGGCCATTGTGACGGCATGGCAACACTTGGAATCCTAGGACACTGTGGAAGGGCGACTCGCAAACTGGATGGAAGAAGCTTCCAAGCCCAGTGTTCTTTCATGTACCAAAGAGAACGCAAGTGTCTGAGGCTGGTAGCATTGTTGCAGGAGAGCACTGCCTCCTCGTGGGCCTGTCGGCTACTTTCCTATTTCCGACGCTCTCAGGAAACTCTTCCAAAACGAGGTTGGGACATGCTTAGAGAGAACAGCTGCGAAGTGGATGCACAGAACATTAACCTAGATACCAGCCCAGGGTCCCAAGCATCCATTTTTCTCTGGAGGGTACGTACCCCACGCAGGGATTCAAGCAGGGAGTTTGCCTTGGACAACTTACACAGAAAACTGGGATGAGACGTTGGGTCACTCTGTTTGTGCTCACACTACGTGGCCCGGAGAAGTTATGACGCAGCAGATGTCAACCCCCTTTCTCCACACATGTGCACTCCAAAGTAGCGCTGGGCCGTGGGTGTTCTCAGGCCAAGAGCAGTCCTTGTTCTCGGCTGTACCGGCTCTGTGGTTCAAAGGTTCTTTATCTCTGCTCTTTTGGAAGCCTTTCACCCCTGACCCTATCCCTGGGCTGCAGAAGCAAAGAGGCATAGAGGCCTTTCACCCTGAAGGCATAGGCTTGTTTCACATGGAGAATGTGGCCGTCGCCCCTCCCGTGCTGGAGGCGTGTAAGTTGACACCATTTGTTCTGCCCATGGATATTACAAGTAGGTGTACTCGGTTTGGGCTGCCTGGTGAAACTGTTTTTGCAGTCAGCCAGCCCTCTGAGTACTATTCCTCAAGTTTGATTCCTAGCTAGGTAAACCCGGACTTCGGTGGCTACATGGGAGCAAACGTGTTAAGCTTGTGGAGAAAGCCTTTGACCAATTTCAATCTGCTTGTGCTTGTGGCAGGGATTAGGCAGGAACTCTGCCACTCAGGGTTTTTACCTTCCGATAAGCTGTGCCTTTGGGCTGAAGCAGGCGACATGTCTGTATCACATCCTGGGAAGTAGGGCCTGAGGGGAGTCTGCCACCTGATTGGCCTCCATTATAGGCAACTGAGAAAATGGGGCAAGGCTTACGGAACCCGCTTACAACGAAATGTTTCTATTGAGAAGAGGAGATTTTGCTACTACACGTCAGAAGCTCCTCTCCCTCCGAGTGCTGTTCCTGTGTAGACTAGGGAAAACCACCACGGTTTCCAGGGTTTGATCGGCTCTTTTCCCAGTTGGTATCCTCCGTGAAAGAGCTAGAAGGGCTGATCTCAACCAATCGGCCTGCACACCGTGAGTCCTTGGGGTAGGGCAGTCCTGAGTCAATGTGTCTCCTAAAGAACGAAAGCAAAGTTTCCTGCCACAGGAAAGCACAGAGAGGCCTGGTGCTTTCTCTAGGCAATTCAAGTGGGCTTGAAAGTTGAGGCCTAGTCTACATTGTGGAAAAATTCGCGATTACGGCTATCTTTCTCCCTCTCTGTGTCCCGTACCCTGGGCTCAGCCTTGTGGGAATGCTGATTGGGAGAGTCTGCCTCTCTGCCGGGCTCAGAAGGCTTCTTCCCGTTTGGGCAATTCCGTTTGTGTCTTACTTCGTGGAGGAGGAATGAGGGTGCCCAGAGATTCTCGGACGTGAAATCACTAATGACAGAGCACCTGGAGGAGCTGGTTTCTCGGTGGAAGAAGCCAAAAAGCCCGCATTCCTAAGGTCTCTTTGAGAGCTGCCAGACACTCTGCCGTCATAGGCCTAAGAATTGGCCATTGTGACGGCATGGCAACACTTGGAATCCTAGAACACTGTGGAAGGGCGACTCGCAAACTGGATGGAAGAAGCTTCCAAGCCCAGTGTTCTTTCATGTACCAAAGAGAACGCAAGTGTCTGAGGCTGGTAGCATTGTTGCAAGAGAGCACTGCGTCCTCGTGGGCCTGTCGGCTACTTTCCTATTTCCGACGCTCTCAGGAAACTCTTCCAAAACGAGGTTGGGACATGCTTAGAGAGAACAGCTGCGAAGTGGATGCACAGAACATTAACCTAGATACCAGCCCAGGGTCCCAAGCATCCATTTTTCTCTGGAGGGTACGTACCCCACGCAGGGATTCAAGCAGGGAGTTTGCCTTGGACAACTTACACAGAAAACTGGGATGAGACGTTGGGTCACTCTGTTTGTGCTCACACTACGTGGCCCGGAGAAGTTATGACGCAGCAGATGTCAACCCCCTTTCTCCACACATGTGCACTCCAAAGTAGCGCTGGGCCGTGGGTGTTCTCAGGCCAAGAGCAGTCCTTGTTCTCGGCTGTACCGGCTCTGTGGTTCAAAGGTTCTTTATCTCTGCTCTTTTGGAAGCCTTTCACCCCTGACCCTATCCCTGGGCTGCAGAAGCAAAGAGGCATAGAGGCCTTTCACCCTGAAGGCATTTGCTTGTTTCACATGGAGAATGTGGCCGTCGCCCCTCCCGTGCTGGAGGCGTGTAAGTTGACACCATTTGTTCTGCCCATGGATATTACAAGTAGGTGTACTCGGTTTGGGCTGCCTGGTGAAACTGTTTTTGCAGTCAGCCAGCCCTCTGAGTACTATTCCTCAAGTTTGATTCCTAGCTAGGTAAACCCGGACTTCGGTGGCTACATGGGAGCAAACGTGTTAAGCTTGTGGAGAAAGCCTTTGACCAATTTCAATCTGCTTGTGCTTGTGGCAGGGATTAGGCAGGAACTCTGCCACTCAGGGTTTTTACCTTCCGATAAGCTGTGCCTTTGGGCTGAAGCAGGCGACATGTCTGTATCACATCCTGGGAAGTAGGGCCTGAGGGGAGTCTGCCACCTGATTGGCCTCCATTATAGGCAACTGAGAAAATGGGGCAAGGCTTACGGAACCCGCTTACAACGAAATGTTTCTATTGAGAAGAGGAGATTTTGCTACTACACGTCAGAAGCTCCTCTCCCTCCGAGTGCTGTTCCTGTGTAGACTAGGGAAAACCACCACCGTTTCCAGGGTTTGATCGGCTCTTTTCCCAGTTGGTATCCTCCGTGAAAGAGCTAGAAGGGCTGATCTCAACCAATCGGCCTGCACACCGTGAGTCCTTGGGGTAGGGCAGTCCTGAGTCAATGTGTCTCCTAAAGAACGAAAGCAAAGTTTCCTGCCACAGGAAAGCACAGAGAGGCCTGGTGCTTTCTCTAGGCAATTCAAGTGGGCTTGAAAGTTGAGGCCTAGTCTACATTGTGGAAAAATTCGCGATTACGGCTATCTTTCTCCCTCTCTGTGTCCCGTACCCTGGGCTCAGCCTTGTGGGAATGCTGATTGGGAGAGTCTGCCTCTCTGCCGGGCTCAGAAGGCTTCTTCCCGTTTGGGCAATTCCGTTTGTGTCTTACTTCGTGGAGGAGGAATGAGGGTGCCCAGAGATTCTCGGACGTGAAATCACTAATGACAGAGCACCTGGAGGAGCAGGTTTCTCGGTGGAAGAAGCCAAAAAGCCAGCATTCCTAAGGTCTCTTTGAGAGCTGCCAGACACTCTGCCGTCATAGGCCTAAGAATTGGCCATTGTGACGGCATGGCAACACTTGGAATCCTAGGACACTGTGGAAGGGCGACTCGCAAACTGGATGAAAGAAGCTTCCAAGCCCAGTGTTCTTTCATGTACCAAAGAGAACGCAAGTGTCTGAGGCTGGTAGCATTGTTGCAGGAGAGCACTGCCTCCTCGTGGGCCTGTCGGCTACTTTCCTATTTCCGACGCTCTCAGGAAACTCTTCCAAAACGAGGTTGGGACATGCTTAGAGAGAACAGCTGCGAAATGGATGCACAGAACATTAACCTAGATACCAGCCCAGGGTCCCAAGCATCCATTTTTCTCTGGAGGGTACGTACCCCACGCAGGGATTCAAGCAGGGAGTTTGCCTTGGACAACTTACACAGAAAACTGGGATGAGACGTTGGGTCACTCTGCTTGTGCTCACACTACGTGGCCCGGAGAAGTTATGACGCAGCAGATGTCAACCCCCTTTCTCCACACATGTGCACCTCAAAGAAGCGCTGGGCCGTGGGTGTTCTCAGGCCAAGAGCAGTACTTGTTCTCTCCTGCACCGTCTCTGTGGTTCAAAGGTTCTTTATCTCTGCTCTTTTGGAAGCCTTTCACCCCTGACCCTATCCCTGGGCTGCAGAAGCAAAGAGGCATAGAGGCCTTTCACCCTGAAGGCATGGGCTTGTTTCACATGGAGAATGTGTCCCTTGCCCCTCCTGTGCTGGAGGCGTTTAAGTTGACACCATTTGTTCTGCCCATGGATATTACAAGTAGGTGTACTCGGTTTGGGCTGCCTGGTGAAACTGTTTTTGCAGTCAGCCAGCCCTCTGAGTACTATTCCTCAAGTTTGATTCCTAGCTAGGTAAACCCGGACTTCGGTGGCTACATGGGAGCAAACGTGTTAAGCTTGTGGAGAAAGCCTTTGACCAATTTCAATCTGCTTGTGCTTGTGGCAGGGATTAGGCAGGAACTCTGCCACTCAGGGTTTTTACCTTCCGATAAGCTGTGCCTTTGGGCTGAAGCAGGCGACATGTCTGTATCACATCCTGGGAAGTAGGGCCTGAGGGGAGTCTGCCACCTGATTGGCCTCCATTATAGGCAACTGAGAAAATGGGGCAAGGCTTACGGAACCCGCTTACAACGAAATGTTTCTATTGAGAAGAGGAGATTTTGCTACTACACGTCAGAAGCTCCTCTCCCTCCGAGTGCTGTTCCTGTGTAGACTAGGGAAAACCACCACGGTTTCCAGGGTTTGATCGGCTCTTTTCCCAGTTGGTATCCTCCGTGAAAGAGCTAGAAGGGCTGATCTCAACCAATCGGCCTGCACACCGTGAGTCCTTGGGGTAGGGCAGTCCTGAGTCAATGTGTCTCCTAAAGAACGAAAGCAAAGTTTCCTGCCACAGGAAAGCACAGAGAGGCCTGGTGCTTTCTCTAGGCAATTCAAGTGGGCTTGAAAGTTGAGGCCTAGTCTACATTGTGGAAAAATTCGCGATTACGGCTATCTTTCTCCCTCTCTGTGTCCCGTACCCTGGGCTCAGCCTTGTGGGAATGCTGATTGGGAGAGTCTGCCTCTCTGCCGGGCTCAGAAGGCTTCTTCCCGTTTGGGCAATTCCGTTTGTGTCTTAATTCGTGGAGGAGGAATGAGGGTGCCCAGAGATTCTCGGACGTGAAATCACTAATGACAGAGCACCTGGAGGAGCTGGTTTCTCGGTGGAAGAAAAAAAAAGCCCGCATTCCTAAGGTCTCTTTGAGAGCTGCCAGACACTCTGCCGTCATAGGCCTAAGAATTGGCCATTGTGACGGCATGGCAACACTTGGAATCCTAGAACACTGTGGAAGGGCGACTCGCAAACTGGATGGAAGAAGCTTCCAAGCCCAGTGTTCTTTCATGTACCAAAGAGAACGCAAGTGTCTGAGGCTGGTAGCATTGTTGCAAGAGAGCACTGCGTCCTCGTGGGCCTGTCGGCTACTTTCCTATTTCCGACGCTCTCAGGAAACTCTTCCAAAACGAGGTTGGGACATGCTTAGAGAGAACAGCTGCGAAGTGGATGCACAGAACATTAACCTAGATACCAGCCCAGGGTCCCAAGCATCCATTTTTCTCTGGAGGGTACGTACCCCACGCAGGGATTCAAGCAGGGAGTTTGCCTTGGACAACTTACACAGAAAACTGGGATGAGACGTTGGGTCACTCTGTTTGTGCTCACACTACGTGGCCCGGAGAAGTTATGACGCAGCAGATGTCAACCCCCTTTCTCCACACATGTGCACTCCAAAGTAGCGCTGGGCCGTGGGTGTTCTCAGGCCAAGAGCAGTCCTTGTTCTCGGCTGTACCGGCTCTGTGGTTCAAAGGTTCTTTATCTCTGCTCTTTTGGAAGCCTTTCACCCCTGACCCTATCCCTGGGCTGCAGAAGCAAAGAGGCATAGAGGCCTTTCACCCTGAAGGCATTTGCTTGTTTCACATGGAGAATGTGGCCGTCGCCCCTCCCGTGCTGGAGGCGTGTAAGTTGACACCATTTGTTCTGCCCATGGATATTACAAGTAGGTGTACTCGGTTTGGGCTGCCTGGTGAAACTGTTTTTGCAGTCAGCCAGCCCTCTGAGTACTATTCCTCAAGTTTGATTCCTAGCTAGGTAAACCCGGACTTCGGTGGCTACATGGGAGCAAACGTGTTAAGCTTGTGGAGAAAGCCTTTGACCAATTTCAATCTGCTTGTGCTTGTGGCAGGGATTAGGCAGGAACTCTGCCACTCAGGGTTTTTACCTTCCGATAAGCTGTGCCTTTGGGCTGAAGCAGGCGACATGTCTGTATCACATCCTGGGAAGTAGGGCCTGAGGGGAGTCTGCCACCTGATTGGCCTCCATTATAGGCAACTGAGAAAATGGGGCAAGGCTTACGGAACCCGCTTACAACGAAATGTTTCTATTGAGAAGAGGAGATTTTGCTACTACACGTCAGAAGCTCCTCTCCCTCCGAGTGCTGTTCCTGTGTAGACTAGGGAAAACCACCACCGTTTCCAGGGTTTGATCGGCTCTTTTCCCAGTTGGTATCCTCCGTGAAAGAGCTAGAAGGGCTGATCTCAACCAATCGGCCTGCACACCGTGAGTCCTTGGGGTAGGGCAGTCCTGAGTCAATGTGTCTCCTAAAGAACGAAAGCAAAGTTTCCTGCCACAGGAAAGCACAGAGAGGCCTGGTGCTTTCTCTAGGCAATTCAAGTGGGCTTGAAAGTTGAGGCCTAGTCTACATTGTGGAAAAATTCGCGATTACGGCTATCTTTCTCCCTCTCTGTGTCCCGTACCCTGGGCTCAGCCTTGTGGGAATGCTGATTGGGAGAGTCTGCCTCTCTGCCGGGCTCAGAAGGCTTCTTCCCGTTTGGGCAATTCCGTTTGTGTCTTACTTCGTGGAGGAGGAATGAGGGTGCCCAGAGATTCTCGGACGTGAAATCACTAATGACAGAGCACCTGGAGGAGCAGGTTTCTCGGTGGAAGAAGCCAAAAAGCCAGCATTCCTAAGGTCTCTTTGAGAGCTGCCAGACACTCTGCCGTCATAGGCCTAAGAATTGGCCATTGTGACGGCATGGCAACACTTGGAATCCTAGGACACTGTGGAAGGGCGACTCGCAAACTGGATGAAAGAAGCTTCCAAGCCCAGTGTTCTTTCATGTACCAAAGAGAACGCAAGTGTCTGAGGCTGGTAGCATTGTTGCAGGAGAGCACTGCCTCCTCGTGGGCCTGTCGGCTACTTTCCTATTTCCGACGCTCTCAGGAAACTCTTCCAAAACGAGGTTGGGACATGCTTAGAGAGAACAGCTGCGAAATGGATGCACAGAACATTAACCTAGATACCAGCCCAGGGTCCCAAGCATCCATTTTTCTCTGGAGGGTACGTACCCCACGCAGGGATTCAAGCAGGGAGTTTGCCTTGGACAACTTACACAGAAAACTGGGATGAGACGTTGGGTCACTCTGCTTGTGCTCACACTACGTGGCCCGGAGAAGTTATGACGCAGCAGATGTCAACCCCCTTTCTCCACACATGTGCACCTCAAAGAAGCGCTGGGCCATGGGTGTTCTCAGGCCAAGAGCAGTACTTGTTCTCTCCTGCACCGTCTCTGTGGTTCAAAGGTTCTTTATCTCTGCTCTTTTGGAAGCCTTTCACCCCTGACCCTATCCCTGGGCTGCAGAAGCAAAGAGGCATAGAGGCCTTTCACCCTGAAGGCATGGGCTTGTTTCACATGGAGAATGTGTCCCTTGCCCCTCCTGTGCTGGAGGCGTTTAAGTTGACACCATTTGTTCTGCCCATGGATATTACAAGTAGGTGTACTCGGTTTGGGCTGCCTGGTGAAACTGTTTTTGCAGTCAGCCAGCCCTCTGAGTACTATTCCTCAAGTTTGATTCCTAGCTAGGTAAACCCGGACTTCGGTGGCTACATGGGAGCAAACGTGTTAAGCTTGTGGAGAAAGCCTTTGACCAATTTCAATCTGCTTGTGCTTGTGGCAGGGATTAGGCAGGAACTCTGCCACTCAGGGTTTTTACCTTCCGATAAGCTGTGCCTTTGGGCTGAAGCAGGCGACATGTCTGTATCACATCCTGGGAAGTAGGGCCTGAGGGGAGTCTGCCACCTGATTGGCCTCCATTATAGGCAACTGAGAAAATGGGGCAAGGCTTACGGAACCCGCTTACAACGAAATGTTTCTATTGAGAAGAGGAGATTTTGCTACTACACGTCAGAAACTCCTCTCCCTCCGAGTGCTGTTCCTGTGTAGACTAGGGAAAACCACCACGGTTTCCAGGGTTTGATCGGCTCTTTTCCCAGTTGGTATCCTCCGTGAAAGAGCTAGAAGGGCTGATCTCAACCAATCGGCCTGCACACCGTGAGTCCTTGGGGTAGGGCAGTCCTGAGTCAATGTGTCTCCTAAAGAACGAAAGCAAAGTTTCCTGCCACAGGAAAGCACAGAGAGGCCTGGTGCTTTCTCTAGGCAATTCAAGTGGGCTTGAAAGTTGAGGCCTAGTCTACATTGTGGAAAAATTCGCGATTACGGCTATCTTTCTCCCTCTCTGTGTCCCGTACCCTGGGCTCAGCCTTGTGGGAATGCTGATTGGGAGAGTCTGCCTCTCTGCCGGGCTCAGAAGGCTTCTTCCCGTTTGGGCAATTCCGTTTGTGTCTTAATTCGTGGAGGAGGAATGAGGGTGCCCAGAGATTCTCGGACGTGAAATCACTAATGACAGAGCACCTGGAGGAGCTGGTTTCTCGGTGGAAGAAAAAAAAAGCCCGCATTCCTAAGGTCTCTTTGAGAGCTGCCAGACACTCTGCCGTCATAGGCCTAAGAATTGGCCATTGTGACGGCATGGCAACACTTGGAATCCTAGAACACTGTGGAAGGGCGACTCGCAAACTGGATGGAAGAAGCTTCCAAGCCCAGTGTTCTTTCATGTACCAAAGAGAACGCAAGTGTCTGAGGCTGGTAGCATTGTTGCAAGAGAGCACTGCGTCCTCGTGGGCCTGTCGGCTACTTTCCTATTTCCGACGCTCTCAGGAAACTCTTCCAAAACGAGGTTGGGACATGCTTAGAGAGAACAGCTGCGAAGTGGATGCACAGAACATTAACCTAGATACCAGCCCAGGGTCCCAAGCATCCATTTTTCTCTGGAGGGTACGTACCCCACGCAGGGATTCAAGCAGGGAGTTTGCCTTGGACAACTTACACAGAAAACTGGGATGAGACGTTGGGTCACTCTGTTTGTGCTCACACTACGTGGCCCGGAGAAGTTATGACGCAGCAGATGTCAACCCCCTTTCTCCACACATGTGCACTCCAAAGTAGCGCTGGGCCGTGGGTGTTCTCAGGCCAAGAGCAGTCCTTGTTCTCGGCTGTACCGGCTCTGTGGTTCAAAGGTTCTTTATCTCTGCTCTTTTGGAAGCCTTTCACCCCTGACCCTATCCCTGGGCTGCAGAAGCAAAGAGGCATAGAGGCCTTTCACCCTGAAGGCATTTGCTTGTTTCACATGGAGAATGTGGCCGTCGCCCCTCCCGTGCTGGAGGCGTGTAAGTTGACACCATTTGTTCTGCCCATGGATATTACAAGTAGGTGTACTCGGTTTGGGCTGCCTGGTGAAACTGTTTTTGCAGTCAGCCAGCCCTCTGAGTACTATTCCTCAAGTTTGATTCCTAGCTAGGTAAACCCGGACTTCGGTGGCTACATGGGAGCAAACGTGTTAAGCTTGTGGAGAAAGCCTTTGACCAATTTCAATCTGCTTGTGCTTGTGGCAGGGATTAGGCAGGAACTCTGCCACTCAGGGTTTTTACCTTCCGATAAGCTGTGCCTTTGGGCTGAAGCAGGCGACATGTCTGTATCACATCCTGGGAAGTAGGGCCTGAGGGGAGTCTGCCACCTGATTGGCCTCCATTATAGGCAACTGAGAAAATGGGGCAAGGCTTACGGAACCCGCTTACAACGAAATGTTTCTATTGAGAAGAGGAGATTTTGCTACTACACGTCAGAAGCTCCTCTCCCTCCGAGTGCTGTTCCTGTGTAGACTAGGGAAAACCACCACCGTTTCCAGGGTTTGATCGGCTCTTTTCCCAGTTGGTATCCTCCGTGAAAGAGCTAGAAGGGCTGATCTCAACCAATCGGCCTGCACACCGTGAGTCCTTGGGGTAGGGCAGTCCTGAGTCAATGTGTCTCCTAAAGAACGAAAGCAAAGTTTCCTGCCACAGGAAAGCACAGAGAGGCCTGGTGCTTTCTCTAGGCAATTCAAGTGGGCTTGAAAGTTGAGGCCTAGTCTACATTGTGGAAAAATTCGCGATTACGGCTATCTTTCTCCCTCTCTGTGTCCCGTACCCTGGGCTCAGCCTTGTGGGAATGCTGATTGGGAGAGTCTGCCTCTCTGCCGGGCTCAGAAGGCTTCTTCCCGTTTGGGCAATTCCGTTTGTGTCTTACTTCGTGGAGGAGGAATGAGGGTGCCCAGAGATTCTCGGACGTGAAATCACTAATGACAGAGCACCTGGAGGAGCAGGTTTCTCGGTGGAAGAAGCCAAAAAGCCAGCATTCCTAAGGTCTCTTTGAGAGCTGCCAGACACTCTGCCGTCATAGGCCTAAGAATTGGCCATTGTGACGGCATGGCAACACTTGGAATCCTAGGACACTGTGGAAGGGCGACTCGCAAACTGGATGAAAGAAGCTTCCAAGCCCAGTGTTCTTTCATGTACCAAAGAGAACGCAAGTGTCTGAGGCTGGTAGCATTGTTGCAGGAGAGCACTGCCTCCTCGTGGGCCTGTCGGCTACTTTCCTATTTCCGACGCTCTCAGGAAACTCTTCCAAAACGAGGTTGGGACATGCTTAGAGAGAACAGCTGCGAAATGGATGCACAGAACATTAACCTAGATACCAGCCCAGGGTCCCAAGCATCCATTTTTCTCTGGAGGGTACGTACCCCACGCAGGGATTCAAGCAGGGAGTTTGCCTTGGACAACTTACACAGAAAACTGGGATGAGACGTTGGGTCACTCTGCTTGTGCTCACACTACGTGGCCCGGAGAAGTTATGACGCAGCAGATGTCAACCCCCTTTCTCCACACATGTGCACCTCAAAGAAGCGCTGGGCCGTGGGTGTTCTCAGGCCAAGAGCAGTACTTGTTCTCTCCTGCACCGTCTCTGTGGTTCAAAGGTTCTTTATCTCTGCTCTTTTGGAAGCCTTTCACCCCTGACCCTATCCTTGGGCTGCAGAAGCAAAGAGGCATAGAGGCCTTTCACCCTGAAGGCATGGGCTTGTTTCACATGGAGAATGTGTCCCTTGCCCCTCCTGTGCTGGAGGCGTTTAAGTTGACACCATTTGTTCTGCCCATGGATATTACAAGTAGGTGTACTCGGTTTGGGCTGCCTGGTGAAACTGTTTTTGCAGTCAGCCAGCCCTCTGAGTACTATTCCTCAAGTTTGATTCCTAGCTAGGTAAACCCGGACTTCGGTGGCTACATGGGAGCAAACGTGTTAAGCTTGTGGAGAAAGCCTTTGACCAATTTCAATCTGCTTGTGCTTGTGGCAGGGATTAGGCAGGAACTCTGCCACTCAGGGTTTTTACCTTCCGATAAGCTGTGCCTTTGGGCTGAAGCAGGCGACATGTCTGTATCACATCCTGGGAAGTAGGGCCTGAGGGGAGTCTGCCACCTGATTGGCCTCCATTATAGGCAACTGAGAAAATGGGGCAAGGCTTACGGAACCCGCTTACAACGAAATGTTTCTATTGAGAAGAGGAGATTTTGCTACTACACGTCAGAAACTCCTCTCCCTCCGAGTGCTGTTCCTGTGTAGACTAGGGAAAACCACCACGGTTTCCAGGGTTTGATCGGCTCTTTTCCCAGTTGGTATCCTCCGTGAAAGAGCTAGAAGGGCTGATCTCAACCAATCGGCCTGCACACCGTGAGTCCTTGGGGTAGGGCAGTCCTGAGTCAATGTGTCTCCTAAAGAACGAAAGCAAAGTTTCCTGCCACAGGAAAGCACAGAGAGGCCTGGTGCTTTCTCTAGGCAATTCAAGTGGGCTTGAAAGTTGAGGCCTAGTCTACATTGTGGAAAAATTCGCGATTACGGCTATCTTTCTCCCTCTCTGTGTCCCGTACCCTGGGCTCAGCCTTGTGGGAATGCTGATTGGGAGAGTCTGCCTCTCTGCCGGGCTCAGAAGGCTTCTTCCCGTTTGGGCAATTCCGTTTGTGTCTTACTTCGTGGAGGAGGAATGAGGGTGCCCAGAGATTCTCGGACGTGAAATCACTAATGACAGAGCACCTGGAGGAGCTGGTTTCTCGGTGGAAGAAAAAAAAAGCCCGCATTCCTAAGGTCTCTTTGAGAGCTGCCAGACACTCTGCCGTCATAGGCCTAAGAATTGGCCATTGTGACGGCATGGCAACACTTGGAATCCTAGGACACTGTGGAAGGGCGACTCGCAAACTGGATGGAAGAAGCTTCCAAGCCCAGTGTTCTTTCATGTACCAAAGAGAACGCAAGTGTCTGAGGCTGGTAGCATTGTTGCAGGAGAGCACTGCCTCCTCGTGGGCCTGTCGGCTACTTTCCTATTTCCGACGCTCTCAGGAAACTCTTCCAAAACGAGGTTGGGACATGCTTAGAGAGAACAGCTGCGAAGTGGATGCACAGAACATTAACCTAGATACCAGCCCAGGGTCCCAAGCATCCATTTTTCTCTGGAGGGTACGTACCCCACGCAGGGATTCAAGCAGGGAGTTTGCCTTGGACAACTTACACAGAAAACTGGGATGAGACGTTGGGTCACTCTGTTTGTGCTCACACTACGTGGCCCGGAGAAGTTATGACGCAGCAGATGTCAACCCCCTTTCTCCACACATGTGCACTCCAAAGTAGCGCTGGGCCGTGGGTGTTCTCAGGCCAAGAGCAGTCCTTGTTCTCGGCTGTACCGGCTCTGTGGTTCAAAGGTTCTTTATCTCTGCTCTTTTGGAAGCCTTTCACCCCTGACCCTATCCCTGGGCTGCAGAAGCAAAGAGGCATAGAGGCCTTTCACCCTGAAGGCATAGGCTTGTTTCACATGGAGAATGTGGCCGTCGCCCCTCCCGTGCTGGAGGCGTGTAAGTTGACACCATTTGTTCTGCCCATGGATATTACAAGTAGGTGTACTCGGTTTGGGCTGCCTGGTGAAACTGTTTTTGCAGTCAGCCAGCCCTCTGAGTACTATTCCTCAAGTTTGATTCCTAGCTAGGTAAACCCGGACTTCGGTGGCTACATGGGAGCAAACGTGTTAAGCTTGTGGAGAAAGCCTTTGACCAATTTCAATCTGCTTGTGCTTGTGGCAGGGATTAGGCAGGAACTCTGCCACTCAGGGTTTTTACCTTCCGATAAGCTGTGCCTTTGGGCTGAAGCAGGCGACATGTCTGTATCACATCCTGGGAAGTAGGGCCTGAGGGGAGTCTGCCACCTGATTGGCCTCCATTATAGGCAACTGAGAAAATGGGGCAAGGCTTACGGAACCCGCTTACAACGAAATGTTTCTATTGAGAAGAGGAGATTTTGCTACTACACGTCAGAAGCTCCTCTCCCTCCGAGTGCTGTTCCTGTGTAGACTAGGGAAAACCACCACGGTTTCCAGGGTTTGATCGGCTCTTTTCCCAGTTGGTATCCTCCGTGAAAGAGCTAGAAGGGCTGATCTCAACCAATCGGCCTGCACACCGTGAGTCCTTGGGGTAGGGCAGTCCTGAGTCAATGTGTCTCCTAAAGAACGAAAGCAAAGTTTCCTGCCACAGGAAAGCACAGAGAGGCCTGGTGCTTTCTCTAGGCAATTCAAGTGGGCTTGAAAGTTGAGGCCTAGTCTACATTGTGGAAAAATTCGCGATTACGGCTATCTTTCTCCCTCTCTGTGTCCCGTACCCTGGGCTCAGCCTTGTGGGAATGCTGATTGGGAGAGTCTGCCTCTCTGCCGGGCTCAGAAGGCTTCTTCCCGTTTGGGCAATTCCGTTTGTGTCTTACTTCGTGGAGGAGGAATGAGGGTGCCCAGAGATTCTCGGACGTGAAATCACTAATGACAGAGCACCTGGAGGAGCTGGTTTCTCGGTGGAAGAAGCCAAAAAGCCCGCATTCCTAAGGTCTCTTTGAGAGCTGCCAGACACTCTGCCGTCATAGGCCTAAGAATTGGCCATTGTGACGGCATGGCAACACTTGGAATCCTAGAACACTGTGGAAGGGCGACTCGCAAACTGGATGGAAGAAGCTTCCAAGCCCAGTGTTCTTTCATGTACCAAAGAGAACGCAAGTGTCTGAGGCTGGTAGCATTGTTGCAAGAGAGCACTGCGTCCTCGTGGGCCTGTCGGCTACTTTCCTATTTCCGACGCTCTCAGGAAACTCTTCCAAAACGAGGTTGGGACATGCTTAGAGAGAACAGCTGCGAAGTGGATGCACAGAACATTAACCTAGATACCAGCCCAGGGTCCCAAGCATCCATTTTTCTCTGGAGGGTACGTACCCCACGCAGGGATTCAAGCAGGGAGTTTGCCTTGGACAACTTACACAGAAAACTGGGATGAGACGTTGGGTCACTCTGTTTGTGCTCACACTACGTGGCCCGGAGAAGTTATGACGCAGCAGATGTCAACCCCCTTTCTCCACACATGTGCACTCCAAAGTAGCGCTGGGCCGTGGGTGTTCTCAGGCCAAGAGCAGTCCTTGTTCTCGGCTGTACCGGCTCTGTGGTTCAAAGGTTCTTTATCTCTGCTCTTTTGGAAGCCTTTCACCCCTGACCCTATCCCTGGGCTGCAGAAGCAAAGAGGCATAGAGGCCTTTCACCCTGAAGGCATTTGCTTGTTTCACATGGAGAATGTGGCCGTCGCCCCTCCCGTGCTGGAGGCGTGTAAGTTGACACCATTTGTTCTGCCCATGGATATTACAAGTAGGTGTACTCGGTTTGGGCTGCCTGGTGAAACTGTTTTTGCAGTCAGCCAGCCCTCTGAGTACTATTCCTCAAGTTTGATTCCTAGCTAGGTAAACCCGGACTTCGGTGGCTACATGGGAGCAAACGTGTTAAGCTTGTGGAGAAAGCCTTTGACCAATTTCAATCTGCTTGTGCTTGTGGCAGGGATTAGGCAGGAACTCTGCCACTCAGGGTTTTTACCTTCCGATAAGCTGTGCCTTTGGGCTGAAGCAGGCGACATGTCTGTATCACATCCTGGGAAGTAGGGCCTGAGGGGAGTCTGCCACCTGATTGGCCTCCATTATAGGCAACTGAGAAAATGGGGCAAGGCTTACGGAACCCGCTTACAACGAAATGTTTCTATTGAGAAGAGGAGATTTTGCTACTACACGTCAGAAGCTCCTCTCCCTCCGAGTGCTGTTCCTGTGTAGACTAGGGAAAACCACCACCGTTTCCAGGGTTTGATCGGCTCTTTTCCCAGTTGGTATCCTCCGTGAAAGAGCTAGAAGGGCTGATCTCAACCAATCGGCCTGCACACCGTGAGTCCTTGGGGTAGGGCAGTCCTGAGTCAATGTGTCTCCTAAAGAACGAAAGCAAAGTTTCCTGCCACAGGAAAGCACAGAGAGGCCTGGTGCTTTCTCTAGGCAATTCAAGTGGGCTTGAAAGTTGAGGCCTAGTCTACATTGTGGAAAAATTCGCGATTACGGCTATCTTTCTCCCTCTCTGTGTCCCGTACCCTGGGCTCAGCCTTGTGGGAATGCTGATTGGGAGAGTCTGCCTCTCTGCCGGGCTCAGAAGGCTTCTTCCCGTTTGGGCAATTCCGTTTGTGTCTTACTTCGTGGAGGAGGAATGAGGGTGCCCAGAGATTCTCGGACGTGAAATCACTAATGACAGAGCACCTGGAGGAGCAGGTTTCTCGGTGGAAGAAGCCAAAAAGCCAGCATTCCTAAGGTCTCTTTGAGAGCTGCCAGACACTCTGCCGTCATAGGCCTAAGAATTGGCCATTGTGACGGCATGGCAACACTTGGAATCCTAGGACACTGTGGAAGGGCGACTCGCAAACTGGATGAAAGAAGCTTCCAAGCCCAGTGTTCTTTCATGTACCAAAGAGAACGCAAGTGTCTGAGGCTGGTAGCATTGTTGCAGGAGAGCACTGCCTCCTCGTGGGCCTGTCGGCTACTTTCCTATTTCCGACGCTCTCAGGAAACTCTTCCAAAACGAGGTTGGGACATGCTTAGAGAGAACAGCTGCGAAATGGATGCACAGAACATTAACCTAGATACCAGCCCAGGGTCCCAAGCATCCATTTTTCTCTGGAGGGTACGTACCCCACGCAGGGATTCAAGCAGGGAGTTTGCCTTGGACAACTTACACAGAAAACTGGGATGAGACGTTGGGTCACTCTGCTTGTGCTCACACTACGTGGCCCGGAGAAGTTATGACGCAGCAGATGTCAACCCCCTTTCTCCACACATGTGCACCTCAAAGAAGCGCTGGGCCGTGGGTGTTCTCAGGCCAAGAGCAGTACTTGTTCTCTCCTGCACCGTCTCTGTGGTTCAAAGGTTCTTTATCTCTGCTCTTTTGGAAGCCTTTCACCCCTGACCCTATCCCTGGGCTGCAGAAGCAAAGAGGCATAGAGGCCTTTCACCCTGAAGGCATGGGCTTGTTTCACATGGAGAATGTGTCCCTTGCCCCTCCTGTGCTGGAGGCGTTTAAGTTGACACCATTTGTTCTGCCCATGGATATTACAAGTAGGTGTACTCGGTTTGGGCTGCCTGGTGAAACTGTTTTTGCAGTCAGCCAGCCCTCTGAGTACTATTCCTCAAGTTTGATTCCTAGCTAGGTAAACCCGGACTTCGGTGGCTACATGGGAGCAAACGTGTTAAGCTTGTGGAGAAAGCCTTTGACCAATTTCAATCTGCTTGTGCTTGTGGCAGGGATTAGGCAGGAACTCTGCCACTCAGGGTTTTTACCTTCCGATAAGCTGTGCCTTTGGGCTGAAGCAGGCGACATGTCTGTATCACATCCTGGGAAGTAGGGCCTGAGGGGAGTCTGCCACCTGATTGGCCTCCATTATAGGCAACTGAGAAAATGGGGCAAGGCTTACGGAACCCGCTTACAACGAAATGTTTCTATTGAGAAGAGGAGATTTTGCTACTACACGTCAGAAACTCCTCTCCCTCCGAGTGCTGTTCCTGTGTAGACTAGGGAAAACCACCACGGTTTCCAGGGTTTGATCGGCTCTTTTCCCAGTTGGTATCCTCCGTGAAAGAGCTAGAAGGGCTGATCTCAACCAATCGGCCTGCACACCGTGAGTCCTTGGGGTAGGGCAGTCCTGAGTCAATGTGTCTCCTAAAGAACGAAAGCAAAGTTTCCTGCCACAGGAAAGCACAGAGAGGCCTGGTGCTTTCTCTAGGCAATTCAAGTGGGCTTGAAAGTTGAGGCCTAGTCTACATTGTGGAAAAATTCGCGATTACGGCTATCTTTCTCCCTCTCTGTGTCCCGTACCCTGGGCTCAGCCTTGTGGGAATGCTGATTGGGAGAGTCTGCCTCTCTGCCGGGCTCAGAAGGCTTCTTCCCGTTTGGGCAATTCCGTTTGTGTCTTACTTCGTGGAGGAGGAATGAGGGTGCCCAGAGATTCTCGGACGTGAAATCACTAATGACAGAGCACCTGGAGGAGCTGGTTTCTCGGTGGAAGAAAAAAAAAGCCCGCATTCCTAAGGTCTCTTTGAGAGCTGCCAGACACTCTGCCGTCATAGGCCTAAGAATTGGCCATTGTGACGGCATGGCAACACTTGGAATCCTAGGACACTGTGGAAGGGCGACTCGCAAACTGGATGGAAGAAGCTTCCAAGCCCAGTGTTCTTTCATGTACCAAAGAGAACGCAAGTGTCTGAGGCTGGTAGCATTGTTGCAGGAGAGCACTGCCTCCTCGTGGGCCTGTCGGCTACTTTCCTATTTCCGACGCTCTCAGGAAACTCTTCCAAAACGAGGTTGGGACATGCTTAGAGAGAACAGCTGCGAAGTGGATGCACAGAACATTAACCTAGATACCAGCCCAGGGTCCCAAGCATCCATTTTTCTCTGGAGGGTACGTACCCCACGCAGGGATTCAAGCAGGGAGTTTGCCTTGGACAACTTACACAGAAAACTGGGATGAGACGTTGGGTCACTCTGTTTGTGCTCACACTACGTGGCCCGGAGAAGTTATGACGCAGCAGATGTCAACCCCCTTTCTCCACACATGTGCACTCCAAAGTAGCGCTGGGCCGTGGGTGTTCTCAGGCCAAGAGCAGTCCTTGTTCTCGGCTGTACCGGCTCTGTGGTTCAAAGGTTCTTTATCTCTGCTCTTTTGGAAGCCTTTCACCCCTGACCCTATCCCTGGGCTGCAGAAGCAAAGAGGCATAGAGGCCTTTCACCCTGAAGGCATTTGCTTGTTTCACATGGAGAATGTGGCCGTCGCCCCTCCCGTGCTGGAGGCGTGTAAGTTGACACCATTTGTTCTGCCCATGGATATTACAAGTAGGTGTACTCGGTTTGGGCTGCCTGGTGAAACTGTTTTTGCAGTCAGCCAGCCCTCTGAGTACTATTCCTCAAGTTTGATTCCTAGCTAGGTAAACCCGGACTTCGGTGGCTACATGGGAGCAAACGTGTTAAGCTTGTGGAGAAAGCCTTTGACCAATTTCAATCTGCTTGTGCTTGTGGCAGGGATTAGGCAGGAACTCTGCCACTCAGGGTTTTTACCTTCCGATAAGCTGTGCCTTTGGGCTGAAGCAGGCGACATGTCTGTATCACATCCTGGGAAGTAGGGCCTGAGGGGAGTCTGCCACCTGATTGGCCTCCATTATAGGCAACTGAGAAAATGGGGCAAGGCTTACGGAACCCGCTTACAACGAAATGTTTCTATTGAGAAGAGGAGATTTTGCTACTACACGTCAGAAGCTCCTCTCCCTCCGAGTGCTGTTCCTGTGTAGACTAGGGAAAACCACCACGGTTTCCAGGGTTTGATCGGCTCTTTTCCCAGTTGGTATCCTCCGTGAAAGAGCTAGAAGGGCTGATCTCAACCAATCGGCCTGCACACCGTGAGTCCTTGGGGTAGGGCAGTCCTGAGTCAATGTGTCTCCTAAAGAACGAAAGCAAAGTTTCCTGCCACAGGAAAGCACAGAGAGGCCTGGTGCTTTCTCTAGGCAATTCAAGTGGGCTGGAAAGTTGAGGCCTAGTCTACATTGTGGAAAAATTCGCGATTACGGCTATCTTTCTCCCTCTCTGTGTCCCGTACCCTGGGCTCAGCCTTGTGGGAATGCTGATTGGGAGAGTCTGCCTCTCTGCCGGGCTCAGAAGGCTTCTTCCCGTTTGGGCAATTCCGTTTGTGTCTTACTTCGTGGAGGAGGAATGAGGGTGCCCAGAGATTCTCGGACGTGAAATCACTAATGACAGAGCACCTGGAGGAGCTGGTTTCTCGGTGGAAGAAGCCAAAAAGCCCGCATTCCTAAGGTCTCTTTGAGAGCTGCCAGACACTCTGCCGTCATAGGCCTAAGAATTGGCCATTGTGACGGCATGGCAACACTTGGAATCCTAGGACACTGTGGAAGGGCGACTCGCAAACTGGATGGAAGAAGCTTCCAAGCCCAGTGTTCTTTCATGTACCAAAGAGAACGCAAGTGTCTGAGGCTGGTAGCATTGTTGCAAGAGAGCACTGCGTCCTCGTGGGCCTGTCGGCTACTTTCCTATTTCCGACGCTCTCAGGAAACTCTTCCAAAACGAGGTTGGGACATGCTTAGAGAGAACAGCTGCGAAGTGGATGCACAGAACATTAACCTAGATACCAGCCCAGGGTCCCAAGCATCCATTTTTCTCTGGAGGGTACGTACCCCACGCAGGGATTCAAGCAGGGAGTTTGCCTTGGACAACTTACACAGAAAACTGGGATGAGACGTTGGGTCACTCTGTTTGTGCTCACACTACGTGGCCCGGAGAAGTTATGACGCAGCAGATGTCAACCCCCTTTCTCCACACATGTGCACTCCAAAGTAGCGCTGGGCCGTGGGTGTTCTCAGGCCAAGAGCAGTCCTTGTTCTCGGCTGTACCGGCTCTGTGGTTCAAAGGTTCTTTATCTCTGCTCTTTTGGAAGCCTTTCACCCCTGACCCTATCCCTGGGCTGCAGAAGCAAAGAGGCATAGAGGCCTTTCACCCTGAAGGCATAGGCTTGTTTCACATGGAGAATGTGGCCGTCGCCCCTCCCGTGCTGGAGGCGTGTAAGTTGACACCATTTGTTCTGCCCATGGATATTACAAGTAGGTGTACTCGGTTTGGGCTGCCTGGTGAAACTGTTTTTGCAGTCAGCCAGCCCTCTGAGTACTATTCCTCAAGTTTGATTCCTAGCTAGGTAAACCCGGACTTCGGTGGCTACATGGGAGCAAACGTGTTAAGCTTGTGGAGAAAGCCTTTGACCAATTTCAATCTGCTTGTGCTTGTGGCAGGGATTAGGCAGGAACTCTGCCACTCAGGGTTTTTACCTTCCGATAAGCTGTGCCTTTGGGCTGAAGCAGGCGACATGTCTGTATCACATCCTGGGAAGTAGGGCCTGAGGGGAGTCTGCCACCTGATTGGCCTCCATTATAGGCAACTGAGAAAATGGGGCAAGGCTTACGGAACCCGCTTACAACGAAATGTTTCTATTGAGAAGAGGAGATTTTGCTACTACACGTCAGAAGCTCCTCTCCCTCCGAGTGCTGTTCCTGTGTAGACTAGGGAAAACCACCACCGTTTCCAGGGTTTGATCGGCTCTTTTCCCAGTTGGTATCCTCCGTGAAAGAGCTAGAAGGGCTGATCTCAACCAATCGGCCTGCACACCGTGAGTCCTTGGGGTAGGGCAGTCCTGAGTCAATGTGTCTCCTAAAGAACGAAAGCAAAGTTTCCTGCCACAGGAAAGCACAGAGAGGCCTGGTGCTTTCTCTAGGCAATTCAAGTGGGCTGGAAAGTTGAGGCCTAGTCTACATTGTGGAAAAATTCGCGATTACGGCTATCTTTCTCCCTCTCTGTGTCCCGTACCCTGGGCTCAGCCTTGTGGGAATGCTGATTGGGAGAGTCTGCCTCTCTGCCGGGCTCAGAAGGCTTCTTCCCGTTTGGGCAATTCCGTTTGTGTCTTACTTCGTGGAGGAGGAATGAGGGTGCCCAGAGATTCTCGGACGTGAAATCACTAATGACAGAGCACCTGGAGGAGCTGGTTTCTCGGTGGAAGAAGCCAAAAAGCCCGCATTCCTAAGGTCTCTTTGAGAGCTGCCAGACACTCTGCCGTCATAGGCCTAAGAATTGGCCATTGTGACGGCATGGCAACACTTGGAATCCTAGGACACTGTGGAAGGGCGACTCGCAAACTGGATGGAAGAAGCTTCCAAGCCCAGTGTTCTTTCATGTACCAAAGAGAACGCAAGTGTCTGAGGCTGGTAGCATTGTTGCAGGAGAGCACTGCCTCCTCGTGGGCCTGTCGGCTACTTTCCTATTTCCGACGCTCTCAGGAAACTCTTCCAAAACGAGGTTGGGACATGCTTAGAGAGAACAGCTGCGAAGTGGATGCACAGAACATTAACCTAGATACCAGCCCAGGGTCCCAAGCATCCATTTTTCTCTGGAGGGTACGTACCCCACGCAGGGATTCAAGCAGGGAGTTTGCCTTGGACAACTTACACAGAAAACTGGGATGAGACGTTGGGTCACTCTGTTTGTGCTCACACTACGTGGCCCGGAGAAGTTATGACGCAGCAGATGTCAACCCCCTTTCTCCACACATGTGCACTCCAAAGTAGCGCTGGGCCGTGGGTGTTCTCAGGCCAAGAGCAGTCCTTGTTCTCGGCTGTACCGGCTCTGTGGTTCAAAGGTTCTTTATCTCTGCTCTTTTGGAAGCCTTTCACCCCTGACCCTATCCCTGGGCTGCAGAAGCAAAGAGGCATAGAGGCCTTTCACCCTGAAGGCATTTGCTTGTTTCACATGGAGAATGTGGCCGTCGCCCCTCCCGTGCTGGAGGCGTGTAAGTTGACACCATTTGTTCTGCCCATGGATATTACAAGTAGGTGTACTCGGTTTGGGCTGCCTGGTGAAACTGTTTTTGCAGTCAGCCAGCCCTCTGAGTACTATTCCTCAAGTTTGATTCCTAGCTAGGTAAACCCGGACTTCGGTGGCTACATGGGAGCAAACGTGTTAAGCATGTGGAGAAAGCCTTTGACCAATTTCAATCTGCTTGTGCTTGTGGCAGGGATTAGGCAGGAACTCTGCCACTCAGGGTTTTTACCTTCCGATAAGCTGTGCCTTTGGGCTGAAGCAGGCGACATGTCTGTATCACATCCTGGGAAGTAGGGCCTGAGGGGAGTCTGCCACCTGATTGGCCTCCATTATAGGCAACTGAGAAAATGGGGCAAGGCTTACGGAACCCGCTTACAACGAAATGTTTCTATTGAGAAGAGGAGATTTTGCTACTACACGTCAGAAGCTCCTCTCCCTCCGAGTGCTGTTCCTGTGTAGACTAGGGAAAACCACCACCGTTTCCAGGGTTTGATCGGCTCTTTTCCCAGTTGGTATCCTCCGTGAAAGAGCTAGAAGGGCTGATCTCAACCAATCGGCCTGCACACCGTGAGTCCTTGGGGTAGGGCAGTCCTGAGTCAATGTGTCTCCTAAAGAACGAAAGCAAAGTTTCCTGCCACAGGAAAGCACAGAGAGGCCTGGTGCTTTCTCTAGGCAATTCAAGTGGGCTGGAAAGTTGAGGCCTAGTCTACATTGTGGAAAAATTCGCGATTACGGCTATCTTTCTCCCTCTCTGTGTCCCGTACCCTGGGCTCAGCCTTGTGGGAATGCTGATTGGGAGAGTCTGCCTCTCTGCCGGGCTCAGAAGGCTTCTTCCCGTTTGGGCAATTCCGTTTGTGTCTTACTTCGTGGAGGAGGAATGAGGGTGCCCAGAGATTCTCGGACGTGAAATCACTAATGACAGAGCACCTGGAGGAGCTGGTTTCTCGGTGGAAGAAGCCAAAAAGCCCGCATTCCTAAGGTCTCTTTGAGAGCTGCCAGACACTCTGCCGTCATAGGCCTAAGAA
This sequence comes from Balaenoptera physalus, assembly GCF_965194825.1. NCBI lineage: Eukaryota > Metazoa > Chordata > Mammalia > Artiodactyla > Balaenopteridae > Balaenoptera > Balaenoptera physalus. The sequence continues at coordinate 36,481,548 of NC_138897.1, read as the reverse complement.
TTGGCCATTGTGACGGCATGGCAACACTTGGAATCCTAGGACACTGTGGAAGGGCGACTCGCAAACTGGATGGAAGAAGCTTCCAAGCCCAGTGTTCTTTCATGTACCAAAGAGAACGCAAGTGTCTGAGGCTGGTAGCATTGTTGCAGGAGAGCACTGCCTCCTCGTGGGCCTGTCGGCTACTTTCCTATTTCCGACGCTCTCAGGAAACTCTTCCAAAACGAGGTTGGGACATGCTTAGAGAGAACAGCTGCGAAGTGGATGCACAGAACATTAACCTAGATACCAGCCCAGGGTCCCAAGCATCCATTTTTCTCTGGAGGGTACGTACCCCACGCAGGGATTCAAGCAGGGAGTTTGCCTTGGACAACTTACACAGAAAACTGGGATGAGACGTTGGGTCACTCTGTTTGTGCTCACACTACGTGGCCCGGAGAAGTTATGACGCAGCAGATGTCAACCCCCTTTCTCCACACATGTGCACTCCAAAGTAGCGCTGGGCCGTGGGTGTTCTCAGGCCAAGAGCAGTCCTTGTTCTCGGCTGTACCGGCTCTGTGGTTCAAAGGTTCTTTATCTCTGCTCTTTTGGAAGCCTTTCACCCCTGACCCTATCCCTGGGCTGCAGAAGCAAAGAGGCATAGAGGCCTTTCACCCTGAAGGCATTTGCTTGTTTCACATGGAGAATGTGGCCGTCGCCCCTCCCGTGCTGGAGGCGTGTAAGTTGACACCATTTGTTCTGCCCATGGATATTACAAGTAGGTGTACTCGGTTTGGGCTGCCTGGTGAAACTGTTTTTGCAGTCAGCCAGCCCTCTGAGTACTATTCCTCAAGTTTGATTCCTAGCTAGGTAAACCCGGACTTCGGTGGCTACATGGGAGCAAACGTGTTAAGCATGTGGAGAAAGCCTTTGACCAATTTCAATCTGCTTGTGCTTGTGGCAGGGATTAGGCAGGAACTCTGCCACTCAGGGTTTTTACCTTCCGATAAGCTGTGCCTTTGGGCTGAAGCAGGCGACATGTCTGTATCACATCCTGGGAAGTAGGGCCTGAGGGGAGTCTGCCACCTGATTGGCCTCCATTATAGGCAACTGAGAAAATGGGGCAAGGCTTACGGAACCCGCTTACAACGAAATGTTTCTATTGAGAAGAGGAGATTTTGCTACTACACGTCAGAAGCTCCTCTCCCTCCGAGTGCTGTTCCTGTGTAGACTAGGGAAAACCACCACCGTTTCCAGGGTTTGATCGGCTCTTTTCCCAGTTGGTATCCTCCGTGAAAGAGCTAGAAGGGCTGATCTCAACCAATCGGCCTGCACACCGTGAGTCCTTGGGGTAGGGCAGTCCTGAGTCAATGTGTCTCCTAAAGAACGAAAGCAAAGTTTCCTGCCACAGGAAAGCACAGAGAGGCCTGGTGCTTTCTCTAGGCAATTCAAGTGGGCTTGAAAGTTGAGGCCTAGTCTACATTGTGGAAAAATTCGCGATTACGGCTATCTTTCTCCCTCTCTGTGTCCCGTACCCTGGGCTCAGCCTTGTGGGAATGCTGATTGGGAGAGTCTGCCTCTCTGCCGGGCTCAGAAGGCTTCTTCCCGTTTGGGCAATTCCGTTTGTGTCTTACTTCGTGGAGGAGGAATGAGGGTGCCCAGAGATTCTCGGACGTGAAATCACTAATGACAGAGCACCTGGAGGAGCTGGTTTCTCGGTGGAAGAAGCCAAAAAGCCCGCATTCCTAAGGTCTCTTTGAGAGCTGCCAGACACTCTGCCGTCATAGGCCTAAGAATTGGCCATTGTGACGGCATGGCAACACTTGGAATCCTAGGACACTGTGGAAGGGCGACTCGCAAACTGGATGGAAGAAGCTTCCAAGCCCAGTGTTCTTTCATGTACCAAAGAGAACGCAAGTGTCTGAGGCTGGTAGCATTGTTGCAGGAGAGCACTGCCTCCTCGTGGGCCTGTCGGCTACTTTCCTATTTCCGACGCTCTCAGGAAACTCTTCCAAAACGAGGTTGGGACATGCTTAGAGAGAACAGCTGCGAAGTGGATGCACAGAACATTAACCTAGATACCAGCCCAGGGTCCCAAGCATCCATTTTTCTCTGGAGGGTACGTACCCCACGCAGGGATTCAAGCAGGGAGTTTGCCTTGGACAACTTACACAGAAAACTGGGATGAGACGTTGGGTCACTCTGTTTGTGCTCACACTACGTGGCCCGGAGAAGTTATGACGCAGCAGATGTCAACCCCCTTTCTCCACACATGTGCACTCCAAAGTAGCGCTGGGCCGTGGGTGTTCTCAGGCCAAGAGCAGTCCTTGTTCTCGGCTGTACCGGCTCTGTGGTTCAAAGGTTCTTTATCTCTGCTCTTTTGGAAGCCTTTCACCCCTGACCCTATCCCTGGGCTGCAGAAGCAAAGAGGCATAGAGGCCTTTCACCCTGAAGGCATTTGCTTGTTTCACATGGAGAATGTGGCCGTCGCCCCTCCCGTGCTGGAGGCGTGTAAGTTGACACCATTTGTTCTGCCCATGGATATTACAAGTAGGTGTACTCGGTTTGGGCTGCCTGGTGAAACTGTTTTTGCAGTCAGCCAGCCCTCTGAGTACTATTCCTCAAGTTTGATTCCTAGCTAGGTAAACCCGGACTTCGGTGGCTACATGGGAGCAAACGTGTTAAGCATGTGGAGAAAGCCTTTGACCAATTTCAATCTGCTTGTGCTTGTGGCAGGGATTAGGCAGGAACTCTGCCACTCAGGGTTTTTACCTTCCGATAAGCTGTGCCTTTGGGCTGAAGCAGGCGACATGTCTGTATCACATCCTGGGAAGTAGGGCCTGAGGGGAGTCTGCCACCTGATTGGCCTCCATTATAGGCAACTGAGAAAATGGGGCAAGGCTTACGGAACCCGCTTACAACGAAATGTTTCTATTGAGAAGAGGAGATTTTGCTACTACACGTCAGAAGCTCCTCTCCCTCCGAGTGCTGTTCCTGTGTAGACTAGGGAAAACCACCACCGTTTCCAGGGTTTGATCGGCTCTTTTCCCAGTTGGTATCCTCCGTGAAAGAGCTAGAAGGGCTGATCTCAACCAATCGGCCTGCACACCGTGAGTCCTTGGGGTAGGGCAGTCCTGAGTCAATGTGTCTCCTAAAGAACGAAAGCAAAGTTTCCTGCCACAGGAAAGCACAGAGAGGCCTGGTGCTTTCTCTAGGCAATTCAAGTGGGCTGGAAAGTTGAGGCCTAGTCTACATTGTGGAAAAATTCGCGATTACGGCTATCTTTCTCCCTCTCTGTGTCCCGTACCCTGGGCTCAGCCTTGTGGGAATGCTGATTGGGAGAGTCTGCCTCTCTACCGGGCTCAGAAGGCTTCTTCCCGTTTGGGCAATTCCGTTTGTGTCTTACTTCGTGGAGGAGGAATGAGGGTGCCCAGAGATTCTCGGACGTGAAATCACTAATGACAGAGCACCTGGAGGAGCTGGTTTCTCGGTGGAAGAAGCCAAAAAGCCAGCATTCCTAAGGTCTCTTTGAGAGCTGCCAGACACTCTGCCGTCATAGGCCTAAGAATTGGCCATTGTGACGGCATGGCAACACTTGGAATCCTAGGACACTGTGGAAGGGCGACTCGCAAACTGGATGAAAGAAGCTTCCAAGCCCAGTGTTCTTTCATGTACCAAAGAGAACGCAAGTGTCTGAGGCTGGTAGCATTGTTGCTGGAGAGCACTGCCTCCTCGTGGGCCTGTCGGCTACTTTCCTATTTCCGACGCTCTCAGGAAGCTCTTCCAAAACGAGGTTGGGACATGCTTAGAGAGAACAGCTGCGAAGTGGATACACAGAACATTAACCTAGATACCAGCCCAGGGTCCCAAGCATCCATTTTTCTCTGGAGGGTACGTACCCCACGCAGGGATTCAAGCAGGGAGTTTGCCTTGGACAACTTACACAGAAAACTGGGATGAGACGTTGGGTCACTCTGCTTGTGCTCACACTACGTGGCCCGGAGAAGTTATGACGCAGCAGATGTCAACCCCCTTTCTCCACACATGTGCACCTCAAAGAAGCGCTGGGCCGTGGGTGTTCTCAGGCCAAGAGCAGTACTTGTTCTCTGCTGCACCGTCTCTGTGGTTCAAAGGTTCTTTATCTCTGCTCTTTTGGAAGCCTTTCACCCCTGACCCTATCCCTGGGCTGCAGAAGCAAAGAGGCATAGAGGCCTTTCACCCTGAAGGCATGGGCTTGTTTCACATGGAGAATGTGTCCCTTGCCCCTCCTGTGCTGGAGGCGTTTAAGTTGACACCATTTGTTCTGCCCATGGATATTACAAGTAGGTGTACTCGGTTTGGGCTGCCTGGTGAAACTGTTTTTGCAGTCAGCCAGCCCTCTGAGTACTATTCCTCAAGTTTGATTCCTAGCTAGGTAAACCCGGACTTCGGTGGCTACATGGGAGCAAACGTGTTAAGCTTGTGGAGAAAGCCTTTGACCAATGGCAATCTGCTTGTGCTTGTGGCAGGGATTAGGCAGGAACTCTGCCACTCAGGGTTTTTACCTTCCGATAAGCTGTGCCTTTGGGCTGAAGCAGGCGACGTGTCTGTATCACATCCTGGGAAGTAGGGCCTGAGGGGAGTCTGCCACCTGATTGGCCTCCATTATAGGCAACTGAGAAAATGGGGCAAGGCTTACGGAACCCGCTTACAACGAAATGTTTCTATTGAGAAGAGGAGATTTTGCTACTACACGTCAGCAGCTCCTCTCCCTCAGAGTGCTGTTCCTGTGTAGACTAGGGAAAACCACCACGGTTTCCAGGGTTTGATCGGCTCTTTTCCCAGTTGGTATCCTCCGTGAAAGAGCTAGAAGGGCTGATCTCAACCAATCGGCCTGCACACCGTGAGTCCTTGGGGTAGGGCAGTCCTGAGTCAATGTGTCTCCTAAAGAACGAAAGCAAAGTTTCCTGACACAGGAAAGCACAGAGAGGCCTGGTGCTTTCTGTAGGCAATTGAAGTGGGCTGGAAAGGTGAGGCCTAGTCTACATTGTGGAAAAGTTCGCGATTACGGCTATCTTTCTCCCTCTCTCTGCCCCGTACCCTGGGCTCAGCCTTGTGGGAATGCTGATTGGGAGAGTCTGCCTCTCTGCCGGGCTCAGAAGGCTTCTTCCCGTTTGGGCAATTCCGTTTGTGTCTTACTTCGTGGAGGAGGAATGAGGGTGCCCAGAGATTCTCTGACGTGAAATCACTAATGACAGAGCACCTGGAGGAGCTGGTTTCTCGGTGGAAGAAGCCAAAAGCCAGCATTCCTAAGGTCTCTTTGAGAGCTGCCAGACACTCTGCCGTCATAGGCCTAAGAATTGGACATTGTGACGGCATGGCAACACTTGGAATCCTAGGACACTGTGGAAGGGCGACTCGCAAACTGGATGGAAGAAGCTTCCAAGCCCAGTGTTCTTTCATGTACCAAAGAGAACGCAAGTGTCTGAGGCTGGTAGCATTGTTGCTGGAGAGCACTGCCTCCTCGTGGGCCTGTCGGCTACTTTCCTATTTCCGACGCTCTCAGGAAACTCTTCCAAAACGAGGTTGGGACATGCTTAGAGAGAACAGCTGCGAAGTGGATGCACAGAACATTAACCTAGATACCAGCCCAGGGTCCCAAGCATCCATTTTTCTCTGGAGGGTACGTACCCCACGCAGGGATTCAAGCAGGGAGTTTGCCTTGGACAACTTACACAGAAAACTGGGATGAGACGTTGGGTCACTCTGTTTGTGCTCACACTACGTGGCCCGGAGAAGTTATGACGCAGCAGATGTCAACCCCCTTTCTCCACACATGTGCACTCCAAAGTAGCGCTGGGCCGTGGGTGTTCTCAGGCCAAGAGCAGTCCTTGTTCTCGGCTGTACCGGCTCTGTAGTTCAAAGGTTCTTTATCTCTGCTCTTTTGGAAGCCTTTCACCCCTGACCCTATCCCTGGGCTGCAGAAGCAAAGAGGCATAGAGGCCTTTCACCCTGAAGGCATGGGCTTGTTTCACATGGAGAATGTGGCCGTCGCCCCTCCCGTGCTGGAGGCGTGTAAGTTGACACCATTTGTTCTGCCCATGGATATTACAAGTAGGTGTACTCGGTTTGGGCTGCCTGGTGAAACTGTTTTTGCAGTCAGCCAGCCCTCTGAGTACTATTCCTCAAGTTTGATTCCTAGCTAGGTAAACCCGGACTTCGGTGGCTACATGGGAGCAAACGTGTTAAGCTTGTGGAGAAAGCCTTTGACCAATTTCAATCTGCTTGTGCTTGTGGCAGGGATTAGGCAGGAACTCTGCCACTCAGGGTTTTTACCTTCCGATAAGCTGTGCCTTTGGGCTGAAGCAGGCGACATGTCTGTATCACATCCTGGGAAGTAGGGCCTGAGGGGAGTCTGCCACCTGATTGGCCTCCATTATAGGCAACTGAGAAAATGGGGCAAGGCTTACGGAACCCGCTTACAACGAAATGTTTCTATTGAGAAGAGGAGATTTTGCTACTACACGTCAGAAGCTCCTCTCCCTCCGAGTGCTGTTCCTGTGTAGACTAGGGAAAACCACCACCGTTTCCAGGGTTTGATCGGCTCTTTTCCCAGTTGGTATCCTCCGTGAAAGAGCTAGAAGGGCTGATCTCAACCAATCGGCCTGCACACCGTGAGTCCTTGGGGTAGGGCAGTCCTGAGTCAATGTGTCTCCTAAAGAACGAAAGCAAAGTTTCCTGCCACAGGAAAGCACAGAGAGGCCTGGTGCTTTCTCTAGGCAATTCAAGTGGGCTTGAAAGTTGAGGCCTAGTCTACATTGTGGAAAAATTCGCGATTACGGCTATCTTTCTCCCTCTCTGTGTCCCGTACCCTGGGCTCAGCCTTGTGGGAATGCTGATTGGGAGAGTCTGCCTCTCTGCCGGGCTCAGAAGGCTTCTTCCCGTTTGGGCAATTCCGTTTGTGTCTTACTTCGTGGAGGAGGAATGAGGGTGCCCAGAGATTCTCGGACGTGAAATCACTAATGACAGAGCACCTGGAGGAGCTGGTTTCTCGGTGGAAGAAGCCAAAAAGCCCGCATTCCTAAGGTCTCTTTGAGAGCTGCCAGACACTCTGCCGTCATAGGCCTAAGAATTGGCCATTGTGACGGCATGGCAACACTTGGAATCCTAGGACACTGTGGAAGGGCGACTCGCAAACTGGATGGAAGAAGCTTCCAAGCCCAGTGTTCTTTCATCTACCAAAGAGAACGCAAGGGTCTGAGGCTGGTAGCATTGTTGCAGGAGAGCACTGCCTCCTCGTGGGCCTGTCGGCTACTTTCCTATTTCCGACGCTCTCAGGAAACTCTTCCAAAACGAGGTTGGGACATGCTTAGAGAGAACAGCTGCGAAGTGGATGCACAGAACATTAACCTAGATACCAGCCCAGGGTCCCAAGCATCCATTTTTCTCTGGAGGGTACGTACCCCACGCAGGGATTCAAGCAGGGAGTTTGCCTTGGACAACTTACACAGAAAACTGGGATGAGACGTTGGGTCACTCTGTTTGTGCTCACACTACGTGGCCCGGAGAAGTTATGACGCAGCAGATGTCAACCCCCTTTCTCCACACATGTGCACTCCAAAGTAGCGCTGGGCCGTGGGTGTTCTCAGGCCAAGAGCAGTCCTTGTTCTCGGCTGTACCGGCTCTGTGGTTCAAAGGTTCTTTATCTCTGCTCTTTTGGAAGCCTTTCACCCCTGACCCTATCCCTGGGCTGCAGAAGCAAAGAGGCATAGAGGCCTTTCACCCTGAAGGCATAGGCTTGTTTCACATGGAGAATGTGGCCGTCGCCCCTCCCGTGCTGGAGGCGTGTAAGTTGACACCATTTGTTCTGCCCATGGATATTACAAGTAGGTGTACTCGGTTTGGGCTGCCTGGTGAAACTGTTTTTGCAGTCAGCCAGCCCTCTGAGTACTATTCCTCAAGTTTGATTCCTAGCTAGGTAAACCCGGACTTCGGTGGCTACATGGGAGCAAACGTGTTAAGCTTGTGGAGAAAGCCTTTGACCAATTTCAATCTGCTTGTGCTTGTGGCAGGGATTAGGCAGGAACTCTGCCACTCAGGGTTTTTACCTTCCGATAAGCTGTGCCTTTGGGCTGAAGCAGGCGACATGTCTGTATCACATCCTGGGAAGTAGGGCCTGAGGGGAGTCTGCCACCTGATTGGCCTCCATTATAGGCAACTGAGAAAATGGGGCAAGGCTTACGGAACCCGCTTACAACGAAATGTTTCTATTGAGAAGAGGAGATTTTGCTACTACACGTCAGAAGCTCCTCTCCCTCCGAGTGCTGTTCCTGTGTAGACTAGGGAAAACCACCACCGTTTCCAGGGTTTGATCGGCTCTTTTCCCAGTTGGTATCCTCCGTGAAAGAGCTAGAACGGCTGATCTCAACCAATCGGCCTGCACACCGTGAGTCCTTGGGGTAGGGCAGTCCTGAGTCAATGTGTCTCCTAAAGAACGAAAGCAAAGTTTCCTGCCACAGGAAAGCACAGAGAGGCCTGGTGCTTTCTCTAGGCAATTCAAGTGGGCTTGAAAGTTGAGGCCTAGTCTACATTGTGGAAAAATTCGCGATTACGGCTATCTTTCTCCCTCTCTGTGTCCCGTACCCTGGGCTCAGCCTTGTGGGAATGCTGATTGGGAGAGTCTGCCTCTCTGCCGGGCTCAGAAGGCTTCTTCCCGTTTGGGCAATTCCGTTTGTGTCTTACTTCGTGGAGGAGGAATGAGGGTGCCCAGAGATTCTCGGACGTGAAATCACTAATGACAGAGCACCTGGAGGAGCTGGTTTCTCGGTGGAAGAAGCCAAAAAGCCAGCATTCCTAAGGTCTCTTTGAGAGCTGCCAGACACTCTGCCGTCATAGGCCTAAGAATTGGCCATTGTGACGGCATGGCAACACTTGGAATCCTAGGACACTGTGGAAGGGCGACTCGCAAACTGGATGGAAGAAGCTTCCAAGCCCAGTGTTCTTTCATGTACCAAAGAGAACGCAAGTGTCTGAGGCTGGTAGCATTGTTGCAGGAGAGCACTGCCTCCTCGTGGGCCTGTCGGCTACTTTCCTATTTCCGACGCTCTCAGGAAACTCTTCCAAAACGAGGTTGGGACATGCTTAGAGAGAACAGCTGCGAAGTGGATGCACAGAACATTAACCTAGATACCAGCCCAGGGTCCCAAGCATCCATTTTTCTCTGGAGGGTACGTACCCCACGCAGGGATTCAAGCAGGGAGTTTGCCTTGGACAACTTACACAGAAAACTGGGATGAGACGTTGGGTCACTCTGTTTGTGCTCACACTACGTGGCCCGGAGAAGTTATGACGCAGCAGATGTCAACCCCCTTTCTCCACACATGTGCACTCCAAAGTAGCGCTGGGCCGTGGGTGTTCTCAGGCCAAGAGCAGTCCTTGTTCTCGGCTGTACCGGCTCTGTGGTTCAAAGGTTCTTTATCTCTGCTCTTTTGGAAGCCTTTCACCCCTGACCCTATCCCTGGGCTGCAGAAGCAAAGAGGCATAGAGGCCTTTCACCCTGAAGGCATAGGCTTGTTTCACATGGAGAATGTGGCCGTCGCCCCTCCCGTGCTGGAGGCGTGTAAGTTGACACCATTTGTTCTGCCCATGGATATTACAAGTAGGTGTACTCGGTTTGGGCTGCCTGGTGAAACTGTTTTTGCAGTCAGCCAGCCCTCTGAGTACTATTCCTCAAGTTTGATTCCTAGCTAGGTAAACCCGGACTTCGGTGGCTACATGGGAGCAAACGTGTTAAGCTTGTGGAGAAAGCCTTTGACCAATTTCAATCTGCTTGTGCTTGTGGCAGGGATTAGGCAGGAACTCTGCCACTCAGGGTTTTTACCTTCCGATAAGCTGTGCCTTTGGGCTGAAGCAGGCGACATGTCTGTATCACATCCTGGGAAGTAGGGCCTGAGGGGAGTCTGCCACCTGATTGGCCTCCATTATAGGCAACTGAGAAAATGGGGCAAGGCTTACGGAACCCGCTTACAACGAAATGTTTCTATTGAGAAGAGGAGATTTTGCTACTACACGTCAGAAGCTCCTCTCCCTCCGAGTGCTGTTCCTGTGTAGACTAGGGAAAACCACCACCGTTTCCGGGGTTTGATCGGCTCTTTTCCCAGTTGGTATCCTCCGTGAAAGAGCTAGAAGGGCTGATCTCAACCAATCGGCCTGCACACCGTGAGTCCTTGGGGTAGGGCAGTCCTGAGTCAATGTGTCTCCTAAAGAACGAAAGCAAAGTTTCCTGCCACAGGAAAGCACAGAGAGGCCTGGTGCTTTCTCTAGGCAATTCAAGTGGGCTTGAAAGTTGAGGCCTAGTCTACATTGTGGAAAAATTCGCGATTACGGCTATCTTTCTCCCTCTCTGTGTCCCGTACCCTGGGCTCAGCCTTGTGGGAATGCTGATTGGGAGAGTCTGCCTCTCTGCCGGGCTCAGAAGGCTTCTTCCCGTTTGGGCAATTCCGTTTGTGTCTTACTTCGTGGAGGAGGAATGAGGGTGCCCAGAGATTCTCGGACGTGAAATCACTAATGACAGAGCACCTGGAGGAGCTGGTTTCTCGGTGGAAGAAGCCAAAAAGCCAGCATTCCTAAGGTCTCTTTGAGAGCTGCCAGACACTCTGCCGTCATAGGCCTAAGAATTGGCCATTGTGACGGCATGGCAACACTTGGAATCCTAGGACACTGTGGAAGGGCGACTCGCAAACTGGATGGAAGAAGCTTCCAAGCCCAGTGTTCTTTCATGTACCAAAGAGAACGCAAGTGTCTGAGGCTGGTAGCATTGTTGCAGGAGAGCACTGCCTCCTCGTGGGCCTGTCGGCTACTTTCCTATTTCCGACGCTCTCAGGAAACTCTTCCAAAACGAGGTTGGGACATGCTTAGAGAGAACAGCTGCGAAGTGGATGCACAGAACATTAACCTAGATACCAGCCCAGGGTCCCAAGCATCCATTTTTCTCTGGAGGGTACGTACCCCACGCAGGGATTCAAGCAGGGAGTTTGCCTTGGACAACTTACACAGAAAACTGGGATGAGACGTTGGGTCACTCTGTTTGTGCTCACACTACGTGGCCCGGAGAAGTTATGACGCAGCAGATGTCAACCCCCTTTCTCCACACATGTGCACTCCAAAGTAGCGCTGGGCCGTGGGTGTTCTCAGGCCAAGAGCAGTCCTTGTTCTCGGCTGTACCGGCTCTGTGGTTCAAAGGTTCTTTATCTCTGCTCTTTTGGAAGCCTTTCACCCCTGACCCTATCCCTGGGCTGCAGAAGCAAAGAGGCATAGAGGCCTTTCACCCTGAAGGCATTTGCTTGTTTCACATGGAGAATGTGGCCGTCGCCCCTCCCGTGCTGGAGGCGTGTAAGTTGACACCATTTGTTCTGCCCATGGATATTACAAGTAGGTGTACTCGGTTTGGGCTGCCTGGTGAAACTGTTTTTGCAGTCAGCCAGCCCTCTGAGTACTATTCCTCAAGTTTGATTCCTAGCTAGGTAAACCCGGACTTCGGTGGCTACATGGGAGCAAACGTGTTAAGCTTGTGGAGAAAGCCTTTGACCAATTTCAATCTGCTTGTGCTTGTGGCAGGGATTAGGCAGGAACTCTGCCACTCAGGGTTTTTACCTTCCGATAAGCTGTGCCTTTGGGCTGAAGCAGGCGACATGTCTGTATCACATCCTGGGAAGTAGGGCCTGAGGGGAGTCTGCCACCTGATTGGCCTCCATTATAGGCAACTGAGAAAATGGGGCAAGGCTTACGGAACCCGCTTACAACGAAATGTTTCTATTGAGAAGAGGAGATTTTGCTACTACACGTCAGAAGCTCCTCTCCCTCCGAGTGCTGTTCCTGTGTAGACTAGGGAAAACCACCACCGTTTCCAGGGTTTGATCGGCTCTTTTCCCAGTTGGTATCCTCCGTGAAAGAGCTAGAAGGGCTGATCTCAACCAATCGGCCTGCACACCGTGAGTCCTTGGGGTAGGGCAGTCCTGAGTCAATGTGTCTCCTAAAGAACGAAAGCAAAGTTTCCTGCCACAGGAAAGCACAGAGAGGCCTGGTGCTTTCTCTAGGCAATTCAAGTGGGCTGGAAAGTTGAGGCCTAGTCTACATTGTGGAAAAATTCGCGATTACGGCTATCTTTCTCCCTCTCTGTGTCCCGTACCCTGGGCTCAGCCTTGTGGGAATGCTGATTGGGAGAGTCTGCCTCTCTGCCGGGCTCAGAAGGCTTCTTCCCGTTTGGGCAATTCCGTTTGTGTCTTACTTCGTGGAGGAGGAATGAGGGTGCCCAGAGATTCTCGGACGTGAAATCACTAATGACAGAGCACCTGGAGGAGCTGGTTTCTCGGTGGAAGAAGCCAAAAAGCCAGCATTCCTAAGGTCTCTTTGAGAGCTGCCAGACACTCTGCCGTCATAGGCCTAAGAATTGGCCATTGTGACGGCATGGCAACACTTGGAATCCTAGGACACTGTGGAAGGGCGACTCGCAAACTGGATGGAAGAAGCTTCCAAGCCCAGTGTTCTTTCATGTACCAAAGAGAACGCAAGTGTCTGAGGCTGGTAGCATTGTTGCAGGAGAGCACTGCCTCCTCGTGGGCCTGTCGGCTACTTTCCTATTTCCGACGCTCTCAGGAAACTCTTCCAAAACGAGGTTGGGACATGCTTAGAGAGAACAGCTGCGAAGTGGATGCACAGAACATTAACCTAGATACCAGCCCAGGGTCCCAAGCATCCATTTTTCTCTGGAGGGTACGTACCCCACGCAGGGATTCAAGCAGGGAGTTTGCCTTGGACAACTTACACAGAAAACTGGGATGAGACGTTGGGTCACTCTGTTTGTGCTCACACTACGTGGCCCGGAGAAGTTATGACGCAGCAGATGTCAACCCCCTTTCTCCACACATGTGCACTCCAAAGTAGCGCTGGGCCGTGGGTGTTCTCAGGCCAAGAGCAGTCCTTGTTCTCGGCTGTACCGGCTCTGTGGTTCAAAGGTTCTTTATCTCTGCTCTTTTGGAAGCCTTTCACCCCTGACCCTATCCCTGGGCTGCAGAAGCAAAGAGGCATAGAGGCCTTTCACCCTGAAGGCATTTGCTTGTTTCACATGGAGAATGTGGCCGTCGCCCCTCCCGTGCTGGAGGCGTGTAAGTTGACACCATTTGTTCTGCCCATGGATATTACAAGTAGGTGTACTCGGTTTGGGCTGCCTGGTGAAACTGTTTTTGCAGTCAGCCAGCCCTCTGAGTACTATTCCTCAAGTTTGATTCCTAGCTAGGTAAACCCGGACTTCGGTGGCTACATGGGAGCAAACGTGTTAAGCTTGTGGAGAAAGCCTTTGACCAATTTCAATCTGCTTGTGCTTGTGGCAGGGATTAGGCAGGAACTCTGCCACTCAGGGTTTTTACCTTCCGATAAGCTGTGCCTTTGGGCTGAAGCAGGCGACATGTCTGTATCACATCCTGGGAAGTAGGGCCTGAGGGGAGTCTGCCACCTGATTGGCCTCCATTATAGGCAACTGAGAAAATGGGGCAAGGCTTACGGAACCCGCTTACAACGAAATGTTTCTATTGAGAAGAGGAGATTTTGCTACTACACGTCAGAAGCTCCTCTCCCTCCGAGTGCTGTTCCTGTGTAGACTAGGGAAAACCACCACCGTTTCCAGGGTTTGATCGGCTCTTTTCCCAGTTGGTATCCTCCGTGAAAGAGCTAGAAGGGCTGATCTCAACCAATCGGCCTGCACACCGTGAGTCCTTGGGGTAGGGCAGTCCTGAGTCAATGTGTCTCCTAAAGAACGAAAGCAAAGTTTCCTGCCACAGGAAAGCACAGAGAGGCCTGGTGCTTTCTCTAGGCAATTCAAGTGGGCTGGAAAGTTGAGGCCTAGTCTACATTGTGGAAAAATTCGCGATTACGGCTATCTTTCTCCCTCTCTGTGTCCCGTACCCTGGGCTCAGTCTTGTGGGAATGCTGATTGGGAGAGTCTGCCTCTCTACCGGGCTCAGAAGGCTTCTTCCCGTTTGGGCAATTCCGTTTGTGTCTTACTTCGTGGAGGAGGAATGAGGGTGCCCAGAGATTCTCGGACGTGAAATCACTAATGACAGAGCACCTGGAGGAGCTGGTTTCTCGGTGGAAGAAGCCAAAAAGCCAGCATTCCTAAGGTCTCTTTGAGAGCTGCCAGACACTCTGCCGTCATAGGCCTAAGAATTGGCCATTGTGACGGCATGGCAACACTTGGAATCCTAGGACACTGTGGAAGGGCGACTCGCAAACTGGATGAAAGAAGCTTCCAAGCCCAGTGTTCTTTCATGTACCAAAGAGAACGCAAGTGTCTGAGGCTGGTAGCATTGTTGCTGGAGAGCACTGCCTCCTCGTGGGCCTGTCGGCTACTTTCCTATTTCCGACGCTCTCAGGAAGCTCTTCCAAAACGAGGTTGGGACATGCTTAGAGAGAACAGCTGCGAAGTGGATGCACAGAACATTAACCTAGATACCAGCCCAGGGTCCCAAGCATCCATTTTTCTCTGGAGGGTACGTACCCCACGCAGGGATTCAAGCAGGGAGTTTGCCTTGGACAACTTACACAGAAAACTGGGATGAGACGTTGGGTCACTCTGCTTGTGCTCACACTACGTGGCCCGGAGAAGTTATGACGCAGCAGATGTCAACCCCCTTTCTCCACACATGTGCACCTCAAAGAAGCGCTGGGCCGTGGGTGTTCTCAGGCCAAGAGCAGTACTTGTTCTCTGCTGCACCGTCTCTGTGGTTCAAAGGTTCTTTATCTCTGCTCTTTTGGAAGCCTTTCACCCCTGACCCTATCCCTGGGCTGCAGAAGCAAAGAGGCATAGAGGCCTTTCACCCTGAAGGCATGGGCTTGTTTCACATGGAGAATGTGTCCCTTGCCCCTCCTGTGCTGGAGGCGTTTAAGTTGACACCATTTGTTCTGCCCATGGATATTACAAGTAGGTGTACTCGGTTTGGGCTGCCTGGTGAAACTGTTTTTGCAGTCAGCCAGCCCTCTGAGTACTATTCCTCAAGTTTGATTCCTAGCTAGGTAAACCCGGACTTCGGTGGCTACATGGGAGCAAACGTGTTAAGCTTGTGGAGAAAGCCTTTGACCAATGGCAATCTGCTTGTGCTTGTGGCAGGGATTAGGCAGGAACTCTGCCACTCAGGGTTTTTACCTTCCGATAAGCTGTGCCTTTGGGCTGAAGCAGGCGACGTGTCTGTATCACATCCTGGGAAGTAGGGCCTGAGGGGAGTCTGCCACCTGATTGGCCTCCATTATAGGCAACTGAGAAAATGGGGCAAGGCTTACGGAACCCGCTTACAACGAAATGTTTCTATTGAGAAGAGGAGATTTTGCTACTACACGTCAGCAGCTCCTCTCCCTCAGAGTGCTGTTCCTGTGTAGACTAGGGAAAACCACCACGGTTTCCAGGGTTTGATCGGCTCTTTTCCCAGTTGGTATCCTCCGTGAAAGAGCTAGAAGGGCTGATCTCAACCAATCGGCCTGCACACCGTGAGTCCTTGGGGTAGGGCAGTCCTGAGTCAATGTGTCTCCTAAAGAACGAAAGCAAAGTTTCCTGACACAGGAAAGCACAGAGAGGCCTGGTGCTTTCTGTAGGCAATTGAAGTGGGCTGGAAAGGTGAGGCCTAGTCTACATTGTGGAAAAGTTCGCGATTACGGCTATCTTTCTCCCTCTCTCTGCCCCGTACCCTGGGCTCAGCCTTGTGGGAATGCTGATTGGGAGAGTCTGCCTCTCTGCCGGGCTCAGAAGGCTTCTTCCCGTTTGGGCAATTCCGTTTGTGTCTTACTTCGTGGAGGAGGAATGAGGGTGCCCAGAGATTCTCTGACGTGAAATCACTAATGACAGAGCACCTGGAGGAGCTGGTTTCTCGGTGGAAGAAGCCAAAAGCCAGCATTCCTAAGGTCTCTTTGAGAGCTGCCAGACACTCTGCCGTCATAGGCCTAAGAATTGGACATTGTGACGGCATGGCAACACTTGGAATCCTAGGACACTGTGGAAGGGCGACTCGCAAACTGGATGGAAGAAGCTTCCAAGCCCAGTGTTCTTTCATGTACCAAAGAGAACGCAAGTGTCTGAGGCTGGTAGCATTGTTGCTGGAGAGCACTGCCTCCTCGTGGGCCTGTCGGCTACTTTCCTATTTCCGACGCTCTCAGGAAACTCTTCCAAAACGAGGTTGGGACATGCTTAGAGAGAACAGCTGCGAAGTGGATGCACAGAACATTAACCTAGATACCAGCCCAGGGTCCCAAGCATCCATTTTTCTCTGGAGGGTACGTACCCCACGCAGGGATTCAAGCAGGGAGTTTGCCTTGGACAACTTACACAGAAAACTGGGATGAGACGTTGGGTCACTCTGTTTGTGCTCACACTACGTGGCCCGGAGAAGTTATGACGCAGCAGATGTCAACCCCCTTTCTCCACACATGTGCACTCCAAAGTAGCGCTGGGCCGTGGGTGTTCTCAGGCCAAGAGCAGTCCTTGTTCTCGGCTGTACCGGCTCTGTGGTTCAAAGGTTCTTTATCTCTGCTCTTTTGGAAGCCTTTCACCCCTGACCCTATCCCTGGGCTGCAGAAGCAAAGAGGCATAGAGGCCTTTCACCCTGAAGGCATAGGCTTGTTTCACATGGAGAATGTGGCCGTCGCCCCTCCCGTGCTGGAGGCGTGTAAGTTGACACCATTTGTTCTGCCCATGGATATTACAAGTAGGTGTACTCGGTTTGGGCTGCCTGGTGAAACTGTTTTTGCAGTCAGCCAGCCCTCTGAGTACTATTCCTCAAGTTTGATTCCTAGCTAGGTAAACCCGGACTTCGGTGGCTACATGGGAGCAAACGTGTTAAGCTTGTGGAGAAAGCCTTTGACCAATTTCAATCTGCTTGTGCTTGTGGCAGGGATTAGGCAGGAACTCTGCCACTCAGGGTTTTCACCTTCCGATAAGCTGTGCCTTTGGGCTGAAGCAGGCGACATGTCTGTATCACATCCTGGGAAGTAGGGCCTGAGGGGAGTCTGCCACCTGATTGGCCTCCATTATAGGCAACTGAGAAAATGGGGCAAGGCTTACGGAACCCGCTTACAACGAAATGTTTCTATTGAGAAGAGGAGATTTTGCTACTACACGTCAGAAGCTCCTCTCCCTCCGAGTGCTGTTCCTGTGTAGACTAGGGAAAACCACCACCGTTTCCAGGGTTTGATCGGCTCTTTTCCCAGTTGGTATCCTCCGTGAAAGAGCTAGAAGGGCTGATCTCAACCAATCGGCCTGCACACCGTGAGTCCTTGGGGTAGGGCAGTCCTGAGTCAATGTGTCTCCTAAAGAACGAAAGCAAAGTTTCCTGCCACAGGAAAGCACAGAGAGGCCTGGTGCTTTCTCTAGGCAATTCAAGTGGGCTGGAAAGTTGAGGCCTAGTCTACATTGTGGAAAAATTCGCGATTACGGCTATCTTTCTCCCTCTCTGTGTCCCGTACCCTGGGCTCAGCCTTGTGGGAATGCTGATTGGGAGAGTCTGCCTCTCTGCCGGGCTCAGAAGGCTTCTTCACGTTTGGGCAATTCCGTTTGTGTCTTACTTCGTGGAGGAGGAATGAGGGTGCCCAGAGATTCTCGGACGTGAAATCACTAATGACAGAGCACCTGGAGGAGCTGGTTTCTCGGTGGAAGAAGCCAAAAAGCCCGCATTCCTAAGGTCTCTTTGAGAGCTGCCAGACACTCTGCCGTCATAGGCCTAAGAATTGGCCATTGTGACGGCATGGCAACACTTGGAATCCTAGGACACTGTGGAAGGGCGACTCGCAAACTGGATGGAAGAAGCTTCCAAGCCCAGTGTTCTTTCATGTACCAAAGAGAACGCAAGTGTCTGAGGCTGGTAGCATTGTTGCAAGAGAGCACTGCGTCCTCGTGGGCCTGTCGGCTACTTTCCTATTTCCGACGCTCTCAGGAAACTCTTCCAAAACGAGGTTGGGACATGCTTAGAGAGAACAGCTGCGAAGTGGATGCACAGAACATTAACCTAGATACCAGCCCAGGGTCCCAAGCATCCATTTTTCTCTGGAGGGTACGTACCCCACGCAGGGATTCAAGCAGGGAGTTTGCCTTGGACAACTTACACAGAAAACTGGGATGAGACGTTGGGTCACTCTGTTTGTGCTCACACTACGTGGCCCGGAGAAGTTATGACGCAGCAGATGTCAACCCCCTTTCTCCACACATGTGCACTCCAAAGTAGCGCTGGGCCGTGGGTGTTCTCAGGCCAAGAGCAGTCCTTGTTCTCGGCTGTACCGGCTCTGTGGTTCAAAGGTTCTTTATCTCTGCTCTTTTGGAAGCCTTTCACCCCTGACCCTATCCCTGGGCTGCAGAAGCAAAGAGGCATAGAGGCCTTTCACCCTGAAGGCATAGGCTTGTTTCACATGGAGAATGTGGCCGTCGCCCCTCCCGTGCTGGAGGCGTGTAAGTTGACACCATTTGTTCTGCCCATGGATATTACAAGTAGGTGTACTCGGTTTGGGCTGCCTGGTGAAACTGTTTTTGCAGTCAGCCAGCCCTCTGAGTACTATTCCTCAAGTTTGATTCCTAGCTAGGTAAACCCGGACTTCGGTGGCTACATGGGAGCAAACGTGTTAAGCTTGTGGAGAAAGCCTTTGACCAATTTCAATCTGCTTGTGCTTGTGGCAGGGATTAGGCAGGAACTCTGCCACTCAGGGTTTTTACCTTCCGATAAGCTGTGCCTTTGGGCTGAAGCAGGCGACATGTCTGTATCACATCCTGGGAAGTAGGGCCTGAGGGGAGTCTGCCACCTGATTGGCCTCCATTATAGGCAACTGAGAAAATGGGGCAAGGCTTACGGAACCCGCTTACAACGAAATGTTTCTATTGAGAAGAGGAGATTTTGCTACTACACGTCAGAAGCTCCTCTCCCTCCGAGTGCTGTTCCTGTGTAGACTAGGGAAAACCACCACCGTTTCCAGGGTTTGATCGGCACTTTTCCAAGTTGGTATCCTCCGTGAAAGAGCTAGAAGGGCTGATCTCAACCAATCGGCCTGCACACCGTGAGTCCTTGGGGTAGGGCAGTCCTGAGTCAATGTGTCTCCTAAAGAACGAAAGCAAAGTTTCCTGCCACAGGAAAGCACAGAGAGGCCTGGTGCTTTCTCTAGGCAATTCAAGTGGGCTTGAAAGTTGAGGCCTAGTCTACATTGTGGAAAAATTCGCGATTACGGCTATCTTTCTCCCTCTCTGTGTCCCGTACCCTGGGCTCAGCCTTGTGGGAATGCTGATTGGGAGAGTCTGCCTCTCTACCGGGCTCAGAAGGCTTCTTCCCGTTTGGGCAATTCCGTTTGTGTCTTACTTCGTGGAGGAGGAATGAGGGTGCCCAGAGATTCTCGGACGTGAAATCACTAATGACAGAGCACCTGGAGGAGCTGGTTTCTCGGTGGAAGAAGCCAAAAAGCCAGCATTCCTAAGGTCTCTTTGAGAGCTGCCAGACACTCTGCCGTCATAGGCCTAAGAATTGGCCATTGTGACGGCATGGCAACACTTGGAATCCTAGGACACTGTGGAAGGGCGACTCACAAACTGGATGAAAGAAGCTTCCAAGCCCAGTGTTCTTTCATGTACCAAAGAGAACGCAAGTGTCTGAGGCTGGTAGCATTGTTGCTGGAGAGCACTGCCTCCTCGTGGGCCTGTCGGCTACTTTCCTATTTCCGACGCTCTCAGGAAGCTCTTCCAAAACGAGGTTGGGACATGCTTAGAGAGAACAGCTGCGAAGTGGATGCACAGAACATTAACCTAGATACCAGCCCAGGGTCCCAAGCATCCATTTTTCTCTGGAGGGTACGTACCCCACGCAGGGATTCAAGCAGGGAGTTTGCCTTGGACAACTTACACAGAAAACTGGGATGAGACGTTGGGTCACTCTGCTTGTGCTCACACTACGTGGCCCGGAGAAGTTATGACGCAGCAGATGTCAACCCCCTTTCTCCACACATGTGCACCTCAAAGAAGCGCTGGGCCGTGGGTGTT
Organism: Balaenoptera physalus; assembly: GCF_965194825.1. Classification (NCBI taxonomy): domain Eukaryota; kingdom Metazoa; phylum Chordata; class Mammalia; order Artiodactyla; family Balaenopteridae; genus Balaenoptera; species Balaenoptera physalus. Next base: position 36,461,546 of record NC_138897.1, on the reverse strand, counting down.
CTCAGGCCAAGAGCAGTACTTGTTCTCTGCTGCACCGTCTCTGTGGTTCAAAGGTTCTTTATCTCTGCTCTTTTGGAAGCCTTTCACCCCTGACCCTATCCCTGGGCTGCAGAAGCAAAGAGGCATAGAGGCCTTTCACCCTGAAGGCATGGGCTTGTTTCACATGGAGAATGTGTCCCTTGCCCCTCCTGTGCTGGAGGCGTTTAAGTTGACACCATTTGTTCTGCCCATGGATATTACAAGTAGGTGTACTCGGTTTGGGCTGCCTGGTGAAACTGTTTTTGCAGTCAGCCAGCCCTCTGAGTACTATTCCTCAAGTTTGATTCCTAGCTAGGTAAACCCGGACTTCGGTGGCTACATGGGAGCAAATGTGTTAAGCTTGTGGAGAAAGCCTTTGACCAATGGCAATCTGCTTGTGCTTGTGGCAGGGATTAGGCAGGAACTCTGCCACTCAGGGTTTTTACCTTCCGATAAGCTGTGCCTTTGGGCTGAAGCAGGCGACGTGTCTGTATCACATCCTGGGAAGTAGGGCCTGAGGGGAGTCTGCCACCTGATTGGCCTCCATTATAGGCAACTGAGAAAATGGGGCAAGGCTTACGGAACCCGCTTACAACGAAATGTTTCTATTGAGAAGAGGAGATTTTGCTACTACACGTCAGCAGCTCCTCTCCCTCAGAGTGCTGTTCCTGTGTAGACTAGGGAAAACCACCACGGTTTCCAGGGTTTGATCGGCTCTTTTCCCAGTTGGTATCCTCCGTGAAAGAGCTAGAAGGGCTGATCTCAACCAATCGGCCTGCACACCGTGAGTCCTTGGGGTAGGGCAGTCCTGAGTCAATGTGTCTCCTAAAGAACGAAAGCAAAGTTTCCTGACACAGGAAAGCACAGAGAGGCCTGGTGCTTTCTGTAGGCAATTGAAGTGGGCTGGAAAGGTGAGGCCTAGTCTACATTGTGGAAAAGTTTGCGATTACGGCTATCTTTCTCCCTCTCTCTGCCCCGTACCCTGGGCTCAGCCTTGTGGGAATGCTGATTGGGAGAGTCTGCCTCTCTGCCGGGCTCAGAAGGCTTCTTCCCGTTTGGGCAATTCCGTTTGTGTCTTACTTCGTGGAGGAGGAATGAGGGTGCCCAGAGATTCTCTGACGTGAAATCACTAATGACAGAGCACCTGGAGGAGCTGGTTTCTCGGTGGAAGAAGCCAAAAGCCAGCATTCCTAAGGTCTCTTTGAGAGCTGCCAGACACTCTGCCGTCATAGGCCTAAGAATTGGACATTGTGACGGCATGGCAACACTTGGAATCCTAGGACACTGTGGAAGGGCGACTCGCAAACTGGATGGAAGAAGCTTCCAAGCCCAGTGTTCTTTCATGTACCAAAGAGAACGCAAGTGTCTGAGGCTGGTAGCATTGTTGCTGGAGAGCACTGCCTCCTCGTGGGCCTGTCGGCTACTTTCCTATTTCCGACGCTCTCAGGAAACTCTTCCAAAACGAGGTTGGGACATGCTTAGAGAGAACAGCTGCGAAGTGGATGCACAGAACATTAACCTAGATACCAGCCCAGGGTCCCAAGCATCCATTTTTCTCTGGAGGGTACGTACCCCACGCAGGGATTCAAGCAGGGAGTTTGCCTTGGACAACTTACACAGAAAACTGGGATGAGACGTTGGGTCACTCTGTTTGTGCTCACACTACGTGGCCCGGAGAAGTTATGACGCAGCAGATGTCAACCCCCTTTCTCCACACATGTGCACTCCAAAGTAGCGCTGGGCCGTGGGTGTTCTCAGGCCAAGAGCAGTCCTTGTTCTCGGCTGTACCGGCTCTGTGGTTCAAAGGTTCTTTATCTCTGCTCTTTTGGAAGCCTTTCACCCCTGACCCTATCCCTGGGCTGCAGAAGCAAAGAGGCATAGAGGCCTTTCACCCTGAAGGCATTTGCTTGTTTCACATGGAGAATGTGGCCGTCGCCCCTCCCGTGCTGGAGGCGTGTAAGTTGACACCATTTGTTCTGCCCATGGATATTACAAGTAGGTGTACTCGGTTTGGGCTGCCTGGTGAAACTGTTTTTGCAGTCAGCCAGCCCTCTGAGTACTATTCCTCAAGTTTGATTCCTAGCTAGGTAAACCCGGACTTCGGTGGCTACATGGGAGCAAACGTGTTAAGCTTGTGGAGAAAGCCTTTGACCAATTTCAATCTGCTTGTGCTTGTGGCAGGGATTAGGCAGGAACTCTGCCACTCAGGGTTTTCACCTTCCGATAAGCTGTGCCTTTGGGCTGAAGCAGGCGACATGTCTGTATCACATCCTGGGAAGTAGGGCCTGAGGGGAGTCTGCCACCTGATTGGCCTCCATTATAGGCAACTGAGAAAATGGGGCAAGGCTTACGGAACCCGCTTACAACGAAATGTTTCTATTGAGAAGAGGAGATTTTGCTACTACACGTCAGAAGCTCCTCTCCCTCCGAGTGCTGTTCCTGTGTAGACTAGGGAAAACCACCACCGTTTCCAGGGTTTGATCGGCTCTTTTCCCAGTTGGTATCCTCCGTGAAAGAGCTAGAAGGGCTGATCTCAACCAATCGGCCTGCACACCGTGAGTCCTTGGGGTAGGGCAGTCCTGAGTCAATGTGTCTCCTAAAGAACGAAAGCAAAGTTTCCTGCCACAGGAAAGCACAGAGAGGCCTGGTGCTTTCTCTAGGCAATTCAAGTGGGCTTGAAAGTTGAGGCCTAGTCTACATTGTGGAAAAATTCGCGATTACGGCTATCTTTCTCCCTCTCTGTGTCCCGTACCCTGGGCTCAGCCTTGTGGGAATGCTGATTGGGAGAGTCTGCCTCTCTACCGGGCTCAGAAGGCTTCTTCCCGTTTGGGCAATTCCGTTTGTGTCTTACTTCGTGGAGGAGGAATGAGGGTGCCCAGAGATTCTCGGACGTGAAATCACTAATGACAGAGCACCTGGAGGAGCTGGTTTCTCGGTGGAAGAAGCCAAAAAGCCAGCATTCCTAAGGTCTCTTTGAGAGCTGCCAGACACTCTGCCGTCATAGGCCTAAGAATTGGCCATTGTGACGGCATGGCAACACTTGGAATCCTAGGACACTGTGGAAGGGCGACTCGCAAACTGGATGAAAGAAGCTTCCAAGCCCAGTGTTCTTTCATGTACCAAAGAGAACGCAAGTGTCTGAGGCTGGTAGCATTGTTGCTGGAGAGCACTGCCTCCTCGTGGGCCTGTCGGCTACTTTCCTATTTCCGACGCTCTCAGGAAGCTCTTCCAAAACGAGGGTGGGACATGCTTAGAGAGAACAGCTGTGAAGTGGATGCACAGAACATTAACCTAGATACCAGCCCAGGGTCCCAAGCATCCATTTTTCTCTGGAGGGTACGTACCCCACGCAGGGATTCAAGCAGGGAGTTTGCCTTGGACAACTTACACAGAAAACTGGGATGAGACGTTGGGTCACTCTGCTTGTGCTCACACTACGTGGCCCGGAGAAGTTATGACGCAGCAGATGTCAACCCCCTTTCTCCACACATGTGCACCTCAAAGAAGCGCTGGGCCGTGGGTGTTCTCAGGCCAAGAGCAGTACTTGTTCTCTGCTGCACCGTCTCTGTGGTTCAAAGGTTCTTTATCTCTGCTCTTTTGGAAGCCTTTCACCCCTGACCCTATCCCTGGGCTGCAGAAGCAAAGAGGCATAGAGGCCTTTCACCCTGAAGGCATGGGCTTGTTTCACATGGAGAATGTGTCCCTTGCCCCTCCTGTGCTGGAGGCGTTTAAGTTGACACCATTTGTTCTGCCCATGGATATTACAAGTAGGTGTACTCGGTTTGGGCTGCCTGGTGAAACTGTTTTTGCAGTCAGCCAGCCCTCTGAGTACTATTCCTCAAGTTTGATTCCTAGCTAGGTAAACCCGGACTTCGGTGGCTACATGGGAGCAAACGTGTTAAGCTTGTGGAGAAAGCCTTTGACCAATTTCAATCTGCTTGTGCTTGTGGCAGGGATTAGGCAGGAACTCTGCCACTCAGGGTTTTTACCTTCCGATAAGCTGTGCCTTTGGGCTGAAGCAGGCGACATGTCTGTATCACATCCTGGGAAGTAGGGCCTGAGGGGAGTCTGCCACCTGATTGGCCTCCATTATAGGCAACTGAGAAAATGGGGCAAGGCTTACGGAACCCGCTTACAACGAAATGTTTCTATTGAGAAGAGGAGATTTTGCTACTACACGTCAGAAGCTCCTCTCCCTCCGAGTGCTGTTCCTGTGTAGACTAGGGAAAACCACCACCGTTTCCAGGGTTTGATCGGCTCTTTTCCCAGTTGGTATCCTCCGTGAAAGAGCTAGAAGGGCTGATCTCAACCAATCGGCCTGCACACCGTGAGTCCTTGGGGTAGGGCAGTCCTGAGTCAATGTGTCTCCTAAAGAACGAAAGCAAAGTTTCCTGCCACAGGAAAGCACAGAGAGGCCTGGTGCTTTCTCTAGGCAATTCAAGTGGGCTTGAAAGTTGAGGCCTAGTCTACATTGTGGAAAAATTCGCGATTACGGCTATCTTTCTCCCTCTCTGTGTCCCGTACCCTGGGCTCAGCCTTGTGGGAATGCTGATTGGGAGAGTCTGCCTCTCTACCGGGCTCAGAAGGCTTCTTCCCGTTTGGGCAATTCCGTTTGTGTCTTACTTCGTGGAGGAGGAATGAGGGTGCCCAGAGATTCTCGGACGTGAAATCACTAATGACAGAGCACCTGGAGGAGCTGGTTTCTCGGTGGAAGAAGCCAAAAAGCCAGCATTCCTAAGGTCTCTTTGAGAGCTGCCAGACACTCTGCCGTCATAGGCCTAAGAATTGGCCATTGTGACGGCATGGCAACACTTGGAATCCTAGGACACTGTGGAAGGGCGACTCGCAAACTGGATGAAAGAAGCTTCCAAGCCCAGTGTTCTTTCATGTACCAAAGAGAACGCAAGTGTCTGAGGCTGGTAGCATTGTTGCTGGAGAGCACTGCCTCCTCGTGGGCCTGTCGGCTACTTTCCTATTTCCGACGCTCTCAGGAAGCTCTTCCAAAACGAGGTTGGGACATGCTTAGAGAGAACAGCTGCGAAGTGGATGCACAGAACATTAACCTAGATACCAGCCCAGGGTCCCAAGCATCCATTTTTCTCTGGAGGGTACGTACCCCACGCAGGGATTCAAGCAGGGAGTTTGCCTTGGACAACTTACACAGAAAACTGGGATGAGACGTTGGGTCACTCTGCTTGTGCTCACACTACGTGGCCCGGAGAAGTTATGACGCAGCAGATGTCAACCCCCTTTCTCCACACATGTGCACCTCAAAGAAGCGCTGGGCCGTGGGTGTTCTCAGGCCAAGAGCAGTACTTGTTCTCTGCTGCACCGTCTCTGTGGTTCAAAGGTTCTTTATCTCTGCTCTTTTGGAAGCCTTTCACCCCTGACCCTATCCCTGGGCTGCAGAAGCAAAGAGGCATAGAGGCCTTTCACCCTGAAGGCATGGGCTTGTTTCACATGGAGAATGTGTCCCTTGCCCCTCCTGTGCTGGAGGCGTTTAAGTTGACACCATTTGTTCTGCCCATGGATATTACAAGTAGGTGTACTCGGTTTGGGCTGCCTGGTGAAACTGTTTTTGCAGTCAGCCAGCCCTCTGAGTACTATTCCTCAAGTTTGATTCCTAGCTAGGTAAACCCGGACTTCGGTGGCTACATGGGAGCAAATGTGTTAAGCTTGTGGAGAAAGCCTTTGACCAATGGCAATCTGCTTGTGCTTGTGGCAGGGATTAGGCAGGAACTCTGCCACTCAGGGTTTTTACCTTCCGATAAGCTGTGCCTTTGGGCTGAAGCAGGCGACGTGTCTGTATCACATCCTGGGAAGTAGGGCCTGAGGGGAGTCTGCCACCTGATTGGCCTCCATTATAGGCAACTGAGAAAATGGGGCAAGGCTTACGGAACCCGCTTACAACGAAATGTTTCTATTGAGAAGAGGAGATTTTGCTACTACACGTCAGCAGCTCCTCTCCCTCAGAGTGCTGTTCCTGTGTAGACTAGGGAAAACCACCACGGTTTCCAGGGTTTGATCGGCTCTTTTCCCAGTTGGTATCCTCCGTGAAAGAGCTAGAAGGGCTGATCTCAACCAATCGGCCTGCACACCGTGAGTCCTTGGGGTAGGGCAGTCCTGAGTCAATGTGTCTCCTAAAGAACGAAAGCAAAGTTTCCTGACACAGGAAAGCACAGAGAGGCCTGGTGCTTTCTGTAGGCAATTGAAGTGGGCTGGAAAGGTGAGGCCTAGTCTACATTGTGGAAAAGTTCGCGATTACGGCTATCTTTCTCCCTCTCTCTGCCCCGTACCCTGGGCTCAGCCTTGTGGGAATGCTGATTGGGAGAGTCTGCCTCTCTGCCGGGCTCAGAAGGCTTCTTCCCGTTTGGGCAATTCCGTTTGTGTCTTACTTCGTGGAGGAGGAATGAGGGTGCCCAGAGATTCTCTGACGTGAAATCACTAATGACAGAGCACCTGGAGGAGCTGGTTTCTCGGTGGAAGAAGCCAAAAGCCAGCATTCCTAAGGTCTCTTTGAGAGCTGCCAGACACTCTGCCGTCATAGGCCTAAGAATTGGACATTGTGACGGCTTGGTAACACTTGGAATCCTAGGACACTGTGGAAGGGCGACTCGCAAACTGGATGGAAGAAGCTTCCAAGCCCAGTGTTCTTTCATGTACCAAAGAGAACGCAAGTGTCTGAGGCTGGTAGCATTGTTGCTGGAGAGCACTGCCTCCTCGTGGGCCTGTCGGCTACTTTCCTATTTCCGACGCTCTCAGGAAACTCTTCCAAAACGAGGTTGGGACATGCTTAGAGAGAACAGCTGCGAAGTGGATGCACAGAACATTAACCTAGATACCAGCCCAGGGTCCCAAGCATCCATTTTTCTCTGGAGGGTACGTACCCCACGCAGGGATTCAAGCAGGGAGTTTGCCTTGGACAACTTACACAGAAAACTGGGATGAGACGTTGGGTCACTCTGTTTGTGCTCACACTACGTGGCCCGGAGAAGTTATGACGCAGCAGATGTCAACCCCCTTTCTCCACACATGTGCACTCCAAAGTAGCGCTGGGCCGTGGGTGTTCTCAGGCCAAGAGCAGTCCTTGTTCTCGGCTGTACCGGCTCTGTGGTTCAAAGGTTCTTTATCTCTGCTCTTTTGGAAGCCTTTCACCCCTGACCCTATCCCTGGGCTGCAGAAGCAAAGAGGCATAGAGGCCTTTCACCCTGAAGGCATTTGCTTGTTTCACATGGAGAATGTGGCCGTCGCCCCTCCCGTGCTGGAGGCGTGTAAGTTGACACCATTTGTTCTGCCCATGGATATTACAAGTAGGTGTACTCGGTTTGGGCTGCCTGGTGAAACTGTTTTTGCAGTCAGCCAGCCCTCTGAGTACTATTCCTCAAGTTTGATTCCTAGCTAGGTAAACCCGGACTTCGGTGGCTACATGGGAGCAAACGTGTTAAGCTTGTGGAGAAAGCCTTTGACCAATTTCAATCTGCTTGTGCTTGTGGCAGGGATTAGGCAGGAACTCTGCCACTCAGGGTTTTTACCTTCCGATAAGCTGTGCCTTTGGGCTGAAGCAGGCGACATGTCTGTATCACATCCTGGGAAGTAGGGCCTGAGGGGAGTCTGCCACCTGATTGGCCTCCATTATAGGCAACTGAGAAAATGGGGCAAGGCTTACGGAACCCGCTTACAACGAAATGTTTCTATTGAGAAGAGGAGATTTTGCTACTACACGTCAGAAGCTCCTCTCCCTCCGAGTGCTGTTCCTGTGTAGACTAGGGAAAACCACCACCGTTTCCAGGGTTTGATCGGCTCTTTTCCCAGTTGGTATCCTCCGTGAAAGAGCTAGAAGGGCTGATCTCAACCAATCGGCCTGCACACCGTGAGTCCTTGGGGTAGGGCAGTCCTGAGTCAATGTGTCTCCTAAAGAACGAAAGCAAAGTTTCCTGCCACAGGAAAGCACAGAGAGGCCTGGTGCTTTCTCTAGGCAATTCAAGTGGGCTGGAAAGTTGAGGCCTAGTCTACATTGTGGAAAAATTCGCGATTACGGCTATCTTTCTCCCTCTCTGTGTCCCGTACCCTGGGCTCAGCCTTGTGGGAATGCTGATTGGGAGAGTCTGCCTCTCTGCCGGGCTCAGAAGGCTTCTTCCCGTTTGGGCAATTCCGTTTGTGTCTTACTTCGTGGAGGAGGAATGAGGGTGCCCAGAGATTCTCGGACGTGAAATCACTAATGACAGAGCACCTGGAGGAGCTGGTTTCTCGGTGGAAGAAGCCAAAAAGCCAGCATTCCTAAGGTCTCTTTGAGAGCTGCCAGACACTCTGCCGTCATAGGCCTAAGAATTGGCCATTGTGACGGCATGGCAACACTTGGAATCCTAGGACACTGTGGAAGGGCGACTCGCAAACTGGATGGAAGAAGCTTCCAAGCCCAGTGTTCTTTCATGTACCAAAGAGAACGCAAGTGTCTGAGGCTGGTAGCATTGTTGCAAGAGAGCACTGCGTCCTCGTGGGCCTGTCGGCTACTTTCCTATTTCCGACGCTCTCAGGAAACTTCTCCAAAACGAGGTTGGGACATGCTTAGAGAGAACAGCTGCGAAGTGGATGCACAGAACATTAACCTAGATACCAGCCCAGGGTCCCAAGCATCCATTTTTCTCTGGAGGGTACGTACCCCACGCAGGGATTCAAGCAGGGAGTTTGCCTTGGACAACTTACACAGAAAACTGGGATGAGACGTTGGGTCACTCTGTTTGTGCTCACACTACGTGGCCCGGAGAAGTTATGACGCAGCAGATGTCAACCCCCTTTCTCCACACATGTGCACTCCAAAGTAGCGCTGGGCCGTGGGTGTTCTCAGGCCAAGAG